>NC_134012.1:51245450-51992950 GCF_047716275.1 Strix uralensis
TCTTCTCTTCTCTTCTCTTCTTTCTCCTTTTAGCAGTATCTGGTATCACAGAATCACATCAGCAACATGGCTTGTCACAGAAAAGTAAATTTCTTATGCAGGAAAATATGCACTACTACACAGTGTTTAAAAATTAATCACATGAACAGGTACAGAATCACAGAATCAGAGAATCACAGATTCACAGAATTGTCTAGGTTGGAAAAGACCTTGAAGATCATCCAGTCCAAACATTAACCTAACACTGACAGTTCCCAACTACACCATATCCCTAAGCGCTATGTCAACCCTACTCTTGAACACCTCCAGGGATGGGGAGTCCACCACTGCCCTGGGCAGCCCATTCCAACATCTAGGTACCCGTTCTGTAAAGAAATACTTCCTAATATCTAGTCTAAACCTTCCCTGGAACAGCTTGAGGCCATTAACTTTTGTCTTATCGCTTACTACTTGGTTAAAGAGAGTCATCCCCCCCTCTTTGCCACCTCCTTTCAGGTAGCTGTAGAGGGCGATGAGGTCTCCCCTCAGCCTCCTCTTCTCCAGACTAAACAACCCCAGTTCCCTCAGCCGATCCTCGTACGACATGTGCTGCAGACCCTTCACCAGCTTCGTTGCCCTTCTCTGGACATGCTCGAGTAGTTCAATGTCCTTTTTGTAGTGAGGGGCCCAAAACTGAACACAGTAATAGAGGTGCGGCCTCACCAGTGCTGAGTACAGGGGAAAGATCACTTCCCTGTCCCTGCTGGCCACGCTATTTCTGATCCCAAGCCAGGATGGCATTGGCCTTCTTGGCCACCTGGGCACACTGCTGGCTCCTGTTCAGCCGGCTGTCAATCAACACCCCCAGGTCCCTCTCTGACTGGCAGCTCTCCAGCCACTCCTCCCCAAGCCTGTAGCGCTGCTGGGGGTTGTTGTGGCCCGAGTGCAGCACCTGGCATTTGGCCTTATTGAAACTCCTACAGTTGGCCTTAGCCCATCACTCCAGCCTGTCCAGGTCTCTCTGCAGAGCCTCCCTACCCTCGAGCAGATCAACTCTCCCACCCAACTTGGTGTCATCTGCAAACTTACTGAGGGTGCACTCGATCCGCTCATCTAGATCATCTATAAAGATGTTAAACAGGAGTGGCCCCAAAACCGAACCCTTGGGGACACCACTCATGACCAGCCGCCAACCGTATTTAACTCTGTTCACCACAACTCTTTGGGCCCGGCCATCCAGCCAGTTTTTTACCCAGCGAAGCGTGTGCCCATCCAAGCCTCGAGCAGCCAGTTTTGCCAGGAGAATGCTGTGGGAAACAGTGTCAAAGGCCTTCCTAAAGTCAAGGTAGACAACATCCACAGCCTTTCCCTCATCCAATAAGCGGGTCGCCCTGTTGTAGAAGGAGATCAGGTTTGTCAAGCAGGACCTGCCTTTGATAAACCCATGCTGACTGGGCCTGATCCCCTGGTTGTCCATTATATGACTTTTAATGGCACTCAAGATGACCTGCTCCATGACCTTCCCTGGCACTGAGGTCAGACTCACAGGTTTATAGCTTCCTGGATCCTCATTTCTGCCTCTCTTGTAGATGGGTGTTACATTTGCCACCCTCCAGTTCAATGGGACCTCCCCAGTTAGACATGATTTCAGGTAAATCACAGAAAGTGGCTTGGTGAGCACATCTGCCAACTCCCTCAGAACCCTTGGGTGTAACCCATCTGGTCCCACAGACTTGTGTGCATCCAAGTAGTAGCAGGTCTCTGACCACCTCCTCTTCAGCTGTGCTGACCTCAATCTGCTTCCCCTCCCCATCTCCCAGCTCATGAGGCTGGGTGTCCAGGGAACAGCCAGTTCCACTGCTAAAGACTGAGGCAAAGCAGGCATTGAGCACCTCAGCCTTTTCCTCATCCTTAGTTTCTATATTTCCCTCTGCATCCAATAAAGGAGGGAGATTTTCCCTAATCCTCCTTTTGCTGTTAACGAATTTATAGAAACATTTTTTGTTATCCTTAACAGCTGTAGCCGAGTTGAGGTCTAGCTGTGCTTTGGTTCTCCTAATGCTCTCTGCGTAACTTCACTACATCTGTATACTCTTCATGAGAGACCTGGCACCTCTTCCAAAGGCAATAGATTCTCCTTTTGTTCTTGAGATCCAGCCAAAGGTCCCTGTTTAGCCAGGCCGGTCTCCTTCCCCGCCTGCTTATTTTTTGGCACACGGGAACAGCCTGCTCCTGTGCCTTTAAGACTTCACTCTTGAAGTATGTCCAGCCTTCCTGGACTCCCATATCCGTCAGGGCAGTCTCACAAGTGATTTTGTTAATCAGTCTTTTGAGCAGGTCAAAGTTAGCCCTCCGGAAGTCTAAGGTGGCAGTTTTACTAACCCCTCTCTTTGTTTCTCGAAAGATCGAAAATTTGATCATCTCATGATCACTGCACCCTAGACGGTCTCCAACCTTTACTTCCCCCACAAGCTCTTCCCTGTTCACAAGACGTAGGTCCAGGAGGGCACCTTCCCTGGTTGGCTCACTCACCAGCTGTGTGAGGAAGTTATCCTCCACACATTCCAGGAACCTCCTGGATTATTCCCTCTCTGCTGTGCTGTGATCCCAGGAGATACCTGGGAGGTTAAAGTTCCCCACAAGAACAACGGCAAGTGACTGTGAGATTTCTCCCAACTGTTTATAGAAAGCTTCATCCACCTCACCACTTTCTGGGGGACTCCCACAGCTAGATCTGCTTTATTGGCCCTTAACCTAATCCAAGCACTCTCAACCCCATTATCACTATACTTGATTTCTGAGCTCTCATACATTCTCTTACATATAGGGCCACTCCACCACCTCTCCTTCCCTGTCTATCCCTCCCGAAGAGCTTGTAGCCATCAATTGCTGCACTCCAGTCATGTGAGGCATCCCACCACGTTTCTGTTATAGCTACAATGTCATAGTTCTCGTGCTACATCATGGCCTCAAAGTCCCCCTGTTTGTTGCTCGTACTGCGTGCATTGGTATAGATGCACTCGAAATGAGCTAGTGAATCCAACACTTTTTTGTGAGTGTGGGCCCCATTCCCTACCAGACCCTTCTCAGGTGCTTCCACGGTTCCTAAACATCTTTCCCTTCTCTCAAATGAAGTGGCAGAGGGAGAGCCCTCACCAGTCCACCATCCTTCAAGCTTTGGCACGCTTCCCTTGAGCTTGTTCCTAACAGCCCCAATCATCTCCCCGCCCCCAGAAGTCACATTAGTAGTCACTAATACGAAAGGGAAGATAATGTACACAGCCATTTAAAGAGGCTGCAATTATCAGCTAGAGAAAAGAATTTGCATAACTTCCCCATAATTATAACAAACCCAGCTCAATTTGTATTCTGAAATTCCCAGAATTGTTCACATATCATTGGAGATACTAGGATTAAAATGGCCTCTCATGACTTTTGTGGCTGGCTTGACACCTTTTTCCTTTCCTTCTGTCTAAGTGTATGAACAGAAAAATGCAACATATTTTATTATGGAAATCCTTGATAGTTTCTCTCTGCTGCTATTGGTTTTGTCTTCTTTTAATTCATTTTGGATCTACTTAAATTACAGTATTTGATCCTGAACCTGCTACTCTACAGCTACCAAGGATGTATACGTTGTTACCTAACTCACACCCTAGTGTCAATCTGAAAAATGTTATCAGGTGTTGTTCAGAGTAGTTAAATGGTTTAGCTACATGCCAGGTGGTGCATAACAGACTGAACATTGGGAAAGTATGTGAACCCTTAGCACAAAATATTAAAATGAGGTTTTTTTGGACTATTGCATTTAGGAATTCAGTAGGGGGAAGATAAAGTATACTTTCAAGAAGCAGTTAAAGCTTGAGAAAGTGACATTTATGTAGTCAAGCCTTCCTTACAAGTTATAAAATATATAAAGAGACCAAATGTGAATGTCAGTCTTCATGTGTCTTAATGTGTCTTACTGTGTCTTTTGTAGCCTGTCAGTGTGTGTTAAATAGGCATTCAGTCTTATGCTTATTATAATGAATTTATTTTTCACTGATTTGATAAGTATTTTAATAGATATTCTGCTGTAATTTTCCTCTGTTACTAATTTGATGAAACTGATGGGAAATTGCAAAATATGACACAACAGTAGAGTTTCTCGTTTCAGCTGTATTGCATTGAATATGCATATTTCTTTGAATATTTCATCTTATTTTGATTTATAGTTTTTGCAGAACACTACATTAGGGTTCAAGTGAACTTCGTATTTTTCTGCCTAACAAATATCATAATTCTTTTAGCATCAAATGAAATCTAATTATTGACATTATTGTTTAATTACAAGGAATAGTGCTTCTACTGTATCCTTCCATTATGTTTAACATATCGTTAAATTAAGTTCTGAAATATCTTCTATCACTGGAAAAGAAATTGTAAGTATGGAATAGAAATCACCTGTTTTGGGAAGACTATTTCAATGCAATCTTCAGGCACCACATCTAATGATTTGAATACAATTATAATATTTGTATCCATTAATAATGCCCAGTGTTAATAAACCATGTACAATTAGGATGGAGCTTCACTGTGCCCCATACAGTTCCCTGTGGGAAGAAATTAAAACAGGAGGTAAAAAATTCCTGTGAAAATGTACCTATATTCTGAACTGTTTTTAACAGCAGGTACAAGATTTGAGGATATCTTTGAAACAGTTCTTTAAGGAAAATTTTAAAGAGACACTATGAAAGGATGTGTTTTACCAGCTGGACCTTTCAGATATAAAACTGCCAGCTGAAGGTATACCAGCACAAGCCAGTCCTGCCTCACATTAAATAAAAAGTCTTATCTCTTTGATACGGTGATTTGATTACTCTGCCAGTGAAAGATGCAGCATCAGACTAAAACAAACCTACATAATTGCAGTCTCAGCTGTTAGATGACTCCATGGCAATTATACAAGAAGCATTTGACTGCCCTATAGGAGCCCATGCTGGAAGACAGGAACACCTGAGGACTGCAATGCTGAAGAAAGACATAAAAAAGGTGCTTGACCATTCCTGTAATAAGGAAATGGAAAACACTTCCTAAAAGCCTGGGGAAAGCATAGGTAAAACCAGTAGAAATTATGCCAGGAAGTTACCTTATTCTATGCAATAAAGGGAAGGAGGAAAAAGGTTCTGGGAAATGAAAAAGTGCCAGGTTTCCTCCATTTACAAACAATGGAAAAATCATGAGAGAAATTTAGCTTTGAACAAGGAGAGTAAATGTAATTTCAGAAGCTAGTAGATAGGTCAGAATGGCTTCCTTTTATTAATAATGGTGTAGAAAACCACTTAAGTTTGTCTTAGTCTGAGGCAGATAACTCTAGAAGCATCTTATTATGAAAGGCAGATATTTTGCACTGGATTACTGATTTTGACAAAACATTCTATACTTCTGAGTGCTTATTTATATCTCTGCACTTAGAGAAGATTGAATAATATCTGATTTCAATCTTTTTGTACATTATGTGGTCAACTTATTTTCTATTGCTTATCTGATTATATCGTATATTTCCCTACTGACATATGTGACTTTTTCATATTAGTCTGAATATGAAATGAATATGATAAGACAACTGTCAAACTGGTAGGGTGACTTGCCTAAGCTTTAGAATTGAGGTTGAATTAGTAAACCCACATTTCAATTGTTGTCTAAACCCTCACTCCCTCAACTGGAAAATGTTAAGAGAAGAGATTCCCCCATGAAATTATTTTCTCATCAAAAGTAGAATCTCATGTTTAAAATTGTTGCTCTTTTCTTCCTGAGTGTGTGCCACTAGAAGTCTCCACAGTAATACTTTTCCTCGCACCCTTACTCAGTGGAGCTTCCCATCCCTCTGGTTAGAGAAGTGCTTTTAAGGCACCTCTTTCCTTCTAGCACCTAAATTCCAAGCTGAACTATTTTTGACTTCCAAATTTCTACAGGGCCAGATGTGGGCTCCTGCAGAATTAGAAGAGCTATACACAAATGCATGTTGGAGTCTTTCTTAGCTGGTCACTGTACTAACTCCACAACAAAAATGTGGAACGGACTGCAAGTAAAGCTTCAAGCTAATGGGCAAAAATCACATAATTTATATCAGTTCTTCTCTTTCTCACTGTTACGGTATAACTAAAGTTTGGACATTTTTTAACCTTGCATCTATATTTAATGATAAGTACTACTTTTTGGCTGCTTACTACCCTGTTGGTGCACTGGATCAGTTCAGCCATGGAATTAATGGACAACTTTGAAAGTGCTTAAGCTCTCTGTATTTAGATCAGAAGTGTTTATTTCTAAATGTAAAGATTTAAAGTTACCGAAGTGCAGCAAGACAAAGTAACAGTGTGAAAATCAAATCCTGAGTACTGTTTGCTCTAGTGTTGGAAAGTTAATTGTGTTACATTCAGTCAGCCAAAGAGAGAGAGTGGTATAAGGGGAGAGAGCTCTACAGTGTCAACCTAAATAACCTGATGTTTTCTAAATGACCAAATCATTGGGTTTTATAAATATATATTTAAATAGAAATCTTAAAAACTTCAAAGGGGATTTTGAATGTTTGATTCTTCTTGCAAGCTTGTGAGGTCTTGACTCTCAATGTTTAAAGAGCATCTCAAAACAGCCACAGTACATTAAAACCGTTCAGAGGTGTCACTATTTCTGAGTGGTCTTTTTCGCCCCATGAGTTATCAACCTTTACATAAGACAAAAAAAAAAAAAAGAGAAAGCATTAGACTCATTGTGTAAATCCGAATTTTTCTGAGTCTAAAAAATGGTAAGAGAGCATTTTGAAGTTAAAAACATACATATCTGAGGCACAAATATTCCACCTTAATCAGCCAATGCAAACAGGAAGAGACATTATGAGACATTATAACCTCTTTTGAAAATGTGTTTGTCTCTCTGGCTATTAGTGTTGATAGCAGCTTATATAATCATCCGACATTTCCCCTGAAAAATAGATGAAGTTAAATGAACCCTTCCTTGGAGTCTGACATCCTTCACTGGTATAATACTGAAAGAGTCTATTAGCTATATATTGAAAGTGATGTACTGCACTGCAAATGACAAGTTTCTTAGCTAGTTCTTTTGAAAGAAAAATTAAGACAGATGAATATTCTAGCAGTCCATGAAAAAGATATAAACTTTAAAAGTGTCTAAAGTGCTGACAAAGATAGCATATACCACTTTCATTCTAGGACTAGGTAGGAAGATTTTTTCACCGTGAAATAACTGTATTTTCAAATCCAGTTTCTTATCCGTCATAGGCAGAATACCATGTTTTCCCTTTCTGGCTTCATGACATTTATAATGTTTCTTAAAGAAACCCTAAATTCTTTCTTCTGAAAGTGTGAAGACTACAGCATTAAGAAAAAAAAATGAGAAAAAAAAGATTTAGAGTTCAGGTTGAATTCATAAACCTATTTTAATAAAGCCAGTGGGATTTTAGACATTTAACTTAGAATCATGGACTCATAGAATCATAGAATGATTTGGGTCAGAAGGGACCTTAGAAGTCATCTAGTTCCAATCCCCCTGCCATGGATAGGGACATCTTCCACTAGACCACATTGCTCAAAGCTCCATCCAACCTGGTCTTGAACATTTCCATGGAGGGGGCATCCATGACTTCCGTGCGCAACCTGTTCCAGTGTCTCACCACCCGCACAGTGAAGAATTTCTTCCTTACATCTAATCTAAATCTACCTTCTTTCAGTTTAAAGCCATTACCCCTTGTCCTATCTCTACATGCCCTTGTAAAAAGTCCCTCCCCACCTTTCTTGTAGGCCCCCTTTAGGTACTGGAAGACCTCTTCTCTAGGCTGAGCAATCCCAACTCTCTCAGCTTGTGTTAATAGGAGAGACACTCCAGCCCTCTGATCATTCTTTCATTTTAATAGAGTTTAGAAGATAGTGCCACTGAAGGGATGTGCTTCATGTGTTTTGGTGTTCATGGAAGTTATTAATACTGAATTTTTATGGGTGGTCTGTCATGACTTCTACATTATTCAGTGTGAAACAAAAATTAGTAATGTACCTGAGGGTTTTACAGAAAGCCGAAGGCATAAGAATAGTACCGAACTCCCATGTCTTTGACTGAGAAACAGTGTCACAGCAAGAAGGCAGATAAAAAATTAAACAAGAAAATAAAGTATGAGAAAATACATAAGCCAGTCGAACATTTGGGACAGTGGTGGAAGACAACATTATCAGAAAAATGTTTGTTTGCTGCCACACAGATCTCCATGCTAGACTAATAGTGTTATTCATCTATGAACATACCTCTGTTCTTGTACTTTTACTTCATCTGAATGAAGTTATTGTTATGCCTCAGGTCAGCAAAAAACCATTACAGCAAAACTATAAAAAGGATGTCTTTGCCAGTAAATTTTGGAGAAATGAATACTGAAAGGACATTATTAACTGCTTTCTTGTACTTCTCTCTTTGTTCGCACTGCAGTGTTTGATGGACACTTGACACAAACTTTATTGGCAGAAATATTTTCCATTAAACCTCCAAGGAGATACTGTTGCTTCTTCTATGCTGTGTTCTCAAATGTCCCCAGTTCCACTCTTCCAGTCTGAACTCTTATATTCCAGCTTCTAAACCATGGCCTTTCTTCTCTTCCTGGCAGTCAGCACAGGCGGGTCAAACTTTCAACCTCTAAATAGGAAGACAAGCTTGGCTGTAATTAAAGGAGGCTTTTCTATGTGATGGTGGTGTATTACCAGTCTTGCTAGAAAGTGTACAGATATTACTACTGAATGTCAATTGCCATTATAGTATGGTTTATTTTACTGGTGAAAAAAAAAGGTGCAATCTTCGCTACCCTAATTGTATCACAAATCCACGCTGAAAGACCAAGGATGCAATGTGAAGAGATTTTCTTAAGCAATCTCTGTGTGAATAAAAGGCTCATGTAATAATTCTACACTGAGCAAGAAAGACTCCAACTAACATCAAATGAATTTATACTTTACTACACAAGCTAATCATAACAACTGCAAAACATTCAATATGCTGACTGCATTTTTATTTTGAATAGGATCAGTTAGGTTTATTAGCCTCCCTGCACCTTTTACCATCTGTGCACTTATCACTGATAAAGAAAGAAAAATAATGTAGACCCTGTGTGTTTCTCTTTTTTATAGGATTGACAAAAAGGAGATTATATAGTGTACCTATATGGTGCATATTTATGGATGGAAAAGGTTTGTCATTGTAAATACCTCATAAAACACCTGTTACCTGAATCTGATAGATTCATTCTCAGTTCATGTCTCCAGAGAAAAAGATTATGGATTTTAATGATAGTGTGGACAAAAATAAGATTGTAAGAGATGCAGTTTTACTGAGAGTTCCATGGTAAAAATTACCTTGTGAGGATTCAGAGGGGATTCAGAATGATGTTTTCTTTGAAGAACTGTTTTCATTCAACAAGCTCAAACTTGATCTATTTAGGTGAAAAGTATTTTAATGGTTGCTTCCAAAAGTTTCTTACATTAAATTTTGCATTTTAAGAAACATGATTATGAATGTGATCTGCGATTTTTTACATCCATTGATGCATATACTACTTAACAGGAAAATACCTCTTTTAATTTGAATGTACTATATTATAAAGTTATATGTAAAAATGTTTGCTTCTAACAGCTCAGATTTTTAATGATCCTTTAAATATATCATATAAAATTATTTTTTTAAGGCATAGCACTTCAAATTTATACTACTAGATTTTAAAATATATTTAAGTAGATGAAGAACTCCATACCCCTGTTTACATATGTATATTTTTTTTTCTGTTCTTGAACACAGAGTTAGAGTTATTAGAGTTAATTTCTTCATGTTTGGTATTTTCTTTCTATGTGGCCACTGTCCAATTTCCTCTACTTGTTCTATCTTTCATGTGTATGTGTGTGGTTGTTTGGTTTTGTTGTTTTTTGGTTTGTTTTTTTCAGGTACATTTTTTTATTCTTTCCTTTGGTTCTTTCATTACTTCGACTTCTAACTTTCCCGTGAATGTAAATATTAGGTTTCATAGAAACATCTAGCTATGTTGAACTGGTACTTGCCTTTCTGTCTATGAGATAGAGTTCTGCCTTTTTCATTGAGCCTAAATGTACTCTTTGGAAGTTCACTTTTTATAAAGTTCTTTTGGACTACTCACTGTTCAAGTGACATATTACTTAATTACTTAGTGACTTGCTTTTTTAAAATTATTTTTTCTTCTGTATCCTGATCTCTTAACATGATATGTTAAAAAGTTGTGTCACTGAGTGAACTTTCTGTATCACAGGTGGCCCAGCAACCATAGTACCAGAATTTTCCTCCTAAAGATTATTGAAGTAAATTCTGCACTGTGCAGAACTAGGGGTAAGTAGTTACACTGTCCTGAAATATCAGCAATAAAGATAACCAATTTTTATAAGGCCTAAGATAAGTCTCAGATGCTGTGAGATAACTAGACTGTTTCTGCTGTTGTTGTAGCTTTCATAACACTTCAGATTTCCTAACATGTCTACTGATCTTTTTCTCTAATATTTAAGGGGTAAAGAGAAGTTACTGGTATCCAGAAAACAAGATGGATGTGTATTCCCTATGTCTCAAGAGCATTTTCTGTGGCAGCAGGCATGGGGATAGTAAAAGCTGCAGATGCTTTTCTTCTGGAGTGAAGCAATACTCAGAATACCAACAGCTAGCTTTCCTGTCTCCCCAGTGGCACATCATAGAGTTAGAGAGCTGGAAGAATTAGTCATTGTCATATTTAAGGGACCTTGGCAGAAAGCCTTGGAAAACCTTTGTTATTATGGCGCTGTTGCTGTTACAGCCTTGAACAGAGTCCTGTTAATAACTTAAAGAAAGGGAACATTTTCTGTATTCTCCTTAGAGAGAATTATCTTCTGTATTCTTACCATGCCTCTCTGCTTTTCTATGACCCTGTTATCTAGGAGGCTTGTGGATCAGCAGTGATTATCTGTTTAATTGGAGGCATCTGGGTTTTTCTGGTTTAGTGCATCACTTCATGTCATAAATGAGTATGTCATTTCCCCCTCACACAACAGTCACAACAGGGTGGACTGTGGCTGCTCATCTGCAGCCATACAAATTCCAAATCAAAATTCAGCTTTACCTTCTGTCCTGGTATTGGGGATGTCTGTCTTCTTCACAGCTGGGGAAACACCCTGTGACAAGAGTGTCCAGCGTACGCCTAAAGGAACAGAAGCACTTCAGCTGAGCTGGACCTTCCCCATGCCATTCTTGTCACTGGACTTCTACAAGGTACAATTCATGCTTAATTCATTCTACTGCTGTGGTGTGTCTGATGCTTGTGGTGTACACAGTTTGTCATAAGCAGTTTTTACCCTTAATTAATTATCTCACTTTCCTATACCCCAAGAAAGATGAATTTTTAACAAACTCCATTCTTTATGCTATCTTAGGTACACACACAAACAACAGCACTTTCATGACTTGTTGGTTTCCTTTTAAAATAGGTGTTGGAAAGGGCTCCAAGTCTATTTTTCCACTAGGATGCTATTTTTTCTCTGCTATCAAGTGCATGTTTTATGTCCTTTTGCAGTCAATTAACGTATTAAAAAAATTAACATATTCTATTTTATGATCTGAAATTATGTACATTCTGCAAACTTAATTTTCAAAAGGAAATTTATTGCATTTTAAAATAAATTAGTTGTTCTTTCTTAAATTTGAGAATAGACTTGATATAAAACTGTAGATACTTCCATGTTTTCTGATGGCATACACCATTACAACTATCATGTATTCACAGAATCACAGAACAGTTGAGGCTGACAGGGAACTCTGGGGGTCATCTGGTCCAACCCCAATGCTCAAGCAGGATCACCTAGAGCAGATTGCCCAGAACCCTGTTCATATGGCTTTTGAACATCTCATAGGAGGGAGACTCCACCACGTCCCTGGGCAACCCGTGACAATGCTCGGTCACCCTCACAGCAAAAAAGTGTTTCCTGATGTTCAGGGAGAACTTCCCTGTGTTTCAGTTTGTGCCCATCACCTTTGGTACTGTCACTGGGCAAGACAGGAAAGAGCCAGGCTCTGTCCTCCTTGCACCCTCTCTTAAGGTATTTATACACATTGATAAGACACCTCTTGATCCTTCTGTTCTCCAGGCTGATTAGTTCCAGATCTCAGACTTTCCTCATATAAGCAATGCACCAGTCCCTTCATCATCCTTGTCGCCTTTCACTGGACTCTTTGCAGGATGTCCATGTCTTTCTTGTAGTGAGAAAACCAGAACTGTACACAGTACTCCAGATTTGGCCTCACCAGCACTGAATAAATGGGAAGAATCACCTCTCTCTATCTGCTGCACTTTGTTTAATGCAGCGCTAGATACCATTAGCCTTCTTTACTGCAAGGGCACATTGATGTCTCATGTTCAAATTTCTGTCCTCAGGTCCTTTTCTGCAAAGTTTCTTTCCAGCTGGGGGACAGCCAGCATGTAGTGGGGCCTGGGGTTGTTCCTTCCCAGCTGCAGAACTTTGTACTTCCTCTTGTTGAACCTCATGAGGTTCCTGTCAGCCCATTTTTCCAGTCTCTCCAGGTCCCTCTGGCCGCATCAGCCCTATGGTGTATCAGCCATTCCTCAAAGTTTTTTTTCTTCTGCAAACTTGCTAAGGATACATACTGTCCCATCATCCAGATCATTAATGAAGATGCTAAACACGATAGTACACAGTACTGACCCCTGGATTACAACACTAGTTACTGTGATGGTGCTTCACAATGGTACACAAGTACACAACATATATTTACACTGGCTAGTAAACATGTGACAGCTTATTTCCATGATGTATAGATGTCTTCGTAGGATCTATGAATACTACTGAACAAAATAGCAGTTTGCTAAGGGTTAAAACTTTTCAAAGCTTTGTTTTGAAGTGTTGATGATGGATGCCATTTAAACACATAAATCTCTTCAGGCTTACAAACTTAGTTAAATTAAATCTCATTGTTTTAAAGATTCTTCCATATAAAATGAACTTTAAATTAAATGGCATTCCTTATTTTTCCATCCACACAATAATGGCTTTCTAATCCATGCTCTCCATAAAGACAAAATGAATAAACATGTAAACACAGTCTGTTTCATTTTGAATTAAAATCTGACAGAACCTATTCAATTGCTGCTAAAGTCTTGTTCCATCTTGAAATATCTAGACTGATCTTGAAACAAAAATATATTGGGACTATCGATCAAACCTGTATCAATTTACATCTTCTTTGTGTGTATAACAGATGCCCCAAGCAAGAAGATTTGTTGTCCTCTGTCTGCTTAACCAGAAAATATAATCCATATGGTTATAAAAACCCAGCAGAATACTGTACCATGTATTTCTTGGAAAAATATGTGCCGTTGATTCAACTTTTAAAAAGAGTTAAAGATCCAGGAATTAACATGCAAAAGCTCCTTAAAGTATCTGATTCTTAAAATGGTCTAAACATTAAGAAATTCCTAATTTGAAAGAATATAGAATTTGGTATCTGAGTATAAACTGAATGGCGAAAAATCTCTTTTTAAGATTTTGGCCATAATTTCTAAGAAATCTTACATTATTATATAGCTATATTATATAATATAGCTTATATATGAGCTATATTGTAGTTAAAAATAAACAGAATTGCTAATCAAGTAAAACTGCTTTTGGCTACCTTTTGTACTTTAAAACTCCTGTGTTATTCACCTGACTAGTTAGCTCTTCTTGTCCCCAACTTGCTATTATCATTTCAGATTCTGTTGAAATTGCGGGGGATAGTATGTACTGTTGATGCTGCAGAGAAGAGCTCTGAAAGAGCAGTGTTGTGGCAGACATCCAAAGGAGACATTCCATATGAGTGATATTCCGTCTTGAATAATGGGAGATTAATTCAATTAACCCCTCCAAGACTTTTTATTTCAGATGGTGTATATCAAAAATTTATTTAGTAAAAATCTATAATAAAACATAGGGAGGGAGAAACCTAAGGTTCTGAGTATCAGTTATTATATAACTCTCAGGGATAATGAAATCTTTAAACTGCTTGCTGTGATTCAAATTATTTTCATGAAATGCCTGTTTCAAGAATATTGTCTAAGAAGGTGAACATTTACATAGAATACAACCTCCCAAACACCAACACAAGGTGTCAAGGAGATTTCTTATAAAACTTTACTATTGATTATCAATGTATTAAAATAATTTTCTTGGCATGTGACTTTTTTGGGGGGGTTATTTAATAGCCAACAGAAGTTAACAACCTTATATTTCCAAAATAATCTATTGCCTTGTCTAGCTACTCATCTTCAAGAAATACTAAATATCCCAGTGTTAGTTACTGCTTCAATAAAATTTGGGTATCAAGGAACAGCAGTATGTTGTTATGAAGCCAGTATATAACGAGAAAGAAATAGAAGTGGTATAAATTTACAAAAATCTTGACAGAATAGAGTACATTATAGGTGAAAAATCATCTCAAATATAAAAGATGACTGAGAGAGAGCAATTTAATGAATAAAATGATGTGATGAATACCACAAGCAGGAAAAAAAAAAAATGGCTAATCTATTATCATTTAGATAAAGCAAAAAAATAGTAATGGGAGTTAAAAATATATGCATAGATGGAATCACTGAAAGAAGTTTAGCTTTACACGTAGGAGCAGATCCCAAGGGAATATGACAATTTACATGTCTCGTATAGATCTGCCCTATCAAAGTATGTTATGAATTTTTTAACCCTAAATACAATTTTTCCTACCTTCCAGCCCAGAGTAAAAAATTCTGGAACCTAACTTTTGTGAATACTGTAAAATTATCAAAGATATTTTTAACCAATACTAGAAATGTTTCTGTTTTTAAGAACTTTAATTTTCTTTTATCAAAAAAGAATTAGTTTTCTACTTTTCAGAATATACTTATACCTGATTGCAAGCAAGTGAGTTTCATATTTTAAGTCCATACTTTACAGTGTTTGGCACTTGAAGCCATTGTCTATTGCTAAACAAAGACAATCTTTATTGAAGAAACAGAAAGAAAGTTATTGTTTCTGTTGATGTATGTCCCAGGATGCAATGCCCTTCACTACTCCAGAGTATTCTGAGGTGTAGCAGTATTAGTAAAGATCATATTTTAGAGCTCTTTTTTGTTTCTTCTGGTTGCTTAGAGACTACAGACTTTGCATTGTAGCCAATTCAGCGACTTGAAACCAGATTGTGTTCTTGTTCTGCTTTTGGTGACATTAAATACATTAAAAACTGCAATGAATTCAATAGCTCTGTCACTTAGCTTAACAGTTGGTTGCAGATCTGTATTAGAAATTAGAATCTCTGTATGCAGAACTAGTATTGACTTTTAAAATATTTAATGGGCTAAAACCGATGTACCTGAAAGTCTCTTGCCATGGCACATTGCTGCAGGTAAGATTTGCAGTGTCACTCAGACTAGGAATTTTCTTATCTCCTTTCTCTTATCTAATACTATCTTTGAGAACTTCTTTGCTTTGGGATGTTTCCATGTTTCCCAGATCTGCAGTAACCAAAAACATGTTAAATTCAGGGAATGCTGCAAAACATATATTAAGAGAGCTGAAACAGTGTTAAAGAAAGTTTGAGGTCTCTAGTCTGAAGGTTCACTTACTTGACCTTCAGGTCCTGCTTCGATGAAAGTCAAGTTTTAAGCACAAGAACACAAGATGAAGAAAGGGTATACCTAGCTTTTTGGCTTCCTCATAGCATTACCAGAGGATTTTTCGTCTTAAATCTGTCAATGCAGATGGGAATTTAACTTGTGCTTTTTCTGTGCTGAATGGTGCGTCAGGAGCATTGTGGAGAACAGGGAACTCTGTCATCCCAGTTTAGCAAATTTAACTTAAGCTTTTCTGCAGGAATCACAGAATCATCTAGGTTGGAAAAGACCTTGAAGATCATCTAGTCCAACCATTAACCTAACATTGACAGTTCCCAACTACACCATATCCCTAACCACTATGTGAACCCTACTCTTAAACACCTCCAGGGATGGGGACTCCACCACTGCCCTGGGCAGCCCATTCCAATGCCTAACAACCCGTTCTGTAAAGAAATAATTCCTAATAACCAGTCTAAACCTTCCCTGGTGCAACTTGAGGCCATTACCTCTTGTCCTATTGCTTGTACTTGGTTAAAGAGACTAGTCCACAGCTCTCTGCAACCTCATTTCAGGTAGTTGTAGAGGGCAATGAGGTCTCCCCTCAGCTTCCTCTTCTCCAGACTAAACAACCCCACTTCCCACAACCAATCCTCATACGACATGTGCTGCAGACCCCTCACCAGCTTTGTTGCCCTTCTCTGGACACGCTCGAGTAATTCAATGTCCTTTTTGTAGTGGGGGGCCCAAAACTGAACACAGTCATCAAGGTGCAGCCTCACCAGTGCCGAGTACAGGGGTAAGATCCCTTCCCTGTCCCTGCTGGTCATGCTATTGCTGATCCAAGCCAGGATGGCATTGGCCTTCTTGGCCACCTGGGCACACTGCTGGCTCCTGTTCAGCTGGCTGTCAATCAACACCTCTAGGTCCCTCTCTGACTGGCAGCTCTCCAGCCACTCCTCCCCAAGCCTGTAGCGCTGCTGGGGGTTGTTGTGGCCCAAGTGCAGCACCCGGCATTTGGCCTTATTGAAACTCCTACAGTTGGCCTTTGCCCATCACTCCAGCCTGTCCAGGTCTCTCTGCAGAGCCTCCCTACCCTCGAGCAGATCAACACTCCCACCCAACTTGGTGTCATCTGCAAACTTACTGAGGGTGCACTCGATCCGCTCATCTAGAACATCTATAAAGATGTTAAACAGGAGTGGCCCCAAAACCGAACCCTTGGGGACACCACTCGTGACCAGCCGCCAACCGTATTTAACTCTGTTCACCACAACTCTTTGGACCCGGCCATCCAGCCAGTTTTTTACCCAGCGAAGCGTGTGCCCATCCAAGCCGCGAGCAGCCAGTTTTGCCAGGAGAATGCTGTGGGACACAGTGTCAAAGGCCTTCCTAAAGCCAAGGTAGACAACATCGACAGCCTTTCTCTCATCCAATAAGCAAGTCACCCTGTTGTAGAAGGAGATCAGGTTTGTCAAGCAGGACCTGCCTTTCATAAACCCATGCTGACTGGGCCTGATCATCTGGTTGTCCCGCATGTGTTGTAAGATGGTACTCAGGATGAGCTGCTCCATCAGCTTCCCAGGCACCGAAGTCAAGCTGACAGGCTTGTAATTTCCCAGATCATCCTTCCGACCCTTCTTATAGATGGGCATCACATTGGCCAATTTCCAATCTGTCGGACCTCTCTGGTCAGCCAGGACTGCTGGTAAATGATGGAAAGTGGCTTGGCAAGCACCCCAGCCAGCTCCTTCAGCATCCTTGGGTGTATCCCATCCAGTCCCATAGACTTGTGTATGTCTATTTGATGCAGAATGTGGGGTGGTCGTTCTCCCAGTCTCTGTCTTCTGGCTGAGGAGGCTGGATTCCCTCAGTACAACTAGTCTTGTTATTAAAGACTGAGGCAAAGGAAGCATTAAGGACTTCAGCCTTCTCCTCATCACTTCTGCCATGTTTCCTCCTGCGTCTAGCAGGGGATGGAGACTCTCCCTGGTCTTTCTTTTGCTGCTCACATACTTATAGAAACATTTCTTGTTGTCCTTGATTGCTTAAGTCAGATTAATTTCTAGCTGGGCTTTAGACCTCCTGATTTGCACCCTGCATAGCCTCACAGCCTCTTTGTAATCACTGTGAGTGGCTAGCCCCTTCTTCCAAAGGCTGTAAACTCTCCTTTTCTCTCTGAGTTGCAGCCAAAGCTCCCTGTTCAGCCAGGATGGTCTTCTCTGTCGCCAGCTTCTCTTACAGCACCTGGGGACCGCCTGCTCCTGTGTCATTAAGACTTCCTTCTTAAAGAGTGTCCAGCCTTCCTGGACCCCTATATCCTTCAGGACCGTCTCCCAAGGGATCCTATCAAGCAGGTGCCTAAGCAAGACAAAGTCAGCCCTTTGGAAGTCCAGGATGGCAGTTTTGCTGCCTCTTCTCCTGGCCTCTCTAAGAATACAGAACTCTATTATTTCATGATCGCTGTGCCTTAGTCAGCCTCCAATCACCACATCATCCACCAGTCCTTCTCTGTTCACAAAGAGGAGATCCAGCAGGGCACCTTCTCTGGTCAGTTCACTCACCAGTTGTGTTAGGAAGTTATCTCCCACACATCCCAGGAATCTCTAGGACTGGTCCTGCTCTGCTGTGTTGTATTTCCAGCAGATGTCTGGGAAGTTAAAGTCTCCCACAAGAACAAGGGAAAACGATCATGAGATTTCTCCCAAATGCCTATAGAATATTTCATCCACCTCTCTGTCCTGGGTTATTAAGTGGCTTCTGTCATGAATAACAAACCAGATTCTTTGGCAAATAAAAGTTCCCTTAACAATAGTCAGCTGTAGTTGTTTCATTGATTCATGATATTAACATAGTGCTGGAGGATATTATAGTGTTCAGGTTAGTACCTCTCTGTATTAACTGTATTTAACCTAAATAAAAATAAATGGGACAAAAGTTATGAACAAAGTGCTTGTACTGTGTGTTTGTTTCAACATAACATGACCTAAGACTTAACTGCAGCTTCTTCTTAGTCTGGGATTTTTTATTAAGTTTTGTAACTATTGCACTCATATGAACAAAGACATAACATGTTAAACCATAAAATATTCATGAATGTTGAACTGGGGATGAACTACATTTGAACTCTAAAGTTATCTTATTCTTATTTTTAATAATTTCTATGTGCCTCATGTCTCTTACATGAAAAACTCAACATTGAGTAATGGACAATCTGTGTTGGTGAAATTCTCATGCAGTTTAGCCAGAGAAAGTGGGAGATATTGCATACTATCTGCCTTGTATTTCAGAGATTAAGAGTTTCATATCCTGTAGTCTTTACCTACACTAATGAAATGTGATTCTCTATATTCAAAGAATTGTCTCAAATGCTATCATAAGGCGGAAAGGTAACACTAGGGCTTCTTGCTAGTGTTAAGAATTGGTTTTACTATTTTAAGTTCTTCCATACTACTCAAAGAAAACAAAATTATGCTTTTTCCTTCTTTATCTCTGTTTCTCCTGGAAGATCTTTTGCCCTTTACATCCCAACACACACTTTTTCTTCCATAGCCCATGCTTTTAATCTATCCATCTGTTCTGCTCTCTAAGCTCTGTTTCCCTGTGTGTCATGTCACAAGACTCAAAGTAGGAAGACATGACTTGCACAGTTAGGCAAACAACACAGGGCAAGATCTGATGTTTGGAAGATATTTTCCACATATTTGTAGAGACTCTTATGGTAGTTTACAGTAGTCCTGAAACTGGTTGTAGGCAGAGTTGCTTATCCTTTTTTTCTTGTGTGTGAAAGCAAAGAAGACTATATTTTAACACAGTTGAAGTTCATTAATTTAAGGAATCTGATTGCTATTTGTAAACATTCGTGTTACACTGCAGTATCTTGTGATTGCAAACTTTCCTCAGGCAGTCTTAGCTGGTGGCTGGGTATCAAACATTCCCACTGTAGGAGGAAAGGCATTAAGTCTTACTATCTCTTCGACACTGTTTTCCAGCTTCTTTAAGGGCTACCTTCCCCTAGCCTTTTACTAACAGCTGATAGGGGAGCAGTATCTTGCACACCAGAAATTGGGATCTGCCTTCAGTGTGGTTGGGCAATCTGCTTGCTTCCATGTGTGCTTGTGTTGGGAACAGTGGGGGGGAAGATAAGGAAAAGTCTTTGCTAGATTTCCAGATTAAGACTAATGTCTTCTCCAGGTTCACATCTAGTTAACCATTGAATAATTTCAGTGCTGGACTGGCAATTTTGCGATACGCAGTTCTCGGGTTCTTGTGTGGTGTGGCTGCTTTCCAGTGGCCTTCTTCACATAGCAAGCCTTGACACTCCCTCCTCTGGTTGCCTCTGGATGTGGCACCTAATTCAGCTTTAAGTGAGGAAGTCCCAAACATCTGGGGAAAATGTATTACCTTTTTTTCTTTCGTGTGTAGACCATATTTGCTACATCTTTAACATATTCCTCAACCCTAAAAAGAGCAAGTTTCTTTCAGTGGAGAAAAATTAAGCGTGTGCAATAGTTACCTTTTCCTCCTGACAGTCCTTTACTTGTGGAGAGGTAAAGGATGTTGTACTGATAGGTACTGCCTGAGATCTGACAGTTTTTATAGGTATTCAACAAAATATAACAAATATTTCCCAGAAATTTTCTATTAACAAGAATTTGAAACTCAGCTGGAAACTTAGCAGAAGAAATTAATTCAAAACTGTTTCTTAAAAAAAGGCTGTGGTGATTGATTAACACACAGTAGGTTTGCAGACAATTTTTCATTACTTTTCATCTTACAGAGACTGGCAGAAAGATTATAGAAAGAGAACAACTTGGGTAGTTGAACTCAAAGCCAATTTTAGGGCTCAAAAATAAAATTGATGTATACAGAATGTATATATGCCCCTGTATGTTTATATATAGTGTTGATTCTACTTAGCACTTTTTTTTTTTTTAATTATTATTATTTGGATTTTATGGCACAGAACCTTTTAAAAAAAAATCTTTTTTGATCAAAAAGTTTTAGACTACTTGTGTATGGGTCACATTTTCAGAGGGACTTCAGGCTGGCACTACAATGTGTATCCCCATATTTCTGTCGGAGAAAATGACCCATGGTTGTTAGGTACACTTTGGGTGTCTGCATGCTCAAACACTGCCTGCAGAAATAGAAGATGTTTCCTGATTTATCTCATTTGTTTTTAAACATACCATCCAGTCCTATTCCCTGCCTCACAAAGTATTGGACTGACCTCCCACTGGAATGCATGGCCCAGCTTTTCGGGAATCTGCTCAAACACTGTACATAGCTCCTGCTTTGAACTGCCCTCTGGGGAGGCCTCTCACTTCATTGGCAGAACTGCACATGTTTTTGGAGCAGTAGTTCTCATTTGGAGAAGGATGATTTTTTATGTTGTCCTTTACAGAGAGTGCTGGCAGGAGAGAGGCATTGAGTTTGGACAAAGTAATCTGGAAAGAATCTGAATTCAAGGTAATGCATTCTGGTAAAGTATTAGCCAGTGTAAGTTTTCCTCTGAAATTAAACCAAACGTTTTTATGAAGTTCTTTCCAATTCTTTATTTTTTTTTCTTATGTGCTGTTGTACTGCTCTGAAATTTACTTAGTATGAAAGTGCTGTTAGAAAGGACAGTCTGATTTTGTTCTTGCCTTGCCTAAAGACAGATCATCTTAGAAATGTAGTTTGACAGCCAGTTGTTTCAGTTGACAAGATGATATTATATCATAGATTGCAATAGATTTTTTAAAAAATTGAAGCTTCCTGCCTTGAAAGAAGAATTATTTATCTGGTCTGCCATGACTTGTTAAGATGAGAGATAACTAAACTTTCTTAATCATAAACACGGTTTTCCTACTCTATAATGTAAAATATCACAAAGCATACCAGTGTACAGACTCAGTGTTCTTGACAGCATCTGCGTAAATAAAAATCACACATGATACAAACTAATGTTTATATCAATTTAGGGTGTTCCCAACAAAGAGGCCAATCTCATGGAAGGCTGGTAAATCCCCTTAGCCTCAAAACCAAGGTGGATGAGCACCAGCTGCCTGCGGGGAATAGTTGCTGGGACACTTAACTCTGAAACCATGCTCAGAAATTATTTTGTGGTGTTCTAGTTGTCACAACCAAAAGTATACCAGGGACTGCTCGAACATTGCTAAAGAAAAAATTCCAGCACTTGGAAATGTTTCTGGACATTGTTTAATTTCCTACTACAGACTTAACACTAGATGTTTTTGCTCCATGAGACCTCGATAGTGGAACCCTTATAGGAGGTGATAGATAAACTGACTGTTTTCAGACAACTCATGCTATTGGACTGTTGAGAGATGAAAACAATATCCTGGTTAAATGAAAGAAAACAATTTTTCATGTTCATAAAAGAAAGATAACTATTACAGACTTCTGAAGCTTTACTAAGATGTTAAACATAACCACATAATGCAAAACACATGTTCCTATACAAGATTTTGTCATGAAACACAGTTTCTGTACTTTTCTACATTAAAGACAGAAGAAATTATTTTGAATTGAAACAAGTGCTATGGACAAATATGTTGTCATGTCCTGCTCAGACAAGGGAGACTAGTGACTTAGATTCGTAAATCCCTAATGGAGTGGACAACCGTGAGACAAGTGTCAAAGTCCATGCACAGACATTTATTAATTTCCCACAATGTACTAATTGGATACATGATAATTGGTTAAGTATGGAACAAATGATGGTAAGCAATGTAGTATGCCTTGTGTTAACAGTAATAAGGGAAAAGGGGAAAAAGAAAACAAGAGAAAAATAGGTAGAATAAAGAAATAGAGATCACCACTCTGGGTTCCTGTGTTGGTCCCACCAATGAGGGTTTGAGGATGTATCCATCTTCTTTCACTTCACTTCACTTCACTTCACTTCACTTCACTTCACTTCACTTCACTTCACTTCACTTCACTTCACTTCACTTCACTTCTTCACTTCTTCTTTCTACTTCTTGCCCCCCTCAATTTATACACACTTTCCTTGGGTCCCTCCTCTAGGCTGACCTACCTATCTACATATCACATGTAGAGGGAGGGATAAGGTGCTTCATGGGATGATGTAAGTAGCATGATCTTGATCTTGTGGATCTTCAATAACATATTCAGGGGTGTCAACTTTAATATGCATTTCATGGATAATGAAGCAAAGGTAATTCACTGGACAGATGGCCCCTGAAACTTTACAAGATGCACCAGAGCAGAACCAACCTGCTTTCGCAGGGCTCCCTCCTCCAGCTGCATCCTGTGCTATTCAGGCAGCCTCGTCAGCTCCAAACTCCACACTATCCCCCCATGACTATTATAATTTCATTACTTGCGAGTGTTTGAGAGGTTCCTTGTCTTGGAAGGCCTCTACTCCCCCCCATCCCTTATCTCTTTCTCATATTTTTCTCAGTCCTTTTTTCTCACAGGCCTGTTTCTCTCAGGCCTTGTTTTGGAGAGTTACAAGTTGTATTTCACATATATCCAGTTATTAGTCTGTGTAGTAGTCCAAATCTTGCTTTGTATGGAGCCAGAAAAATGAATTAGGAAATACTTCAGTACAGGATTCTGCCACATCAGCAGGAGCTAATAAGAAAACAGCAGTCCCATGACTAGAAAAATGAGCTATTATCAACACAGCACCTTCTTTCCTGTCTTCACACTGTGTGTGAATTGCAGAAGTGTGTGCATATTTCCACAAAAATATTTTGTTTTTAAGAAGAAGAAAATAAAAGGAAGCAAAGAGTGGGAAATTGTGAACCTCTGACTAGCATCAAACCCAAACACTTTCTTTTCACAAAAGCTGTATCTTCTACAACTGTATAAACTGTGCATATAAAAAACCCCAAAAGTTGACTATTTGAATTGACTATGATTTCTTTTTTTCACATTGATGAAAAATTGTCCCTGCAGTGAAAACTGTACTTGGTGATAGAAGATGAATGAGTGTCAACAGGTGCTGCCTGAAATCTATGAAATTCAAATAGTTTGTCAGAGGCTCGGCAGGAAATTATTTTACACAAAGCTGAGGCCTTAAGAGGCTCAGAATGATTGTTCATCAGGATTCACTAACAAATGAGCAGATGTTTAGGAATCAACATGTCACTCATGACTGGAAGGAGCTGACCAACAACGACCTCCCAGGTGGCAAATGTTGTAGCTAATTTATTGCAGTTAGGATCATCATACCTGATGGAAAGAATTTAGAAGTTTGTGAAGTATTAGGCCATTATTATTGGTGTATGTGGAATAAAACTAATTTGAATTATTTATCTCTTCCTTAAAAAAAGTTTGGAAATGTTGAATGGGATTTTTCCCTCTTTGTTCTTGTTTTCATCTGGTTTAATATTGCAGTGTGCATATCCACAACAAGGCATGCCAATCTTTCTTTTCTTCTGTGAAATAACTGTAAATCAGCAGTCAATTTAAAGCCAATAGAATTACTTGGAGTGACTCTGATATATACAAAACCAGTATTAGGCAACAAAGGATAAAAAAACAACTATTTTTTTTGTTTTTCCTTTTTTTCTTTTAGTGTAAAATGGAAAAAAAGGAGTATTAAAACCAGTGAAGCAGATTTGGCCTTTTGTAAAACCAGTTGAAAGGTCAGGATGTTGTCTTAATTACAATAAATTAATCTGTCATAAAGGACACTAACGATTAGGGGTGCCAAATTTTCTCTTTTTTGCAAGTACTGTTAATCTCAGATATGTCTTTTGTGTCAATAATTATTTTCTAAAAATTCTCAGTCAGAAAAAGAGCTAACGATATTTTTAGCTCAAAGTGTGGTGGAGTATAGCCTAACTAAGATAGCTTTGGCCCTGAAAGAGATTTTTATCTCTTTAAGAAAGTTTGACAGAGAAATTTTACATAATATTAAATAACATTGTGCTGTACATTTTTAGAGTGGAAGTACTGTAAGATGCAAAGCAGAATGGGAAATCACAAAACCCACAGTTCTTGACGCTGTCTTAACACAGACAGTGACAGCTGATTAAATTGAAGTAAAAGACATACTAAAAAGTTAATGTAAGAGGAATTTTCATTCACCTCTGGCTATTTTAGCAGAATTTGTTACCTGTCCTATCATGTACATGACAAAAATGTGCAAGATTATTGTACAGATATTGTACTGATTACTGAACCAAAGAAAAAGAATTAATGGAAATAATTTCCATTTCCTATTTATAAAGATTCTGACAAACATAATCATCAAACCACAGAGCAGTTTAAATTGTTAATTACTGAGCTGCACTTGTACCTTAGTTTCATTTAGTCTATGTAACAATAAATATCACCCTGAAGTTTTGTGAACTTTGAGACTTTACTCTTATTTAACACCTCTGTAACTGAGATGACCATGCAAAGCTGTTGTTGAGGGATTTAAGACATTTTAAAAGAGGTCAGTATTTTCCTTTTCTTGAGGATTGGATGTAATGTTGTCAATTTTTGCCTGGAAAACAGAAATCTTTTACAATCTGAGGACCTCAGGATGGTAAAAGCTAGTAGACTTAATCCAATTCTCAATTCAAAAGGAGGAGAAATCTCATCATGATTTAGGAAGCTGGTATTCTCAGAAAGATTTTGGAAAAGATCTCAGACTTCTGAATCTTCAATGCTGTTGAAAATTGAGATTTTAATCCAAAAGCATATTATCCCTTTGCTATCATGTATCTATCACCCTGCACATTAAGATCAACTAGCAGGGTACAAGCTGTATATTACATGTTGAGGAACTGGCTGTTGATCTCTGTGTTGATCTTGGTGATCATGTCTCATTTCCCAGCTCCACCAGACATGTATCTGATCTGCAATCACAGAAACTCCGGTTTAGTGGCTGGCCCATATGGAGTCTAAATTTCAATAACTTGAGGAGCAACATAAATTTGGATTAGGTACAGACAGCACAGGACTGAAACTTTTCCAGTGCAGAGTTATGTTTGAAGGAAAACTTCAAACTGTTTTTTTTGCTTTTCTGTTACAACTGCAACAACTGTTGCTTGCTTTTCTTGTTATTTTAAAGTTAATTCATGACACAACAAAACCAGAATTTAGCACAAGCATTTACAATTCTAACATATTAATTGTGATAATGTATGCATCAAGAAAGGAGTAACATAAACTGGTAATTTATCATACAACTTGCATGGTTGTTGCATACAGCTAAGTTTGAAATCTGAGAGGTCTGGCATGTCCCCATTTTGTGAAAAACATCCAGATAGGAAGGGCAGAGTGAAGCAGTGTGTGTGTTTGTCCTTTCAAAACCGTGGAACTACAGGTAATTACCTTGACTCTCTGATCAATTTCAAAGACACTGAACTCACCATAACGCTGTATATTACTTATTCAAGCTAGTATAAAAGTTTATATGTAGAATAATTTAAGGGTTTGTGGTACACTGTGTGGATATTTACCTCCAAATTTTGGCTCAGACTACACCAGGGAGTCTTAGGGACACAAAGCAGAAGCTGTCCCTGGGTTTGCTCTTTTCAATTTGTTCCTTTTCAATTTGTTCCAAACAAATAATCCAATGTTCCAATAAATATGCTAAGTGGACATTTTGTTACTTTAGTTTTTGTTTACATGTTTGTTTTATAATTGCTGCTTTTCCTACAGCACTCATCTTCCCAGAGACAGATTTTTGTTTTATAGGCATTTGGAGAGAGGCTTCATTTTGTTAGCCCTGGTTTGATTTTATGTCACTTTGGCTTGTGCTTTGATAATCGTATTATCCAGAGCTTTATTGTATTTGAGAAAATCCATTATCTTTCCTTCCTGGCTGATATAATCAATATGGAATAGGTTATTCAAGACTATCTAGTTCTTTGTAGCACGTACTTGAATATAGCAGGCTCCCTTAGGAACTTGGGACTATTGAAAATCTTGTCCTGCAAGTGAGCTACTGCTTGGCATGTATCCTGTTCCTCTCCAGGTTATTTTTACAGCACATGATTCTGCCTGCTATAGTTATCCTGTGTAACTCCACTGATATTCTGAGTTGTCTCATTGATTTTGAAATACTATGTGCAAGGCATAGTCTGGGTCTTGTACAGTTACCCAAGAGCCAAAAACTGTTTATGATTTTGTATGAGTAGATCTACTATTAGAAAGCAGTAAATCAGATACAAAGATGAGAACTCAGGTTCTGATGAGAATAAATCATGAGTCCTGTGGCCATTGATATTGGCACATTTTCAATTGCTCTTCTTCTTCTCATAAACACTTTCAATTTGAGCAAGTGCATCAGACCTAACATTGTATGTCTTGAAAGAAAAGAGAAAACTGGCCACTTTGCTGAGACTCTTGATATAGTTTTCAAAATGCTCCTACAGGTTTTTAGGCAGGGTCCTGTTTATTTTGGTGTTGAAGTCATGATGGTGCTGGGTTTCTCACTGTTGATGGTTTCTGTGCCTGTACTCTATTATAAAAGAGCTTTTTATAACTTGTTTGTAACAAGTAATTTTGTGTTTTATACAATTATGGGGGATGATACCCTCTCCCTGATTTTGTGGTCATCCTCTAGATGCAGATACGTACTGACTACAAGTAAGATTAAAAAAAGCTGCATTATCATGTGGTTTTAATGGGAGGTTCATACATTACCACTTGGCACCTCTGAGCATCCCCCATACCTCCACCTTAGGCTCTAGGTTCCTAAATAACTTTGAAAATTCAGCAGAACCTATGTTCTTTGCAGCAGCAGAATCTTTTCACCACCATAGCTTTTCTACATCTTTTGTGTTTGTGTTTTCTGTTTTGTGTTGGAATAGTTTCTTTGGTAAAAGCCTAGTTTATTTAGTTACTGAAACTCACAAGTCTTCTCACCCGTTCCAAGGGGAAATTTTTGTATGACTTTGTGTTTGTAGCTGTATTCTTTTATAAACAGCTCAGGTCATTGTTAATTGCTTACCCTTCTGTTATCACACTGCCAGTGTTGGAGTTTTTATGCAATTTGATCCTATTTCGAATTGGTTTCAGATTCTCTTCTAAAAGCCTAGATTTTGATATACAATGCTGTCATGGACATTTCTTTTGATGACTGTGGTGGATTAAACAGCTTCCAATATGTTCCTGCTTCCATAGCCTTCTCAACCTGCAGTAGTGCACAAGCAGCATCAGTCTGGCACTGTGGCTGAAAGACCCACACTTGTGGTATTTTTCACAATATTTTTCACCTGTTACAGTCTGGTGGCTTTTAGCCTGCCTGTTTTTGTGCTATAACAACTTCTTTCCAGGAGAATGTGAAGGCAGTTGACCCATCAGTAAAGTTCCATCACTAGTCCTAGTTTTCAGTGATAGTTTAGAAGTTTTGATTATTTATTTTTGTGAATATATTTCTGTACGCAGCAGTCTCAGGTTGACTCATTGTTTCATTTTCATGGTTTGGTAGGGTTTTGTTAAAATTGAGATTTAGTACAGCTAAACTTTCAAAGACTGAAAAACAAGATGCTGATCTTCAAAGATACGTCATAAAATATAGGTATTTGTTGTATTTAGGACTATTAATACAGACACTAAAGAAAGTTCACATGGTTAAATCTTTGCAAGATCAGTTTCAAATGAAGCAAATGCCCCCGGTGTCATGACATAATTTGCAATAGATTATCAAGCAACTCCTGCTCCAGTCAACAGTTTGGAATCTCTGTTCTCTTCTACATGTTGTAGAAAAGGAATAGAAATGAGTACTGAACAAAGATACCAGTCCAGACAGCAGAGAGTCTTTAAGGAAGGCTGTGCAATTTGGTACAGTGAAGAGTGTTAAGTAACTGTCCCATATCCAGCACATCTGATCTTTTATGGAAAAATCCTTACAGATCATGTGATGAATTTCACTGCCACTTCCAGGGTTTAGGTGCTCCTTAATCAGCATTGCTTCAACTTTTGCTGATAGAACAATTTTGTACAGAGCAGTGCCTTCTCAGCAAAGGTCAGCTAATGGGCACAGAAGGAGGGATGGAGCTGGTGCTTAGTGATTATAGGAATAAAGGAAAACTGTCTGAAAAATAAAAAAGCATATTCCATAGTAGCAGCCTTTAATCTCACATAAAGGGTATGCTAATGTGTCATGTTTTTGATGTTATTCCAGCACTGAACTTGCGCTCTTTTACACTCATTTGGTGCCCTGCTCAAGCTGTGTACTCCTTGGTGCTCTCCAGCTGCTGAGTTTGGGAACAACAAACTGTCACTCTGAGCTTAGTTGATCTGAGCAATATAGAGCAGTTTGACAAAGCAAGCTGTCACTTCCTTTGAACCTTAGTAATATTGTGGGTTTTGACTGCCGTGTACTGTATGTTCAGGCTGATCCTAACCTTTTAAACTTTTTGGCAGTGTTGTTGATTCTGGTTCATTTGAGGATTACTTTACAGATTAGATGTATCTATTTCTACAATAAAGCTTAAGCCTGGAGGGTTTTTTGGTTGGTTGGTTGGTTGGTTTTTGGCTGCTTGGTTTTGTTTTCTGTTTTTTCCCTTACAGATCTTTATTGCATTAAAAAGGGATCAGTGTCATCATCCTTGTTACACAGACCAGACAGAGCAATGCTTATTACACTAAAACAACTTTGGTTGTGCTGATTTCCTATGTTATTACATATAGGAAATGTAATACATATACAAAACAATAACTTTTAATGAAAGTACTAATTTTTTTCAGCTATACTCAATAGATTAGCTTTCAGTTTGTAGAGATTTGCCTCTTACTAAGGAGTGTTTGTCACCTATATCTGTTAATTTTATGAATTTATGTTTTCTATTTATTCTTGGTTAATAAAGTTTTTACTAAATATGTTCGCTTTACAAATCAAACAATACCCTTCCACCTGCTAGCAAAAGGCCCTAAACTCTTTCTGGAAGTATGTGCTTTGTATTCATGCATGTTCAGCCAGATCAGGTATCTGGAAAAGATATGGGGAACAAAAATCTGCTTTTTGGCTATGGCTTGTTGCATTAGTAGTATTTGACTGATTACATTAAAGAACAGGATTTAGCCCTCTGAAACTGTAATTTGTAGTGGCCTGATTGTGGTGTACCTGACCTTAACTACATCAGTTTAAAACTGATGCTGACAATGAAGTCAATAAAGTGTGACAATAAAGTCAGACCGGTAAGATATGACATGAAAGTCAAGTTGACTGATTTCTTGACCATCACCTCCCAGGATGATGGAATGAAAACAATTGAGTTAAATAGATGTAAGCAGCGATCACAAAACTATGAGGTAGACGATTCAGCAAATGTATATCATGTCTTTAATAGCCACCTGCATTGTGGAATGAAGTACAAACCTAAACTCCCATTTTATTGAGAACTAAGATGTAAACTGTAAGAGTGCAGTAATACAAGGTTAACAGGCTTTGAAGGAGTCTCTTAATTTTGTGATTCTGGACAAATTGCTAAAAATATTGAAAACTTATTCAGCTATGTAAAATACATTTTTTTTAAAAAAGCAAAGACCTGAATGGGACCAAGACAAAATTTTTCATTCTCACTTGTTAAAGCTTATCACTAGGAAAACAGGCCTGATCAGTATGTCACTATCAGTGCTACTGGCCTGCTCAGAGGGTGAAAGGAAGTTTCACTAGTGAAACTTCTGATGTTTGTCTGGGGATTGGAGGCTGAGATTGGAGCCCTCTTCTTGCAGTGCCCCTTGCCTGTCCTGCTTCCATTTCTGCTCCATGCTGAGTGAAATTGAGAAGCCCAGGATGGGAATACTACAGGGCACTGCAATGTAAAACTATGGGGCCCCAGCCTCAAATCCATCACTCAAAACTTCAGTCTACCCACGGCATGTGGGAATGGGAGAGCAATAACAGATCCTATAAAGCTGTGGCTTAGTTTTAAACCACGTCTTCAGCTGATGCCCCATTTAATTGAAAAAATCAGATATACATTTATAGGAAAGAAGAGATGGATAGTGTTGTCACATTGGGTTAGAGCATATTTTGTTAAGCAGTTAAAGAGTGCACCTTCTGGGATCCAGGCATAATTGTTGTCTTCATTGTAAATTTCGTTGGCAGCTATGGTTCTTACCAGCCCAAATTATATAGAATAACACAATGTTGGTATCAGTACGCATTTTATTGAAATGATTTACTATGTAAGACCTTGAAGTCTGCCAAAGTGGGCTAAGATAGAAGTAGCAGATTCATTCTTAAATTAAGATTTCAAAGATGTAGACTAACAGTAGATCTGCTCTTCCCATTGTTTCCTTGGCCTGCAGTTTATGTTTTGTTTATACAGCTAAATCCTATCTTAAGACTGTGCTGGAATAACTGACTATGTGTAAAATGTTACAGTTTTTATGAGATACTACTCTGTGACTTTGTATAACTTTGTACAGCTTGTATGAAATGTTGAAGTGTGCCTATACTAAATCTTAATCTAATCTATTTTTCAGAATTATTTCCATATGTTTTGTTTACTTGTAACAGGAAAATTGTATCTGTTTTTGATAACATGTATTTCATAAATATATTGCCATGAGTCTCAAGTAAAAAGACTAAAAATCTTTCTACCTATTTCATTCCATGTATTAAGAAAAATTATTCTTCCTAGGATAGTTTACACTCATTAGCCTCCTAAATTCAATAAAAAAATATTTCTTGCTTGACAAATCATTAATGGTAGGAACAAGTAAAGCTCTACATTTTTAAAAATAGTTTGTAGAAAAATGAATTAAAATTAGGGCTTCTATGTCCTTGATTTTATTCTATTTTTTCATCATTTGTGCATAAATTCATATATTTTTGTGCCCCATATTCTTCCACTGTTTAGGGAAATGCCTATTTACCAGATAGAAATTTGTGTGTAATGAACTTACGGTGCATTGTACAGAGAGAACATTAATTTCCTTTAAATTTACTCTCAGCTGCTCATGGTGAAATGTTCATAAGGATTTGTATTCAGGTAACACTTTCATGTACATAGGGTACTGTTTTCACTCATGGAGATACTTCATGTTACAAAAAAGCTTAGTTGCATTCAACGACATATAGTGAACTATCTGGCAGTTAAGTGAAGAGCGTGTAACTTGAAAATAGATTTGTCTTTACAGAACCCTTACATTACACACATGGGTAGTCACAGGGATAACTGATTTATGTGCAACTACAGTGTGAGAGCAACTTCAGAGTATGACTGGGTACATGTATATACAAGAAAATCCTGCTACTGGGGCAGGATCTAGCTGAAACTATAGGTGTGTTTTTCTCCATTCCCAAATATTTTGACTTTTCATTAACGTGCCTGAAAGTTTATTATATTGCTGAAAACAAAAAAATATTTTATTTTTATTAAGGATTCAAGACAAAATTAATGCTGTATTCACACTTTCCAAGATTATGCAATATCACTTACTTCTGAAGAACGTGTCCTTATCCTGTAGCACTAGTATAGCAACAAATTATTTTTATAAATAACGCTGTAATGGAAAAGAAGAGGTTATGGTGTAAATTTTTCATAGTTTCACATATGCTTAGGTTATGGATGTTACAAGTACTGCCTGTGTTTAAACATAAGCATATGGAAGAAGTAAAGGAGGAGCCCTGCAAGTGAAAAATGGAAAAAGAGGTTCTTTTTTATCCCTTAAGTGAGTCGTGTGATAAGTGTTGAAACTGTTCAATAGGATGTAAAAAATTTTGGTTTTGTTTAGAAACGCTTAATTTTGGGCACTCTTCCTCGAAAGAGAATGTTTTAATCTTCAATATTTAGACAGCTTTTCCTTTACTGATTATATTTTCCTGGTGTGATTTTAAAAAGGCCAAATCTCTGCTGTTGCAGAAAGTGTATTTGCTACAACCAGTCTGTTACCAAGAATACTGCATCACTTCACAATCACATCATAGTAATTATCACTATTGTGGTTCACTTCTTACAAGTCTGCAGGCACTTTTTAACCCATTTGTTGAGATCATATATTGTCATTCAGTTTCCAGATGCAGTAAAAGCGGTCTTTGTAGTTTACTTCACAATAAGTTCCACATAAAAGTCCACTATCTTTCCTTTCCCTGCGACCATTTGACCACTTCAAAATCAAGAATCAAAACTTGTTGTAGTAATCTCTCTTTTCTCTGTCTCAATTCAGAAACTTTAAGTATTTACAAAATAGGCTTTGCATAAACAGAACTTTAGATCTATCTTAATTGGATGATGATGAATTCTTTAGTGACAATCCAGACTAGATTTAAGTCACAGTTTTGTTTTTTATCCTAAGTCAACATCTTGAAAGAACAACTGTTCAGAGAGAAGTAAATCTGCAAATGATAAATTAGGGTGTTAAAACAGATGATCTAACTCGATAATTTTTTAAGACTTAAAGTCATCTAACTATTATTTCTGAAATACTTTCATTGTATGGACCAGGATAGTCAGATCCAATAGGAGGATTAGCTCAGGAAAATCTCAACACATCTATAATCAGAAACAAATTTGTGATAAAGCTGAAGAAAGGAATATATCTGTATAGACAATCTTCACCAGTTGAAATATGGTCAATTCAATCTGACCTAAATCACATGAAAGAGAAAATAAGAGACCATTTTAGACTGTTCACACACATGAACCTATAACAGTACTTCTGAATCATTATAACACTGCAGTTTTGGCTGTGTACTGGGTCTGGCTGAGCTGGAATTGGTTTTCCCCTGTAGCAGCCCTCATGGTGCTGTGTTTTATGTTGGGAGCTGGCAGGGTGTTGATAGCACACTGGTGTTGTGGCTACTGCTGAGTAGTGCTTACACAGCACCAAGGCTCTTTCTGACATATTCCCCCCAGTGGGACAGGGTGGGCAAGATCTTGGGAGGGGACACAGCCAGGACAGCTGACCCGAACTGACCAAAGGGATATTCCAGACCATATGACGTCTGCTCAAGTATAAAGCTGGGAAAAAGGAGGAAGGGGGTGGGGTCACCCTTGGTCCTCAGAGGCAACCACTACGCATATCAGAGCCCTGCTTCCTGCAAAGGCCCGACATCGCCTGTTCATGGGAAGTAGAGAATAAATCTGTTTTCTTTTTTTTGCTTCCATACACGGACCTTTGCTTCGCTTTGCTTATATTAAAACTGCTTTTGTTTTACCCACAAGGGTTATTTTTTTTCCTATCTTATTTTCTTTCCCCTCATTATCCTGTTGAGAAAAAAAAGGGAAGGAGAGGGGGAAGTGATAGAGTGACTTGGTGGGTACCTGGCATTTAGCCAAGGTCAAACCACCACAGGATGAAATGGTTCCACTTTGTATGCAAACTAAATGAAAGAGTATTGTTTCTTTTAGTTATTTTCCAGTGCAAACAGCAAATTAGAAGACAGGAAACCCAAGTGTACGGTTAGTGATTAATATCTACTGTTCATTGAGGGTTTCTGAATACCACAACTATAGTCACATTTCAGTTATGAAACTCAATAATAAATAATGAACATGTAATTTTCCTATGTCTTATGGATTGATTTTTTTCTCTCTGTTCCTATGGATGCTGTAAATTTTATCATATTGCTATGGTACCTCAGCAATAAAGACTGCCCCATATTTCTGAGTAATAACCACTCATGTTTAGCATGAAAAATACAGACTGCTCCAAACCCACAGGTCTTCTCAGTTAGCACAGAAGGGTATAGTCTAAGAACTGTTAAAACTAGACTTTTAGCTTTGTGGGCAGGTACAGGTCATAATAATCACAGGCATTTTGTCATGTTTAAGCCATCCCAGTAAGAGACAGCTGTGCAAGCTACATGCAAGCGCACACACACAGAGATCAGCTTATTAAATAGAATTATTCCACGGTGAAGTTTATGTTGTGCTAAATATTTTTTTTATTTTTATAAATTAGTATTTCAATCACAATTTAAAATCTCTCTGGAGGAAAGTAAGAGGCAGAGTCTAGTGATAAGAAAAGTGCCTTTTGCATAGTATTTGATTTGATTAAAAGCTGTTGAAAGCTTTTCCAGTCAATTACATTGCTCAAATTTATGAGGAATCAGGGCTTGTTTCTAAACTGAGTTTCAGATTGTCCTCTGTAGAGTATTATAAAAGGACAGTGAGCTCAGTCAAGGTGAAAACCTAGCAACAGGCAGACAAATTTTTTAGGAGAGCACACAAAAATATAGAGAAATGAAGCCTACACTGTTCTAATTTAATCACTTTTCTCTCCTTGTTTAAGATCCTTTTGACCCCAACAGTCAGTTTCAACTAAGTTTGGCTCTCTGAGTCCATGGAGTTCCTATACATTTTATGAAAGTAGGCAGCCAGGCAGAGGGGTGATTTTGTTCTTGTCCTTTCTAAAAGAAAACATGAAGAAGACATACAGTAGCACTTGTGCTTTTATTAAATCCACGTGAGAGAATCATTGTAAATGAGAAGCATAAGACATAAGCTCATACAGAAGTTGTTCTGTTTACAGTTAGAAATGCTACCAAATCATCTAGCTTAATGTATAGGCCTGATTCCGCTCCCAGTTTTATTATTTTTACATCCAAGTAACACCTTTGACCACAGGATATGTTCCCTAAATGCAGTAAGAGGGAAGTCTATTGTCAATGCTTTAATTTACATAATTTACACCTAAAGTAGAATATATTAATTTTTATTTGTTACATCTTGTAGGAACTGTCAGACTCTAGAAACAGTGACTTAGACTTTTAAAAAATCCGATAATGAGAAAGGCCTTCTGCCAGAGTTGGCTCTATTTTCTCAATGTCACTGAAACTTCTGTTTTGTTCCTTGAGAAATCTGCTTTTGAACTGCTGGTTGTAAAGTACATTAAATATCCTTTTGAGACCATACTGGTGAAATTTCCTGCATGTCCAGCTGTTTCATCCCTTCTCAACATATGGTATGTTCTCCAAGTCTCCTTTTAGTAAAAGTCTATATAGCTAGGTTTCTTTGACACTCCTTCTCACTTCCTTTCTCAGGATGAAATAACAGTGCAAGGTTTTCTTCCCAAATCGATTTTCTTTGGAGGATGAAATACAGAGTGAAACAGTGCTGAATAGCCTCTGCAATCTTATAATTTGAAAAACTCACTTTGTTATTTTTTTAACATCACCTATAATGTGACCTGACGTTTCCTCTACATCAAATTTGGTTATAATGGGAGAATAGATTGAACAAGATTTGAACTTATTACATTGGTCAGCAGAAGGATTAATTCCCCTTGGTACCTTGTAATACTTTTTATAATTTACAAAAAGTAGTACCGAAAGAAACTACATGATTTTGCAGATTCTTTTGTGGGCATCTACTTCACTATTTCTTTTTTCTATTTCCAATTAAAAGCTACATGTAATTTTTCCTGCATGGTACCCTTTGCAAAGACCAGGATTTAAACAAAATGATCCATAAGAGTGCATTTGCTGTTTAAAATAATAATTAAAAAAAAAAAAGCTTTAAAAGAGTGTTGGTATGTATGCATTTGATTAAGCAAGTGATTAATTTAGCCTATTAACTCCCCCCCCCCCCTTTCCTTATCAGTAGAAAAGAATTGTGTGGGAGTAAAAGGGAGTAATTTAATTTGAAGAAGCCCACTTATTTCATTTGAGCATCATGAAGTAGCTAAGCAGTGATACCAAAAGGGTGGAGTCAGATTTCAGCATTATATAGCTCTCAGAAGTTTTCCTTTTGCTTTGTATCATGTTTCTATGATTTTGAAAGAAAAGCCACCCTTTAAACCTCATGTACTGGAAGAAATTTAGCAAATAGCCACAGAAAATACTTGGGTTAAATACGAATGCTCTAATTTCTGAACCTTCCTTTTCATGTTGTGCAAGACAGTTGTACTTTTATTTTGACTAGTATTTTCATTTTCTAAAGTAGAATGGTTGTCAATGGAATTTTAATTTGGGTTTTTAGCATGGTAAATCTTTTCATCAGATCTAAGGCAATGCTTTCTGTGTGAAGGAAGGTCAAAAGTTTTGTAAGAACACATGCATTCTTCTATGAAAATTTTTCTTGCTGTGCCCGTTTATTTTAATACAGATTAATAAATAGCCATGAGGACTGGAAGCAACAAGTAGCTTTTTAAAATTATCACTTTCCAAAAATTCTATCCCTTAAGAGGAAATTTCAGTTGCTTTTACTATGAAAGTCCTGACTTTCTTCTAACACGAGAAGTTGCATCTTCCCCACAGCTAATAGGGTACTTAGTTCTCAGAGAAGATTTCCCAAGTATTCTTCTATTCCCTTCTGGTTTTGGTATGACAGTGATTTGTATTGAGGTCTTTCTTTCAAAATTTGTTAACCATCTGGTGACATAGGTGTGCAAATGTAAGGTATCAGTTGAAGTTCTTCCAGCTTTTGACAAGGACAGTCATATAGCCATTGAGGCTGAGATAAGTACATTACAGTGACTAAGCCTGAGAATACAAAAAACCACAGGGGAGTTAGGATGACCATTTGATTATATGAAGTAAAACAGTGTCATGGTTTGAGCCCAGAGGGAAACCATGCAGTTGCCCACTCACCCCTTTCTCCCTTAGGAATGGGAAGGAAAAAATAAAGCAAAAGGTTTGGAATCGAGATAAGGATAGAGAGGAAGAGGCATGATGCACCCATTATTGTCACAGGTAAAAGACAGACCTCATTGTGGCAGGAAAAAGAACATGAATTTAATTCAAACACTAACAACACTACTTAACAAACAGAGTAGGACATGAGAAGTATTACCACGTCCGAAAAACACCCCCCCCCCCGCCCCCCCTCTTCTTCCTGGACTCAGCTTTTGTTCCTGATTTCTCTATCTCCTCCCCCAACAGTGGGGCAGGGGGCAGGGAATGAGGGAGTGCAGTCAGTCCTGTTACTCCTTCCTCCTCAGGCAAAGGACTCCTCATACTCTTCCCTGCCCCAGTGTGGGGTCCTTCTCACAGGAGACAGTTCTCCACAAACTTTCTCTGACATGAGTTCTTTCCACAGACTGCAGCCCTTCCTGAGCTGCTCCGTCATGGGTCCCTCCTGCGTGTTGCAATCCTCCCAGCACTGAACTACACCAGCGTGGGCTTCCCACAGAGTCCCAGTCTTCTCTGAGTGCAGCTACCTGCTCCAGTGTGGGGTCCTCCATGGACTGCATGTGGGCATCTGCTCCACTGTGGACCACCATGGGCTGCAGGGGCACAGCCTGCCCTCTCACCACAAGCTGCCAGAGAATCTATGCTCTGGTGCTCCTCCCCCCATTCCTTCTCCTTTCTTCCACTGACCTTGGTGTTTGCATAAGTACATCCCTCACAACTCCCCCTCACAACTCCAGCTCCTCTCCAGTTCCCCTTTTTAAATATGTTGTTGCAGAGGCACAGGTACCATTGCTAATTGGCTTGGCCATGGCCAGAGGAGGGCCCAACTTATAGGCAGGGGAGCTTCAAGAAACTTCTCACAGGGTGACTGCTGTATCTGTCTCCCCCACTACGAAAGCACCCCATCACACACAGAAAACCAAGACAGTTTAGTAGAGAAAGTCTTGCTATTAAGGAGAGGGTTCAACACTCTGAGTTGAAGCTGGGTTTGAAATAAACCCTCCCAATGGTATTCTCTAACTTCAACTACTGGATTAAACTAAAAAAGCCCAGTCAAATCCAGAACAACCTCTGCCCACATATTTCTAGTCTTATTCTGCACCTATTCACTTATTCTTGAGCATGTTGTGAGTTTCACTGGTGATGTTTTTCTTAGTTACAAAGATTATTTTCTACTTTGTCTTCAATGTCTTTAGAGGCATCATTTCAATGGAGCAGAATTACTGCTGCACACAACCAATAGATGAATTATGAAGGAAAGTCCATTTTGAAATTTACAAATTTAAGATTTCTGTCATTCTGTGCAAGATCTTTGTGCATGGAAAATAAGGAGCATCCATACTGGTTTAAAGCAACAATGATTACACTGAAATTAACAAACATTTCCCAGTGCCCCTCTTGCCAATGTCTTCCTTTTCAAAAATCAGAACTTTTTTCTGCCTTTGCGTAATTTCTGACATTAGGGTAGTATATATGAAAATTTTTTTTGGAGACTAAGATCATGTTTATTCTCCTACCCCTAGGCTTATGTTTCCCTAATTCTAGTGCTTTCTTCAGGCCACTTTAAAAAGAAATTATTATATTCTTAGATACATGTACCTCTGATACTTTTAAGTTCAAAAAATAATAACGGTAACAAATCCTAGCCAGACTAAATACATCTGTTACTTGAGTAAGCTAGAAATCAGGCTGCCTTTACTCATATCTTAATGGAAATAGTGACTTAGAATTGCAATAAGTATAAACATCCAAGAACTCATATTCTTATGAAGTGTTAGTGAGGTCTTCACTGAAAAGCCAACAAAAATCATCAAACAGGCTTTCTTTTCATAGTTAAGCAATCTGCTGCAAATAATATTAAGCACATTTTTTTCAGCAATGGAAAAAGGTCCAAATTATATTTAAAACTGAATATTTTTAGTTTATCTTAAGCTACATTTGAGATCAATAATCCCAATGCGGTTTCTGTTTTGGTTTTTTTTTAGAAATTATTATTCTGTCATTTTTACCAAAGGTGCATACTGATGGGTCATTATTGACTGTCTAAACCATATTTGAATCTCTATTTATGTGCTCTCCTAGACCACAGAGGTTGTGATTGCTGGGTCTACAATCTGGTTCTAACATCAGATTTTAAATAAGCTTTTGACAGCTATGCTTTCATTAAAAAACTAACATATTTTTCAAAGTACAGAATCACTCATTTTAGTTGACTTAGCATATTGCTAATTGGCTGATAAATAAACAATTACAAAAAAATGAAGCAAAAAGAATGCCAGTAGCCTCTCTTTTGTTTCTAACAAATATTGCATTAAGATCAATATTTCAGGTCGAATGAACTGAATTGTATTCAGAGGAAAAAAAAAACCCAAGGGGAAAAACATAGAAACCTGAATGAAAATAAAAATGCTTGGCATTCTTCAAGTAGCTTGATTCCATATTATCAAAAGGACCATGGTGTTTAGAATGGCAGGAACTGCTGTAGAACATGACAGGTATGATACTGCAGTGAAATGGTGAGGGCTGAGGATTAATCTGGGAAATTAACAAATTCCATTTACAGTGCCTTGCATGAAAATTGCCATGACTGGAAGTGAGCCAGGAGATGCCAGTGCTGGATAATTGCTTAAGCTCTGAACAGGTTCAAGAAGGATCAAATTAAAAATCATGGGTCAATAGTGGTGGAGTCACCATCCCTGGATGTGTTTAAGGGTCACTTGGATGAGCTGTTGGGGGATATGGTGTAGGGGAGACCTTTGTAGAGTAGGGCTGATGGTTGGACTCGATGATCCCAAGGGTCTTTTCCAACCTGAATGATTCTGTGGTTCTGTGATTCTGTGAATATACACCAAGAGGTACATAAAAAAGTGAGATTAGTTTGCCTGTGTCCTTATTTAGCACTTTAGTTGCTCGTACATGCTCCAAACTGTCTGCTCAAAAACCCCAAACTTGTTGGGATGCTGTTGCTGTTTATGTCCAAACAGGGTCAGAAGTAACTGTTCTGCAGGTATCTGAAAATGGTAGAGGGTAGTTTAAGAAAAAAGCACTTCCCTAAGGAACGGGTGTTGATGGTGATACTTAGACTCATAAGCACATAAGAAGCTACATTAGACTATCATTATCCAAAAATAGTAGAACCAGAAACTAGATTCTCTGTTGTATACCATCCTAAATGCAACCCTGGAAGAAGGACTGATGATTCTCCTGTTTCTGGCTGCCTGGAAGTCTGACTTCAGAATGAAATACAGTTCTTCAGGTTATTTCAGAGAGCAAGGTTTTTGGGGACCTCAATTGTGCAGGCTGAGCAAGGCATCTACCTCAGAGACTTGCACTGTGTGGGTGCTGTGACTACCACCATGTTGTGTTAGGTGGCGGGCATCACAAATAGCTGAAGAAACCTAAATTCCCTGCATACAATGGAAGGTAAAGACAGCTAACTTCAGTGCTTTGGATCTTTTCTTATGATTTGATAATAATTCATTATTTGGCCAAGTGGGAAGTAGGATATAACAAGAAGAGGATATAATGAGAAACAAGAGACTGAGGAAAGTGCCGAGGCTGACCAGAGCAGCGCTACCTCTCTCTTCAGGGACATGTACCTGTCACTGTTGACTGGGAGAGAACATAGATGATTGTCTTTGAAACAAAAGATAATATCCAGACTTTTTTTTTTCTTTTTTTTTTTTTCTTCAGGAATTTAAAATTTCCAGTGACTTTGTGGTTAAGTTAGATTGCCAATTTAAGTGCAGTAGGTGCCAGACTGGGTTCTTTCACATTCTTGACTAGTATGTGTTGACACAGTAATTTGTGAAAAAACTGTGCAGATAATCTGTCCCATGAGAAATGGTTGCAAAATGATTGAGCAAACAAACATTTTGATACATGATAATGTCAGCCTATAAATCAGGAACTGTCCCTGTCTTTGATGAGATAATAATCTAGGGAGTCTAATCTGCCTCAAGAAAGAGGCAGGCACTCCAGCCCTATGTAAGGGTGGTGCAGCATGTTTTTAGTAATGTATTTACTAAATTTAGGCTTTTCCTTCTGTTTATGAATTGTTTGTCATAAGATTGTGACTTTGTGTTGCTTTTTAATGCTGTTTATTGACTCATAGGCTCTATAGACACCAGTGCAAGGGTCCTTTCAACTGCATATTGTCCAGACATTTTCTCCAAGATTCTTGCTCTGAAGAGTTTTTAGTAAATAATTCAGCAAGCAGCCCATTCTGAAACTAAGATTTCTGTTAAATTTGATCAGGATATTAGTGCATTAGTATTTCTTGTTCTCAAACAGATATCTGTAAATTTTTGAGGAGGAATATCAGGGTGAGGAAATTTAGAAGTTAACGTTATATAATTCTCTAACATTACATATAATAAAACTTTTCTGCAAGTCCTCCCTGCCTATAAATTCTTTTGCTTTGATTTTCATAGAAAATTGATACTCATTACACATTTTTGTTTAGAAACTTAATGACTAAGCATGCGGAAATTGTGAAATAATTTGGAATTGTATGAAAAACAGGGGAGTATTTCCCAGGGTTATAAACAGATACAGTTCCTCAAGACACAGCCTCCTGAGACAGTTGCCAGGACTAGGCTGAAAGGAACTGGCACAAGTGAAAGAAATTCTCAGTAAGACCAAGAATTTCCTGAGGACTGCCCTTGCTGTTTACATACAGCTTCCATGTCTTGTTTGCTGTTTTGTGGCTGGGGTACTTTCTTGTGAAATAATAAGCATGTTCTGAAGATCTAGGTTCAAAGTGAAGATACAGGCAATGAATCCAGGCAACCCTGATACTTCTAGTTCAAATTTCCTTTGGAACAAACCTCCTGTATGTAGGTAGTAGGCGTTTCTCTTTCCTTCTTTGTTGTGATATGAAAAAAACTGGGAAATATTATCTGCAAACTGATGATCAGCTAGGGTCAGAAGAAGTGTGTCCCATCACACAAATTTCAAAATCATCCTTTGAGATTATATAGTCTCAACAGGTTTTTGGAATATAGATCATGCAGACTTTAGAACCACAGTTTCATTATCAAGTCAAGTCCTGTATTGGAAAAGGCCTCTTGCAGGAAATTAGTTGTTCAATACAGTATTTTGTTTCCTCTCACTGAGCAAAGGGTTTGACTTGTCTCTTGCATTCTTGAACATCCATTTACTTAATAAGAGGACAAAAGTCTGTCCTGGTGTTCAGCTGGAATAAAGTTAATTTTCTTCCTAGTAGCTGATATAGTGCTGTGTTTTTGATTTAGGATGAGAAGAAAGTTGATGATAACGTACTGATTTGGTTGTTGCTAAGCAGTGTTTATACAAAGCCAAGGTCTTTTCAGCTTTTCATACTGCCCTGCTGGCAAGGAGGCTGGAGGTTCACAAGAAGGTGGGAGGGGTCACAGCAAGGACAGCTGACCCAAACAAGTCAAAGGGGTATTCCATACCATATGATGTCATGCCCAGTATATAAACTGGGAGAAGTTAGCCTGGGGGCACTTTGGCTTGGGGATTCACTGTGCATCAGTCAGTGGCTGGTGAGCAATTGTATTGTGCATCACTTGTCTTCTGTATTCTATTATTATTATGATTTTCCCTTACTTTCCTGTGCTATTAAACTGTTTCTATCTCAACCCACAACTTTTACCTTTTTCTTTCCGATTCTCTCCCCTATCTCACTGGCAGGGGGAGAGTGAGCGAGTGGCTGCATAGTGCTTGATTGATAGCTGGGGTTAAACCATGCAAAGTCCTAGATTGTTTTATAGAAATTGAGAAGCACACTGCTAAAATGCTAAGCACAGCTTCTGTTTTTCAAGCAAATGAGCTAACTAAAGGTGCAAAGCTTATTTAATGACAGATGTTCAAATATTTAGTGTGCTTGAACTTTTATATCAGGTTAGTATTTGTTTGGTGAAAAACACTAAATTATGACAGATTTAAAACGTTTTTTTAAACATTTTTTTTTTCTCTCTTCCAAGTAATTCAGGCAGATGAAAATGAAGATCAACAAGAGGGGCATATCGGTATAGAAGGCTTTCTTCATGAGCTGACATTTTCCTTGTTGAACCTAGTTTGCCTGTTCAGAGTTTGCACAGTTACACATTGTCAGTTGTCAATGTGCTATCATTTTTTCATTTAAGAGAGGTCTTGATTCTCTGTGGATATTGCAGAATAAGCGGTAAACTGCAAAGAGACTATAGATTTTGTTATCTGCCAGATTATAGCTTGCTTCCCAAGATAATGTAGACCCTCGCTAAAATGTATAAAGCTTTCTCGCAGCTTGGGTGACACAGTATCATGTGTTTTATCTCCTCTGTATGGACTCCAGGCACTATGTGCAAGGAAGCTGGAATGGGCCACAGTTTCCCACCCTAACAAAAAATGTGCTTCCCACTTTAATTTTAAAAGGATGTAGCTTTTCCCTCATATTGAAAAATATAACACATTACTTACAAGTTAAGCATTTTAAAAATTCCTGTGGTTTAGAAAAGAAAAACTTTTACTGGCTTCTACCTAAATGTACAAGGGCATCTTTCTCTAATACAGTCACCCAGTTCTATCTTTCCATGCCAGTTTCATTTCCACATCCTGTTTCTAATATGATATGACCTAGACAGCTCTCTTGTCATCTGGCACACAGAGATTGATCATCACCCATTCCATCTTCACAGAAAGATAAATATCACAGGCTCCATTAGGAAATTTCATCAGGTCTAAGGTAGATTCATAAGAAAGTAATCTGTTCAGATGGCAAGCCTTCCTGCAGACACAGTCTGCGGACAAGAACATAGCAGTGAAAAGTTAGTAGAGAACAGTTTTCTTTCTGGGCAGAGGGGAATTTATATGTGTAAAACAATGGCAGAGAAAATGACAGGTTATTTTGAGTTTGGACTCAAACTGGGTTTGTGGAGCAGAACCCTGAAGAGATATTGATAATACCCAGGTCATGGTTTTGATGTTGATTGCTGCATCTACAGAAATAGTAAATTTTCCCCTTTATCAATTTTTGTATTAAATATTTCTGTGTCTTTGAGTCACTTTGAAGAAACTTTCACTATATTGAAAGATACAATTTCTTCTTCTCTCTTTGTAATCTTTCTGATCTAAAGGAATTGAACCAGATATAATAGAATATTATTTGGTTTATTCTAGTTATACTGGTCTAGATCAAAGGCCATTAAAATCAAAATAACATGCCATTTAGTTCTATGGTTTTGGGATGTAGTTTAGACCCAGATGCTAGCAAGATGCCTAACTCATTTTAAAACAGTTTACTTTTCTTTAAATTCACATATACTAGCTTATAGTAGTCTTATTTCAGGAAAGCATCTGTACTGTGAAGAATAACTGAAGTTCAAAGTATGAAGTCAAAGTTAATGAGATTCTTGACTTTCTATCAGGAGTAGAGCCATGCAACATACCTGTAAGCTAAAAAAGAAAAATATTTCTCTTGTGTAATATGGAAGTCAAGATCATTGTTCCTGAGGAATTTTGAATTATTTAAAGTTATATTCTTTCTGCCAAGTGAATGTTCTGTTCTGTTTTGCTTAAGTTTTAGAGCAAAGCTTTAATTAGAGAAAAATATATTGTAGTAACCAGAGATACAAGAATAATAAAATTTTTCCTTTAATTTATCTAGGTATACTAAGCTCTGATGAAGCCATAAAATATGTTTCAGGAAAAGAGCTTAGAGGAACAATCTTGTCTTGAATTGGTTATTTAGTTCAAAAGTAGATAAAGAATTTTCATTGAGTGTTTCAAATAACTGACATACAAAGGCAAATGGGGCTAAGGTTAAGAACTTCTTCAGTGGTACACTATTTATATTAGTGGAATGTGTAGATTTCAACATTATTGGTATTTAAAGAGATGTTTTGATAGACTGGTAGAAAGATATAAATATATCTAAATGTATTATTCTTTGTATTTCTCTCTGAAATTTGCAATGTTAAATTATTAAATAAGCATGTTTTAGATCAAATTATCCTGTCTGCAAATGCATTTAATAGTATGTATCAATTAATTACTATGTATATTTATTAATATTTAAACTTTTTTTGACTGCTTTATAGTACATCTGTTTCAATATTACCAAGATAAGTAAGGTTTCTTTGTGCTTACTGATGTTGTAACATAAAATAAAAGCCAGCCTTAATCTTAAGAGCCAGAAATCTAATTGACAGCAACATGGGTGACAAGCCCTTGTGTCAATAAATAGGAAGAGAATTAGGAAAGCTGATATGGATGACAGACTCTCAAGAACTAGGTTGCTTGAAAGGAGGAATATTCAGTCTCCTTGTGTCGTTTGTTAAAGACTTATGTTTTGATAATTAAGGATAGAGAATAATAATTGACTGCATTTTGTTTTCTTATTGTTGAACCTGCAAATAGCAAGACAGTTACTTCTGTCAAAAAGCAGATGTATTCTTGAGAGATGGCATAGACAATATCTTGATCTTTGCTTGTACAGATTCTTTCTCAACTGGAACCTGAGGTTAAAAATGAAATTAACTAGAGGAAAGAATAGATTCATCTTATATGATTGAATTTGCCTCTAAGAAGTTTTTATTGTGAAATCATAAATATATTTAGGATGAAGTGATCATGTCTATAAATGCATTTAATGGCATATTTTAATTTATGAATAAGACTTTGTTTTTTCGTTGCCTTTACAAATCAAAGAACCTAAGAAGAAAAAAAATTGACAACATGTATTTGTATTTTTATTTGGAGTGGATGGATACTTAAAAATTCTGTTAACAAAGCTATGTATACTGCTACTGAAGTATACAGGTGGTATGTATTTATAAATAATCTATTAGCAGATGAAGTGCCCTCAGAAAGCTTTATTATATAAAAGCAGCACAATCCATGAGAAAGGCCCTCTGTAAAGTATTGGCTGACATTGTATGTAGTAATAAGTACTGTCTTTTCCTAGAAGTAGAGGCTACCTTACAGACAGATAGATAACCCTCTCCATCGCTGTTACTGTTACATATTTTATAGAATCATAGATATGCATAAAGAAAATACGGGATTATATTGCCCTTTAAAAAAAAAATTTAAAGTTCATTTCCTGAAGTTTATCCTCATAAGATTTGAATTAATTGTATGTACAGTTAAAATAATTTTTCTCTTTCACATCGCCATAGTAATGTCTCATGGAATAATGTTACATTTCTATGGATGCTGAATATATTTAAATAATATGCTAAAATATCTTCTTGTGAATTATTTGATTTATCCTAGCTTGTTGGCAATGCTTCACTCCCCACATTGTTGACTTTCAAAACTGTTTGAATTAAATAGTATTAAAGAACAACATTAGGCTGTCAAATGACAGCACATGAAGTTGGAAAGCAGCAGTTAGAGATTTATTCAGAGAGTAGATTTACCTACACAGCATGAGTAATTTGAAGCTCAGCTAACAGTGATGTGAGCATCTGATGCGAACAGTGTGTCCACCTTTCAAGGCTTTTACATGTGATTTTTACTGTTATGAATACTCCAGATAAATCTCTTCAATGTAGTAGAAACTAGCTATCTACCTGGCCAAAGAAACAAATGATGATACAACTGGCCTTGACCTGCAAAAAAGCCACTTGTGGTAAGGTCAGAGAAAGTAACACCATTGGGCATGTTGTCTCTTGTGGAGTGTAGTTCAATCACAAGTTTTTCTCAGTAAAAATTCCTGCAATGTTTCTTATGAACCTTCAGAAATTATGTTTAACATTCGCTTGACAAAAGGTGCCAGGTTGGATTTCAGTATATTCTTTTGAATTGTTTTTATTTGGTAAACATTCAACAATGGTCCATGCCCTTCACTTCCAATGTTCTAAAAGGTAGGTCTGACTTTTATAAAGTTTGTAATTGGGATTAATTTTTGGTTCCAGTAAGAATTGCAGGTAAGTACCTCTGACAACAGGGTCTTCAGTGACCAAATTTGGGTGTTCAGAAATTGCCAAATAAAATGTATGACACCGTTGAAAAGATGAGGCCAAGGGATGACTTTGTCTTTTGTTTTTCCAGTAGTTTCTCTTTCTCACTAAGTGGCTGAGAATCAAATGAATTTTTTGTTATATTGATCCACATAGGCTCATAAAACATGGTTTTGCTTCAACAGTCCTCCTGCGCATAAGTTATTTCCTCACAGGCAGTTGGTATTGATGTGTTGCAGGTGAAGCTGCTATCAGTTTCATTTGTATTTTTTTTTCTTTATACTGCATATTGAAATGTCCTACAAGTCAAAAAAAATAGGCATTTTACAGTGGTCTCTGAATCCCCAATTCAGCTTCTATATGACATGTTTATTCATGAATTCCATCTATTAAGGCAGTCTTTGAGGATGCTGGTGACACGTTGTTTCTTAAGAAGCAACATGTGGGCTTGCTTTTCAAATATACTGCTAAGCCCATCAACATTTTCAGGCTTTGACAGGAGGTTGAGTTATGTGGAATGGTGCTCAGAATTAGAAAAGAAAAATACATAATCTTCATGTTTCTTCACATTTTTTTAATCATATCAATGTCAAGAATAAATTAACAATTAGATATGTTCACAGCAATATAGAATATATACTGCATAAAATGATGATGATGATGATGGTGGTGATGATGATTGCAGCAAAATACTGTGTTGAGGAAGGAAGAAGATACTGCTACTCAGAGAGCCTGCCACGCTCAGTTGTTTGCCCTGACTGCTATGAGACTGTATGCTTATGCAGTCACTGAGCTTAGCAGGTGTCCTTGATGGTTTCTTCTTATGGCACCTTTGCTGCAACTTCCAGCATTTGTAGCCAGTAAGTGCTATCCCTTGCCTGCTCACACAACTTTAGTGGGAGTACATGCTTTTGAATGAGGCCTAAACAGATGAAGGTGATGTCAGTGTTTGAGTACCAGCACTAAAAAAACAGATTTATACTTCTGTTGGTCAAGATATAATCATGACATAGCGTACAGTTGGACTCATTGCCTGTGTATTATTTTTCTCCTTGTCATACTTGCTACAGACTGCTCTTGTGACTGACCATGGTTTGGAAAAAATATAAACCCAATTACATTCACATGTAGGGTGGAGCAAGTTCTCTTTTTGCTTGGTCAGTTTTACCTAGCAGTTTCTACTCTGCCAAAAAGTTTACCAAATGACCTGCCTTCAAGCTCTATTTCCTACCATCTGTCATGGTGTTTGTGGTAGGTTGCCTAGGTGGGTTTCAACCTTCACAAGCCAGAAACAGATCTTCCAAGCAGATTATCTGTTTGCCATAAGATATGTGTACTTTCTGTAATTTTAGTTGGGTGTGAGGATATCTTTCCTAATTCTACATTAACATCTTTATTTCATAAATGTTGACTATCCCTAATTGTGTTCACTACTTGAGCATAAAATCCAGCCAAGGATCTATCCAACCATATGTATGCATAAAATGTTTGTTAAATTAAAATCTTATTCATAGAATCACAGAATCACAGAATCATCTAGGTTGGAAAGGACCTTGAAGATCATCTAGTCCAACCATTAACCTAGCACTGATAGTTTCCAACTACACCATATCCCTAACCACTATGTGAACCCTACTCTTAAACACCTCCAGGGATAGGGACTCCACCACCTCCCTGGGCAGCCCATTCCAACGCCTAACTACCCGTTCTGTAAAGAAATACTTCCTAATATCTAGTCTAAACCTTCCCTGGTGCAACTTGAGGCCATTACCTCTTGTCCTATCACTTAGTACTTGGTTAAAGAGACTAGTCCACAGCTCTCTGCAACCTCCTTTCAGGTAGTTGTAGAGGGCAATGAGGTCTCCCCTCAGCTTCCTCTTCTCCAGACTAAACATCCCCACTTCCCACAACCAATCCTCATACGACATGTGCTCCAGACCCTTCACCAGCTTTGTTGCCCTTCTCTGGACACACTCAAGTAATTCAATGTCCTTTTTGTAGTGAGGGGCCCAAAACTGAACACAGTCATCAAGGTGCGGCCTCACCAGTGTTGAGTACAGGGGAAAGATCCCTTCCCTGTCCCTGCTGGCCACGCTATTGCTGATACAAGCCAGGATACCATTGGCCTTCTTGGCCACCTGGGCACACTGCTGGTTCATGTTCAGCCGGCTGTCAATCAACACCCCTAGGTCCCTCTCTGACTGGCAGCTCTCCAGCCACTCCTCCCCAGCCCTGTAGCGCTGCTGGGGGTTGTTGTGGCCCGAGTGCAGCACCTGGCATTTGGCCTTATTGAAACTCCTACAGTTGGCCTTAGCCCATCGCTCCAGCCTGTCCAGGTCTCTCTGCAGAGCCTCCCTACCCTTGAGCAGATCAACACTCCCACCCAACTTGGTGTCATATGCAAACTTACTGAGGGTGCACTCGATCCGCTCATCTAGATCATCTATAAAGATGTTAAACAGGAGTGGCCCCAAAACCGAGCCCTGGGGGACACCACTCGTGACCGGCCTCCAACTGGATTTAACTCTGTTCACCACAACTCTTTGGGCCCGGCCACCCAGCCAGTTTTTTACCCAGTAAAGCGTGCGATCATCCAAGCCGCGAGCAGCCAGTTTTGCCAGGAGAATGCTGTGGGAAACAGTGTCAAAGGCCTTCCTAAAGTCAAGGTAAACAACATCCACAGCCTTTTCCTCATCCAATAAGCAGGTCGCCTTGTCATAGAAGGAGATCAGGTTTGTCAAGCAGGACCTGCCTTTCATAAACCCATGCTGACTGGGCCTGATCATCTCGTTGTCCCACATGTGTTTTATGATGGTACTCAGGATGAGCTGCTCCATCAGCTTCCCAGGCACCGAAGTCAAGCTGACAAGCTTGTAATTTCCCAGATCATCCTTCCGACCCTTCTTATAGATGGGCATCACATTGGCCAATTTCCAATCTGTGGGGATCTCCCCGGTCAGCCAGGACTGCTGGTAAATGATGGAAAGCGGCTTGGCAAGCACCCCAGCCAGCTCCTTCAGCACCCTCGGGTGTATCCCATCTGGTCCCATGGACTTGTGTGTGTCTATGTGATGCAGTAGGTCGCTGACTATCTCCTCCTGGAATGGGGGGTGGTCGTTCTCCCAGTCTCTGTCTTCTGGCTGAGGAGGCTGGATTCCCTCAGTACAACTAGTCTTGTTATTAAAGACTGAGGCAAAGAAGGCATTAAGGACTTCAGCCTTCTCCTCATCACTTGTTACCATGTTTCCTCCTGCATCTAGATGATTTTCTGTCATGCTTAGATTACTTAAAATACTTAAATTGTCTTACTTACATTTGTATTTAAACAGCTGTTGGTAATTGTATGAATAACCTTCTATTCTCAAAGGCAAGTGTTGTGGTTTGAGCCCAGAGGGCAACAGAGCACCATGCAGCCACTCACCCACCCCTTTCCCCTTCAGAAATGGGAAGGAAAAAATAAAGCAGAAGGCTTGGAATCAAGGTAAGAACAGGAAGGTATATTTCACCCATTAGGGTCATGGGCAAAAGAAAGACTTCATTGTGGAACAAAAAAGAACAGTTAAATTCAAACACTAGCAACACAACTTAACAGACAGAGTAGGACATGAGAAGTATTACACATCTTAAAAACACCTTCCCTCCACTCCCTCCCTTCTTCCTGGACTCAGCTTTTGCTCCTGATTTCTCCACCTCCTCCCCCAACTAGTGACACAGGGGGACAGAAGATGGGGTTACAGTCAGTCCCACCACTCCTTCCTCCTCAGGCAGAGGGCTCCTCATACTCTTCCCTGCCCCAGCGTGGGGTCCTTCTCACAGGAGACAGTCCTCCATGAACTTTCTCCAACATGAGTCCTTCCCACGGGGTGCAGCTCTTCCTGAGCTGCTCCAGCCTGGGTCTCTCCTATGAGCTGCAACTCTTCTCAAATTGCTCCAGCATGGGTCACTCTTGAATGTTAAAGTCCTCCTAGTACTGAACTACAACACTGTGGGCTTCCCACAGAGTCTTGGCCATCTTTGGGCACAGCCGCCTGCTCCGGTGTGGGGTTCTCCACAGGCTGCAGATAGGCATCTGCTCCACTGGTGACCTCCATGGGCTGCAGGGAGACAGCCTGCTCTCTCATCATGAACTGCAGGGGAGTGCCTGCTCCGGTGTTCTCCCCCCTTTCCTCCTTTTCTTCCACTGACCTTGGTGTTCACATAGATGTCCTACTCACAACTCCTCCTCACAACTCCTGCTCATCTTCCCAGATTCCCTTTCTTAAATATGTTATCACAGAGGCGCAGCAACCATCACTAATTGGCTCAGCCTTGGCCAGAGGTGGCTCTGACTCGGACATGTGGGGGTTGAGAAGCTTCTCATAGGGGACAACCACTGTAGCCCTCTCCCTCACTATCAAAACCCCCCCATCACACACACAAACCCAACACAGAAAGTATTAGGACACTTTTTCGGTTATAAACACCTATAAAAAGATAGCTCAGTCCTTGAAGATTTTCAGTGCTTGGTACTTAAACTTACATGCTATAAGTAGTCCCACTAGAAAAGAAATTAAACTACTCAGAGGTCTTTTTGCACTGCTGAGGTTAAACTGTAGAAACAGGAAATGACTGAAAGAAAGAATATGAGGAGGAGCTAGTGGGGGAAGGGAAGGGAAGGGAAGGGAAGGGAAGGGAAGGGAAGGGAAGGGAAGGGAAGGGAAGGGAAGGGAAGGGAAGGGAAGGGAAGGGAAGGGAAGGGAAGGGAAGGGAAGGGAAGGGAAGGGAAGGGAAGGGAAGGGAAGGGAAGGGAAGGGAAGGGAAGGGAAGGGAAGGGAAGGGAAGGGAAGGGAAGGGAAGGGAAGGGAAGGGAAGGGAAGGGAAGGGAAGGGAAGGGAAGGGAAGGGAAGGGAAGGGGAGGGGAGGGGAGGGGAGGGGAGGGGAGGGAAGGGAAGGGGAGGGGAGGGGAGGGGAGGGGAGGGGAGGGGAGGGGAGGGGAGGGGAGGGGAGGGGAGGGGAGGGGAGGGGAGGGGAGGGGAGGGGAGGGGAGAGGAGAGGAGAGGAGAGGAGAGGAGAGGAGAGGAGAGGAGAGGAGAGGAGAGGAGAGGAGAGGAGAGGAGAGGAGAGGAGAGGAGAGGAGAGGAGAGGAGAGGAGAGGAGAGGAGAGGAGAGGAGAGGAGAGGAGAGGAGAGGAGAGGAGAGGAGAGGAGAGGAGTTGTAGCTGCTATACTGTCTAGCTGTTCAAAATATCTGACCATTTCAAAAACAATTCACCTGTCTCAGAGTTACTGCTTCTCAGCAGGAAAGGAGTCTTGAGAGAATACTCTAAGGAAAAGAGAGTTGACTTCAGGAATCACATCCGTCTCTATGTGCTGTAAATACTGGCAGTGATTTATTTCACCTATCTTCATCACTCTTTCAAATGAGGTGTTCAGTCTGATCTTGTGATTTAGAGTTTCTTGGTAGATCTTGGAAAGAAAGCAGAACCTCCAAAGAAAAATTCCTTTTATCCTAAACTGGACATCTAGGAGAAATGGGATTAATTGCCTACTGGAACTTCTCTTTTTACTTCCATTTACTCTCAAGGAAATCTACATGACTATCTTACATTAGAACCTTCACTTTTATATGTATAACATTCAGTGATTTCAAGCCAAGGTGAAGTAATTAGCATCTGGCAAGAGTCAGAGTGGATCAGAAACTTTCTACAGTGAAAGAGCTGTCATCCCATGAAATATTAGACATCTTTCATCTCTGTTGAGAATTTTCTGAGACCATTTTGTTGGGCAGGGCCTAGTCACTGCTTAGATAGACGTGTGGTTAAACTGATTACATATTGTTTAATGGTAAGAAGCAAAACCAAACCCTAAACTTTAACTGCATCCATTAACAGTGTGAGGTATTCCCTATATTATGTTTGCAGAACAGAAAGATATAACATAACCCACATGCTATAGGTATTTAGTTCCCATAAAATTAACAGTGATGACTTCAAAGCATCTAACTGTACAGAAAAAATATTTCATTAGTCACTGCTATACCTTATACATAAGGAACTGGGATGGCAAGACATTTACAGACAATATAATCGGAGAAGAGGGCCTTAGAAGAAACTAAAAAGAAAATCCTTGCTGTTGGTACCTCCTAGCCTAATAAAAAATACCTGTAAGGTCTAATAAACTGAAGAGAGGGAGGACAAGAAATTAGATTAAGAAATGTAAGCTCTTAGAAGCATGTCTCCCAGCTAAATAATTACCTGTTCTGAGAACAGTTCAATGGTCACTTTTTTATATATAATACAATATAAAGGTAATCTCATAACTTGGTGACAACAATCAAAATATACTTTTCTCAAATCAGACTGTAACTGGAATATAAAATGGAGGATCTAAGGCTGAGACCAAGAAAAATAATTCTGTGGTGTGATGAAAATGATTAGCAGTAAGTAGGATTAAGTCTCCAAGGGGCAGCTGTAGAATACCAGCCCTTTTTATTTGCCTTCAGAAAAAGAACTGCTGTAGAAAATAGGTATAACGGGAGAGATCTGAAATTCTCTGTTGTCTGAAAGTTATACTTTTGGATGGATAAAACCTTATAATGGCAGATAAAAGATTTGTTCCTGATCTGTCACTAACTTGCAAGAATGTAAACAAACACATACCTATGCCTTTGTTTTCCCAATAAAGATATTGATGTTTCTTCTCATGTATAAGCTCTTTGAGAGAGAGTTTACTGTTAGGTGAAAGCTAATTAAGTTCTCTTAGAGGGAGGTCTGGGAGACCTTTCGAGGATTTATTTTCAAAACTTACAGCAAGTTTTGTCTATGATGGCAAAAGAATGAAAAGGGAAGTTGAAACAGGGTATTACTTTTGTTGTCTTTCGTGGCCCTCATTCATTATTAAAAGAACAGGTCTGTGTAGTTGAAAAATATTGTTTCTTATGGCTGACATTTTCAGTTTTCTTATGAAGAAGATGTTGAGCAAACTTAAGGCAATGCACTTCAATAAACTCCATTTATTTTCTCACTGCTGACAAGATTTAAGAGTAACTTGCTTGTCTTCTCTTGAACAAGAAAGAAGTCAATTATTTCCAAAGAACAGCTATGGGCTGATTGAATCAGTTTTATCTATAGTCTAATACATTGAAAGCAGAAGGAACTTTATGATGATCACAGTGATTTAGTTTCAGTGTCCAGTGAAGTGTCTGTAAAACACCCTGGCTGAGAAATAAATGTAAAGCAATTAAACCAAATACTTAAATTTTATGTGTGTCTTTGTAGCAGGATAAAGTGCTGTCATACTGATTAATATACCAGTCTTTTGTAGTTCTTGAGCAACCTGTGCTAGCAAGTGAGAGTGAACTGCTCTCACTAAATTGCTTCCTGGTGAGGTTCCATCTTTTTGTCTTTCTTGCAGTGTGTTACAGCTGCACTGACAGAATCGAAACAGCTGAAAGTAGTACAAATTTTTCATAGTGCTCCTGAGCACCACTGTGTTATAGCCATGCCACCTCTAGTTAGTCACCTATACTATGGCTGGAGTATGGCTGCATATACCATGCAAGCAGGGAGGGAAGAAGATTGTTAGGGAATCGAGATCCATTCATTTTCAAAAGAGCCAGCAGTTGTGGCCAATGAAAATATTTAACCTGATGTCTGTTAGATTAAGCTGTTTCACACTTATCTGGGAGTTCACTTTTCTCAATCTGCAGGAACACATGAAGAGCTGCAGTGCCCATCTGTCCAGAAACCAACAGAAATAAAAAACACAAGAGAAGAAGGAAGAGGAAAAAAGCAAATAGACTAAAATAACACTGGGGAAAGTAATGTCACATTATATATTAACGTGAAATGTTTATGCCAATAAAGCAAGTCTCTTAGGGCAGCAGAGTTATGATTCTGAAGATAACATGAGATTTTGACCCTATATCAGCCCAGTTTTACCACTAATTCAAGCAGAAATAATTCACAGTAGAGAGAAGATAGTTTGTTCTGTCATGTTAAGTACTTCAAGGTCTAACAGACACAACTCTGAATAAAAAATGAAAACATCCCAAGTGACACGTTCTATAGTGGAATTTATTCTGTGTGATTAGGCCTCTTATAATGTATTTTAGCTCATGACTTTTAATAAGAGATGCCATTTACTATTACTGCATTTATGTTTATTATGGGTGGATAATAGAATCATAGAATCACAGAATCATTCAGGTTGGAAAAGACCCTTGGGATCATCGAGTCCAACCATCAGCTATCCATCCAACTCTACAAAGTTCTCCCCTACATATCCCCCAACATCTCATCTAAATGACCCTAAACACATCCAGGGATGGTGACTCCACCACCTCCCTGGGCAGCCCATTCCACTGTCTGACCACTCTTTCTGTGAAAATTTTTTTCCTAATGTCCAGTCTAAACCTCCTCTGTTGCAGTTTAAAGCCATTCCCTCTTGTTCTATCGCTAATTACCTGTGAGAAGAGACCAGCATCAACCTCTCTACAGTGTCCTTTCAGGTAGCTGTAGAGAGTGATGAGGTCTCCCCTTAGCCTTCCTCAAACTAAACAGTCCTAGCTCCTTCAATCGCTCCTCATAGGATTTATTCTCCAGGCCCTTCACCAGCTTCGTTGCCCTCCTCTGCACTCACTCCAGCACCTCGATATCTCTCTCGTATTGAGGTGCCCAAAACTGGACACAATACTTCAGATGTGGCCTCACCAGTGCAGAGTACAGGGGGACTATCACCTCCCTACTTCTGCTGGTCACACTATTTCTAATACAAGCCAGGATGCCGTTGGCTTTCTTGGCCACCTGGGCACGCTGCCGGCTCATGTTCAGCTGCCTGTCAATGAGAACCCCCAGATCCTTCTCTTCCAGACAGCTCTCCAGCCACACCCCCCCAAGCCTGTAGCGATGCACAGGGTTGTTGTGACCCAAGTGCAGGACCTGGCACTTGACTTTGTTGAAGCTCATCCCGTTAAAGTTGGCCCACCGATCCAATCTATCCAAGTCTCTCTGTAGTGCCTCCCTGTCCTCATGCAGATCAACACTCCTGCTTAACTTGGTGTCATCTGCGAGTTTACTGATAATACACTCTATGTCCTTATCAAGATCATCAATAAAGATGTTGAACAGAAATGGTCCTAACACCGAGCCCTGAGGAACACCACTTGTGACCGGCCGCCAGCTGGATTTAGCTCCATTGACCACCACTCTCTGGGACTGTCCATCCAGCCAGTGCTTGACCCAGCAGATCATTTGCTCATCCAGGCCATGAGCAACCAGTTTTTCTATGAGAATTCTATGGGGAGCTGTGTTGATTGCTTTTCGAAAATCCAAGTAGATAATATCCAGAGCTTTTCCCTCGTCCAATAGTCAGGTCATTTTGTCATAGAAGGAGATCAGGTTTGTCAGGCAGGACCTGCCTTTCATAAACCCATGCTGACTAGGCCTGATCCCCTGGTTGTCCATTATATGACTTTTAATGGCACTCAAGATGATCTGCTCCATGACCTTCCCTGGCACTGAGGTCAGACTGTTGAGAGATCTTTCTTACTCTTACCATTCAAGCTTAAATTCTGCTGTTTACTTCTTGTGATTCTGGTATGTATTTCAGATTTCTAGTTTTAGCATAGGTTTTTGGTTTTGCCTGTATTTCTTCACAGTAATAACTCTGTGGGAAAATATGTTACAGTCTTTAAAATAAGCCTATTGCAGTATGCAGTTCTGGGGCCAGACATCTCTTTCTGGATTCCCCAAACATCTTGAGTGCATCATGTCCTTGACACCAAACTTGCATGGCATGCCAGGAGATGGGCCACAGTTGCATCACTTTTCCCGGAAACCAGCCGGCTTGCTAGGGATCCTACCTCTGGTCCTTCCCTCTGGGAGACTGTAAGCAATACTGACTTTGTCAACTTGTAAGTGTTCTTTATTTATACCAGTGGGATGGGTGTGTTGTAAAAGCAAAAAAGGTTTTATATTGATGGAAGGTGTGAATGCAAGTCACTTATTGCTGAATCTTAATCTTTATGCTAAATTGGTCTTGAAGTTATATAATGCCTTTGTGTCTCTTCCTCATGCTCTTTTTTAATGCAGGTGTGATCATCCTGGTATCTCAGAAAAGGCCAGACAGAAATATGAAGGTCACTAATCCCAGAAACAATGTCCTTTCCTGGATGCATTTCTCAGTAATCCCTCCACTGCATTAATAGAATAAATGCATATGGTGAATAACATATGAAGTATGTCATCTTTAAATTAGTTACATCTTGGCACTGCCTGTGTCATAACCAGTACAATTGCACCAAATTTTAAACCCCCATGAACTTAGAATTTTACATATTTTCTTGCCAGTCTTCTTCCCCTGGCTTTTATAGACATCCCACAGTAATGAAACAGGAGGGAACTTTTCAGCTACAGCCCTATAATCTGTATTGTGGCTGCTGCTATTTTTAACAGAGGATGTCTTTCTGTAGTTTGATTAATGTACCTAGTATGCTGAGTGAGAGAAATTCAATAGCCAAATCACTGTGCACAAATAAACAAATGACTTTGCACTGAACATATATTCAAGAAACGTTTTTATATATTGAAGCATCCTAGCATTTTATAAGTGGAAGGGGAAGATACTTAATATAATTAATTTATTAAAAGTAAATACTTTAGAAACCAAGACATTCAATATTTGAAGCCTTCAGTTTAGTGCAACGCAGTAGATGTAAACTTTGCTAAGGCATTCACCATCTTAAAATTTAATTTACACATTAAAGCTTTAATTTTCTTCTTTTTTTTTTTTTTCTTTTATAAGTGTGTTTAGATAAGCATGTAGAAATTCCGCTCAGATTTATGCAATCTTTTTCCATGGAATAATATTAGAGATGTGTGACAGAAATTGATTGACAACTATAGCTCAGCACATAAATGGGAAAAAAACCCCTGTGTATAGAAGAAATATAATCCCTTTATTATCATCCTTAACACCTGCAGAAAGTAGGTGACATTACATTAATTCAGGAACACTGGGGTTTCAAGATGACTTGCTCCTCTGCCTTCTTTGTCAGAATTAAAGATGATATAATTAGTCTAGGAGAAAATTTCTATATCCTGCCAGTAGTTTATCAATGAAATGTGAATTTACAAATGTCAGATTTACAGACAGATTTCAACATGTCAAAACAAAACAGTGAAAGAACTAATCAACATTTAGTTAATCATAAAATTGTTACAGCAATCTTATTAAAAAAATCAGCTGATAGAAAAACAAGACAAGACTATATACATGATTGGCGCTAACAAAAATTCATACAGAGTGAATGCTTAATTCCTCCCTGGATATATCATGCTGTTTCTATGCTCCATGGTATAGTATAATTAATTTGATAAACTGATGTTACAGAAGAAAAGGGTGTCAAATTAATCAAACGTGTTTTTAAAATGTCTTTATATTGATTTACGTATGCAGACATTTGTTTTAATACTCAGAACTTTTTTTTGGTCATACAGCGATATATTAACTTTTGTCATCAGCATATGGCTTACAAAATAAGATTTTTTGTTTTCAGCTGAGCTCAAACACCAACAATGAACTCAACAACGCCTAGTGCTCCTATACACTTGCCTGGATCAGTGTATTTTTTGGTCACTGTTCAGTATGTTTAAGGAATTCACTGCTAGAGTTCTCTAGCCTAATAAGCTTGATTTTGTAATGATCCCCTAATAATATAAATTAAGATTTTCAATTCATTATGGAATTTCTAGATAATATTCTAGGCTTTCAGATGCTAGGATTTACACAAATAGTAAAAAGTCTGTACAACAAAATATAAATGGAAGCTCACAGCTAGAAATGAACTAAGTGCTCAGCCTAAATTACGTGAGGATGTGCTCCTTTTCATTATGCTAATCTTAGAAGAAGTGTAAATCTGCTCCTTACATGTACACATCAAAGAGCAAATATTCAACACGTGTACTGCACTTTCATTCATAAACAGTTGAGCATAATACTTTCTTTACAAACTATTTAATAATCTGTTTCCTTGATGTCTAAGTATTTCAGTTGGAGTACACAGTTTCTGTTTAAGCAGAATATTTGAATAGATGAGCAATCTGAAGTCAATATGACTACTTAAGTGCTTAGACATTTTGTTAGATTAGAATTTAAACAAACCCTGTCGGAAAAAAACCCCATTTTTCAGATGTTTGCTTCATATCAGTGTCAGAGACCATGTGCTAGTCCTATCAAAAATAAACACACTGCAGAGGGCAGAATTAAGATGTCTAGGGAGAACCTGAAATCAAAATTGCTGCTGAAAATTGGATTGTGTGAGTGTGCCAGGATTTAATATGACACTAAGAGTTTTTTTCATTTAATAATAAATACATTCATAGAAATGCTGTCAGGGTTCTTCAGCTCAGATCCATACTTTCATTCCTTTTTCTGCCTTCCTTGAAAATTTCAGCTCCAGCTGGTAGTGTTAATGTAATTTACGGGACTCTGGCTCAAGTGAGTGTTACTGGTGTCAATAGCAGACAGCTGTGACAGTTGCCAGAAGCAAACTTCTCTTTGAAAAGACAGCAAGTAACCAGGCACTTTAATTACAGTTATTGTCTTCGGTCATCTGTCTCATGTAAGATACTCCTGTGTTGCTGGGACATTTCTGAACAGAAAAGGAAGAAAATGCAAACTTGACTTTACTACTTTTCATCCTTTTCATACTAAGAAGTGGGCTTCATGCTGAAGTTATGAGGCCACTTTAATAAGTAATTTCTAATGACTTCCCTACACAGCACTAAGTGGATTTTAACATACTAGCACTTCAAATTGTGATCCTCCTTGGTTTTCATTGCTCTTTGATACTCAGCAGTGCCAGTTTGTCACTAGTGCTAGATAATTTTTTTTTCCCAAGATGTTTGTTCTTAGAAATTACAGAACACCTTGTGTTCCGCACTAGTGCCTAGGTTTTTCAACAGCCACAGATTTACTTAACTCTTTCTAATATCAATATAGTGTGGTATATTATGTTTATTGTCACTAGCAGATTTTTTTCCTATCTATTCTGTAGGCTTGTATCAGGATGATGAAGGCTAAATTACTCTGAAGGGAATTATTTGACAATAAATGCCCATAAAACATATTTTTATTTACCTGTGCAATATAAACCTTTTCCCTTGTAGCTATCACACAGGATGTTTCATTGTTCCCAGTATATTGCTTTAGATTCAGACCACTTTAGTGTTTTGAACTGTTGGTGTTCTAATAGACCGCAGTATTTTGGGATGTGATAAATGTAACTTTGTGTTACATTTTATTGTCATATAACAGTCAAGTACTATTTTACTGTTATACAGCTAATATTTACCACTGATAATAATAGTAATTTGCAGCATGGTGGTACTTACAGCCTTGTGTGAGACTGTGACCTATTAACCTAGGTGGATAGTTCTATCCCAAAGAAAATTTGTGATGAGCCCTAAATACCAGTTACACCAGGAACAGAAATGTCTCTCAGAAATATTTTTGTGTCAGCTAAGTTGTTCTCCCTCAGAGCACATTACTCCATCCCCTCACATGATTAGTTAACCTAGTCAAGGCACAAACAGCAAGAGATCAGAAACAAAGGTCCTGGTATTGCTGCTTTCCCACATCCATGCCTCAAAAGTAAATGGATATTTAAAGCTTTAACCTGAAAGAGTCCACCTTTGCAATACTGGCTGAGGAAATCACTGTTGGTATTCTAACTGCTGAAGTATTTAACTCTGTGTGTTGGGTTGGCCAGCCACCAGGTGCCCACTAAGTCACTTTATCACTCTCTCTCCATCAACAGAAAATGAGGAGGAAATACTACAGAAAGCTCATGACTTAAGATAAGGACATGGAGATTATTTACAAATTACCATCATAGGCAAACCAGGCTCAGCTTGTGGAAATTAATTTAACTTATTGTTGATTACTTTGTAACAGAGTAGGGAGTGAGAAATAAAAGAAAAATAAAACAACCTTCACCCCACCCCTCCATTCTTCCTAGTCTCAACTTCACTTTCAGGTTTTCCACCTCCTTCCTTCCAAGCATGCAGGAGGCAGGCAATGGGAATTGTGGTCAGTTTATAATGCTTCATTGCTGCTGCTCCTTCCTCCTTACACTCTTGCCCTGTTCCAATGTGGGGTTCCTCTCACAGGAGACAGTCCTTCACATACTTCACCAACATGAGTCCTTCCCACAGGCTGCAGTTCTTCAAAAACTGCTCCAGCATGTGTTCTTTCTACAGGGTACAGTCCTTCAGAAGCTCCAGTGTGCTTCCCCCATGGGTCACAGCTCCTGCCAGTAGCCTGCTCCAGTGTAGGCTTTCCATGGGCCCATGCAGCTTGCTTCAGGGCATGTCTATCTGCTGCAACATGAGGTCTTCCTTCACAGGCTGCAGGTGGATATTTGCTCCACCGTAGTCCTCCATGGGCTGCAGGGGACACCTGCCTCACCATGGTCTTCACCACAGACTGCAGGGGGATCTCTACTCTGGTGCCTGGAGCACCTTCTCCCCCTCCTTCATTGACCTTTGTGTCTGCAGCACTGTTTCTGTCACATTTTCTCGCTCATCTCTCACAGCTGTTTTGCAGCAGTTTTTATCCTTTCTTAAATATGTTTTAACAGAGGAGCTACCAATGTTGCTGATGGGCTCAACTTTGGCCAGCTGGAACTGGTTCTGTCTCACATGGGCGCATCTCCTGGTGCCTTCTCAGAGAAGCCACCCCTGAAGCCTCCCTCTGTTACCAAAACCTTGTCAAGTAAAGCTAATATGCTCAGTGAAGGATTATTTAAGAGATTTGGATCTACTTCCTGCTTATTCTTCAGCTGTTCCATTGTGTTCCCACTGCTTCTGGAGTTATATTGTAAACCAGATGAAAATGATCTGGATTAAAAATGATCTTTCAATGGTAGACTTGTACTTCTGGTCTGCATATCGACTTGAAAATATTTTTTCATGATGATATAACAGTAATTTCAAACCAATTTTACTGGGATGGATGAAGTCTAGACACAGTGGTAACATCTCCTTTTCGAAACAAACATACTAAGCACATTTCTGCTAGTTTGTTGGAAAGGTTGCATTGATTTTCTGTTAAACAGTGTTTTGATACGACCACTTAGCAGAAAAACGCTTTGTACTACTGGACCTTCGTGCTTTCAGTGATCTTGGTATTGTGTTGTGTGAAGGACTCTGTTAACCTTACTTTTTAGCAAGTGTTACCTATCAGCTGAGATCATGGCTTTAGTAATTTTAGATCAAATGCCACATGTTACTGAATTTTATAACAAAATTTATGCTGTCAAATGTGTTAATGTTTTCAAAATGTTATTTAATTTATCTTGTAGGTACTTTGGTTTTCCTCTCTGTGTTCAGAAAGAGGTGAAAGGCAGGTTTGTGGAATTTCTTCAGGGAAAGAGGAAAACAGTAGGAGTAATATCATGGCCATGGTCTGGTACTGATCAAATAATTAAGGATTTTCATGTTTTCTAGAAAACTGTAAGAACCATGACTTTGTAGTAACAAAAGATGCTTTGGCTCCCCAAATATCTTCTAGAAAAAAAGTGGATGTAGATAGTCCATTAAGATTTTGAAATATATAGACCATGAGTTCTTTCAGAAGGAGAAATTTTTTTAAGGAGCAGCTGTTTTAGTGAAGGGAAAAAGAAAACTCAGAAAATCTAAAAATGAAAGGTATGAGCAGTGTGGAACTGTTCATATTTTCCTGTTTTCACCAGGAAAAGAGGTGATGAGAACTGTAGAATAAGTATTAAAAATTTAAAAATAATGATCTGATGAGTAGAGTCTCATGAAAAGTAAAACCAAAGCGTAGAGTGTTACAGAATGTTAATTTAAATACCCAACAAAAATTCTGAAATCTCCTTTTTTTTTAAGGTACATGGGAAACATAAAAAACCACTTCTATGTACATCAGAACATCTTTATTCAACTGAATTTCAAAAATAACAACAGCAAGGGAAGCACATATGTCCATAGATGGGTTTAAGAAATGGTACATTCATATGGGTATAAAAGCAAGAAGGTAAGATATAATGATTTCTTGATATGAAGAAATAGAAAAAGCAATAAAAAAATGATGTAATGACAGGGAAAAGGAAGTCAGAGGAAATTTAAGATGAAGTGTCTAAAAATGAAGACGAGCAAATTCTTGCTGATCCAAACATACAAGAATCATAAATGCCTTCCTGCCTTTAAGTTATTTTACAAAAATATCAAACATTAAGTATATAATTAACTAAATTAATGATAAAGAAAGAGATAGTACTGTTTAGAGTAAGGGAAATGAGGCTCAAGAACATGTAGAAAAGTCAAAGGTGCTCCACTGGTGGCCTATGACAAAATTTGTGTTAGGGTACTGGACTAAGAAAGGGGCAGTTCTTCAGAAAAATATATGTACCAACACAGAAACAATAACTGAAAAGACTATGATACAAATTACTGAAGAAGCAGTTTTTTGATATGTAGAAAGTCTTTAAAAAATCCATATAAATATTGTCATGAATGGATTCCCTTAAACTCTTATTTGACAGGACAGGAGGCTTAACAAACAAATAAAAAGAGTAGGTTCAAAATAAGACATGAAGTTTTTGAAAATGATAAGGAAAAAAGAAGTGTGGCTTAGAGATGCAATATGAAGAAAAATTGGTTTTAGGGAATTAATCAGTTTTCCTTGAATTATGGTTGGGGGAATTCCAAGTAGGGACCTATGCCTGCTTCTAATTCTATTGACAAATCTGATGACAGAATGACGTTTATAAATTTATCAAATTTTTGTAGATGATGTAATGAGGGAAAAGTTGCAATATTTTTGAGTTAAATGTCAAAAATGAAAGATCTTGACATAGAATCATGGCTAATCAGGCTTAAATTCAGTAGATACTTTTCCAAAGAATGAGAAATCAAATGCAAAAAATAGTATATGGGGATATCTGTGTGAATAGAATCCAAAAGCAAAATAAATATATATCAAAGCATGATGATGCTAAGGAAACATCAAATGTTATTTTTGAGATATAACATTAAAAATGCTTTTTATGATACAAGAGAGACTTCTGCTTGAAAAGAAAGATATGATCTAAGTATTGGTTCAGAAGATTTCAAACAAACCTGAGAGAGTCTACATGAGCATAACAAGATGACATATTTCAATATTTCATACTATTTCTACACATCTCTTGTGTTTCCCTAAGTAAAAATAAACTGACCTATCTCTCTAGACACTTTCATCCTCATATGACTGATGAATGGTAGTGGTAGTTTTTGATAATAAAAACTAGTCTATCATAATTTATTTGGTATTCAGATTATCAGTTATCCCTTGTCACATAAAGTTTCCACAAATGAAGGGAAATCACTTGAGTTTTAATGTACTATAAGCATTGTTACCTCCATTTAAAATGGAAGACTTCAAAGGAAACATTTACACTTGAAAAAGACAGAGTTTTCTCATTTCCATATAGCATATCATGATCTCAAGCTAGGATCATATGTAGAAAAACCACATATAAAAAAATGTGGAGCACTGAAAGACAGTATTTACAGAACCTCTGTTTTCCATGGCTTACATTATGCCTTTTTTCACATCAGGCTGTCTAATTTAAACAAGTGTTAGACTGTGCTGCCCCTTCTCATATCATATTAGTTTTTATACATTTACTTAACTATTTTTTTCCAGGAATTAACAAAGGATATGCTAAAATTACTTTTATGGTAAGCCATTATTGATTTAGTATTCCTGCCTTCTCATCTCTTTCACCCATGATCTCTACCTGTTAAACACCCATTTCACTTTTTTTTTTACTTGTTTTTCATAATCAATGATCTTCATAGCCTTGCTGCAGCCACATAACTGAAGTTTTGAAATTATTCCAGAAAATTAATTTTGCAAAACAAAATATTTGCTAAGATTTTTCAACACTATAAAGAACAGCTAGAAAGAGTGGAGTCTCTCAGTTATCACTGTTTCAGCCTTTAAATAAGCTGGTTTGGTATCAAACTGTATGCATCAGAAAGAAGAACATACAGCTAAACACATATTCCTTTTTCAGTGATGTTTTTCAGGCCATCATCTTTTGTTGCTTAGCGTATCTGACAACTTTCTTCCTATCCCTTTAATCACATGCTGTTTACTTGTCCAAGTCACAGACTGCATTGCTCCTGTTCACCCTGCCCCGATCAAGCCTATTTGGTTCAGCTGCTGAATCAAACTCAGGTTTTCTTTTTTAGAATATGTACAGTCACTGGCAGTTAACTCTGTTTTTCTTATCACTCTCTGAACTGCATTTGGATAGAGCTTTCACGGTTCTGAAAGTGCTACAAAGTCTCTTTTACTCACCAAATAACCCATGGACTTCTGGTGCTATTCTGGAGGCCTAGGGGTCTCTACCATGCTCAAATCCCAGGGCAACGACAAAGTTAAGCTACGTATGTCATGCTCTTGTATCAGATGATATTCATGTTCTCCTTCGTTCCAGCATAGAAATACTTTCAAAGCTATTGTGCCACAGTGTCACAAACTATCTCATCCTTGTTAGTAGCTTTTTTATCCCACCTTTCTCACTTCTGCTATAATTGGACTAAATCAATGACAGTTGCCTTCTGCCTTCTTGAGTTTTGTAGAAGAGTAGTGTTCAGCTGCCAACAAAAGACTTGCTGTGGGTTTATACAGAACTGTTCAAAACTTCTCCAAAATGATTGAAGCACCTTATGCTGGCATAAACTCCAAAATCAATACCTGTTCTCATAATTATTAGAAGTAAGTAGTGATATAATTTTTAAAATGCCAATTTAATGTGGAGAAAACTATGCTTCACAGCAATTGTTAGTTCAGTAGGTCCGACCAGTGCTTTGCACTGGTCAATTTTAGTGTCTTCTGTGCCTGTTTTCAGAAAGAGATAAGCTCCACAGTTCAGTAATAGGTATTATTATCTGCAGAAGACAAATAATGTGTTGCATGTTAGAATTCAAAGAAACGGTTGATATTCATATAAATATATTAATCCTGTGTCCAACGATCATGCTTATTGTTGGAGTATACCCTGTGACTTTTCTGGCTACTGCTATGCAATATGGATCATTCTGAATACTGTGTATTCAGAAATTTTTTACAATGAATCCTCGGTGCTAAATAAAACTCCCCAAAATGAACTCAGAGAATAGATGTGAAGAGAAAATTCATCTGACTGATGAATCTAAACTGAGAAAATTGCATGTTCCACAAAACAGAAAGAAAAAATAAAAGATCTCCCACTGAGCGCTTTAATAAACTGCCTAGAAAGGAGAGTGCTAGGAGGCCAGCAGAGGTGACCTAAAGAAATGTATCTGCATTTACCTGCCCTCAACTAATGATGCTCACAAGTTGATGAATGTGCTCTTGCAGTTGGAGCAAGTTAGTTCCTGCAGGCAGGAACAACCTCCCAGAAACCTAGTTACTGCAGACACATAAATACGTGTGTATTACAAGTAATTACATATAAATGAGTTCACTGTGGTTAGTGGCAAATACAGAATTATGAAAGAGTCTCTGCAAGCAATAAAGTACAATAAAAATAAAATAAAAATAGCAATAAAAAATGACCTTTTAAATCAAATTTATATTGTAATAGCTTTTATAGTTTAGATATATAATTTATGAGAATATATTGAAAATATCTGTATAAAACTTACAGGTAGACAACAATGTGGTCTCATTGTTAAATGCTTCTTTATCACTGAATCCTGCATGTTTTACTTGTACTTCAGTTTTTAAAAAGACCCCACTACTCTGCTGGCCTGTTGGACGGTTTCAATGAAAGCTCTCTTCTTAACTATTTGCTTCTTCTGCGTAACTCATGGTATTGCAAAAAGTAACAATCTGTTATTTTGCTTTTTCAATATCTAGCATATGAACTAATGTTAACATTTTGCTGACTGTTACCATGCAAATAATATGAATGACAAATAGATGATGAAATGGTTAAAAGGAAGTGAAATGATAGAAGTGGTAAGTTTTATCTATTTTAGAGCCAAATATGACCATCTTTCATGGTCCCTTTTTTGGGCTTACAATGAATTTAAAATCAAAATGCAAGTAGTTTGTGTTTACTCTGTAGCTATGAGAAAGGCTAACATGAAAAAAATTAGGAGACCCATGAACATAGACAAAAACATACAGAATAATTTATACCAGTTAAATAAGAGTTAGTTACGCTACTTTTCTTGTCTGTACAATCTTTATATGTATACATTATTTAGTAAATTTATATAAGGATTATATATGCTATGCTGGACCTTGTTCTCACAAACAAGCAGGGGCTGGTGGGGAATGTGGACCTCAAAGGCAGCCTTGACTGCAGTGACCATGAAATGGTGAAGTTCAAGATCCTTAGGGCACTGAGGAGGATGTACAGCAAGCTTGCTGCCCTGGACTTCAGGAGAGCAGACTTTGGCCTTTTAAGGGATCTGCTTGGTAGAGTACCATGGAATAAAGCCCTGGAGGGAAGAATGGCCCAAGAAAGCTGTTTAATTTTCAAGAATCACCTCCTCCAAGATCAGGATGAGTAAGAAAGTCAGGTAAGAATGCCAGGAGGCCTGCATGGATGAACAAGGAGTTCCTGGACAAGTTCAAAACCAAAAGGAAGCCTACAGAGGGTGGAAGCAAGGACAGATAACCTGAGAGGAATACAGAGAAACTGTCCAAGTAGCCAGGGATCAGATTAGGAAGGCCAAAGCCCTGATAGAGTTAAATCTCGCCAGGGATGTCAGGGGCAACAAGAAAATCTGCTGTAGGTACGTCGGTGATAAAAGAGACTAGGGGAAATGTGGGGCCTCTGCAGAAGGAAACAGGAGACCTGGTTACCCAGGATATGGAGAAGGCCAAAGTACTCAGTGACTTATTTGTCTCAGTCTTCACCAGCAAGTGCTCCAGGCACACTGCCAGGAAGAAGGTAAAGGCAGGGACTGGGAGAATGAAGAACTGCCCACTGTAGGGGAAGATCATGTTCAAGACCATCTAAAGAACCTGAAGGTGTACAAGTCCATGGGACCTGATGAGATGCATTCACAGGACCTCAAGCAACTCTCGGATGAAGTGGCTAAGCCACTATCCATCACATCTGAGAAGTCGTGGCAGTCCAGCGAAGTTCCTGCGGACTGGAAAAGAGGAAACATAACCCTCACATTTAAAAAGGGAAAAAAGGAAGACCCAGAGAACTGCAGACCAGTCAGTCTCACCTCTGTGCCTGGCAAGATCACGGAGCAGATCCTCCCAGAAACTGTGCTAGGGCACATGGGAAATAAGGAGGTGACTGGTGGCAGTCAGCATGGTTTCACTAAGGGCAAATCATGCCTGACAAATTTGGTGGCCTTCTACGATGGGGTTACAGCATTGGTGGATAAGGGAAGAGCAACTGACATCATCTACCTGGACTTGTGCAAAGCATTTGACACTGTCCCGCACAACATCCTTGTCTCTAAATTGGAGAGACATGGATTTGATGGATGAATAAGGAATTGGCTGGGTGGTTGCACTCCAAGAGTTGCAGTCAACAGCTTGATGTCCAAGTGGAGAGCAGTGACAAGTGGTATTCCTTGGGGGTCAGTGTTGGAACCAGTGCTGTTTAACATCTTTGTTGGAAACACGGGTGCTGAGTGCACTCCCAGCAAGTTTGCTGATGACACCAAGCTGTGTGGTGGGGTTGACACGCTGGAGGGAAGGGGTGCCATCCAGACATCCTTGACAAGCTTGAGAGGTGGGCCCATGCAAACCTCATCGAGTTCAACAAGGCCAAGTGCAAGGTCCTCCACATGGGTCAGGGCAATCCCAAACACAAATACAGGCTGGGTGATGAGTGGATTGAGAACAGCCCTGAGGAGGAGGACTTGGCAGTATTAGTGGATGGAAAACTGAATATGAGTCAGCAATGTGCGCTCGCAGCCCAGAAAGTCAACCATATCCTGGGCTGCATCAAGAGAAGTGTGACCAGCAGGTCAAGGAAGGGGATTCTCCCCCTCTACTCTGCTCTCGTGAGACCTCACCTGGAGTACTGTGTCCAGCTCTGGGGCCCCCAGTATAAGAAGGACATGGACCTGTTGGAGCAGGTCCAGAGGAGGGCCACAAAGGGGATCAGGGGATGGAGCACCTCCCTTAGGAGGACAGGCTGAGAGAGTTGGGGTTGTTCGGCCTAGAGAAAAGAAGTCTCTGTGGGGACCTTGTAGTGGCTTTCCAGTACTTAAAGGGGGCCTACAGGAAAGATGGGGAGCGGCTCTTTGTCAGGGAGTGTATGATAGGACAAGGGGTAACAGTTTTAAACTGAAAGAGGGTAGATTAAGATTAGATATAAGGAAGAAATTCTTCACTGTGAGAATGGTGAGACACTGGAACAGGTTTCACAGAGAAGTTGTGGATGCCCCCTCCCTGGAAGTGTTCAAGGGCCAGGTTGGATGGGGCTCTGAGCAACCTGGTCTAGTGGAAGGTGTCCCTGCCCATGCCACAGTTGCTGGAACTAGATGATCTTTATTAGATCACATATTAGATCACAATTTTAAATTTCACTTATAGGGTTAAGAGAGGTTATATTACTACCTGCAAGGATTTTTTTTTTTTAAAAAAGGACAAATTTATATGAAGCTGCAAAATTGTCATGTATTTCATGAAATTTATCGAAAAAATTCATTTCAAAGTAAATAGCTACGACATTATATATGTGCACTCTTTATTAATACTGAAAATAATTATCTAAGGGTTTGTATGAATGATTTTACTAGGCCAGCATCCTAAACCAACAACCAGGAAAGAAAAATTATAAATCCCAGACACAGATCACTGTATGCTCTTTTCCTCAGGTCTTGCTTTATTTCAAAAAATAAAACAAAACAAAACAAACTTCAAAACTAGAACAAATTCATTTAAACCACAGTTCAGACTTTCCAAGGCCTTTCTAGTTTCAGTCTGCTGGGAGAAGAGAGGTTAGATCCTTCTTACCTAATATCTCACCTTGCACCATACTCTATCATCTTTCCAGTTCCCCACTACAATCACTACATATACAGGAACACGTCAAACCCTGAGATATCAAAGCATCATCAAACCCTGTCACAATATTTGATATTGGGGAAAAAGAAAAACAAAAAAAAAGCATTAACTGTGAGTCTCAAAATCTCTCTATCTAGTAGCCATCTTCTGGGAATTCAAAACCAGATCAATATCTTTCTTAACTATCTATAACATAAAGTTTACTTTTCATTCTTAGCAGTATCACAACATCCCAAATACCTTAATGTAGAATTAAATGGCACTGAAGAGCTCTCCATGGAATTAATGCTTAAAAGCCTCCATCTTGATATTTGATTTCTATCTGTAGCAATCCCATAGGAAATCTGAGACATCATTTAATGTTTGCTTTAATAGGCTTCCTGAGAATTAGATTAGGAAACAAAAATGAAAAGCTGTTTCCTTTGAGTAAATTTGAGTTATTCAGAGCCTTGTCAGTAATCTTGGAAAAATTCAACAACATAAATAGAATGACTAGATATTACATTGAAGTCACATATATGAGAATAATAAAACATTTTTACAGTTGTGTGTTTCAGCACTGTATTAAAAAGTATTTTTAATTTTCTCTTTGAAGAATTAGATGCTCAGAACTTGTCACAAAAGCAGTATCAGTTGTGTAGTCTTCCAAGTACACTTTTTAGTGTAATTCTAACATTGTAATGGCATCATCAACATAAGCAAACTGAAATCGATTTCTGTGGGGTATGATGTGAATACTGTTACAAGAAGTGTTTACCTTTTCAGACTTCCGACAACTTTCAAGCAAGGTATGATTTCATTTTCAGATTATCAAGTAATAACTTTGGCACAATTTGGCACAATTTGTTTCTTTTAAAGTATTTTTAGTGCTTAATAGAAATAAAGAACAGAAAACCAGTTACACTTGTCTGTTTTCAGCACTGCACAATCATTCTTTCATGAAAAGGGGAAATATATGATGCCAATGGGATCTATGTTTTAAAAAAATGTAAAAGCAACTCTTAAGCTCAAGGGCACTGTTTTATTCATCACTGACAAGAATAGCAAGTGGTGAGTCATGACTGTTTTTTTAAATTCATATACTCACTTTCTATGCTTCCCTTTTTAGCTGCTGAACTTGCAATATCGTCTGCTTTCAGTCTTTGGTGACTGAAGTTGTCTCTAGCTGAGACCAGAGTCATACATATTTAATACCTGCAAATAGAAGCAGTAGTTCTCTCAAGACCAGCACCTAAGCTTAGTGGACATTTGAAAACCTGGATCTGCATTCTTCATCTCTAGACCCAGTCAAGTATCTGTGTGACAAATTCAGTAAACACAGAAGCTGATTGGATCTACTTCCTGGGTCTCAAATCTCAGTGTAAAGGTCCGTGTTTGGTAACACTCCTAGCTTAGAATATGCTTACCTTTCCTGCTTTTTGTCTTCTGCCATATAACTCTTTACAGAACTCTAATGGTCAGACAGCTTTATGGTTAACACAGCTGAAAAACAACCTGGACAGAAAAGCGGGAAAGAAAGGAAAAGGATACTCCCATCCCATCAATTCCCTGGCCTCCCTCCTAGAAAGGCACTACAAACAGTATCAGGGAGGGACATAGCAGGCAGAAATCACAACTGAGAAATGGCAATACTTAAGCCAAGGTTATTGCGCCAGATCATTCCTTGATTCTACTTAGTCAGGTCTAGCCTTTGAGTCCAAACTGAGAGAAAAGGCCTGAAACAGGCTAGTGAGATAAGAGATCATAAAAATTACTTTAAAATTCCATTCTTGCACATTTTATGCAAAATTATACTTTCATTTATTTGTTTGTTGATGGCCTGGTATACTAAATCTGTTAAACCTATTCACAATAAAATTATGTAAGTAAATTAAGAAGCCAAAGGACTGGGCAAAGATAAAGTATGGTACAGCTATATGAATCTATCCCAATAGCAAGATGCCCCAATCCAAGGCTTTTTCAAAAAGATCATCCTTGTTCCACAGCACCTCCTGAAAAATTGCAAAAATAGTGACATGGCCATATCTGCTCATTCTAAGTTCAATTTCTGACCTCTTTTCACTACTGCAAAAAAGAAATTTCATATCTGTTAAGTTTAAACTTTTTTCACTTGGTTTCTATGGTGATTATAGATATTTTCAGGGGTAGACTTGTCAAAATTATTTTAATATTTGTTCTAGATTGTGTTCTTCTGGAAAAAGATTAGGAAAAAATTCTGGAAGGGATTCTGTAATACTTTAAAATCCTTAATTCAGTTTAGCAAAAGCTTCATCATGATGCATGGTGTGGCAGTTCTGATGGAATAAGTTATGCAAACAACCTTTAGTGATATTTTGGAAAGTAATTTGCAAAATCTAGTCCACACACTATATACTTCTATTTTGTTCTTTTGCTACAGTTATTGAAGTGTAGACAACTGTTTTCTTAACAGTTTACTGACATTACCTGCAGCAGTTAAGAAACCATTTCTGAGTCTGATCAACAAAAGGAGGACTCTGGGTAATAATTATGAAGAGGAAAATCAAAACCTTTTTAACTTGAACTATAGACCCCTCTTACTAAAACTGTACATCAGGGCTGGGGGGTGCTGTTCTGTGATTGGATATCTAGCAACAACTGCAAAAAGAGCTCCATATAGTGTTCGTCAGAAATGTAAGTGAAGTAAATGTTCAGCAGAAACTGCTCAACTGGAATTTTAAAAGACTCAGTGGTCAATACTTATTTTGCCACAGCTTTAAATGAGACAGAATTCCAAGATAACTAATACAAAGAGGAGGAAAAGGACTGTCCCCCCCTCAAAATTCTTAAATCATGGCATTTGAAATTCAGCAAATTTTGCAAAACTCCCAGATCAACGCATCTATAAGGCCTGACCTAGCTGTTTCTGTAATTGCCAAATTTTTATAATCTTTTATTTCCCCATATGTGATAAGAAAGTATGTGATGGCTTAGGGCTGACTTTAAAACATTGTTTGTTTATTGCTGTGACCTTTCTTCTTGTTGTTATTAACAGGGGTTTTTTTTTAAACAATTTCTTTGTAACTGTTTAGAATTTTGCCAGGCTTTACCATCTGCAGCTAAAATTTCCGTGCTCACTGGTTATTTTATGCTGGTTCTAATAAATTAAATGTTTTTTAATAACTTACGCTAGTCCCCCTAGTCCCCCACAGTAGTGTTTGGCTCTGTAATAACCTGGAACTGAGCAAGAAAGTTTTCGTTTCCTTGCTGATTCTGATACAGTTTCAGATCCCGCACATCTGCTTTGTTATAATTCCCATGTACTAGGCTTTTGGTTACCAAGGCTAGAACAGCATTTGTCAAAATGAGAATAAAATTTCTTAGCAATGATAAAACTAAATAACTTACAGACTACCACATTATGCTACAAACTCCCAGTATAAAAGAGAGTGGGGAAAAAGAAACATAACAAAAATATTTTCTAAATTTTTTTTTTAATTTTGAAAGGTTGTTCACTTATTTTTCTTGTTGCAAGGGGAGTATTTTCCACCTAACAATTCCCTGTCAAATACCTGAAGTTCTGCCATCATTTTCACAATGACAGTTCTTCATCAAGCACAAATATATGTTGCTTATCCTTATTGGGTTTACTGAAACATTTGCACTACTGGTTTTGAGGGTACAAGTTGGTTTGCTGGCTACTTCACTGTGTAAAATAAAAGAAGGAAACCTTCTTTTTTATATTCAGTTTCCTGACTGAGTTTTAGAGTCTCAGGAGTAGTAGGTCCTTTATTGAGAAATTATTAAGATACAATAAAAATGAAAACCACAATGTCAGAGTGAATTGTTCTTTGAATCTCTAAATGCTGTTAATTTTATCTCGACCTAGTCAAAATCCCTTCAAGATTTTGTTCAGAGTAGGTCTTACAGTGGAGGTAGGGTTTACAGAAATATCTAAAGAGCAACCAAAACTGATTGCAGTTCCTTAATACTCAGTCAGACTGCTCCTTGCATAGGTACATCCCTATAAGAATGTTATTGTTTTCTGACAGTAACCTATGTTAATTTTCTTTCAAATTTAGACATTTTTGAAAGTTTTTTTATTAAAAACCATTTTTTAAAGTCAGGAGCTGCTTCTAAAGTGAGACTGTAATTTTTTTTTTTTTGTGTATTTATCACATCACTAGCATCATGGCATGCTCACTTGTTGAAAAAAAAAAAATCTGACTCATTGTACCATCTGTATTCTTTGAGAGCTTGCAAGAGCTTCAATGTCATACTAATAAAAGAAAATATCAGCACAGCTGTGACAGCAGCAAAATCATATGTAAGACATATATCACCAAGTGATATCCTAGCATTACTCTGCAGGTGTCAGTGAAATTATCCAACTAGAGAATTTCGCCCAAGCTACAGCTGTCAAATCAGTCTTTAATTTTTTCCAGATTTCTTGTTGCTTTCAATATTTAATTTAAAAAAAATCACTGAGAAAACATGCAAAAAGTAAGTATGATCTACCAGCAACAAATGAGATCTGTTTTAATTTCACAGCAAAGAGACAAAAAGAGAAGAAACAGCTGCTTACCTTTTATCTTCATTTTGCAATGTCCCATTTTCTTCTGTTGCAGCCTCATATACAGTCTGCCTGTATGCATCAAAATAAGATGAATCTGCACAGAGTTTACCACCTGGATATGTCATGTGTATGCAACATATGCACAGGGCGTGTAATGTATATCCAATACATTTATCAGTCTAAAAGAAACAGCAAATCGAATGCTTTCTTTTCACATTATTTCAATTATTTACCAGCTTAAGGTACAAAATGCTCCCTTTCTTTCAAGGTTTGACCACAATAAAGGTCACATTGCTAATGTCAGAGTGGTTTAACAGTATTTGTTCATAGCTGTCTCACCTTAAAGGAAATATTAAATATTTTTTTAAGTAAGACATAGACAAAATACACCAGTAGAAATATCAACCATCAGTCTAAGGTTCTTTTTTTTCTATCACACCTACTGTATTGATTATAAATACTTTTGCTGCTTGCAAACAGCTTTTTGTGGCTTTCAACAGTACAAACCTTTTTCAACTATTTCTGAACAATTTCAAATTAAGTAATATTCTGATTATTTTTTTTTTCTGGAAATGAGACTAGAAGATGATTAGAGCAAATAGTATTTGAAATAATAAAATAGTGTTGCATACCATTCATAAGTATGCATTCTGAGATGTCTAACTCACTAGTTTCAAAATTTACTAATGATATAAAATACGGATATGTCGTACCCTACATAGGGTAGCTATTTACATTTTCAAAAAACATGATCTACCACAAAGTACACACCTGTAGCTTATGGTACCTTGACAGATATTATTTTAAAAGACATTTTAGTTGCCTGTATTGTATCTTTTTCAGCTTACAACATGGTTGTTGGTTTAGGATGCTGGCCTAGAAAAATCTTTCATACAAACCCTTAGATAGTGGCTTAGCTACTTCATCTGACAGTTGCTTGAGGTCCTGTGAATGCATCTCATCAGGTCCCATGGATTTGTGCACCTTCAGTTTCTTTCTATGATCTTTCTCATTTTATTGGAATGATCATCCATATATTGGAACAATCAATATTTTACTCTATAGATGGGATGATGGGAATGTGAAGGGACCCTGAAAGTTCTTTGCAAAGTACCTAGTGATTTTAGGTTTTACAGCTTTTTATTTTCCTCTTTCTGCAACCTGCGCTACTTTATATTTACATGATAGCATATTTTATGTTAACAGTATAAATACAGTGACAACTGCATTTATTTTTTTGTTATTTTAGACAGTTAATTATGTTTTTTTAAAAGAAATATTTGGTGACAGTAGAACTTGTATCTTATGAAATCCAGGGAATGTTTTACCACTAATTGTACACTAAGTGTGTGCCGTTTCCACTTGTCTTGAAAATCATGCATTACATGACTCATTTTGTGCTGTAGAATAGATAACTTTAAAATTGAAAGTTTAACATATTCAGGCCTGTCTAGGAAAAAACATTCATGACTGACAGATAGCCACAATTTTTGCATTGGCCATAATTTTTGCACTGCTTCTTTTCAATAAAACACCTTAACTGGATTTTCCCAAGAGATATCAAAGGCAATTGGGGAAGTGGCCAAAGGAACAGCTTGTGGTCTGCATTCACACCATGCATACACAGCTGAGCAATACACAGTGGTTTGATTTTTTTTTTTCTGTCTGTAACAGCTCTTTGGGGATTAGAAAGCTGATGTATGATGTAAATTCAATTATTATCTGATGTACACCTGATATCCTCTTAGGAGAGTCCCACTGTGGGTGATGGTTTTCAGTATTACCTATCTGTTTTCAGGAAGTTGCCAGAGAGCATCTCAAACTGTTATCTGTGTAACAGCATCATATATAGACTGTAAACAGCTCCACTATAAGAGATAAGATTAATAATAAATAGAAATACTCAAAGAACATCTGTATTTTATGGTTTCTTTAGGTTAGAAATTATATGCTCAGTTTGTAGTTCTGCAGGAATGAATGAATTTAAGAATGAAATGAGTGGCTGCATGAGGCCTTTGGTTTGCTGAGCAGAAGGGGTGCACCTGAAACACTCATTGACAAGCTAGTCTGCTATCAACTTTACCTGTTTCTGTAGCTTTGCAGTGGTGTGAGTCTAGACATGATTTTTACAGTTATTTAGATATAAATCTCTTCTGTATGAAGACACAAATCAAGACACAAATAACCAATTCTCATCAAATAATAACAAAGATATATAGGATTATATCATTCTGTTACTCCCAAATGGAAGAAATAAAAAAACCTCTGCTGCCCTTATTTACTGATTCTTTCAAAGATAACTACAAAGCTGCTGAAGATGTTTTCTAATAGCCATGCTTTTTATTGATATTCTTAATTGCCATTCACAGTGAAAACACAAGTTACATGCAGTCTTTAAATCTCTAGTCTTCTTCTTGAATGATATTGAGTAATAACCTTGGGCTTAGTCTTGAAAATAAATGTATCTATACTTTGTCTTTATTTTTTATTTACCATCAGCATTTGCTAAAAACAATACTTTTTTATTACTAGAACTCAGTATTTTACATGTCTTACTGCTTCTATTTTGTATTAAGAATCTCATCAGTAAACAGGTAAAAATTATATTTTTAAATTGCATTGTCAGAATGGATCTAGATTGAACATAGTAATGATTATCTTCATTATTATTTGCATCTTGTGGAATAAGAAAACGATAGCCATATATTCATAGAAGTAAAGTGTTTATCAGTAGATATATCTGAGGAAAGACTAACATACAAAACTTGTATTTGGTGCTGGTACAGTATTTTTTGTTGTTATGAGAATGGAACATTGCAGAGCAGTTTAATATACTAAGTACCTTGGAGAAAACTCATCCAGACTTTACTTTCATAAAAATGTTTACAGTCTTGATATCCTGCAAACCTTCTGTTAATGCTCAGTCATTTGCGGTACTAAGACACATCTGCATCTCATCTGAATTGCTGTAAAATCATATCTATATTTATATTTAAGATAGGAAATAGTAATACCAACAGTAATATATACATAAAACAATAAATCAAATTGTACTTTGAATAGTTCAGACATGTCACCACTCTTCCTAAAATGTGTTCACGCAAATCTTTGAGAAAAAGATTATAGGAGTAAACACAATTCTATCTTTTAAAAAAAAAATCAAATCTAAAAACTTTAAAGGGATGTAGGAAACAGTGTGTTTGGCCTAATCTTTAGTGATAACAATAAAAATAAGTAGTGAAAGGTGTTCACGGTATGAAATAACAAAAAACCCCCCTTCTTCTGAGTGCTTCAAAAACTTTCAAGTCTCAGATATTTAGAAAATGTATTAAATTGTGAAAATAGGGAAAAAATCAACAAAATGTTGTGCATTGATAGATTTTTGAAGAGAGATGAGAGGAAGAGGTGGAAGCAAAAATCAAGGGGAGAAGAGAAGGCTATTTTAAATCACATTTCCCTGTGGACTTTTAAAGTCTCTTTTCAAAACTGAGAGGCATATGAAATCCAGACATTCTGCGTGTTTTACCAAACAAAACGTGTCATGTACAACTGATTCAAAGACTCGTTCTTCAGTATTAGAAAAATTTCTTCCCCAAAAGGGCAGTTTTATTTGAATACTGAGAAAAATGCCTTTCTGATGTAGTATTCAAAATTTAAGCTGATAACAAGATCAAGTTTTACTATAGATTGTATTTGTTCCTTAAGCAACGATGTTGTTCTAGCGGATACAGATAAAAGCTAAGCCTTTACATATGTACAGCATTCATCTTTTATCTCCAGAACAAAGCAAAATAATCTCTATCCTTGTATGGGTGTTGTTGATATTAGATCATATAATCTATATATGTTTTGGATATATGAGACTAGAGGAACATTGGTTTTACTAATTTTTATTTGGTTTAGTCTCATGTGATCCATGTTTTAATCTTGGCTTCCGTGACAATCTGTGCCAAAGAGTTCCCCAGTTCAGCTTCAGACTGCAAATTATATCATTACAGAATGGTTCAAAGTGCTAGACAGCACTCAGAAAAAGTTTTGCTCTGAGTTTCTGTGAGACAACCTTTAATAGAAGTGCACATAGCATGGATTATAATTTGTAAACATAGAGAAGAAAAAGAAGGAATCCCAAAGTGCTAAGTGTGATTCCTTGTTTCAGACTTGTGTTTCATACCGGTTCCAGCCCTACTTTATTTAGTTTATCACTGAGTTAAGTGCACTCCTAAAATATATTAGTGGATAAAGCTACTTCACTTGTAAGAATTCATAGGTAGGATATAGGGATCAGACGTGCCAAACATAAAACAAAGGATTCCTAATCTTAATATGTCCTTTTCTCTTTAGACTGAGAAGTGCAAAGACAAAATCCAGACTCTACAGCTGTGAATTAAGTCATAAACTGGTAATATAGAACACTTGAATGAACGTTATTTAAATAAGCACTATTAGCAGTGTTTTAGAAAAGTTTTGAGTGTGATAGTTCATATTATTATGCAAACCAACAGTCATTTGGGACATGTACTCTCTCAAAAATCTGTTAAAGAAAGTAGAATGTGCTTTTGGAATTAGTGCTCAGAGCTGACAGGACATAGCAAAACCCTTAATCATTTCCTTACATAATCCAGCAAGATTATCATGTGGACAGAATAACTATTACACTCACTTGTTTCTGGGGTCATGTCAGGGCTTAAACAGAAATGCGATTACCTAAATGTACAAGATGTACTGTAAACCCACGTTTAAGCAGTCCCCTTGATACAATATAGCCCGTGAAAGCTCTTAAATACCTAGCTCAAATTACTTCGATAATCAGGACTGAAAATATGAGTTACTGTGTACTTGCCTAGTGTTTGCATGATCCTGTCAATATAAAGCTCTCATAAGAGCTATTGGCTAGTCACCAGAGAATACATAGTATTTTTTTAATCTGTTCAAAGTATATTTTTTTAATTCTTAGCAGTTTAAACAGATACGCATTCTCAAAATGAAGGAAAAAGTGTGGGGGGAGAAGCAACCTTGCAAACAGAGTACCATTTTGCTGCTTTATACTTAAAAAAATAGAGGGATACAAAGATCTATGAAGGCTGGAGGATGGGATTTCCTGAAGAACTTCTGGTAAATCTTACCCCAGATAAGTCCTGAGGTTTCCAGAAATGAGGAGAGATAAAAATCACATGAGGAACTGGTGGTGGTGGGACTCCTAGAGCAGACCTTGGTTATTTTGTTTTGCTGTGGCTGTGTATATGTGGGTTCAAAGGGCCTCTTGTGCTAACACTGCTCGGAATGTCAAAAATTCAGCTTCATGCAGCAGAGACTGCTGCAGCAAGCATCCAAAATGCAGTACAGCACCTCTTTCACTGTGCATTCATATGCTTTCTGTCCTCTCTAAAGCTTTCCTGTCTCATCACTAACCAAATAAGGCAGGTATTTATGAAGATTTGGTCAGCAACCCTTGAGAGTGCAGTTTCTGTCCCTGATATGATGAAAGGATGTAGGAAGTACTCATGTTACAAATTTAGGGACTGTATGAGTTTGTGTTCCCTCCAGTCTTTTAAACAATGGGTTGAGAAAACTGTTGTAACCTTTCCTTAACAGGGACAGACTTTTTCACAGATATTTAGTCTTTTAGTGAAGCACCCATATGAATTATTTGGTTAGTGCTATGGATAGGAGAAAAGAGTCAGATAACATAAACTTTTAAAGCCAAAGAAGGTGCATCATATCTCTTTAGCACTACAATCCTTGCACAGTTTTAAATAACTACACTTTGAAGAAGATGTGTTGACGTAAATGTGGCTGGAGCATTGCTAGATTTGACTGATCCCTGGCTTTTTCCAGCTTCTGTAGCTGAATGCTCCCCTGACAGCATGGGGGATTGGGAGCAAGAAGCAAGCAATTCCTCCTACTCTTGAGCTCTGCTCTGCCTGGCCACGCTCCGGTTCCTCATCAGCACAAGCTCAAATCTGCAGTACCCATGTAACACATGATCCATTAAGTAATCTCATTAAATAATGTCAGAAAATGGTAAAACTGAAGAGTGAATGACTCAGATATGACAGAAATTACATGCAATCTGCATATCCTCTCAGACAGAACATGGGGAACCCTGCCCCAGGCCTTTCTGTGTCACCGACTCCCAGACCAGCCCCATGCATATCAAGGCCCAGTGATAAGGCCCCATCAGGACGCCATCCTGGGGCTAAGTCTGACCTGGTTCCCCTCATGGGACCTGACCCCAACTGTGGGCTGACATCTTGGCCTGCCCATCCATCCCTATGTGCCCTGACACAGCCATCAATGAGTTTCTCTCTGTCACTCCCAGGATTAATTAAACATATAAATTTGCAAGATATTGGAATGGGAATGGTATAATATTGCAGAAAAATGCCCATATGATTTAGGAATGAAAAAGAAGTAATTTTTCAATTACTTATGTTTTGGGATTTTAAAATTTTAAATTGGGGTTCCCTTTGTGTCCCTGCAGCCCTTTCCAACAAAGGTTATTCTGGCATGCTGTGTGGCTCATATATTCTCGGGTGTTTTTCCTCTTGAACTGGCATATAATCCACTTCATTATGATATTTGAATGACCCAGTTTAGATTTACCCAAGCCAGATTTGTGCTTACACCAGCAAAAATTATTTTGTACATGAGTTGAGCTTACTAGTGAGAATTTGTTTCTGGGCTTTATCCTTAAAATTTTCTTTTGCTTGGATTTAACCCATTACTCATAATTATACACTTCTGACTCCCTAAAATAATCTCCTCTGTCCTTGAGTCCAACCCTCCAATTACTTAATCATGTTTTGCACAGCTGTGATTTAATCAAGTTATATATTTTGTTATTTTAACTCTCCTGATAAATTGTCTTGTCCTTTGTTTTCATCCCATGGATGGGATAGTGATTTTCCTTAGACAAGAAATAAAAACAGAAGCTTAAATATTGCCTTAAATACTTCAATATTGTGTTTTAAATGAAGGTTCTTGCTCAGACTCTTTCAGTTTCTGAACTCTTTCAATTCAAGCCTATACTTGAGAAAGCTTATATTGCTCTACTTCTTCAGCTGGGCTAAAGTACAAGGGGATTAAGAAACTATGGCCATATCCATGCCTGTCCACCCACCTCCTTTACTTGGTGTACAACAGTGCCTGGTTCTGGGTGTTCCTTGCCCAGCAATTGAATCAGACATGCCCATAAATTCAGCCAGTCTTTTTTGCCAAAATGATTTGTGGTCTCAGACTGCAACACAATTTGAAGTTTGCAGAGTCATGCTATGGACTGCTTTCTGCATACAAGACCCATTACAGTGCTAGGATCTGTCAGTATTGTCTGCCCCTTAGCCCCTGCAAACCAATATAGACAGTCATTTTGTCTATCTGTGCTTCATCAACTGCCTCAGTTTACAATCTGAAGTTGTGAACACTGTACAAGTTCTGTAGAGCTGAAAAAAAATTTTTTTTTCAAATATATCCACATGTTTTTAGAGGAAGATGTGAAATAAACCTGAATCAAATATAGATACTTGATGATTCATTAAACTCATTCTGCAAACTGGGACTGGAGGTTAGAGAGCATCTGCAGATTGGATGTACACATTTGAAAGGATGAGCATCTGAACACTTGAGCTGTTACAAATTGCTCTCACTTTTCTTTCCTCATTTCATCTGCTGGCCCTTAAGAAACTTCCTAATAGAGTAGTCCTTTAATTAAAGACCCTTTAAAGTCTACAGTCCAGCAGCTAAAGCTAACAGAGCAGATACACAGATGTCATTTTTCTCTCCACTATATTCCTGATAACTTATCTTTTCTGGCACAACCCCAGGCCCAGGGCTCTAAATGTGTGAGAAAGGACAGGAAGCATGAGGAACTAGCCATTACAGCTCAGTCGGAAAAAGGCATTGGGATTGCATGCAGACAGGTCTAACTGCATCAGAAAAAAAAAAAAAAAAAAAAAAAAAAAAAAAAAAAAATTATCTTCTTGTTTTCATCAGAAAAAAAATTACAGGTTTCTGACTGGTTTTTCCTCTGCTGACATGAAGAGTGCCACCAACCACCATCTTAGGCCAAGTAACCACAATAGTAATACAGCACCTCTGAGGAAGGTAAGACAGCTTGCTTCCATAATTTCATCTTCAGTTTGGTTAAAAAAGACTTTTTAAAAATTATTTTTCTATGTATTTGTAGTAGCAGTGTATAGAAAAGACATTTAAAAAACAGTGCGTACTTACTCACTGTAGATAAAGAAAATATGAAAAGAAATAAAGAAATATATAGACTCTCCTACATTATCAATTTACTTGAGGAGGAGAAAAAAGAAAGAACTCCTATTAAAGACTTTTTTTTTCCCAAAGGAAGTTGTTTAGACAAAACTTCATGTTTGAAGTGAATATTCCCTCATTTTCTGTGTGGGGGTGGAAAAGATATTCTCCAGGAATGAATTTCAGAGGCAGATTCCCCTAAGAAATTTGGTTCCTGCTGAGTGTTTACAGTGTCAGTATCTAATCTAAGACACCGATTTTATATCCATAACAGCAACAGAATATCCCTTAAATTTATTGGATTAGAATTCAGATTTCTTCTTTCGCCTCATTGTTATAGATGAGTAATTTCTGACTCTGTACTTCTTATGTTAATATGAACTTCAGTTTGCTGGTGAGTAAACCAAAATGGATCTACAACAGCAAGGGAAAATAGTGCCCTTTAGAAACATAATAACATGCCTCTCCTAGACAGTGAAATGTCTATCATTTTGTGTTCTGGTTTTGGCTGGGATAGAGTTAATTTTTCTTCTTAGTAGCTAGAATAGTGCTATGCTTTTGATTCAGTATGGGATTTGGTATGAGAAGAATGCTGATAGTTTTCAGTTGCTGCTGAGAGACCAAGGACTTTCCAACTCCCCATGTCCTGCCTGTGTGCAGGCATGCAAGAAGCTGGGAGGGAGCAGAGTCAGAGCACTGAACCCAAACTGGCCAATGAAATATTCCATATCCTGTAACGTCATGATCAGTATATAGATGAGGGTTGGCTGGGAAGGGGGGGTTCTCTCTCACTTCTGGGATTGTGATTGCAAGATCTTGGTATTTCGGGATTGCTAACTGTGAACAGGCTGGGTATCAGTTGGCGGGTGGTGAGCAATCGCATTGTGCATTACCTGCTTGTACTTTCTATTACTGTTATTTTAAAGTTCTATTTCAATTATTAAGCTGTTTTTATCTCAATTTATGAGTCTCCCTTTACCCTCCCAACCCCCTGCATCCCCTGGGTGCGGGAGGTTGAGTGAGCAGCTGCGTGGTGCTTGGCTGCAGCCGGGTTTAAACCATGACATTTTGACATAGATTTTTATTGAAATTGCTAGAGGGAGGTACATATGGATACATTACTGGGATAGGATTAAGGTGTTGCAGTGTAAGAGAAATAGTACACTGCAAGAGAAACAGATCCAAAGTTTTATTTTTTCACTTGTTTTGCAGTTCCCTTTGACCTAACAGATGAACTGCAGTTTGGATTGAAGAGCAGAAGTGTTTACGTTAAGTAAGAACTGAGAAGCTCCTGTTGGCTTTATTACTACCCATTAAAAAGCTAAATATCCTTTCAAGGAACAACAAGAGTTCACTCAAACAATAAGAATGTAATTATACATGTATTTCGAAGGTAATTTTATATAAATTAGTTAGTAACTTTGTTTACCTCTTGCATTCCTACTACATTTCAATAAGTGTTCTTTGAACAATCAATATTTAATTAACCAGCAATGAAGACGCTTTTTTAAATGCCAGTTAAAGACTTATTTGAGATTTACTTTGATGGTGGAAAATGGATGGAACAATTTAAAAACTATGTGCATTTCCCATCTAATTTTCGAGACTTTTGCTGTACAGGGCCTAGCAGTACCATTTTAGTCATTGGTATTAGCAGCTGAAGTATAGACCTGTTGATTGATTTTAACCTTTACGTTTTTTAGAAGGGTATTCTCCTGGATTTTGGACTCCCTGACCCATGATTTCAAATTGCCATTTCCAAAGTAGGAGAATACCTTTAGCATCCCTGCAGTATTTTTCCAAACTTTCCATAGTATAGATATGTTTCCAAAACAACAACAAAAATATTTCAAGCAAAAACACATACATGCATTCAAGTGTGAAAATATGTTATTTCCAGCAAGAAACTGGAAAAGCCTTTCTGCTTCTGCATTGACCTTTAATTTTAAGATGTTTCACCATAAGACTGATGTAACTGACATTATTCAATGCTCATCTAATTAGGCTGATAACTTCTTTGCCTGAATTTACAGCTGTTCTCTCCGCAACACTTTTGTGTTAACCACATTGCAGTATTCAATTTCATTCAGTTTGGGATCTAAAGGCAGAGACTTTTTAAGACCCATTCCTAATAAATGTTTTGTTAATATCTGGAGCTACAATGACACAAAAATTAATTTGAATAAATATTCCAAATGTAACTCAGCTATTTCTAAGTCATTGAGTTTCAGTGTTTACCAAAAGATCCAAAACTGGATCATCATCAGAGAGAATTTCTATTACTTTACTGTTATAAGGTCATAAGCTTGCATGTAGTCTTGTGGTTTAAAATCATGGTTTGTTATTTGAATGATAGGTATAGGATATTTGAGATAACTGGGGAATGTTAAGCTAATTCAAAGCATGCTTGCTTGTATCTGTTATTAATGTTTTATTTTTAGCTAGGAATTAAACTCCAGAAGCACGGATTCTGTTTTGGTCTGTCTCTCATTGAGCACAGTTAACAAATGACTAAAAATTATGTTACTAGTGTATCGGTACTTGCAAAAAAGCACAGAAATCCTTATAGAGACAACAAATCACAAGGTACAAACAGGGATTTAGCTGAAATTTAAAAAAAAGGAAGTGAGTTAGAAGATCAAAGGAAGAGGTTAAAGACGAGCATGCAGATGAAGTCAACAAAAGTAGTGAAATGAGTCCCACTGAGATTGATGATAATAGAGATAGTAAGACCAAGGTGTCACAGAGTAGCAGCTGCTGCCAAATAGTCACTACAATGACAGAGAAAAATCTTTCTGTATCTGTAAAGAGAAACAGTTTTGTTGGGTTTTGATTGCTTATCTTTCTTCTCATACCACTAAATTACACACATTTCTGTAAAAAATGTAAGTTTTGATACCTCATAGATATAAATTGATCTGAAAATGCCACCTCTTTTGACTTTGTGCAGTTAAAATGATTATGTTTAATAATTTGATTCAATTTTTTAAAAATAAAAATTGCCAGACAAAATAAGTTACTTAGGATATTTATTTTTCTTTAGGTATACTTCTGTTGAATATAGGAATTTACAGCTGAATTAAATATTTCAAAAGGCACAAAACAGGAGTCTTCTTCACAAATATTACAAAGTGCTTCCTATGTTGGAGTTGTTAATGAGTGAATATAATAAGAATTGCAAGATCTGGCAGCATCTAGTGTAGAATATTTTGTTCAGGAAAATATAATCTAATACGGCTGTCATAATTGGGATTTACATTCTTCGATAACTAAAATTAATTAAACAAACATCTTAGTTTTGTTGCTAATCTTTGGTTTCTAGATATCACTTAAATAGAGATTTTTAAAAATTGACAAGAAATAGCTGATTACTTATGATTTGCCCAGGGTTAGAACATGAAAAAATATTTGGCATATAAAACCAACAGAATTAGCCTGTGTTTATGCATATGTCTCTTCATAGCTGAGATACAATTCCCTTTCCTTTTTTTTCTTTTTCCTTTTGTTCCACCCTCCCCACCCTAATTGTTGTAATGTTAGGAGATCTAGTCATTTGAGTCATCTTTCTTCAAGATGTCTCGTTCAAATCTGTTGCTTGCCAACATTTGAACTCCTCTATTATGGCACTTCAGTTAAAACACACTCTTATTTACATGGAAGGTTCTGGTACAAAAAAACCCCAAACAAACAAAAAAAATCACTCCATCATACTCTTCTTCTGTCTATGCTGTGCTATTTAAGAGCTGTACAAAAAGTTACCCACAGAGAGATGTTCCATTGTCAAGGGAAGAAGGAATAGGTTGTACCCTCAGGGGAAACACTTTCTTTATCTTTTCAGTTTCTGTGGGATTTTCACAGAATTTCTTTGAATCGTCTATGATTCCATTGTTCTCCACTAACCCTCATTTCTGCATAAATTTAATGGCCAATATAAGTTTCTGATAGTGATAAACTGCAACATGGTGACCATTTGCTTTCTTTTGGCTGTTTTCAGGTGGAAATTATCCACCTGTAACCTTAGGTAAACTTTTTATCTTTCTCAAGGCCTAACCCTATAATTTTTTCATGATGCCAGATGATAAAATCACTCTCCAACCCATTGGTCAGCTCTGTCTCCTGGGTGTCATTTGGGCTTACAAGTCTTTGCAGGTCCTATATACTGATATCGCTAAATCATCCTGGTTCTGTGGAACATGCTTGAAACAGTGTCTTTTCTTTCCCTTGCTCAGACATAACACTTCCCAAAGTTCACAGAATCTTTAGTTTTGATCCTTCACTCTGGGGAAGACAGATGAAAACTTCTTGTGCTCCATTGTACCACATCAAATATAAGATGATTTTCATCACTTTCAGACATTTTAGAGCCAATCTTCATCGTATAGGTATTTTTTTTCTTCATGTCAGTCTTCTTTCCCCACGTGTTACGTTTTCAAAGACTCATCTCCATTCTTTTTGCCAAGTAACTCATCATTCCTGGAAGGCACTCCCTGCAAACATCTGCAATGCTACTTCATTATCTTTCTTCAGGTCCAGGTCTGCTGCAGTGCTCATGAAAGACATCCTGAGCTGTCATGTGCTGAGTCTACTATCTGTTATGCTGACAAATATGATTTCCTTGCTGTTAACTGCTTTCAGATCAGACTATATCTACCTCTTGTCTCTCGTTTCACACCTGAATTGTATTCTCAGTAGGAAAAGACCTGGAAATTTTCTTTTGTTGAAGAATTCCTACCACAGTGTGACTCTGTTCCCTAGATATTAGGGTTAGTGTAATTAACACTTCATTGACCTATAAACACCTTAAGAACAATGAGATTGCCTCCATTGGTTAAGGCAATATTTTTTTTGCACGGTTCTGTGTAAGAAACTTGTAAGAGAGAGTCATTTAGGAAATGAGAGGCAATTATGGTGTCACATAGTAGCCTGTAGTCTCTATCAAAATAAAGCACCAACGGGCAGAAAATGTATGCCAAGCTACTCAGTTAATATGTTGGCTCCCACAGACTGAATAACCCATTTCAGAGACACAGAGACACAGAGAGTTAGGTAACTTCAACTCTAGCATCATATGCAGACTTTTTTAAAGCAGCTGTCTGATAGCTGTGTAGCAGTAAGTTGTGATACAGCTTAACTGGTGGCACAGTAGGAACCTTCTGCATGTTGGGCATTGTGAGACCTTATTAACTAATTCTATCATCTCACAGCAGCTGCCTACTGAGACACTCATTGACAGTCTTTATAACCATGCACATTCTCTTACCTTACAACTGAGAGTGACTGAAGTAGGTGTCTTATTTTAATAGTATTTTTCAAAAGATTTTTTCTTTTTAATTGTCAGGAACTGTCTGGTTCCCACAGTCTTCATCTGTTTTTCCCCTGGGAATTAAATTTAAATTAGGGAAAATCTAGTGTTTTCACTGTCAAAGGTTTTGTCTGTGCATGTGTTAGTTCCTCTGGCTCTGAGCTCTGAGTTGAAGAACAGATATTTTCTTTCTCCCTTTTCTAATCTTTTTTAGAAGAAGTGTTTTAAACTGAGGATATTTCTCATCTCCTTTGTCAAAAAATTTTCTTATATTTTATTTATTCAAAGTGTTTCTGAGTGCAAAGCCTCTGAGTTGAATGAAAGGCCTTTCCTATCTTCCTTTCTGCTGCTTTTAAAGTCAATGAGCTCTAAATGTGTGGTTTTTTCATAATTTTATCTATTTCATCTATTTTTCTTCTTTTTGCTCTTTGTATTTATACAATTTATATCCTTTTGCTTTTTTTGTATTCGTTATTCTGGTGTCCAATAACATAAAAGCCAACATTATAACATTTCTTGAGAAAACAGTTGTTTCTCAATCAGCAAGACCAGTTTCCAGTCAGAAAGAACATGGGAAAGCCTGACTGTAGGCTATGAGTATGGTGCAAAGCTAAATATTAAGACTAGCAAAAAAGTGAGCTGCAAAATACCAAGTGCTCAAACTAGAATCCAGAAAACATAAGTGAAGTAAAGCAAAACAGTAATCCATCTAGAATGACATGGCAATGTGTGTACTACTCCCTGATAGTTTTTCTTGGAGACGGTCTGTCTGTCATGGTTTAAGTCCAGATGGCAACCGAGCACCACACAGCCACTTGTTCACTCCTTTCGCCTCAGGGATGGGGAGGAGAAAATAAAACAAAAGGCTCAGAGATGTAGACAAGAACAGGGAGGGATGATTCACCACTTATGGTCATGGGCAAAAGATGGACTTCATTGGGGAAGGAAAAAGAACATCACTTTAATTTAAACACAGCCAACACTAATTTACCAATGAAACAGAGTAGGACAGTGAGAAATACAAACACATCTCAAAACCACCTTCCCCCCACCCCTTCCTTTTTCCCAGACTCAGATTTGTGCCCAATTCCTCTACCCCCTCCCTGCCATTGACACAGGGGGCAGGGAATAAGGGTTGCAGTCAGTTTATCACCTGGTGTCTCTGCCGCTCCTTCCTCCTCAGGGAGAGGACTCCTCACACTCTTCCCCTGCTCCAGAGTGTGGTCCTTCTCATGGGACATATTCTTCCCTGAACTTCTCCCACATGAGTCCTTCCCACAGGGCTGCAGCTCTTCATGAACTGCTCCAACATGGGTCCTTCCCACAGGCTGCAGTTCTCCCAGCAACAGACTGCACCAGTGTGGGCTACACTCAGAGTCCCAGCCTTCATCAAGAGCATCCATCTGCTCTGATGTGGGGTTCTCCACAGGCTGCAGGTGGACATTTGCTCCACCGGTGACCTCCATGGGCTGCAGGGGCACAGTCTGCCCTCTCACCACAGGCTGCAGGGGAGTATCTGCTCTGATGCACCTCCTCCCCCACACCACCTCCTTTCTTCCACTGACCTTGGTGTTTGCATAGGTATTTGCCTCCCAGGTTCCACTTCTTAAATACATTATCACAGAGGTGCAGCCACTGTCACTAACTGGCTCAGCCTTAGCCAGAGGTAAGTCTGACTCAGAGCTGGCACAGCTTCAAGAAGGTTCTCACAGGAACCACTTCTGTAGTTCCCTCTCCCATTACCAAAACCCCTCTACAGACAATCCAACACAGGGTCCCAGATCTTTTTGTCACAGAACAATATTTTTGAGTCATTCTTAAATTTTGTTGTGGGTGTACATTTGTACCAAAGACATTAGTACGTTAGTACCAAAAACATCTCTCAGACGTTCAGACTATCTGTGGTCTGAAGATTGCTTGTGCTTATTCTAGCTATCAAGGATGATGTCCTTTTGAGTTTTAGTGTATGGTGAGGAACAGCCTCCTTTTCACTTTGCACTTGGATGAAGAGCATGGCACAGTATTTATAGTCTGTACTGGTTCTGTACTTAATAGTAGCTGTGAGTGGGACTTGAAGGTGGCTACTTCAGGAGAGTCTTCTGAAAGAGCAGGGACTCAGTACTGGGCACAGAGTTGGATGTTCTTTGGTTTTGATCAGCTCAACACCTATTTCCAACTGACACTGCTCACTGGTTACATTTTGAAATACTCTCTCTACACTCTTTGGTGTATGGTTTCCCTTAAACTTGGGAGCTTCCTGTAAATATCCTGTTAGTATTTTCCTTTGAACTTCCTTTGATGGAATACTTATGAAAATTTTATGACAGAAATCATAGGGAATACAAATCACAGTGAACAATGTTATGTATTTTTTTCATCTTTCTGTTCCACTGACACTGATGATGCTCTGAGGTTGGGGTTGCCTTTCTGTTTTGTACAACTGAAGAATGTGTAGTAGACATGGTCCTGTATTCAGAAATATGTGTTCTAACAATACAACTATTTAAAAATGACAACAATCTAGTATTAACAGGGAGAAGACAGTTGCTAAATTGGTAAATCTTGTTCCTTTTGATATGAGAACCAGCTTTTACATAATTTGCTCCATTTTTAAACCAATAAAATCCCTCTTCTCATTTTCATTTAAGAACATGTGTAGCTAAATGTACAGTAAAAGATGGTAAGATTATGTATTTTGACAAGAATTACACTAGTTAATACTTTAATTAATGTTTCTGTCATACCAGGCCACAAGGCTTCTTACAGTAAAAAGATACAGAAAACCCACAAAAGCAGGCATTACAGTAAAGAAAAAAATAAGTCAGTGACATTTGAATGTCCTTGATTTGTCAATCAGAAAAGCAACAGGAATTAAATTACATTGTTTCTATTGCAGCCCAGCTAATAGTGGTGGTTAACACAGTCAGTCTGTTTTACGTCAGCAATTATAGCTAAATAAAAATGTGATAAAAAATGTAAAGTATGAAAACAGAAAAAGTGAAATGTTCACAAAATTATATAGGGTTCCTGACCTTTTCTTCCATAATTCAATAAAATAAAGTAGAAAGCCAAATGGATTTAATACTCTGAGGAGTCTTATTCCATGCTCAATAGTATGGTTTAATTTAGCTTCAGTTTTAATGTAGATAGGTTTGATGTGGAAATCTGTAGCTCATATTTATTATTGATGTAAACTTAACATGAATGATGAAAAATTGTAAAACTATTGAGTTATTCTGGCTATATTTCTCTCTTAATCAACAATTGGCTCACTGCACAAATGCATCCCTTGAAGAAATGGGGTTCTTCATGATTTGAATTTAAACATGTCTTTCTTCCACACCCCCTCAGCCCCAAAAGTACTTTCTGAGGAATTTCTGTTGCTGAAGGTCTAGGTCAAACACTGCTTTCAAACCCCTATTTGTTAATAGTTTTTGGATTTTTCAGTGTTTAAATCTCTAATTTGACACATAATACAGTTCACCTGTCTTACTTTTTTTTCTTTTCTGATAAATCAGTAAAACATATTGTCACGTCCTGCTCAGACGAGGGGGACAAGTGACTCAGATTCGCAAATCCCCAATGGAGCGGACAAGTCTCCAAGTCTAAACATTTATTAACTACCCACAATGTACTAATTGAACACATGATAGTTGGCTACGTATATAGCAAGTTGTGGCAAGCAATACAATATGCCCTGCATTTCTTAATGGGAAAGGGAGAAGAGGGAGATAGAGGGAATGGGGAAATACAGATCACCGGTTTGGGTTTCTGCACTGATCCTGACGACGAGGGTTCCAGGAGGCACAGGAGACATTCGTCTTTTTCGCTGGCATCCGTCTTCTTCGCTTCACTGCACTCTCTCTCCCGGCCCGGGCCCTGCCCCCCCCCCCCTTCTTGATTTATACCCACTTTCCTTGGGTCCATCCCCTAGGTTGACCCACATACTTATGTATCCCATATACGGGGAGGGGTAAGGTGTTTCATGGGATGATGTAATTAGCATGATCATGTTAGCCCTCGTTAGCATATTGTTAACTTTAATATGCATTTCGTGGATAATGAAGCAAAGGTCGTTCACTGGACAGATGGCCCTTGAAGTTTTGGTCAGGTGCACCAGAGCAGAGCCATCCTGTCTTCACAGGGCTCCCTCCTCCAGTCCCATCTTGTGTTATTCGGGCAGCCTTATCAGCTTCGACCTCCACAGAATGCACCCTGTGACTCATAGTTTTGTCTTGCGAGTGTTTGAGGCATTTCTTTGACCAGCCTCAACTTTTACTTTCTCAGGCTGTTTTTCTTAGTTTCTCGCAGGCCTGGTTTCTCATCTCTCACACACATACATCATGGAGTTGTGCACATCAAGTGCAACAATATTTGTAAATCTTATTCTGACTATGTAGTAGGGATAGATAAATTCACAGAATCACAGAATCGTCTAGGTTGGAAAAGACCTTGAAGATCATCTAGTCCGACCATTAGCCTAACACTGACAGTTCCCAACTACACCATGTCCTTAAGCGCTATATTGACCCTACTCTTAAACACCTCCAGGGATGGGGACTCCACCACCTCCCTGGGCAGCCCATTCCAACATCTAACAACCTGTTCTGTAAAGAAATAATTCCTAATAGCCAGTCTAAACCTTCCCTGGAACAGCTTGAGGCCATTACCTCTTGTCCTATCGCTTACTACTTGGTTAAAGAGACTAATCTCCACCTCTTTGCCACCTCCTTTCAGGTAGTTGTAGAGGGTGATGAGGTCTCCCCTCAGCCTCCTCTTCTCCAGACTAAACAACCCCAGTTCCCTCAGCCGATCCTCGTACGACATGTGCTCCAGACCCTTCACCAGCTTCGTTGCCCTTCTCTGGACACGCTTGAGTCATTCAATGTCCTTTTTGTAGTGAGGGGCCCAAAACTGAACACAGTCATCAAGGTGCGGCCTCACCAGTGCCGAGTACAGGGGAAAGATCACTTCCCTGTCCCTGCTGGCCACGTTATTTCTGATCCAAGCCAGGATGCCATTGGCCTTCTTGGCCACCTGGGCACACTGCTGGCTCCTGTTCAGCCGGCTGTCAATCAACACCCCTAGGTCCCTCTCTGACTGGCAGCTCTCCAGCCACTCCTCCCCAAGCCTGTAGCGCTGCTGGGGGTTGTTGTGGCCCAAGTGCAGCACCTGGCATTTGGCCTTATTGAAACTCCTACAGTTGGCCTTAGCCCATCGCTCCAGCCTGTCCAGATCTCTCTGCAGAGCCTCCCTACCCTTGAGCAGATCAACACTCCCACCCAACTTGGTGTCATCTGCAAACTTACTGAGGGTGCACTCGATCCGCTCATCTAGATCATCTATAAAGATGTTAAACAGGAGTGGCCCCAAAACCGAGCCCTGGGGGACACCACTCGTGACCGGCCGCCAACTGGATTTAACTCTGTTCACCACCACTCTTTGGACCCGGCCATCCAGCCAGTTTTTTACCCAGCAAAGCGTGTGCCCATCCAAGTCACGAGCAGCCAGTTTTGCCAGGAGAATGCTGTGGGAAATGGTATCAAAGGCCTTCCTAAAGTCAAGGTAGACAACATCGACAGCCTTTCTCTCATCCAATAAGCAGGTCGCTGTGTCGTAGAAGGAATTGGAGCACTTAAAATCATAACATTTGTAGCTGAGCACCGTTTCCAATGTTCAAACACTTGTTTTGCTAGTTTCCATTTTATTCCTTAGAAACTTCACCTCTTTTTATGCCAGAAGTCAAAATGAGATTATTTTGTTACCCTCACTGGAAAGCAGTTTATTCCTAAGTGAAGCAGTTCTAAGTATTTCCCTGTAGAAAGACTGAGTGTTTTACTGGGGATTTGTAAGTCTTTGCTATCATCCACCAAACAGTTAACTAATGATCTTGCTTGGCTCCTTTGTCTCCCCTACAAGTACTTTATGGTGGATAAAACAGCTGTCCCCAGAAATACTGTGGACTGTTATGCCTAGCTAGCATTTAAGGGATTTCTACCAGGTGCATGTTGCAGGTATACCTGAGTTTTTGAACTAACTTATGCATCTTTTCTATTTCATCGGTATCTGCTCATTTGTTGTCCTGCTTCAGCCTCTTTCCTGGCCCTGATTCTTGTTTCTGAACTTTGTTGTGGTATTTGACTCCCAGTGTGATTTATCCTGGTTGCAGGCTATTAATTTTGAATGTTGACTTGCTGTGGCTTGAATTGGATGGTTTCCCTGCCTAGCTCCTTAAACTACTGTTTTTCTTCTTTTTCTTGTTATTGATACATCAATGTATTCTGGCATACTGTAGCATCCTGAGTTAGCTCTAATTACTAGAAATTATGGCCCATGGCCTGCGTGGGATTCCCTGATGAGCATTTGTCCTTAAATTTAAGCAAGAATTAGTTGACAGCTGTTAGCCTATAAAAACTAGAGAAAATGAAGTGCATGTAGGAGAACATCTGTTCTAAAAAAAAGTCACTTAATCACACAGCACAGTAGGAGGAACATCTGTTCATTTTGCAACAGACTCTAGTAATACATGTGAAAACAGAATAGAGCAAGAGGTATCAACAAAGACTTTGAGGTAGGTCAGATGTCAGTCAAAGACTTTTGGGGTGACACATCTCTAGTGTTACCTTCCTGTAGCCTAGAGTGCATGGAGTCAGGGGGAAGCATCAGTATGATGACAGCAGAATATTCTATTCAACAGAAGAGGCAGTTTGTTGCTTGTTTTTTCAAAGACAAAAAAACCCACATTGCAGTCTTTTGGAGCAGGATTGACTTACAAAAAACAAAAAATGGCACACATGTAGCAACATATGTTTTTTTCCAGTAAAGAGATAGCAAAACTGTGTTTCCTCTTTGGTAAGAATGAACAGTCTTATTGTTAGTCTTGACAGTCCAAACAGTAATGGTTCGGAAATCATTAAGTTCACCCACAAAAACATAGTAAGTAACATATGTAAGTATACCCACAAAAACATATTCAAACTAAAAACAAACATAAGAATATTATCCTTTTTTTCCCCAACAGGTAGATTAGCAGTAATAGTATATCTGTTATGCAGATATTTTATATTTTCTTCCTTGTCCATCTAGGTTATGTCAGCATAAACAAAATGCCCATTTTGTCATATGGAACTTCTGCTCCACCAAGACATAGTGATAAGAAAGTTTGGTTTGGAAAAAAAGGAGATAGGATTTATTTTGGTTTTAGATGTAGACCAAATCAAGTAAAGGTAAAACTGTCCCTAAATCTGCTACTTACCTCCTGACTTACTTTCTGCAAGGTATCATGCTCTCTGTGTGAATAGGGCTGGTAGCTGCACAGGTGAATATTCCTGCCCTTTTGTGACCTTCAGATGTAAATTTAATATTCCCTTATTGTAGCCTTTTTCTGTAATAAATGTGTGACTCTAGAGAACACATTGCTTACATTTCTTCAATTTAATTTCATAAATGTTCAATAAAATTCCTAGTGAAACAAACCAGACCAGCATGACCTAAACTGTTCATTTGTTTCTTTCCAAATCTCAGTGTAGATGTTTTCATCGTTCAATAATATTTAATTCTATGATAGTGTCTGTCCTGTAAAAGCAACATTTTATCAGTCTAGGGGCAGGTTGGGTGCAGGTAAATTTCTCATGACCTTTGCCCCTACTGAGTAGCCCAAACACAAAACTGAGCCAGACTGGGTAAAGAAGGCTGGGTAAAGTTAGCAAAGCGGCTAAAGACTTTTGAACCACTGAAGTTAATATTCTGAATCTTTGCCCAGAACTGTCCAGTGATAACCTTTTTTAAACTTAAATAAAATAGACCATTGAGTTTTATTAGCCCAGACTATTTAAGATGATGAAAATATACCCATTTCAGCAATTGTTAATGGTGTGTTCAAATCAGGTCTTATGCAGAACCAGGCAAGCTACTTCTCTCTTCATAATCGGATTCCTGAAAAATAGCTGCTTTTGGTGAAATCGTCTGGCTTGGGGTTTTTTTTAATCTCTGGTATATCCAGGATGTTTTAATCTGCCCAGCCACCAAATTAGAAATAAAGAAGTAACCAATACAGATTTTGCATGAAAAATGTAACTAACAGTGTTTACATTCTTAAAAAGAGGAATAATAAAGGCAAAGGTTAGTTAATGGGAAAGGTGTCTCCCAGGATTTAAAAACAAAGCCAGAACAAACCAAAACAAAAACCTAAACAATTTTGGATGCTTTATACAATGTAAAATATAAGCAATAGGAGTCAGAAAAGAGGGCTAGTCCTGTTAAAAGATGGTATATGAAGAATATCTGGGATTTTAGTTAATGAAAGTTTAGAATGAGCTATCTACAGGGACTGAGGAAATACATATATTATTTTAAATACACTAGACAAACATCTGTTAAGGATTATTTGGGCAATCTTGCCTCAGTGTAGTGAGATGGAATAGACGATTTTATGCAATTCTTCATCTCCCAGGTCTGTATTCTTGTGATTTATTGACTATACTGCATTTATAATTTTGATTGCATATCTCCTGCAAGATGTCAATTCTTTTATCTCATAAAGCAAGCTTGCTAAAGTTAGTTTTGTTTTGTTTTGGTTTTTTTTTTAATTTTAAAGTCTTTATTTTTGACACATGTACAAAAAGTAGAAGTTAACCTACAGCAATAAATTCTTATTGCTTTAAACAATCTCTTTCATCTTATCATATTCTACATTATGTTCTCTCCTGGGATGTGTAAGGCTGAGGGATAATAATAGGTTTGTAGTAAGTTTAAAATACTGCATATCCAAAAATAGAGTACCTGATGCACAATAGGCACCAAAGGAAATGTGCTCTCAGTGAGAATGCATGTGAAATAACACATCAAATTTACCATCAAGTACACATACATCATGTTTTATTTTTCCAGGTATAGATTTTTTTTATCTAAAAAAATGAGCAACAGATAAGTAGATTCTGACAACAGTTTCAAATAGAGTGTAGTGTAATGAACTTGGTTAATACAGATGTATCACATGAATTGCATCAATGCATTATAGGTAGGCTCATTTCTAAGAAGTACTGCTGAGGTTTTCACTTTCTGTCCTCAAGAAAAAACACTTGAGCACAGATGGTGAATTCCAGGTCACCCCAAGTTCCAGTAGACATAATGGCAGACCTTAGCATCTGTATTTCTAATTAAAAAATAAGCAGACTGTTCTCAGTCATGTTGTCTTTTGATAAATCTAGGGAGTAAGCACAACACAGATTTTCTTTCCTGTTAGGAAGTCACTACCTTCAGCTTTGTTTCTACTGACAAATCAAAAAGCTGTTTCATGTCATATGAGTATTGCACAGTGAGTGCTCAACAATTTCTCTTTATGTCACTGCTTCTCTATTTTATAAATGAATCTTTTTCTGTTTACTGTGGTTTCACAAAAATGTTTTAAAACCAACTATTTCCACACAGGAAATGAAGTCTTCTTATTTTACAGTAAGTAAAGCTGCCTTTGAGAAACCCAGAACACTTTTTTCTTGAAATTGCTATTATATTGGAGATGCTTTAACTTTAATGTAGTAGCACTATTATAATCAAAAATACCAAAGCAAAATTCACTCCTAGAAGAAAAAGTGGGGTTTTTTCATATTAAAAAAACCCCAGTTATGCAACTTTTTTCAGGTGAACATTTAAAACTTGGAAATAATATAAAATGTAATTAGCTAGATTTCTTTTCCCTGATGTATTCTTTTCTAATACAAACAGAATGTAATTTCATATTTAAAAGACCCCAAAAATGCCAATAGTAAGCAAGTCAATGTTTTTAAGTAAATATTTGAGTTTGATATGATTTGCTATAAAGCTAAGCAAATCTACTAAATTTAATAAAAGCAAGGGCATTTCTGAAGTACAAGCAAGAAGGAAAAATATATGATAAAGGCTTTTTCCTCAAGAGATAAGCATTTGATACACTTGGTTTATACAGGTGTAGATTTCAGGTTTTAACTGGAGATTTTTATTAATCACACTGAATTACTCTGTAAAACAGGAGAAGGAAATGCATTATCTGAGCAAATTAAGGCAACCTCTCAAGAAATAATAGTGTTAAGGAGTGTCTTATTTAGGAAGGATTTTTATTTTTCTTTTTACCCAGTATTTTATAAAACTCACAAAAAATCTATAAAACTCAAAGACCTACAAAAAATGCTGTGTTGTAAGAAAACCTCTAAAATTCATATGTGAAAGCTTGCTGTTTGTTCACAAAGGTTTTGCAACTTCAAAAGTAACAGAAAAAATTTACATATATGAAATTTATAGCTCACCCCCAAGCTGTCATGTCTATACTCATCATTGGTGTGATTCAGAATTCAACCAAGTGTACTTGGAAGCTTATTTCTAAGATGAGGATAGTAAAGTTACATGATTTTTGAGATTAAGGGAACTTTAGAATAATATATGTATAGTGTTTGCAGGAAAACAGTGGACTAGATATATTTCCAGTCAATATATCAGTCCATTCTAAAGTTTTCTTACCACAGAAATACATACTAGAAGATAATGTACCTGCTAAAATTATGTATGTAATCCTTTGAGCACTTCAGGTAATTCTAGGAGTCGGAAACTTAAACATGCCATAGTTAGACTAAGTGTCATTTCAACCACAGGTAATAGAGGGATTTATATATAGCCTGGCTCCCAGAATTATTCTCTGACCACACTGCCACTTCTCAATGGTTTTTATTACATTCTCTAGTTGCCTTATGGTTGCAAACACATTCTGTCATTATTTAAAACATTGTGACTTAAACATCAATATGAAAAATACTGACTTTTGAACACATCTATATTAAAATATGTTATTAAGATATTATCATAAATAAAATTGGAAACTTGTAACCCAGTTTTAAGCAGTAGACCACCCTGAAATATATAACCTCAGTGCTACCCTTTTTGCTAAAATGGAACCAAATTGATTTAAAAACAAACATAATCTGAATTAGGAAACACATTCCTTTAGTTCTAAATTTATGGAAGTCAATTACCTTAGTCTTAATACAATTTGGAAGGGCACTTGAATGAATCACTGGTAAGTTAAGTGCTTTGGTGTTGTTCCAGGTATCAATTGCAGCTGGCAAAATATGCTATAACTTTTTTTTCAGAAAAGAACTGCTCAGAGCAGCTGTTACACTTGCAACACACCACCTGATACAAAATGGCTAATGCAAGGACAGCATCAACTTCTAAGTAAATATAAAGGCCCACAAAATTCCCACCTCTGTGCTGGGACATAGGAATGCAGATAAACTTGCCAGAAATGAAGAGAAATAGACAATTGCCACCTTTCACAAACTGTAGACTAAACCTGTATCCCCACCCTGCTTTTGATGTACTCTGTTCACCTTATCTTGAAAATAATTGGAATGTGTCTCTTTGCCAGAAACATTGACTCCTGGAGATTTATTTCTTATAATTCACTTGACAACCTTCCTGTTCGCACACTTTCATGTTTCCTATGCCTTGTAGAAAATATATGTGGCCAATGTGCACGTACATTGTCATACAGCTGAACAATAGGTTCATGGAAGCACAAGGGTCTAAGAACAACTGATAGCAGTAGGGTAGAGCACCATGCTTGCCTGGACACCAGCTGAGAATTAGTACTGGTTGCTCCTCTAATGAGTTTGTCAGTCTGATTCTGTGACAGTAAGGAAGGACAAGCATGAAAATGAAGTGAAGCCTGCTGTCACAAGATTTCACTTTCAGTAATTAGTGCTGAAGGGAGGACTAAAGAGAAGGACCTTGAACTTGGGTAGAAATAAGTAGGCTGTCTTCTGTAGGCTAGTATTCTGTAAGACTAGCCAGCTGGATGGCAAAGAAGTATAGACAAGCACCTGGAATGGACATTACAGAGAACTCATTGCATATACTGTAGGAAGAGAAGTTCTTATGTTGAATCTGAGAAAACTGAAAAATAATACTAGAAGTTGGGAAATGCTGACTGTCCGTTGACAGGGTAAAAGTCACTTTAGTTAATATATGGGATCTGTCTGTTTTAAAGTTTTTACATGAAGACTTGAGGACCAAAGTCAAAAGACAGTTTGGCTAATCTTTTGATCTCTGTGCAGCAAAGGCTGTAATTTTCTCTTCCAGGAGTACAAAAACTGAGTCAGGGTGCTATTATGGAGCATGAGAGAAAGGGATGTGGCTTTAGCACATCCAGCTATGTCAGGGGACATGTCAGAGATAATGATTGTGAAAGTGTCTTACGTATCTTACATGTTATTGGTCATGTTTAGTGGTTGCTGGACATATTAGGTGGCATGTTATGGTTACTATTGTAAAGAAATTACTGTGTGAACATACACCTGGTCTCTAACTTCCAATACTTAGACAAAATTTTCAGGCACAAGAAAAATACATCAAGCATTTGTTTGGAAAAATCAAGTACCAAATTCTGTATGTTCACTAAGCCTGGGAACTTTAGACACCAAGGTTTAAGAAAAGAAGAAGCAAAATAAAAATATCACCTGAGTTTATAACACTTTCTCCCTGCAAGCAAGTAAAAGAGTGAGTTTGGAGTCTGGGTAGTGTGCCAGCCGACGCAATTGCAACCTCTTAACAAGTCTGGTGTCTGTAGCATCCCAACTGAGGCAAGTTATTTAATTAACAAAATGTATAACTGAGGGAGATGTATAATTAATAGTTTCCTGATTTAGACATAGCTTCAGTTTATAAGTTTACCAGTCTTTGGGCTCAGCCACCTAAATGTAGGTAACTTATATCTGAAACAGTTTGGGGGACTAGAAATGTCAGAGGCTGGCAACTATGACTAGGCCTATGAAAGACCCCCCTATGTATGTGTGGAGCAACATCAGGAAGCAACACAGGACATGTTAAAGCATCTAAAATTGCTCTAGATACCTGTTTAGATAACTGCCTCCCACACTATGTCTTAGAAAATGTAAATAAACAAACAAATGTAATGAAAATATGTATGAATCTACACTGTTGAATATCTTTCTTCTGCAGCCTGAAAGAATGACATTCAAATATGTTTACTGGAACAAATATATCTGTAATACATCACTCATGCAGCAATTGTCTTTCCTTTAGAAAGTCTTTCGTGCCACAGGTGAATGTACTGAAACTGGACTTATTATGGAAGTATCTAATTGCATGACTAAATGGCATATAAATTTTCTCAGGTTAATTCATGTTTTCTGCAGAACATGTGTGAAGCATCCAAGCATGATGATCCCACTTATTTCATGTGCCCAGAGCATATGACAATGCAATTGGTAGTTATTAACCAGTCAAGTGCAACAGCATGCCTTTCACAGCTGATTCTCTGAAGTTGAGTTTACCATGTTATGTGTAGTCTCCATCTTTTATTGTTTCCTATTTTCACCCTATTTATTCTCTGGATTATGAGCAAGTAGGACCAGCTCATCTTCACACTGAGTTATTGTTTTGAAACCAAGAATCTGACCAAGCCTGCCTCATTGTCTGTGTTCCGGTTCTATTCTGTTATTTTACACCAAACAAATGGTTATTGTGACATCTTCTTACAAATACAGTTCCTCAGGAACAGTGAACTAACCATTGAATCTGGTCCAGCAATCTAGAGATAGAGAATAAATACAAAGCATCATAAACGTTGTTCCAATATCCAAGGTTCATTTTGTTTCTCATTGTCACTCTTCAGTTTCCTCTGTACAGATGAACTTGTGGAACACTTGTTTCAGAGCAGGTACTGTACGTTAGTGTGAGACCTACATATCAAAATACCACTGTCTATGTCAAGGACTCAGTAAATACCTAGCTATAACCCCCAACTCAGAGATTTTTTTTACTTATAATTTTAAAAACACTATTGTAATTATCTAAACAATGGAAGCATTTGCCACATGATTATTCCTATTTCCACAGTCAGATAGTGAAGTCTTACTGTTTAACAGCATAACTCAGTTTGTCATGAGAGTATCCAGCTAAGGTGTATATTCTGAAGAATCTGTAAAAATGAGGTTGCAATTTAATGTGCCCCTCTGAAAAACATAGGAGATATACTGTGGAGCAGAAGGTTTTTATATTTTTAATATAAGCAGGAAGCACAAATTTTTAACTGTCACACTTGAGACAGGGGTTGAGAGGAATGCCATGTCCCGTTATATTTGCTGACTTGTGCTGTGGGGCAGAATCAGGTAGCTGACCTTGTTCTTTGCCCCATGTTTAGTTGGCTTATACTGAAGGGATTAGAGACTGCTCCTCAGTGAATTTACATGCAAAACTTGCTCAGGGATGCTAAAGAGGATGATTTTTTTTGTTGGGTTTTTTTTTTTTTTTTAATTCAGTTTTAAAGTCTATTATTACACATAAATACACATAAATTCAGCAAGTTATAAACATTTTGGTGTGTAGAACTACTGGAAAGTCTGCCTTTGTACACAATTATCCTCAAATGATTTGCACTGCATGTGATTAGTTATAATCAGACTTATGCTATGTACAAAAAGAGGGAACATAAGAAGCTGTTCTTTTTGTAACATGGCTTTAACCATGTTTGGAGATGAAGGACTGCATACCAGAGTACAGGCTGTCCTAAAGACAATGACTGATGACAGCTTATACTGTTTTTCTAACCTCTGGAATTGACTGAAAGACAAATAAATGTGTCATTATTTCACTGTACTCTCAATGAATAATGGGAATATAAGGAAGATTCACAAAAATTATATGAAGATGACCAAAAGGCCCTACTATAATCAGAAAGTATGATTCCCTGCAAAACAGAGGTTATAAGTTTTCTGCATGTGGTCCTTGGTATTTTAGAATATAAATTTTCATGGAAAAAATTCCTTGTTTTGACTCAGACATCTATGCAGCTCTGTGTAGAGATACTGAAGATACTTTCCTTCTGAAGGAAGGTCACCTTCAGAGAGAAGGTGACAATTCCTAAGGTTTTTCATTGACTTTTAAAAGCTTGACAGCAAAGTTCTTCAGTCCTCTCTGAAGCCCTGGTGAATCACCAGAGAATGGGAACACAGCCAAAAAATTACAATAATACTAGTAATGTTAGTAATCTCTGTAAAAGAGAGATACATAATTCTCAACTACTATATCCAGGTTCCCCCACTTGTGTGAAGAGCAGCAACAACATGAAAGATGCCCTTGTTTCTTTGGAATATGAAGTTGCATAAATGGAGAATTAGTCTATTCATGCAAGTTAACAATGTACATCATTAGTGCTGCTATATTCAAGGTAAAAGCATAATTGAAGCAGATAATACAAACGGAGATTTTTCCTTATTAATGGATGTCTTAAATAAGAAAACTACTAAAATAAATGTAAAGGTTGAAATATTTTGAATTAAGAAAATCACAAAGTTAGCTTTTCTGGGCTTCTCAAATAAATTCTATTAATAATTACCTAATGGATAACATCTAGATAAGATGTTTTAGAAAACCAAATGTGTAATTAATAGCACTACATATTTCTTTCTGGAGCACAACCCACACTGTTTTAGGTAAAGTGCAGGCATAAGCTGGTTTTGGCTGTGCCCTGGAAATCTTGTAGTCTGTGGATCCTATCCTTATTTATGTGCAGAGGCATTACCGAACAAATAAACTGTAAACTGGACCTGATGGAACAAAGAGAGGGGAAAAGAGAAACTCAGGTAGTGAAGTCAGTGACAGGACAACTCTTAGTGACAGGAAAAATTCTCCTGTGATCACAGGATAATAAGACAACTCAGATCACAAGGGTCCTCAGTAGGTGTCTAGTCTAATCTGCCCCTTAAAGCAGCCATAACGTCAGACCAGAAAGATAAAAAGATTAGTGCATTATATTTTTTTCTTGTAGCTGTTTCATTTGCAGTAGGATAGAGTGTAGGGAACTCTGGTGTACAAATTATTTCTTCTTTATATCTCTGTCAAGTAAATGAATAAATAAACATGAGTGTGGTCCCTCAAAAAGGAAAGTTCAGTAAACTCTATATCTTGGGGAATCTAGAGCCAAAGGAAAAAGACGTGAGTATAGGAGAGTGGTAACTAAAGACAGAGAAAGACTCAAAAGCACAAGCAGAGAAAGCAGTGCTAAGAACATACCAGGTAACAAACAATTGTCATATACCAGAACACACAGTAAATAAAAATACAAAAGCAGCAAAAGTAACAGAGGGTACATGTTATGCTGATTCTGTCACTGTGCCTGCACACAAGAACCTCAGCCCTATGTTCTGTCTGTATCCATGGGGCATTGTGAGCTCTGTCTGCCTTGTCAGAGTCTCAGTGTTCTTGCTAGCTCTTCTTCAGCACCAAACAGGTTGCTCCTGCCTGTGGGCAGTGAATCATCTAAATGTATGGTTCATTGCACTGCAAAACTCTGAAGCAGGGAAGCCACAGCCACCAGCTGGCATACTTTATCAGGGGCCATTAGCTATAAACAAACATGTCTCCTTTCATGGCTTCTAAATTTAGTTTCTAACAATTACTATTCCTTCTGCATTTCATTTCAGGCTGGGCGCAGCTAGGCAATGTGGACTATGGATTTTCTGGATCTAGGGATCTAGTTTCAAAGTGTTTCCTATATCTTTTCTGTTTTGTAAAACTAGCCACAATCTATAGATATTGTAAATTACAATAATAGTATGTACAAAATAAGAAACAGTAACTCACCAACTCACTGCTTAGAAGAAAAATATCCCATTTTGTATTATTATGGCTCCCATTTCATGTTGCCTCTGAAAATTGTTTTGAGGTCCTGCAGTTTGTTTGCAGCTATTTGGAGTCATGTGAACTCTTTCCTGCATATCTATATTGCCAGCCAAACCCTAATAAGGCTATGGATAACTGTTGTGTGTAAGATATTCCCTACAACAAACTGGAAAAGTTGGTTTGTTTTAATTGACAGGATTTGGTCTCTGCAGACAAAACAGGACCTGACTGAGTAAGTCTCATTGTACAAATGACACTAAATCACATATATGTAGGACTTATTTCCAACCTGCAGCTGGAAACATTTTGTTCATCTGTCACTCTTGCTGCAGGATGAACAGCCAATAGCTGTGTGTCCTAGTTGTTCTGGGATGTCATTTCTCTTTCATCCTAAATAGCCTGAAATGTCAACGTTGCCAATTTCCCATGTATTTTGGCTTATTCTGACAACAGTTAGAAATGAGAACACATAAAAGAAGCTAAGGGTAGTCACTGTATATCCTAAGATTATTAATCAGATTTTCTTGAGGTAACCATTTCAGATGGTCATTTCTGGTATTTGGGAGGACAATTAGTGTAAGGCACAAATCTTTTTTTTTTTTTTTTTTTTTTTTGTACAGTCTCTTGCAGCTTCAGACTAATAATTGCAAGAATGCAAATCTCATTATTTCTTGGCAACTCAAGTGCTGAGCTGCTGTTAAGTCCTTGCAGAAGTCACTCTGTTCACCACAGTAAGTTGCAAATTTTCTTGTTCACCCTGTGCTTATTCCACTCGGGTTCATCAAAGCAAAGGCTCTCCTTATGTGTATCAGATCACTCTAAGATAGCTTTATATCTACAGAACATTACCTACACAATTTTTTTTAAAAAGGTCTGCGTTAGTCAGAAAATAAAAGTTTAATTTTTGGACATCTGGCTTGATAGCTACAGGGGTTATCTAGAACCTTTTTTTAAACTAAAATCAGTAAGAAAATAAAGGTTTCATTTTGCAGGCATCTGTTTGTTGAAAGTAAATGTCAAGACATGAACAGAAATATAGAGAATTTCATAAAGGAAGCTGGCATTACTGACACAGTATTCACCCATCCTCTTGTTCTGTCTTTGTAGCTCATACTGGTGCTCAAATGGATAGCAGTTTAAAGCTAGCTCACAGATGTCTACATAAACTGCAGTGTGTGCTGTCTGCAGCATAAACGTACCCTGAGAAGCTTTTAAAATCTTGTAGATAGTTAAATTACAAGCTGCCTTGCAGTAAATCTAGAAATTTTCCTGTATGTTGGACTCCATAAAGGCCAGTAAACCGATATTGGCATCTCATTTATGGCTAAAGGCCATAAGTCTTAAGTTCAGCTGCAGTTATTACTATGGTGCCTATATGTCTGTTGCTGAGTTGTATTTCAGGTTCTAATTACCCAACAGGTTTCTTCTACCTTTTTTTTTTTTTTTTTTTTTTTAATAACACATATCAGAAGCTGCAACAGAACTTGATGGGTGGGGGTTTATTTGTGTATTTATTGTCTTGAACAATGCACAGTAATGTTTCTTTAGAAAAGAAATCACCATCTCTTCAGTGGACCCATTTATTTTTCATTTTGTTGCTTAATTCTCCAGTAGTATCTGGCAGGATTCCTGCATGAAAGCAAGAATAATAATTTTATTGTAGTAGCAGATGTTCTCTACTAAGAACTTTCATTCTTACTTTGCTGGTTGTGTTAACTCTCTGCTGGGATCTTTGATCCAATTATTGTCTCTCTGTTCTTCTAATGGAGCACAAATTTACCTTATATGAATTAAAGATTCCGAGTTGAAACTGTCCTTGAATTGGTGAATTTGTACATTTATAAAGCAGGCAAAGATGACACAACACGCCAGGACAAGTACTCTCCTCATTCCCTGTGTAATAGTAATCTTTTAGGGTGGCTAGAGTGGGGGTAGCTGATAGGACTATGGACTGAGCCAGCAGCACCTAAGGACGTTAAATTCCAAGAGCTGCTGGTCTAACAATGCTGGAGATGGGTGACCTTCACTCAGGGAGCATGAAGAGGCTACTCTAGTTGCTGCTTAATGTTGGCCAGGAATGGCATAAACTGGCTTTTCTCCATGAAAGACAATCAACTGAACTGGGCAAGCATGAAGTAAAATAAAATTTGGCGTGTTTAAGGGACACTAGTCCAGTCTTCTTAGCCATGGTCAGTCAGAGTACCCATACCCAGTCTCATGCTGTCCACAGAAATCCTTTGTGTCTCTTCTCAAGCTTTTTTCTGCTCAAAGGCTTAGGGTCTCCGCCTGCAATACACCCAGTAACATTGCTGGTGGATCTTAGGCCTGCATGAAATATTGGATTAGAACTGTAATCTGCTAATATAATGAATAATTAGGCAGACGTGTAATTGCCAACTTCTGCATATTTCTATAAATATCCACATGTACAGCTAGATGTCATTTACACTGTCCTCAAGCTTCCTGGATGTGCACCAGTGACAGTCCAGATGCTGTATAGCTCCATGGGCAGTTTAATAATCAGGGCATATTTGCTCAAGCTAGGCACTCCGCTAGTTCAGCTACAAGGCTGACAGGCCTGAGCTGAGCATTAAGCTTGGAGAATGAGCAGAGAGCCTCAAACTGTTTGCACCTGCTCTACAAGTGTTGCTGTTACAGAGGAAGAAGAGAGGAAGATGGTAGCATCACTGAAGACATATTTCTTAAGTTACAGAAGTTGTTGACTCAGTTTTCTCTGGCATCAGCAGAAAAAAGAAGGAGATGGATGCCTCCAGAGCATGATCTTAATACCTTCATACTGTCTGTACTGCCATGTGGATGCATATTACAGGGATTCCTACCTTTCCAATGAGAGAATCAGTAGACTTCACTGTGGTCCTTTTCTTGCTTGTGCATCTGGCTTCCTTCCCTTGGAAACCAGGGTGTGTGAGGGGAAACTTCAGCACTCACTACAATGGATCAGCCAAGACTATGCCTAGACCTCACTATGAAATATACTTTCAGAGTTTATGGGCTAGGTTCACACAGGAAAACTCAAGTTTTATCTCTGGAGCCAGCTCAGAATTTTGCAGCAGGGATAAATTCAAGTCAGGTAGAACTAGGGGATAAACTGAAGTCTCTTTCAGGTGAATGCCTTACTCACTGGGCTATAGAGAGGGAAAGTGAGTTCATCTGTCATTAGATATGACTACATATTATTTTGTAAACAAATGTAGGCTTGATTTGTCCTTACTAAAAGCCAGCTGTGTGGTAGATCTGACCCAGGAGTCATATATCCATAGTAAACGTAGAGCTGAGTTTGGACTGGAGGGTCTTGCTTCTGAGATGGAAAAGATTCATGCTGAGCTGAGATCCTAACCTAAGAAAGATGATTGAGGATACCTGTCAAGTGGGAACAAGGTGATGTCTGCTGGGAACTGGTTTTATGCTCTGTAAATGATTGGGTCCTCTGGATCTCCCAAGACCACAGTTAAAAAGTGATGGCTTGAGTTGTAAACAGTTACTTCAATGCCCTGGCATTATGTGTGTTCAAAAGATTCTTTTTTGCAGTTGGTCTTGTAAGGAATGAAAACAAACTTTGAATTCTTGAATATTCCTGCAATGTTGGACTGTCATCTTTCAGACATCTCTAGTAGTCATCTGAGCATTGCAAGCAGCTGGAGACTAAGGACGCATAACGTTAGTTTTAAATTATTTAATAATTAGGTTCTACAAAAGTGGCATACCTAATTGGTAAGACAAAGTCACCTTTAGCAGGAGTAAGCTGAATTTCTGCTATAGTGCAATATCAGAAATTAGTAATGTCTGTGCTTCAGGGTAAATATTCAGGACTTGTTATACAGTATCTTGGTGGTGAAATACTGATGAACAAATTATTTCCTGAGGTAAAGCTGATATAAGGAGCTAAACATTGTTCTTGATTTGTCTAAGGGTATTTGCTCAATTACCCAGCTACAGTTTACATATCATTCTTTTAGAAATTTATACAAGACCCAACAGTAGGGTTTCAATGGGAGCATTTCTTAGTTCTTTCACTTAAATATACAGGTCTAATTCTATTACAGTTCCTTTGTGTCAAATGAGTAAATTATCTAATATGCAATACTTTTGTATTGTTGCTGTAAACAACAAGAATTTTGGAATTTTTAGCTACATTTGTTGAAATACAGGTTTTAAAGGTGAAAATAAAAAAGAATGAATGAAGTTGTCGGTCTTTATCAGACAACCTAATCTTTTTGCTAAGATGTAAAGAAGACTATGAGGTATTACAAGCAGGTCAGGAGAGATTATCCTTCTCTTCTGTAAAGCACTAGTGTCCTGCTTCAGCTAGGATAGGGTTAAGTTTCCCCAGCAGTGGGGGGAAGCTTTAGCCGGGTTATTCAATACCATGCTGACGTCACCTCCTGGCGCCAAAACACGGCAGCATGGGACAGTCGGTTATCGCGTGTGTTATGCGATTTCTCTGCTCTCACTGCTGTATTGGTAGATATTTTGCTCTGTTCATTGTTATTACTGTTATTCTTATTGTTATTGTTGTTGTTTGCTGTGTTGCTGTTGCACTGTTGTATTAAACCTTTCCTTATCTCAGCCCCGGGGTTTTGTATTTCACTCCCTTTGTGGGGGAGGGGCAGCAGCCGCGTGGTCTCAGACCCCGGCAGAGACTAAACCACCACAACTAGTAAAGCCATGTTTGGAGTACTGTGCCTAGTTCTGGGCTGCCCAGTACAAGAGAGATATGGACATACTGGAGAGAGTCCAGCAAAGGGCCACTAAGACACTGGAACACCTCACAATGAAGAAAGACAGCTGGGACTCTTCGGTGTGGAGAAGAGAAGGCTCAGGGGGATACTATAAGTAAGGGTAAATACTTCATGGGAGGGAATGAAGAGAATGCAGCCAGCAGTGCCCAGTGAAAGGCCAAGAGGCAAAGGACAGAAATTAAAATACATGAGATTCTTTTTGAACATAAGAAAACACTTTTACTGTGAAATTGTCAAGCACTGGAACAGGCTGCTCAGTGTTGTGGTTTAACCCCAGCTGGCAGCTAAGGCCCACACAACCGCTTGCTTACTCCCTGCAGCAGGGTGGGGAGAGAATCAAAAGGGTAAAAGTGAGAAAACTCATGGATTGAGATAAAAGCTGTTCAATAAGTAAAACAAAAGCTGCACATGGTAACAAAGCCAAACAGTTAATTCATTCACTACATCCCCTCAGCAGACAGGTGTTCAGACATCTCCAGGAAATCAGGGCCTGACTGTGCATAATGGTTACTTAGAAAGACAAATACCATCACTCCAAATGTTTTTCTTTCCCACAGCTTTTGTTGCTGAGAATGGTGTTACATGGTATGGGATATCCCTTTTGTTGGTTGGGGTCAGCTGTCCTGGTTGTGTCCCTCCTAGCTTCTTCACCACCAGCCTCCTTGCTAGTAGGGCAGCATGAGAAACAGAAAAGGCTCTGATGCTGTGCAAGCACTGGTAACAATAGCTGAAACATCCCTGTTTTATCAACACTGTTTTGGTCACAAATCCAAAACATGGAACCATACAAGTTACCATGAAGAAAATTAACTCTATCCCAGCCAAATCCAGCACACTCAGAGAGGCTGTGGAGTGTCCATCCTTGGAAATACTCAAAACCTGACTGTACCTGGTCCTGGGGAATCTGCTTTGGCTGACCCTGCTTGAGGCAGGGTGGCTGGACAAGATGGTATCCAGAACTCCCTTCCAGTCTGAATGATTCTGTGATTCTGTGATAGCTAAAGTCTTTCCATACAACATAATATTAAGAAGCACTTCAGTGCAGCAGTAGAGGTTTTATTTTTTTCAGTATCTGGGTTAACTGGAAAAAGGTACCAGAGGAATAGTTCAATTGGAAGTAACAATGACAAGAGAGAGAAAGGTCACAGGAAATTAAAAATGCTGGATGATAGGATTCTGAACTTTGAGTTTATATTTTTTCTTATTGTTTATTTAACAAACAGAATGAAAAGAAACATATCACTTAATGAAAATAACAGATGGCAAAAAGAGAAACTGTTAGTACTGCTGCATAACTATTGGTTAAAAAAATCCAAAACCCAAACGCAAACTTTAACATCCAAGAAATAGTTTTGATTATTTCAAATTTGTTCTCATGTTCATCAGGTTTGTCAATCTGTGTAGAAAACTCTACGTGGAAAAAAAATATTTGAATGTCCACGTGATGTAAAATACTGGTATTGTCTTGGAATAGCCCAAGCATGGTCTAGGGAATGCAGATTCAACTATTGTATCAGGAGATCTGAAGCTAAATCTATCTCCTGATATAATGGTCTGAGCACTAAGCTTTAAGAGGTCTAGCATATTTTTCGAAACATTTATGTTTATATTGTCTTCATTATGAGGCAGAGTTGTGATACCTTGAGTAAAGGGTGCAAAAGAGTCTGCATCTCTATATACTCTCTGTAGAGAATGGAACCAGAATGAATTATCCCATGTTCCACAACCACATAAAAGAAGGGAAATAAATTGGGAAATAAAAAAGGGAAATTTGATCAATATTGAAACCCAAGAACAAACTAAGATATATAAAGTGTTAACTATTATAAGACCGGGCCTCAAAGTAGAACAGTAAATGAAGTAATATGACAGCATATACAACCCTGTGGAGTCTGTTCTGTTGATGGTTTTTCTGTTTTGTATCAATATGCAACCAGTTCATAAGGACCAGACAGAAGGCAGACCCAGCTGCTACCTATAAAGTCATTCTCCATGTCCTGATAATTAAATATGTTATATAAATCAGAATTATGACACTTTAAAATATCCCATGGACCAATGGATTAAGATTCCTGTCTGAAGTGGTAGACATCTGTTAAGATTTAAATGCTTAATCAAATAGACATATATGCTTGTCTCTTATCTTTACAGATCTCACAATACCTCTGATGAATTTTCCAAATCATGCTGAGCGCTCTAAATCCTTCAGAGGAAGGAACTCCATTGCTACCAGCACCTCACTCATTTACTTCTTGAGCTATGGTAACAAGCACACCCAACTGGGATCAGCATATGAGAGCCTTTCTTCAGGAATTTTCTTACTAGTAGCTAATAGTGACTTTGTGAAATGAAGTTGTTTTTTTTTTTTTTTTTTTTTTGTTCTCAACAGTAAGAACAAAAACAAGTGCGAGTAAAAATTTTAAATGGGCTTGCTCACATTGAGCTGTATTAAAACCCTCTTACCTAAGGCAGTGTAAATAGCTTCCTTAAACACCTATACATGTATTTGTGTCAGATGGGCTTTCACTAACAGTGTCTTAGGAAATACCTCATCTCTTGGAAGGGATAATCTTGTTGCATTTGCTTGAATTCCCCTAACGCTTTACTAACTCCACCCTCTCCTTCCCCCACCCCACGAGTCTTCATGATATCTTGACAGACTTCTGAAGTATTAATGGGGACCAAGTAAAATTATTTGGGCTTATTTTCTTATGTTCTTGTTTATATTTCCCCTTTCTTAAATTTAAATTAAAAAGTATGTATTGATACAGTAAGCATTACAACTGTCCAGTCAGCATAAATATTCAGAGCATTTCATATCTGTCATAACCTTTTAATACTTGACCATTATGGAAATGAAAGGGAACTTCAGCGAATGGTTTAACAAACTATCCAGTGATCAAATAATTTTCTGGGTTTGATGAACCCATAACGTGATCTAAGGTGATGAAACATGTATTTGAGAAATTCCTTGCTCTAATTTCTATTGTAGGTTAGCTTAGAGTTTGGAATTTGACCTTAAATCTGCTATCTGTAAGTTTTTTTAAATGGTTTAACAAATGTAGAGAATGTGACTTGAAGTATATCTAAGTTTGTGAAGTATTTAGTTGTTTTCCAGAATTTTGGGTTAATAACTTTAACATACAGTCTCCATTAATGAGAACTTATGCTCTGAGCTCTAATAAATCTGCTTCCTATCAACTGACACTGAAAAACTAAGTTTTCTAAAACCAAAATCTCTGGAAACATATCCTACAATGTTAGCTCACATTGCCCAGGTTAGCCTAGGCCAGCTGTCACTTTAAAATAGTAGTTGTTGAGATTTTGGGGTAAGGTGGAGGGCAAAGTATGGGAGACCTCGGCTGGTCCGAGGGATCAGAATGTAAGTTTGATATTGACCTTGAGCAGATAACCGTATATGCTTAAGAGACTTGAAAGTCCCGAGAAGAGCTGAGTAAACAAGAGTAAGGAACTACCAGACCGGCACTGCCTGACTGCAAGGAAAAGAAGGTTATCAAGGTTGCAACAGAGAAGAGGTCATCCAATCATGAACTGTTAGTCTCTAATTAAACCAATCATATATGGACACATACTCTTCATAAAGTTATAAAAAGGCTTGTTAGAACAATAAAGCAGCCATTTTGCACAATTCAGTGTTTGTTGTGTCCGTCTCAACAGCGACAGCAAGAGATGTTTCCTTTTGATCACTTAATTTTTATCGACAGGTCTATATGTGGCAGCAAGAGTAAGACTTATTCTGAGGTATAGTTTTTTTATTGAGAGTATCATGACAGTAGATTAATTCATTTTATTCCCTGGGGAGCTAGATTCAAACCAGTATCAGATCTTCTTCCTGCATGGCCTCTTCCCTCTCTGCTTCTATATATGTTTGAAGACAACAAATTTAGATGGAAAATACTTGGGTTACTTGTAAGTGTTGAAAGCATCGATTTCTTGCAAGTCATGTTTTATTCCTGCTAGTATTACTACTTACACATATTGGGACATTTTTTCTACTTCCGAGAGCTAAATTAATATTACCTGCCCTGACTGCAAAAGGATCTCTAAGTCATGGACTATATTTATTCCACACATGCATTTAGTATGAACAATGGATATGCTTCTTAGGTGTTTGTAGGTCACTTAGAGTATCATTCAGTTATACACCACAAAGCTAACATGGCATGCCTCTCTTCTTACATAATTTGGAATGCTTTTATAATAGAGCTTTTATAATACAACTAAAGATAAAGTGTCTTCATTAGATTAAAGATGATATAAAGATAACTATAATATGCTTTTCTCTATGCAGGAAAAGTTGTTGCTATACTTACAATAGAAACTTGACTTCTTTATGAAAAATGATGTCAGAAAGTTCATGACATCAACTCATATTTAGGCAGCCCCTGTTAAGTAGCAAAGCTTCACTAGACTTTTGTTGGCTATCTGGAGTGACTATATATTTTATAAAATTAGTTTCTTATGTTTACCTTAAATTTGCTTTGCTATCCTGTTATCAGATCTAAATTTGAGAGACAGTTCACTATGAGCACCAGCAGTGATATCAGGATTATTATTCTAGTTTATGTACATTTTCCAAGGTCTTGCTATATTTAGTAATTTAATTCTTCAATGATTTCTCTAACTTCTTGAATGATAAAACTTCTACATGATTAAAGTGTCTATGCAGCTGTTCATAGCTAGATACTGTAGACTGACCATCTTTATGGATCTTGTTCCTCTCCCTGTGTTATGTTTTATTTCAAATTTTTCATGTCTCTTTTCTTTGGTTGTAGTCCTTGAATGACTGTTTTTATTGCTGTACTTTGTAACTTTTTCCCTGTCTCACTAAAACCAGCAAAGGTACTCTGGTTTGGGCTTAGTTCAATTTACAAATAAATTATAGTCCTACGACCCTTCTTGGGAAGAAGGCATAAGGAGTTTCTTGGAGCTTTTACTTAGGAAAAGAGTATACCTGTGTTTTCTATCCTATCTTAAATACTCCAGGTAGTTAGATGCCCTCCTCTAGAAAGGACATGAAAGTTTTTTTGTTTACTGTGACTCAGGAAAGTAAAATGCCACACTCATTTGCATCACAGTTACCTATAAGTAACAAGCATGGGACCTGAAAGTGCCTGTGGTAATGTTAACAATATTTTCTACATGCCAGAACAATAAAGGCATTAACACAGGACACTGATATCTGTCAAATTAATTCTACATGCTGAAGTCTTGAAATGTACTTCAATCTGCCATTTGTTAAATTCAAGTAAGATCTCTTTTTACTTGTCTTCTTTCTAAGCAAAAATGTTCTTCAATTCATTTTTGTGGCAGCTTTTCTATAACCTGCCTTTTTTTCCATGTTGTGTCCTGATCATTTAATATCTTTTTTGAGAAAGTGTCTAGTGTTATGCACTGAAGAAATATGGGGTATTTAAGCTATATGTTATGAATCTATCTAATGACCTCCTAGCAAAATGTGAAATAACTTGCAGATGTAATGTAATATTTCCTAAAGCTGTGAGAATGACAAAATATGAATGATGTAGCCATTTGAATAATTTGGGACAGCTAAACTTAGCATTAATACTAAACAAATTTTAATAATTTACATTTCAAAAGGTGTACTACAAAAAAAGTTACTTCCAAAATTGAAGGGAGCCAGCAGACTGAAAATAATCAATTCAAGTACAAATATTTTCTCCCTAAGTGAAACATATATCAGTAAGTTGTCAAAGTTGAGACACTGGAAAAGAAAACAAACTTATCTTTTCTTTCTCTAGGAAGCTAATCTGGGATTGAAAGACATTTTGACAAAGTATGGAAATAGTACTGAGATAAATCTAAAAGAACAGGTGACAAATACTTTTTCAGTGCACAAGTAGCTTGAATTTCAGTTCATGACTTCTGTCAGTAAGAGCAGCAAAACTCATTTATGTTATAGAAATCTAGACTTTCTTATCCACAACTTTTCATATCTTTATTTCTTCTATAATACATCAATTCTCTTTTTACTTCTTAATAAAGCTTTCTAAACTTGCACATCATGGGACAAGCAGAATGCAAAAAGTTATAAATAAGGAAAAAAGAGAAAATCTGCAGACTAGAAACAGTATTATTTCCCCTTCCTCTCCCATTCTGTAAACATGCCAGTTGTTTTATAGAAGTTTTGATTTGAGCACGCCTGGATTTCCACACTGCTGATGAATTGAAATCATTGCGGTTACTCAACAAGTAAGGGCTATGGTTCTGGCATGCTTTGTCATAGTGAATAATTTCTTCTATAACATGTTTCTTGAGCAATGTGTTTTCCTTTGTTACATGTAGCACTACACACACTGACAGCACTTGAATAATAACGTACTCTGAGTTTAAAATTAGTCCAGTTCTGGGAACATTAACAGGTGTGGGTCAAATTCAAGAATGAAATAAAACAGAACATTGTCAGCAGATGTCCACCTTATGTATATTTATGTCCGTGTACTTTGAGAAGCTTTTCCTTCGCTCTCCTGTGATTAACTCCCACTTACATTAATGAGAGCAATGTGGTTCTGTCAAGGAAAGAACGTTCCTTTGAAGATGAAACATGAAAACTCTCTCCTGCTTTGTTTTGTTTCTATATTTTTTTTAAGGAAAAAGTATTTTAACATTGTAACAGCAGTCAAATTTGACAGAAGAAACAATAATGCTTTGTTGTCTCTCAAATATGTATACGTGTCTGTGTTTATTTTTAAATGCTGTGACTTTGGCTTGATCTATGATGTAGCAACTACTTTTGATTGAAATACCTTTTCTGAAATACGTAATTTTAGATTACCTTCTTCTTGCTGAGCAAATGAAACATCTTTCTTTGGATGTGGCATTAAAAGAAATGTTTGTCATCTGTATTATTATTCCTAAACAAAAAGTGCCACCATTTCACCATTCAAAGTTGCAGACCATAAAAGCAGCAGAAGTTCTGTCTTTTATATATAGTTTTTCCTTCTTATTTTATAGTACATTTGATTAGATCTGTGATATCCAGAAGCTTATTTCTATACTACATGTGCATTGTGTTGAATCAGGTCTTACCAAAGTCAGCATAAATAACTTCAGCTGACCTAATTTGGACAGCAATCATTGGAGCATGCTCCGTTCCATAGTGGATACATATATAGTTTCATTTTATTGGTTTAAAGATAGTTTGGGTTCATATTTGTTCACAGATTAAAACTTGTGCTTAACCTTCAATTCTGTTGAGGTTTAACCCCAGTTGCCCATTAAGCCCCACACAGCTACTTGCTCACTTCCCCCAGTGAGGTGGGGGAGAAAATCAGAAGGCTAAAAGTGAGAAATCTTATGGATTGAGATAAAGACAGTTTATTAGGTAAAGAAAAACTGTACACAGATGCAAAGCAAAATCAGGAATTCATTCACTGCTTCCCATTAGCAGGCAGGTTTTTAGCCAATTTAAGGAAAGCAGGGCTTCATCATTGTTGTGGTTTAACCCCAGTGGACAACTAGACCCCCACAGCTGCCTGCTCACTTACCCCCGACGGGATTGTAGTGAGAAAACTCACAGGTTGAAATAAAAGTAGTTTAATAAGTAAAGCAGAAGCCACAGATCCTAAGAAAGCCAAACAATTAATTTATTCACCACTTCCCATTATCAGGCAGATGTTTAGCCATCTCTAGGAAAGCAGAGCCCCATCACATGTAATGGTTACTTGGGAAGACAAATGCCATCACTCCAAACATCTCCCCCTTTCTTCTTCTTCGCTTAGCTTTTTATTGCTGAGCATGATGTCATAAGGTATGGGATATCCCTTTTGGTCAACTGGGGTCAGCTGTCCTGGCTGTGTCCCTCCTAGCTTCTTGTGCACCCACACTCTACTCACTAGTAGGGCAGCCTACTATGGAACCATACAAGATACCATGAAGAAAATTAACTCTATCCCAGCCCAAACCAGCACAAAACCATATGCTGATCTTCTGTCCATCTGACTGAAAAAACCCCATTACATTGGGCATTAAGTAAGGTGAACTGTTAAGCATGAAATTAAATTATGCATTTAAAGCTTATGTTAATCACAGAATGGTTGAGGATGGCAGGGACCTCTGGAGGTCATCTGGTCCAACCCCCACGCTCAGGCTGCATCAGCTAGAACTAGTTGCCCATGACCGTGTCCAGACAGATTTTGAATATCTCCAAGGATACAGACTCCACCAGCTCTCTCAGCAACCTGTGCCAGTGTTCAGTTACCATCGCAGTGTAAAAGTGTTTCCTGATGTTCAGAGGGCACCTCTTGTCTTTCACTTTGTGGCCATTGCCTCTGGTTCTGTCTTTGGGCACCACTGAAAACAACTTGGTTCTGTCATCTTTGCACCTTCCCTCTGGGTAGAATCATAGAATAGCTCAAGTTGGAAGGGACCCTTAAGGATTATCAAGTCCAAACCCCTGTTCCTTGCAGGACTACCTAAAACTAGGCTGTATGATTAAGAGCGTTGTCCAGACACTTTGGAAACTTTGACAGGCTTGGTGCCATGACCTGTTCCTTAGGGAGCCTGTTCCAGTGACCGCCCACCCTCTGTGAAGAACCTTTTCCTAAATGCTCAATCTGAACTTCCCCCAACTCATCTTCATTCCATTTCGTCATGTCCTGTTGCTCGTCACCGGAGAGAGATCAGCACCTCCCCCTCCACTTCCCGCCTTGAAGAAGTTGTAGACTGCAATGAGGTCACCCCTCAACATTCTCTTCTCCGAGCTGAACAAACCAAGTGACCTCAGCCGCTCCTCGTAAGTCTTGCCCTTGAGGTCTTTCACCATCTTGGTCACTCTCCTCTGGACACACTCTAATAGTCTGTGGTGGGTTGACATTGGCTGGACACCAGGTGCACACCAAGTCACTCTATCACCCCCCCCTCAACTGGACCAGAGGAGAAAAAATAGGATGAAAGGCTCGTGGGTCAAGATAATGAGAGGGAGATCACTCATCCTTTACCACCAATGGCAAAACAGACTTGACTTGGGGAAATTAATTTAACTTGTTACTGATGAAATCAGAGTAGGGTAATGAGAAATAAAAACTAAATCTTCAAACACCTTCTGCTACCTCTCCCTTTTTCCAGGGCTCAACTTCACTCCAGAATTCTCTCCCTCTTCTCCCTGAGTGTCATAGGGGAATGGGGAATAGGGGTTACTGTCAGTTAATCACACTTTGTCTCTGCTGCTCCTTCCTCCTCACACTCTTACCTTTTATTACTGAACAGATGTCATATGGTATGGAATATCCCTTTGGTCAGTTTGGGTCAGATATCCTGCCTATGTACCCTCCCAAGATCTTGCCCCCCCTCCCAGCCTGCCTGTGAGAGGGGATGTTGGAGTGAGCCTTGATGCTGTGCAAGCCCTGCTCAGCGGCAGCCAAAACACTGGTGTGTTAGCAACATCTTTCTCTCTACCAGTACAAAGCACAGCACCATGAGAGCTGCTATGGGGAAAGTTAACTCCATCCCAGCCAGACCCAATACAAACTCCACCCCTTATTCCAAACCATTTGCATCAGGCTCAGGTCCCACATAATTTAATACATTTATATATCTTCTAACCATCCTATTATATCTAACTGTCATTACTGAAATCTCATCTTACCAACACTTACAATTTATACAACATACTTAAACCATCTTTACACCCAACATACAGATTTATACATCCTCATTAGCTACTATTCCCTGTCCTTTAACAGATAAATATTATTCTCTCATTCCATGGGCTTTGTCCACTCCTCCAATGTCCTTCTTATGTTGAGGTGCCCAAAACAACACAGAAGACTTGAGGTGGGGCCTCACCAGTTCATTGTAGAGTGCAACAATCACCTCCCTCGACTGGTTAGCTATGCTGTGCTTGATGCACCCCAGGATACATTTGGCCCCTTTTGGCTGCCGGGTACACCATTGGCTCATTTTCAACTTGTCATAGTTATATACATTGAGGAGATCCCCCCTGAGCCTTCTCTTCTCTAAGTGAAACAGTTCCAGCTCTCTCTACCTTTCCTCACAGAAGAGATGCTCCAGTCCCAGACAGACTTCTCCAAGGGGCACCCCAGAGATGGAGGACAGCTGTGAACCCAAAAAGCTTAGCGAAAACTACTGCAATCATGAAACGTGGTTTTCTGACTTCAGTGGCTGACAGGTTCTAATCCCAGAAGGAAAAACTTGGCCTATCATACCATCTTTGAAGTCTGGTGCAAGGTAGAGCTGGCAAAGGGGCTGGCCTGCCTTCTTGGACTGGGTTTTCTAAGTTATTGCCTGCCTACTGTCCTTGCAGCAGCAAGATGCCACTTGTGCCCCGGGTTTGGGATCAGGGATGCACTAAGAGCTGCCTCCATCACCTGGTGCTCCACACACAGCATTTCTTCCTATTCGGGTCTGCTTAAGCACTTGCATGGTGCACCAGAGGGGTGGACAAAGCCCTGCTGCATGTCACGTACTCACCCTTCCTTCTCCTCCGCACTCCCAGCTCTGCCCTGAGAGGCTCCCCTCCTGTGCCACTCACGGTTTGCAGGGCAGTAGGGAGGGAAACAAGAAGGAAAGAAGTCAGCCCCACATCTTGGGGGGGGATCCATCTTGAAGCACTCAGGATGATGTTTGTGCAATGGGGACAAAGGGAAGCCCCAATGAAAATGAGCCTGACACCATCTTTGCCACTTGGTGCAAGGTGACAGCTGGCAAAGTGGCTGGACTGCTGGACTGCAGCATTGAGCATGGCCCCTTGCCAGAGCTTCTCTGAGCCATTTTGGCTAAGTGTCTGCCAACTGTTCTTTAAATGAATAGTTCATGAAACAGAAATGAAATCAGCTGCAGAGTGCATATGGTTAAAAAAGTCTATCATTGTAATACAGAACTTGTATTAAATAAACATAGCTACTTCTTTTTGCTGCTAATATTTGTGCACATTTCAGCTCACTAACTTCCATAAAACTTTGCAAATTTTTCACATTCCTACTAATTAGTGGCAGTCTCAAGCAAACAAAGGTCTCTTAAAATATGATTCTGCTCTTCAGTCAGGTTGAATACAGGGAATCACATTTTCATCTCTCTGCTTTGCTCTGATTTAGGCTATGAACTTTAACCAGAATCTCCCACTTACCAGATGAAATCCCAGTTTTGTACCAGTGTAAAATGAGATGTAGAAAAGATGTGCCCAATGGCAAAAAAGTGTCTTTCCCCATCCTTGTTATAAACTAGGAAAATGACTTCTTGGTGAAACTCTTTGTATGTAACAGGTATGAACTGAATAACAGACTGCTGTTTGTGAACCTTTTGTCACACGCTTCACTCTCTGGCAATGCTATAGCTTCAACTTCTGAGTTCCAAGAGTGACAGCAACACATTAATAACCTAAATAAGATTTTTTCAAAGCAAATAGCAGCTGTAAATCGAGACGAGTTCAAGTTCGGTTTATGGGGGTTTTTTGGGGTTTTTTTGTTTTTTGTTTTTTTTTTTTTTTAAATGATGATGGGTTTAGAAAAGCATTGAGAATACAAAGATTAAGATGGATGCTTGTGGGGACACTGCCTTCTATCACCCACCACTGAATTCTGAGCTTGAAATTCTAGCAAACGTAAATAGAAACACTGCTTATTTCCCTTTATTTAATAAACAAATGTAGTATTCTCTACCATAGTCTTTGGAAGTGTTGTAAATGTCAGTGAAAAGTACAACTTGAAAAGAATGAGTACCGACAAAACTTAAACATGTTTTTTCTGTATATGTTTACAAGTTTCTGTGATGTAAACATGTAAAGACTCTTGGTCTGGTTGTCAGGGTGCAAGAAGGGCCAGCTGGGGTGGCACAGTCTGGGATCCCCAGGCTGACAGGGCAGGGTCTCGCCTTCTGGGGCCAGTCCCGCCATGCTCAGCCAGGGTGCAGGGCAGGTGAAGGGGGCATCTCCCAGTGCCCATCACCAGGCAAGGTGGTGGTGATGGGACTGGGCCAAGGTCAAGAAAGAAAGCTGAGCTGGCAAATCAAGATCAGGGGCAGTAATGACCACTGCAGCCAAACTCCTGGCAGAGGCATCTGCTTGGAGTCATGACAGTATCTGAGTCTGCAGTCAAGCTGTTGTCTCTGGTGCTGCTTGTTTTGTTGCACATGCAGAATGAAGCTGAGATCCATAGCTGTCCCTTCCTTGAGAACACTCTGGTTAGCAATGGTGACAAATGTTAGAGTTACTCAGGTGGGAGAAATCATAAAGGATGGAAATTGATGGAAGCGAGAACTGTCTTAGGAGAATAACTGATGAGTACAGCATATATATACTTATAAGAAATAGGAGTAGGGAATAAGGATGTATGAATCTTGCCCTCTCATTCCCCATAGTTATGGATTTTGTTGAAGGTTTTTTTTTTGTTTTTTACATATGTTTTTTTTTTTTTAATATGAGCTTTTCTAATTCATTTTATATTGAATACTACATTAACTCCAGACAATCATTTTTGTCTTAAAGTGATGCTCTCTGTCTTTCCAGAGAGACTGTACTGGCTTTTTGTCAGAGACTATTTTCTGCTTTCTAATGCTAGGAAAGAGTGTTGTTAGAAAGCTAGGCAGGAACAGTTTGAAACATCAATTTCTTAATGGTATGATATGTTCCTAAATATGGTAGCATACCATATAGGTTGTGATATTCTGCTGGGAAAAGGCATAAAAGAAAAGGATATTACCTACTTGAATCTTCTGGCATTTCTTCCATCAGTTTGATTTTTCATAAAGTCTGTTCTGAAGCTAAAAGGATTTAATTTTCACCATTCAAGAAACAGCATGATCAGAAACTGTTTCCTCTTTTTGTTTGTGTTGTTGAATTCTTGACATATATTACACATAGATTTGCCACAGGAGTGAAGTGAAGATAAAGGGATTTTTGCTCCCGGGTAAGCAAGTTCCCTTATCTGGTGATGTAGGCTCTAACTTTCTACCTTGGCTTTAGGTCAGTCCTGTATGATAAAACATTTGGCCATAACATATATTGGTACAATATTTGCCCTAGCTTAATGTTAATAAATTTACAGCATTGTTTTAAAAGGCTGGAGAAGAGCTTATTCTCCATTCTGTCCTGGATCCCCAAATTTCTCTCTAAAATGTCTGCTCCTCTTCTGGGAAGAAAAGGAGTGGGATCAGTGACTTACTGTCCTCAAACACCTACCAGGTGTTTGCCTTAGAAGCCGTGCTTCTGTTTCTCTCTCTGATTTTTGTGTACTATGTTGGACATTCACAGCAGAGACTAAAAGGGCCAGTAGACAGGATCAAATCCAACTGCATTTTCCTTTTTAATATTTCTTAAACAAAAGCAATTTTAACAGCTCATGTCACACTTCTAATAATCTCCTGAATCATACTGGTTCCCAAAATTATTTGAATTCTCCAGCTTTTTGTATGCCTCATTCTACCTTTTGTAGTTGTACCACATTAATAGGATAGGTAGTGTTTGTGATCCATTTACGGGTGCTTACTGCAGCTCAGGCTGTTATTTGAATCCTGAAAAATCTATTGGCAGTCCCTTAATTTTTAAGTTTCTGGGATACTAGCCATTTGGGAATTTTGAAATGGATCTTTACATGAAGTGAATTTTCCAGTAGACTTACAATAAAAGGTGAGAAAGAATTATTGGCATGATGTAATAGACTTCAAAGATAAATTGTAATTAACTGCTCTAGCTTTATCTACCAAGTAGTATTTTTGGTAAAGACTTGCTATTTTACATTTTTGAGAGTCCGAAAGTGTCAAACACATTAATTATATTGACTAGGTCTATCACTGACAGAAAACAATAAAACCTTTTGATCTTAGAGGTTAGAGACAGCACTTAGAGGTTAGAGTTAACATTTTAGGACACTGTTCTACACTGAAAATTAGAAATGAAACTTACATATTTCAGGGCTGCCTGGTTCCTTCAAAACAGAGACTAGAGAAGGCCCAAATGATACTGCTGCTTTTGGCCAGTCTTCAGACTCTGGCTGGTGGGTGAGCACAGGATGAATTGGTGCTGCTGCAATGTGAAATATTGCAATTCTCACTAAACTCTCCTCTGTAAGAGGGAGGCAGATTTTTGAGGGAGTGGTTGTGTAACAAGTTTAGGAAACAAAGCACTATTAGCAGTGTTCAAAATTGCTCAAAGAAGAAAGAGAGGCTGCTTGAGATCTTTATAAGGTGACAGATATAAGCCTAAGAGTATATTAACTCTCAAAACACATGAATGGAACTGATGGATTTGGTATGTATGTCTAATGATGTTGTGGTGGTTTGACCCTGGGTGGATGCCAGGTACCCACCAAAGTCACTCTATCACTCTCCTCCTCAGCTGTACAGGTGAGGAAAAATACAATGAAAGGTTCATGGATTGAGACAAGGAGAGATCGCACACCTATTACTGTCATGGGCAAAACAGACTTTAATTCAGAAAATTAGTTTAGTTTATTACCAATCAAATCAGAGTAGGGTAGTGAGAAATAAAAGCAAAATCTTCAAATGCCTTTCTCCCACCTCTCCTTTCTTCCAGGGCTCAACTTCACTCCCGAATTCTCTACCTCCTCCCTGCAAGCAGCACAGTGGAATGGGGAATGGGAGTTGCAGTCAGTTTATCACTTGTTTCTGCCACTCCTTTGTCCTGAGGGAGAGGGTTTCTCATACTCTTCCCCTGCTCCAGTGTGGGATTCCTCCCATGGGAGACAGTCCTCCATGAACTTCTGCGAAGTAAGTCCTTCCCATGAGCTGCAGTTCTTCACAAACTTCTCCAGAGTGGGTCCCTCCCACGGGGTGCAGTCCTTCAGGAACAGACTGCTCCACCATAGGTCCCCCACAGGGTCACAAGTCCTGCCAGCAAACCTGCTCCATCATGGGCTCCTCTCTCCATGGTTTTGCCAGAAGCATGCTCCAGCACAGGTTTCCCTCGGGGTCACAGTCTCCATTGGGCATCCCCCTGCTCCAGCTTGGGGTCCTCCATGGACTGCAGGTGGGCATCTGCTCCACTGTGGACCACCATGGGCTGCAGGGGGACAGCCTGCCTCACCATGGTCTTCGCCGTGGGCTGCAGGGGAATCTCTGCTCCAGCACCTGGACCACTTACTCCTTCTTCACTGCCCTTGGTGTCTGCAGAGTTGTTTCTGTCACATATCCTCACTCCTCTTTTCAGCGACACTTGCTGTTGCCTAGCAGTTTTCCTCTTCTTAAATATGTTATCGCAGAGTCACTACCACGGTCTCATGGACTCAGCCTTGGCCAACGGTGGGTGCATCTTGAAGCTGGCTGGCATTGGCTCCATCAGACACAGGGGAAGCGTCTAACACCTTCTAACAGAAGCCACCCCTGTAGCTCCCTGCTACCACATGTCCTGATCCAATGTCGGGGGAGGTTTCGATATGATCCCAAGAGTGAGATTATGACACAAATGAGGTTAAATGCCGTACACCCAAACCAGTTTTTAGTATTAAAAGCCAAGAGGGGTAGCAGTAGGACAGAATGGAAGGAAAAGACAGAAATCAAGTAAACATCCAGAATAGAGTCACAACAATAGTCACCACCATGGGTCCAGCAGTGTCCTATTGGTCTTCAGTCTTCAGTTCTTTGGTGGTGGGTGCACACAGAGCAAAGTTTTCTGTCGCCTTTTAAGTTTATCTTATCAGCTGATTAACATACTAGACAAAGAGAGGCAGGTATTCCACAAACTCATTTCCATGAGAGACAAGGTTTTCCTTTTTCCCCTTTCCACAAGGTGGAGCATGGGTTCTGTACATGCATTGAGGGGGAAACAGGGTGCACCACCCCTTGTCTAGTTGAGCTGGTGGTCATACTCACCCTGTCCACCTTCGGTTTTTCCTCTGTTCCCACAGGTTTTTGCTGACTTCATGCTTCTTGAGCAATCATCCTGCTTCTGGGACAGAAAAGCTCAACTCTTATCAGTCCTTGTCACCTCTTCAATGACAAAGGTGCAAAATCATTAGCAAGGCATGCATGGTGTCTGGTTTACACAATAGACCTACAAAGTATTGGGTTTACACAATAGAGCCAGTGATTAGTGGTACCCGTGCTTGAGGGGAAATATTTGGTTTCATTCAATCCATGTCTCCCCCTTTGAGGCTTATCTAAGGAGTCTGTCAATACAACTGCAAGGCAGTGGGAGGATGCATCCTTCAGTACACTCCTGCTTCCTTGGGTGACATTCCTTAGACTAATTACAAAGGCCACAGTTGGTCCTTCAAGAATGTTTGAGACATTACTTACACCACCCCTTGACTCAAAACACACACACAAGCAAGCTTTGAGACAATCATTTGACATGTCAGTCTCTCACACCACAGAAACCCGATATAATATCCAGTAGAAGGTTATCCAGATTGATTGACAATTAGGAGTCATACTAAGACGAAAGACATATAAAACTTTTTTTGTTAGTAAGTCTTGCAACAATCTTGTAAAAACTCAATGTTCTCTGAAATGAGTGACTTCTGCTTCCAGAATGACCAGAAACAGAACGTGCTTTTAACTATAGTTTTAGTTATCTTTGTACAAGGAAACATATTTTTAAGTCAACAAAAATGTAAAAAAATCAGACTTGCAGAAAAATGGTTAGTATGAAATGAACATAGCTCTTTAAGCTTCTTGGTCTGTCCATTTTTTTTAATGTACAGACTATTAATTCTTATGGATGGCTGGGTAAAACTTTCATTCTGATAGCATTATCCCTCTCACAAATGAAACTTACAAAGTTTTCCTTCCATTAAAAGGCAATATTTCATGCTGAAGTTATGAATATGAACCACCAGAGCAATGCAAACCAATGGAGAACTTAGATCACATCACAGCAAAGTTTAATGCCTTATTAACAACTTCAGTATTTTAGCTTTAGTCTTTAAAATAAACAAGTCAAAGAGCACCATAAAATTAGATTTAAATGGTGAGGAATTGGGACTATAATCTGGAAATTCTAGCATTTTTCTTAATAAACAGAAAGTAGATTTATATAATCACATGTTCAACTGCTTTATTAATATCAGAAATTCTTTTTCTCCTGCCCATCTGTTTATCTTCTTCTCCTATCACATTTATTGTGGGTAACATTTACTTGCAAGTTCCTTTTAATAATATGTCAGCATCAAAAATTATTTTCTCTAATGAGAAAGCAAAAAAAATAGAGAAGAGAAAATTCATTGCTTTTTCATTGCTTAAGTTTTGATTCCAGGAAGAAAAGAAAAGGCAGAGTATGGGGTAAACTCACAGAAGAACAGAACTTTTGCTGTTTTCCATGTCACTACACTACCACCTCCTTACGTTGTGAATAAGTGTGCTTATTCCAGTGTAATTGAACAAGAACATGGTGCAATAATAGTACTGGTAACCATTCACTTGATAAGCATTTCACAGTGTTTTGGAAAGCCAATTTTTTTCACACTAGTTATATTATGGCTTTTTGTCCTTACATCAGTTTTAGTGATTGGTGGTCTGGACATAATTGTGATAAATATCTGCAGAAGAGAAGAACTTTGGCTCTTTTCAAAAAGCAATAGCACAGAATGCTATCCCTTGAATGGATTTTAAAGAGTTAATTGCTTATTTCTTAAAGGTTTTACACATCCTGAACATGTGGAGAATCTCCTCACAGAATTTCACTGGTAGCTATAAGAAGTATTAACTTCCTATAGCTGTAATTATTGCAGTGTCTGGAAAATCTATAATTTAATATTTCATCAGACACAAATATTTCCTTTACTGTTTCTTAAGAAGAGTAAAATTAATGTTGTTTACTATAATAGAATTATATAATTGTTTTGCAGATTCTTTGGTAGTAATAGGAGTTGATTTCAAGGGCTTTAAGGTGGTAGTTGGCTGGTGACAGCTCCCACTTCTTTGCAAACTATTATGTATACTTGTTGCCGCAAGATTGACACAGGTACTTGTCTGATAATATGCAGGGTTTGGTAGTGAGTAATTTAAATTTACGCACCACAGAAAAGGATTTTGTTACACTTATAAACAAAGCATTTCATCTGCTTTTCTGCCTTTAAAAGCATAAACACTCTAGCTTCATTATCCAGCCATTACTTTAGCTTTACGTGAGTACCGTCCTGCTCTATCTAAGCAGTACTCACATAATAAGACAGAATTGGGCTTTTTGTATCCTCTCTTCTACTTAAGCATTTCCAGATGCAGAACTGATTATTTTTTACAAATCTACCATGTTAATACTCCTGATGAAATTAAAGATACTATGTGAATACTTGACTAACATTTAGCCTAAACTCACAGAAAGAATGGTAAGGGAAGCACTGATGAAAGGGGGGACCAAAAATTTACTTAAGTATTTTCCCTGCTTCATTACATTACAGAGCTTTGTCAGTGTTGTGCAATGTTTTGGTTTTGTTGTTTTTTTTTTTTTTTTTTTTTTTTTTTTCTTTTTTTTTTTCTTTTCTTTTTTTTCCTCCTTTTTATTTTCTGTTGTATTTTCTTTCTTTCTTTCTTTCTTTCTTTCTTTCTTTCTTTCTTTCTTTCTTTCTTTCTTTCTTTCTTTCTTTCTTTCTTTCTTTCTTTCTTTCTTTCTTTCTTTCTTTCTTTCTTTCTTTCTTTCTTTCTTTCTTTCTTTCTTTCTTTCTTTCTCCTTCCTTCCTTCCTTCCTTCCTTCCTTCCTTCCTTCCTTCCTTCCTTCCTTCCTTCCTTCCTTCCTTCCTTCCTTCCTTCCTTCCTTCCTTCCTTCCTTCCTTCCTTCCTTCCTTCCTTCCTTCCTTCCTTCCTTCCTTCCTTCTTTCCTTCTTTTTGTCTTTCCTTCTGTCTTTCTCCTTTTGTAAATACCTAAAATGTTGGTCAATCTCTTTAGTTAGACCTAATTGAAATCCAAAGACATGTTAATCAAAGTCCAAAAAATATATTATTTAGACTTGGGATGAGAAATCCATATCCATTGCAACACATCATCAGCTTGTTCAGCCCTTCAGCAGGTACACCTATCTAAGGTCTTTTCAGTTACTGGTAATATTGTGGAGCTATTTAATATTTTATTGTTGCCAAGCAGATGCAGTTTGTAGGCAGCAATTGGGACCTAAGTAACATGTTATTTATCACAGATTATAGATGAGATGAAAGTCATCACCAGATCAGTTACCTGCGGTTATAGTATGTCCAGATATGTACATGTTTCTTAAAAACATTGATTCACTTGTAAATCTGCTTTCTGCTTTATAGTAGAAAATTTTCTTTTTGGATGGAATGTATTTTAACTTAAGGTGCCTAGGTTTGCCAGCTCATTTCCTACTTTGTTCATTAGATATATATATCTCACTCTTTTGCATTCAGTGTGCATATGTATGAGATTTAGGTAATACAATATCAACTAGAAATATAGAAGAGGGAGTAAATATGGTATGCCACTTACTGCTGTTACAGGAATGCAGAGAAGCTGATTTAAACCTTAAAAGGCAGATAAGCAATGCAACAAACTATGGAAAGGACTGATGCTAACTCAAAACTGCTCAAATTGGTAGAGACTTAGCAAAACACTGATGTCTTAACACAGTATATGGAACAAGTCTTTCCAGCTTCCCTATTACATAGATAAGTCACAGAATCACAGAATCATCTAGGTTGGAAGGGACCTTGAAGATCATCCAGTCCAACCAATAACCTAGCACTGACAGATCCCAACTACACCATATCCCTCAGCGCTATGTCAACCCGCCTCTTGAACACCTCCAGGGATGGGGACGCCACCACCTCCCTGGGCAGCCCATTCCAACACCTAACTACTCATTCTGTAAAGAAACACTTCCTAATATCTACCTTCCCTGACGCAACTTGAGGCCATTACCTCTTGTCCTATCACTTGTTACTTGGTTAAACAGGCTCATCCCCAGCTTTCTGCAACCTCCTTTCAGGTAGTTGTAGAGGGCGATGAGGTCTCCCCTCAGCCTCCTCTTCTCCAGACTGAACAACCCCAGTTCCCTCAGCCGCTCCTCGTACGACCTGTGCTCCAGACCCTTCACCAGCTTCATTGCCCTTCTCTGGACACGCTCGAATAATTCAATGTCCGTTTTGTAGTCAGGGACAAAGTCACAATTCTTCAGATGTTTGTACTGGAGATGTATAGACTGTCTTTCTCATATGGAAGCTTTTAGTTTTCCTCTATAAATAGCTTCTGATTTCTCACTCCTTGAGTTTATTCTGTAACAGGAATGGCCAACAGAGTGATGTGCGTCTCTCTGTTTATTTTTCTTCCTTTTTCTTACTATTCTTTAAAGTATGTCTTCTGAATTGAGCCAAAGCCAAGAGCCAGTATGTAGAGTGAGTGTATGGTGTGCTTGTGGTATGTTCTTGAGTCTCAGAGGCTATTACAGGAGAGGTGGGAGGGAGGAGAAAATAGTGGTGGATAGCATGTGATAGATGGTATAGCTAGACATTTCCTCTGCAGCTCTTTAACATTGTATGCTTTCTTTCCTTGGCCTGAGACAGCTGATTGTCCTTGTAATATGAAACGTAATCATGGAAAATGTTGGTTATCTACTGAAGTTTATTTTCTGCAGTGCTGTTCTATCTATACTTTGCAAGTAGCCATTTATCATCTTCTTAGCTGGGAAATGTAATATTCTTTATCACTCTGAATGTGCCTGCTAGGGAAATGAATGTAAGGCTGTAGAAGGAGTGAAGAGCTATGACTTTATATGTTTCAACTGTTTCTTTATGTGGTCAAATAAGCTAGTTCACTTTATCATGTATCTGCAATATGACCAAAATGATAATTCATTTCACACAGTACAGAAGTCATATGGAAATTCCTCTCCCACTTGATGTCCCAGCAATACTACATTGTTTCTGTGTAACAGAACAACTTGAAATGTTCCATTTGCCAGCATTATGTAAAAGTCTTAATCTTAACTATTTCAGCCTTGCTCAGGTTTTGAAATTTTTAGTTGTTCCCCACATCATTAAAGAATTATATTTATATCTCCTAAAAAGAGTCCAGCTAATCTATGTGGCTTGTTTTAACTTTGCCAGTGATAGAAGGTGTGTTATTTCTCAACACGATTTTATTTCAGGCTTCTTTCAGATATTGTCTGCAATTGACCTAGTCAGTGCTGTGTCAGGAAAGTGCATGGGAAGGATAACAACCAAGGGTCACCTCAAGAATTCAAAAGAATTTGTAGGAGCTAGGCTTCTGATGCACAAGGCTCTTTTTTATAATGTCACTCCACCTTTGTGTCAGATCCATGCAGTTCTGACATGATGTTTAATATTACATATTACATCTATGCTATTACATAAATACACATCACTTAATAGTTATGCCAATTTAATTTTCAGAGTCAATCTCAGAAGGACATTTGACCAACAACTGAAGCTAAATCAGTGCAACTTACTATACCATTTTGTGTGGTCTTTAATGATTGTGATGAGGGAGACATCTTTCTAATTGCTGTGGAGTTACGTGTGCTGATCAGGAAATCACTGAGTCTTCTCCCCAGGTAGTGAAAAAAACCTATGTAGCATCACATAAAGGTTAAAACTTCATTTTTTACTTTCATATCTTTTATTGACAGAAAGGAACTGAAATCAGAAGAAGACTTTTAAAGAAAGAAATTAGCATTCCACTTTAGTTCTCTCCATCTGTATTGAAACAAATCAGCAGGTGCTTCTGTGGCAGACAGGGACTCACTTCTATGTAAGATTGTAGGTCACAAGACAAAAAGTGTTTTTCCTTATTTTAAAGCTGTATATAATGAATATAATACGTCTATACAAGGTTAACTGATGTGCTTTTCTAGCTTTCTTATTATTAGTACAGTAGACACTCAAAACAAGTGCGCAACTGAAATGACCAGTTCCTAGGTTTAACAGGTTGAACCAAACACTTTTCTCCCAGCCTAGTAAGACAACAACATACACAATAAAATAACTTGTAATACTGTAAAAAGCTTAAACAATGTGAGATTATTCCCATAACAGAAATATCTTTCTTATGATTTTGTGACAGAGAATTGCTGATGAAAATAATTTGCACTGATAGGAATTGTCTTATTTCAAGATAGCATTGCTTGGATAATAAATCACAGATAACACAGTAGTGAGGGACAGTTTAGGGTTTTGGTCCAGATCTTTCTTCCAATCTAAAATATGCACACTGTCTAAAACCTTTAACTGAGCTGAACACTGGGTAATTTGGAAATTATGACCAAGTAATATGTTCTCAGTCCTTTCATAACATTGTTAAATCTGTGGATTCTTCTTTTCAAGCATGACGGGTGATATATAAACTTGTCTTCATTTGCACATATGAGATTGTCATGTGTTTAAAATAATTATCTTCATGGCATTATAATAGTATTGAAATTAATTTTGTTGTGATTTCACCAACATGATTAAATATGAAGTGATTGGGGAATATTTGTTGTTGTTTTTTAGTTTGGGGTTTGGTTTGGTTTCGTTTGTGTTTTTTTTTTTTTAACTCTGGCCATTTAAAGCCAAAACATGCACTCCAGGTAAAAAAACACATACCTTTGGTTTGGGGAAGCATGGGGTTCCAGTCTGGAAGCATGGGGTTTTGCCCCACACAAAGTTCCTTCACCTGTTGTCCAGTGTAGCTGGGACATACAAATCCCAGCATTTACATTCATATCTTCAGTCCCTAGAAAACTGTCTGCATGTATTCAGTAGTTCACTTTGGATCTTCTCTAAGCATTATAGGTGATAACTAATTTGGAGGAATCATCTTGTTCTGTAGTCCTACTGATGGCACATCTCTACAGAATCCTGTTCTGTGGTCACCTTGCAGAAAGACAGAACTACTGGATTTTACCCATATTACATCACCCTGTACAGAAATTTGGGAAACAACATGGTAAAAAAATATACAGATATATACAGAATTATATATCCAAAAATAATAAACTGGGGATAGGACCGAATGTAACAGCTTGTGTCTATTTCCTAGGCCTTCCCACTTCACTCTGATTGGCCATTTTACAAAGGATGATTCACAACACTCCATATAACATTAACAGCAGCAATGAGATGTTGGTATGCTACATTTACTGCAGAACATATTTTTAAAATGAAAATTAATTTGCTTTCTTTAACTTTAACTAATATATAGCTGTCTCTACTCTCCTTCTCACTGATGCTTTTTTGTCTGTGTTATGTACAGCAAGTACTGATGCAAAACCTAGGTGTTGCTTATACATGGGCTTTAGGAGTAGGCTCCCCCAAATCATCTTTTGGAGCTGCTAAGACTGATAATAAGACTGGTCCAGGATATATAGCAATCTAGGTGTAAATGGATTTTAGAGTGTTCTTTCATTTCTGTTTCTTTTCTTTTACTCCCATGATTGTCTGATATATTCTTTAGCACAGAAGTTCACTCTCAGATTCCTTTACTTTTCAGCCGAAAACCAAAAAATTTAGCAACCTTTCTCCCTCCCCCCCCCCCCCCCCCCCCCCCAAAATGGGGTCACAGGTGATCTTAACAACAATGACATATAAGGTGTTGGTAAGACACCACAGTCCAGAATACAGAAGGATTAATATTTTATCATCATATGGGATGATAAGCAATAACACTACGTCCAGTCTTTGGACAACAGATTCAACCTATGATTCTGAAATGTTTGTTTAAATCTTCATAATATTCAGGGCCCTCTATTATGCATGCTTATCCCTGGATTTCTTTCCTGAGATTAATCTCTTATGAATTTAGATCTCTCAGGACCATATTTAGAAAGTTTGTTTCCACTCTTTCTGAACTATGTGATGTTCACACTGTTATGAGTGAATGAACTTGAGATGTTGATCACTGACCACTGACACCTGTCATGTAGACAGAAGTGGAATTTACTGAATCTGCTTGTTATTTTATACAATTTTAGAAGAAATGTTTATCCTGGATGTATTTTTCCTCTAGCTGTGTTGTTTTGCTTCCTCTTTCCCTCAAACATCAACTTTTTAGAAAGCGGATTTATGAAAATCAAGAATTTAATCTTTTAAAAGTAACCCATAGAAGACAAGATTGTTCTGAAGAGTTCTTCTTCCAGGTATAAATTCCAGCATTGAAGCATAGAAAGGAGCCCTTATCCCTCTTGTTAAGTATTAAGCCCACCTCAGTCTATTTTTCAAGCCAAATGAGGTCTCTGATTACTATTGCATCATCTGTTTGAAACATTGTACTCTCTCTTGGTCACAGAAAGCACCATGCACTATCAAACTCTGCTGCAGTAAAAATGCTGATTTGAAGATACATAAAAAAATTTCACAAAAGGTCCTTCATGGAGAAGAAAAAACCCAAAACATTCTTCTGATTAAAAAAAAAAAGAAAAAATCCCCTAAAGAATTAATTTCCATTCGAGTAATCAAAATGCTGCTGATTTTAACATGCAAGTGAGTAATTGCTGCTGAAATACTGGGCATGGTACTGCTGTGCCAGACATGCCAGAGCTGTCACTAGGTAACTGGTACTTGCATTTAGAGACAGTGATGTCACCTGACTAACTCAAAGATCATTGCCCCCCTAAAACATTAAATGAAAATGCATTGTTTCTCAGAAATTACAAATCTACATTTTTGTATCTTGTACTTTTGGGTTAGTCTTCACTTTCTTGCTTAGTTTTCTTAACAAGTTCTAGAAAATTCCTATTTAATGCAAGTTCTTCAATAAATCCTCATTAGGTTCTTGCATTTCACTGAAGTTCTTAATTTACTTCTATTCTAAAGTTAGGAAAAAATATTTTAATCTTTGCAAGAGAGTGTGGTTTTATAGTTTAAGAGTCGTATGCATTCAAAGCACTTTGCTGGGTTTTTCTGAGTAAACAAATAAGCTTCTTCCTCTCGAGAAAGATGCCAGGTTGGTAAAATTTAAATTCAGCATAAAGAATGTGAGAGTACTGACGAATGGTTTAATAAAGCCTACTTAATACACAAATTTGAAAGAGTGATTGCTCACATGGAGAGAATTATGACATTGGGTTTTTTGAACATGGAAGCACTTCACATTAACAAGGACTCTTTCAGTGACTTTAAAAGTAATCCATGTCATTTTGATATCCTCAGTGTTTAATATATGTGAAATACTCTACACATAGAAGCAACATTTTCAGAAGAATGTAACCGACAATGAAAAGACCCTCCTGGGAAAATACATAGGATAGATAGAGAAAAAAAAATGGTACATCATGTCTTTGTGTTTATTGCAGTTTTTTCACTTGAGTCATATAATGGGTTAGTTTAAGGGCTAAAATAATGGTTATAAAACATGTATAAACTTTATAATAAATATTGGTTAATTTAAGGACTGAAGTGGCCATAGGAGCAGACTGTTTAGTGTTCCTGTACTCAGCACTGGTGAGGCCGCACCTCGATTACTGTGTTCAGTTTTGGGCCCCTCACTACAAAAAGGACATTGAAGTACTCAAGCGTGTCCAGAGAAGGGCAACGAAGCTGGTGAAGGGTCTGGAGCACAGGTCGTACGAGGAGCGGCTGAGGGAACTGGGGTTGTTCAGTCTGGAGAAGAGGAGGCTGAGGGGAGACCTCATCGCCCTCTACAACTACCTGAAAGGAGGTTGCAGAAAGCTGGGGATGAATCTCTTTAACCAAGTAACAAGCGATAGGACAAGAGGGAATGGCCTCAAGTTGCATCAGGGAAGGTTTAGACTAGATATTAGGAAGTATTTCTTTACAGAACAGCTTGTTAGGCGTTGGAATGGGCTGCCCAGGGAGGTGGTGGAGTCCCTATCCCTGGAGGTGTTTAAGAGGAGGGTTGACATAGGACTTAGGGATATGGTGTAGTTGGGATCTGTCAGTGCTAGGTTAACGGTTGGACAGATGATCTTCAAGGTCCTTTCCAACCTAGATGATTCTGTGAAATTCTGTGAAATTCCTCCATGATGGAATGGAATCCTCCATTCCTTGTCCATTCCCCTTTCTCTTCATTACTCCTTATTTGCACCGTCATTTGCAGAGTACCCTCATATGGTACATAATGGTACATCAAATTTTATATCTAAAGAGACAGGTTTTGCAACACTATTTCCAGCCTCAGTAAGTGAAGAGCATGCCTTGATAGCCTGTGTCTTTTTTTTTTTTGAAGTTCTAAACCCTAAGTCAAGGACTGACTAAGTCTGTTGGCTTCATGTAAAGTACACCAATTAACCTTGTAGCAGGGAATTAATACCAAAGCTTGTCTGGCTGACATTTTATCAGCATGACAGAGACATGCTATCTCTTTATAACAAAGTGAATCTTGGCTTCTGTTCTGCACAGCAAAACTGTTTCAAGAGTAAGGGTATAGGTTCAGGCTTTGCCAAATCAGAAAGGAAATAGTTGTTCAGTAGGGTAAATTGTTTTGCGGGCAAATTCTGGAAAAGTATTGGCTCCATAAAGCATATAATAAACTAGAGTATAGAAACATTTATTGAAAAGCAAATGGCTGAATTCCTTATCTTAGAGTACAAAGGGTCTTTTTCTTTGCTGATCCTCCTGTCATCTATTGAGAAGAGACAAACTATGACTGCATTTAATTTTAATGGTACTCTTTTGGGGCACTACCTTATAAGCCGTCCAGAACTGAATTCCCAATGCAATTATCACACCAAAAACTTCGTCCAGTCAATCATATGCTTTTTGAATACCCCTCCTGCCCCAAACTTAACAAAGATACTTAACACTAACTTAAGCCATAAGAACTGAAATAATTATTTTTCCTTCCTCAGACAAGTTGTCATCCAGCAAACCACAAAAAAAAGGAACTGAAGATAATGTCCTTCAGCTAAGAACAAACAAATTACAGAAAACCTGGATCAGGCATCTTCTGCATTCAAACCACCATTTTCCCCCCTAGATTATTAGATCTCACTAGCAATAATTAAAAATAAACTTGTCATAGACAGGATACAGGTATTCTGGAGTAGTGGCTCCTATAGAAAATTTGAATATGCCAATGAACCCATTTCTTTAATATTGCAGTGGGAAGGTCAATATGTAAGAACATTCTATCATAGACTAAATGCACAGAAATACAACTAAGAAATTTTTATTATTCATTTCCATGTATTACAGTTTCCTCGAGCTCATTATCTTTATTTTAAAATATTTGCAACCAGATGGTGAGAGTCTTTAAAACCATTACTTCATGTACATGTATTTGCTAATAAGCTTATTAAGTTATATTATAAGTGGAGTTAAAGATAATGTCTTCATTAAATAATTTGAATATGTGTGGATTGATGTCTTTCTAACATCACTACATTTATTTAAAAAAATCCTGGATGATCTTTGTGTGTACATAGTTCTTGAGTCTCTGGATCCTGACATTTAAAGTCAGCTCAGAGAATCAGGGGGCAGAAGAACTGTGACATTTCATTTTGGCTGGACATCTGTCCTTGTAAATTATCTTGCGCTACCACACAATGGAGAATCTATCAAAGTTCGTAAGTGTAAGTCTTGATACCCAGTCAGTGGCTTAAAAAATCAGTACTTCTGCACACAAATAATCTATACTTGCCTTTGTCACCTATGACCTTTATCACATATAATTCTAGATTTATCTGTCACAGAATAAGTTGCTCAATCCACAATTTGGCTATGTAAATCTCTTGCTCATAGAAAACACACACACAATAGCAAGTTATCTTATAATAATTTATTTGTTCCTTATGAAAAGTTACTTAAATGCATAGTTTTTCAATTTCTAGACTGACTGCTTCTCCAAATTCTAAAACAGATGGTGCCTAGCTAATGCTGCTTCTGTGGAGTATTTCAGGATGCAAATAAGTTACCCATTTTTTTTTGTCTCTAAAGTAGTATAATGATTTTGTAGCCTAAGATCCATACCATTTTGAATGTTTGAACAAGATGTCCAAATACTCCATTGGAAAATGGTTGGTTTGCAGTTTTTCTCTGCATCCATGCTACAGAAAATAAACTGGAGCAGAGAGAAAGAAGAATTACATAATAAATAAAGCACAGTAAAAAAAAAATAGATTGACAGAAATAAATATTTTTTCTCCTTGTATTTAAAATAATATTGTTTTCATCATGTTATTGTCCATCACCCTTTATGCCAATGCATTCAGAAACACTGAGAAACTTTCTAGAATAATCAAGTACTAAGACTTAGAAGTTATCTGTACTACTGTAGAATGCAGGTGGTAGAAATATCTGTCATTTACCTAAAATTATACATGCAGTGGCATCTAAGAAACCAACTGATATTTCCTTTTTTCATCAATTAACACAAGATCCCCTGAGCAGTAGCAATAAATCATCCACCATGTGTGTGTATTTCATCAAGGAAAGCAATCACCATATCTTCAATGAAGCCAGCTGCTGATGGCTGTAAGAATTCTTACAAGCACAGGGGTAGGAGGGGAGAAATTCTCTGCAATTTAAATAAGGTTTGAAATGTCAGACTCTCCTAGATTCTATCTCTTCCTAGTTATGTATGAAAGCCTCATCTGATTTATTCAAGGACATGTTTGATAACCCAGATTTGCAGTGTTGCTAATAAGGAGCAGAATATATATACCCTCAGCAGGAAGATGATTTAAAATGCTGTCACAGTGATATAGGAAGAAACATGCTTTGAAATGAGATTTCTTTGCTTGTCACTTGCATTACTGGAGATACAAAACCTGATTTCAGTCAGTACTTATACAAAAGTCTGTTTTTTAATCAGGCTATCTTTTTCTAGAATATCCATATTAACATTAGAAAACATTTCTGGTATCTTTACTTATATCTTTTCTTCTGTGTAAAGCAAAAGTCCTAATGGAAGCAGTTTTAACAAGAAGGCACCATTGTTGGCAATAAAGACTTAAATGTACATCCCTCATTATTACACTTTTTAACAAGAGTACAAAGGTGAAGAAGAAATTAATACATAAAAGTGACTGGAAGAGGGCTGACAATGTTAGAGACAAAAAAGGCATTGCCAAAGAAAGTGTGCAGTACTTTAAGCAGCACATTCCGCCCTATTTTTAGATATTTGTTTTTTAAGTGATTCAGCATGTTCTTGCTCTAACTCCATCTGCTTTATGGATATCAGAAATCCTTTAAGTTTTACTCTTTCCACTTCAGGATAATGTCATGTACACATGCAGGGGTTTAACTTAATTTTTGCAGAGATCCATGAAGAATATGGTATGTCTGGTTGCAGTTGACTGGATCTAAGAGGATACAAAATTAATGGTTGATTATCTCTTAAGTTTGCTTATGCTGTCTGCAAGACTGAGGTGCAGCTTTGCCTTAACCAGGAGAAACCATGACTGCTCTGGAAAAGCAAACAATACAATCCTGTCAGAACGGCATTGGGCCTTTCTGAGTGGCAGGTCATGTTAGCTTTGTAAAATGATACTTCCTGGACCTGAAGTTAATATCTGTTCTTATGCCATGTAGGCTTATCAGACCTCTCTGATGCTAAATGCTTGCACCGTACTCCACTATAAGCTTTGAGACAGCCCATTCGTGGTGTTGAGGAGGTTTTTGATTGCTTCTTTCACATCCTTGGACTGACAAGAATATACCAACTCAAATTTTGAACCCCAAATTGTACTGTCTCTAAACTACAACTTAAATGACACCTGTCTTTGTAAGCTATTACCATAAGTAGGGCTTGTTAATTAAGAATATTTTTTTAAGGATAGCATAAGATTTATTGTTCTGATTCTAGAACTTGGCAAATAGAGAAAGAATGTTTTCCTGTGTGTATATAATGTGAGAATGGATGATAAGGATCAGACCAAGTATTACTCTAGTCTAACCACTCCAGCTGTCACTGATATTCAGAGTAACCCTGGGTTCTCAAGCCCATCAGTTTCACAGAAGACAGCCTTTGTCCAAGCACAGTTGGACAGGTGGAATGGCTCTTAATGAGATTGTGGTTTATGTTCTTTGCATTTTAATATCTCCTTGACTTACTTGTCCAACATCAGGCAGGCCATCTGGTGCCTGTGATAGTTCCCTAAGCAGGGGCATATTTCTGATGTTGCATACTTGCCGTGTATCAGAATAGATGAAGATCCTGGTGCACTTATTCATAACATAACATATATAGACTTCTATACAGTAGTACAGCGATGTTTATGGCGTTGTTGTTGTATCTTCTTTTCCTGATAGCTTGTAAAATTTACTTTATGTTTTGACTATTTTGACCCTTTTGACAAGAGTGTTGTAATGCCACTCAGATACCTATCCACAAAGATCTCACAAATGGATTATCTGGAATTCCTTATTGACACATATGGTTATGGGTGTTCTTTCACTCAGTTATTACTTTGTGCTTCAAACACCAAATTTTCAACTGCCAGTTTGTTATACAGTCAAAAAATTTTGTAAGCTCTTTCAGAAATTGTTGAAGAGGATGAGAAGATATTCTGAAGGACATACAATTCTGTATTTTTACCCTACATTCTTTTATAAGCATCTTAAGAAACAAGATCTTTGGTCAGACTCAGTACATCTGTGTTCTTAACCTTCTGCTGTTCTTCACTGTCAGCTTCTGGGCTCATAAGTGAAGTCCTTGAGAGCACATTTCATATTATTCGTGACACACATTATCCTTTATGCTCTTAGTCTGGGATTTTGATTTCTAAATGGTATTAAAACTTCTTTTTCTGGAAGCAGTTTTACAAAGAAGATTCAGCCCTTGTCTTGTAGAAGATAAGACAAATAGATTTTCTCACCTTAACACCTAATAATTTAATTTACTTGTGCATATTGACCTTTAATTATGCAAAAGATTGCAACTGCAATCAAAAGCACTTCAGCTGCTGAGGTTGGCATAGTGGTTGATGCTTAAGATGATGTTCAGGAATTAAGGAGGACTTTAGTCTGTCCTGTACCACACATGGGAGAGAACAAGATTCAGGAAAGTGATACTTTCTTTTCTGTAGCACTATTTTCATTCAAAGTAGTTCATCCCTTCTCCTTTTCCCATTATGCTTTTCCTTTCATTTGGAAAAGAATGAATCAGTTCACGTAAAAATTATGGACTCTTTGTCCTCTACTGTCTTCCCCGGTCAGGGAGGACTAAAGGGATTCCTCTCTCCTAAAGGCTGTCTGTTCTGCCCCCATGTTAAGTGCTTAAGGTCTGTTCCGAGTTGTTATATCATTCTTCTGCTTGGGAACAATTTCACAATTTTAAGTGTTCAGGGAAAAAAATATATGAACCATGTCAATCCATTTCAACCTGGTGTTGTGACATAGTTACTTAATTTTCAACTTGCAGAAGCTGTCTATGCTATCCATTAAGTGGGATTGACTTACTGACAGTGTGGAGAGTGTAATGTACCATTAACATAAAAATGGAGACTAAGACTGCTGCCTTCACTGTGAAGTCTGAATCAGTATACAAATATTTCCACCTGAAAACAAACTAGCAACTTTGACAAACTATATTCAAGGTGAGAAAAGTTCAGCGGGATATGTATTTGCTGTTTGATTATCATTCATTTTCAAACCAAAATTGTTCTAAACTAATTACAATAAAAAAAATAAGGTCTGTAAATGACAGATTGTGTATATGTTTTAACGAAAATTATGATAAATCCTCTTTGCTACAGGTATGTATTAAATGGAAGGTCTAAGAGTTAAAGCCTAACAGAAGTCCTGTCACTCAGTTTTCTAACAGTGATTTGATGCCATTTACCAATACATAAAAAGGCAGTTAGAAGAATTTCAGAAACATTAGATCCATTCAGCTGTTCTGTAAATCCAGTCACAAGTATCTTTTAAAACTCAAACTGTTTTTCCCCCCTTTGTGTGTTTAGCTTAGGAGACTTAGCTTAGAAGACTGAGCTCACCTCCCAGTCTACTGTAGAAGATTTTTATTTCTTAAGGTTCTAGGTATTGAAGTTTGTTGTTGCTTTACATTAGCTATAATTAGGGCTAGATTGCTGGCAACAAAGGGGTTACCATTCTGGAGAAGATATAAAGTTTGTTTAGTGATATTTTCTTCTTCCACCAAAGAGCAGCACTCTCAGTGTTAGAGTGTAATAGCCTCACTGAAAATAAATGGAAAAATAACTTTACCCTATGATTAAATATTTTTCTAATTGTTTGTAATTAGGTTGTGGTTTAAACCTTGAATAAGAGGCTTCATTTCCATAGAACCTGATAGCTTCCATAAAATTTGATATTTTTAACTGTTATTGTTTTGGTTATATTTGTTATTTGTATAAAAATCCCTCTTTCTGAAGATTGCTACATTCTTGATCTTCATGACATGCTTGGACAATTACTTTAATGGGTTATTGTGCATAATGTTAAAATTTGTAAGGAGTTTCAAAAATAAACTTTGAATTGAGTTCCATTTTGTGTTAGAGCAGAATCTCTCCATCTACCTTCTGAAAATCATTTGCTATTCATAGGTATTATCAGCATTACTCTTTGCAGTAAGTTTTCATTTGAGATCTTTCAATATCCTTGTTATTCTTTTCTTTCTCTGAGCCACTTGAAACTATTAGCCTTCTTAAGCTCAAAAGCCCATACATAATGTTTTCTATATTATTAATAAATATGAATATTTTCTATACACTGTATGCAATTCCATATCCTGCCTTTAATATTGTGATTTGGCTTTGACTATAACTGGGTATGAAATTGATGTTGTCTGAGCTGTGACTATTAAAACCCTTTCTTCCAATGGTACAGGTAATTTAGAACGACACAAGATGTATTTTTCTCTTCCATGATTATTAGTTTTCTTTTATCAGCTTTGAACTTTATTTGACATCATGTTACCAATGTATCTAACTTTGAATATGATACACTGGTGATTCTTGCATTCCTCTCTGAACTTGACCAACCAAATAACTTTGTGTCAACTACAATTTTTTGTTACCTTGTTGCTCATTCTTTTTCCAGATCATTAATAAATATAATAAATATCACTGGATCTAGTACAGAATCCCCAGACACTCTGCTATTAATCTTTTGCCTTTTTCATCAAAACATTTTTTAATGAAAATAGGTCATTTAATATTTGTTGCCTGACTCCAAGGCAGTTCTGATCTATGTCAATTCTTTGCATCTCACCTTCTGCCTACCTCCTTCCTTTAGTAGCCTTCTGTCAAGAACCTTGTCAAAGGGCTTTTGAAAGTTGTATTGAGTTTATGTGGCAAGGTTTTGATAGCACAGGGGCCACAGGGGTGGCTTCTTGAGATGACACCACCAGCTGCCCCCATGTCAGACAGAACCAGTTCCAGCCATCTCCAAGACAGTGCCCCTGCTGGCCAAAGCTGAGACTATCAATGACGCTGATTGATAGTGCCTCAGTGATAACGTTAAAGAAAGGGTAAAAAATGCTGCGCAACAGCAGCTGGGAGAGAGGAGTGAGAATATGTCAGAGAAACAACTCTGCAGATACAAAATGCAGTGAAGAAGAAGAGGAAGGAGGTGCTCCAGGAGCAGAGATTCCCTTGCAGTCCAAGGAGAAGACCACAGTGAAGCAGGTTGTCCCTCTGCAGCCCAAGGAGGATGATACCAGAGCAAATATCCACACTGCAGCCCGTGGAGGACCCCACAAAACAGCAGGTGGACATGTCCTGGAGGAAGCTACAGCCCATGGAGAGCTTATGCAGAAGCTGTCTCCTGGCAGGAGCTGTGGCCATGGAAATGAGCCCCAGCAGGAGCAGACTTTCTGGCAAGGCTTGTGGCCCAGTGGGGGACCCATGCTGGAGCAGGCCATTCCTGAAGGATTTTATCCATGGAAGGGACTCACAATGGAGCAGTTCTTGAAGAACTACAGACTATGGGAAGGACTCATACTGGAGAAATTTGTGAAGGACTGTATCCCATGGGAGGAACCCCATGCTGCAGCAGGGGGAGAGCATGAGGAAATAGGAGGAGCAGAGATGAAGTATTATGAACTGACCACAATCCTCATTCCCCATCCCCTCACACCATTTCTGAGAAGGAGATAGAAGACTCAGAAATGAAGATAAGCCTGGGAAGAAGGGGGTGAGGGGAAGGTTGTTCTAGTTCTGGTTTTATTACTCACTATCCTACTCTGTTATTAATTGGCAATAAATTAAATTCATTTTCCTCAAGTCGGGTCTGTTTTGCCCTTGATGGCAACTGGCGAGTGTTCTCCCTATTCTTATCTTGACCCATGAACCTTTTCATCTTATTTTCTTCACTTGTCCTCTTGATGGAGGGGTAGTTTTATAGCAGCTTGGTGGGCACCTGCCAGTGTCAACTCACCACAAAAGTGTAAATAAATTATATGAACCTCTTTATTACTTTTGAAAACATTTATAAATATATACTAAATTAGTAAAATGCAATTTTCCTTTGCAGGAACACTGCTATTTAGATACAGAAATGTGTCTAACTGGAAAATTCCCAAACAGATTTAATTTTCATATTGTAGTTAATACCTAACCTGTATTAACATCAGATTTTTAAACTTTCATTAATTGAAAGCAAACAATTTTAGCAGAAAAATATTTTTGATTGGCATAAATTAAGATAGAGAAAAATGAATTATCCAGTATGATCTCTGAGACACTTAACTGTGGATGTGCCCTTTAAACACTCCTGTAAGTGACCTAAAGTTTTTCCAAAGACAACAATGCAATACCATAGGCTGTATTTTTGTAAGCCTTTGTCATTCTTTATGTAGAAATATAAATCAGAAATAGGACATAACACTCATGCTGTTGAAAAGGTGATAAACACATTGGAACAAGGTCCAAAAGTACTTGAACTGAAAGAATAAAATGAAAAGTATTTTTATCTCATAGTACTAAATAAAGTTCAGGAACAATGACGAATAATCTCGTGCAAAAATCTCACTGGTAAGTTTATTATTAAGTGGTAGGAAGAGAAGGGAAGAAGAAGAAAGAGTCCAAAACATGCCAATTTAGCAGTTCCTAGAATGATCTAATTTATGTGTAGGGTACATATTTATCCCACCATGCAAGGGATTAAATAGCATTTCTGGTAGTCCACCTGCTCAGCACCAGAGGAGCTCACTGTAATTTATATTTTGGGTTTACTATGTGCGAGATTTCAAAGCATCATACAGTGGGCAGGAGATATATTGAATCTGGGGTTACAAACTAAGAATTAAACAAGTTGGATTTATTCTTGTAAATATGAGTTCAGTCATGAAGCTAGCAAGATTTTTCTGACTTTTAGAAGATTTTTTTTTTTATTTGACTTTTTAGAAAGACAGTATACTTATTTATCCAAACCTGACTTTAAGATGACAGCTGTGTTTGGTGGTGAAGCTCTTTGATTTAATGTAGACACACCAATGTGCATGTTTGCCCAGATTATTTTCCTCTTAATTGTAGCTGAAAAATGTTACAGTATTTGTGTAGTGAAAGACAGTTAACTTTTGCAATAAACACTGCAACAGCAAATTGTGGAGGTCAAACTGGAATGTACTTAACAGTCCAGCAAATACCAGTTCAAAACTCCTAAACGGTGAATGTGGAATTTGTAGCAGATAAACTGATAAAGAAAGTTGAAATAACAAACACCAGATTCCTTTTCCTTACACTGTTATAAGTTTAAAATAACTTGTGTGTTTCAACAGAGTTGCAGAGGTTTATCCAGGTTTGTGATTTTGTACAGATTTAATTGAAATAATGTTATGGATAGAAGGGACAGCAAGAGAGGATTCTCCAACTGATTGTGATATGCCTTATTTGAGTTAAGCTTGAGGTAAATATACTGTGAATGCAAACACAAAATGTTTCTGACAGGTAAGATTAAGATGCAAATATATCTACATTCAGACCATTATTACAATTGTTACCACTTCAATGTAACTTTATTTAAAATTGCGTCCATATAATCTCTTAGGATTACATATACGTGTATATGGACAATCTCTGTCTATAATTCTTCTCTTTACTAGAAAGGATAAGAACTGACATATCACACCTACTAAAAAAATCCTGGTTTTTATTTTTAGCAAGAAGAGTAAACTGACATTATCAAGAAGGTTTGAGTTTAATATCTGCTTTTTAATGCTTCCAAGAGTTTTGTAATAAAGAAGGAAGATTGCACAGCTGGGTACTGACTTTGTATCTCATGAAACAATAGATTTCTGCCTTTTTGACCTTCTTCTCAAAAGAGGCTCTTTATTTGCACAAGGGAGTGGATTTCCTTCACTTTTCCTTAGTTATGATCACAAAGACAACCACAGAATAAGAATTCTTTTAAAAAGAAATCTATAAACCTCTATGTTTAGCTAGGTAGTTTAACCGCAAGAAAAAGTTAGGTTTCCATAGTGTGCAACAGAAAATATACATACTAAAACCAATCTGTAGTATTTACTTGAAAAACAGATGCTAAGACTGTCTCTAAACATACTAATTTTCTGCGAAATTAATTAGACCAACCAGATGTTATTCCCTTGAAAACTCTCTCTGGGAGTTGTAAGAGTTAGAAGTTTAACAAGAGAGGCAATTATCTTGAGACAACACATTGATAATAGTCTCCTCCTTTTCTTACAAGTATTGTAAATTTGATTAATTTACATAATATTTTTCCAACTTTGGGTATTGTGACAGACTGTTTTAAGTACAAAATACTTCAGTTATACTTCCTACTATCTTCAACTCTATATAAAGTAAAGCAAATAATCTGTGTGTAGATCTTTCTTTGAAGATTTGGTTTCCTTATAGCAATTCCTAGAGCAATTTGTTTGGCGACAAAAGCAGGCTGAAGTAAGAGATACAATTTAATAATGTAATGCTTTCTTGATCTCCTGTGCTTAAATTGTCTCAAAAAGGCATGACCTTATGGGCATAAAATAACCTGGATGTGAAATGCATCTTATATTATGACATTCCACGTGAGCTGCAGAATTTGCCTGTCATCAGCTACATGAAGTGTGTTTATATCAAAGTCTCTATCAGCCACATACATCTGTGCAGGTATTGTTCAAAATTACAATTTTTCTCTGGTAAAAAAGCCACATCGATACTAAGACCTCAAGTGACACTTAAAGCTACGGGGAAACTACCTGCAACAGTACAAATACCAAGTTGCATTCCTCTCCATACCTTCAACATTACAGCAATTCTGCATATATGCACTATACTGTCCCTTGCGTGCTTGATACCCCCTAAGATTTTATTAAATAGAAGCCCTCAGGAATCCAAATTATATCAACTATATTTATGTGTAGTATGTTCTTTAGTGCAGGAAGTGATAGTAAAGCATTTCCAGGGAGTTCATTCTACTGTGGACAGTTTGTTGTAGTTAAGAAACTCCCTGTTTTTTCTCATTTCTGAAACACTAATTATTGTAGCAAACTCAATCAGATGCTTTAAAAAGGGTTTACCTTATTGGAACTTGCCAAAGGGTATACTTTTAGCCAGAAAAAAGTCATAACAAATTAAGTTTAAATAGAACCTAGATCTATTTTTAGATCCTTAGCCAGTTTGCATTCCATTCTGGGAGCACTTTTTAATGCAATATTTTCTCAAGTTTCATGTTCATAATATGTTAATTAAATGCTAATATGGATATGCTCTGATCCCATTCAACAGTCTGAAATTAATGATTATTGCAACAAAAGCTTTTTTGCTTATTGCAATATTCACTTTATATACATAATAAGATTTTTATTTAACTAAGGAGTAGCTTAAAAATTCAGCAGGATATTTAAAATTAAATGGAAGGTGATTTCTAAATGTCTTGAAGTAAATGGAAAACTATGACTTCTATATTTAAGTAGGTTATTATGTGGTCAAAACTCCAAATATAATACTGTAGAGTCTTTGTATTTTTTAAATTCAGTCATCACTGTTATCTACACATTTAATACACATATTACAAGAAAAGTACTATAAAATGAATATAATTATAAGGTGATAAAATTGCTCCTACCTTTTCTGATCAAAAAGCATAGATGTCCTTTAAGTTTTTAATTATGAACACCCCTCTTGGAAGAAGATATCTTTTTTGTACCCTAAAATTACCCAAGTACATTAGAATATTGAAGATTATGACCAACATTTAGAAGTAAATGAAGGCCCAATGACTTCTTTAAAGCCGCTGTGTAGCATGAAGATAAAAGGACTAGCTAGTATAATGAGAGCAAACTGGAAAAATTGGTTGTATAGCTTTACTTTAATGGCTGCTAACTGACTCATGGCAACTTAATATCAAATATTCTTACACTTATAAATTGATCAAGAAAACTAATTATACAGTAATAATTATGTAGTACACTTCCCTAAATTATTTCATTCTGTCCAGCTTTAATGCTTTTTGGTGACACTTATAGTTATATTTTTAACATTTGTAATATTTCCAGATACTGGAAATATATGTTGTGGTTTAACCCAAGCTGTCAGCTGAGCCCTGCACAGATACTCGGTCACTCCTCGCAGCTGTATAGGGGAGAGAATCAGAAGAGCAAATGTGAGAAAACTTGTAGGTTGCGATAAAGACAGTTTGATAGGTAAAGCAAAAGCCGCACACACAAGCAAAGCAAAACAAGGAATTCATTCACCGCTTCCCATTGGCAGGCAGGTGCTCAGCCATCTCCAGGAAAGCAGGGCTCCATCATGCTTAACAGTGACTTGGGAAGACAAATGTCAGCACTCCAAACGTCCCCCCATCCTCCTTCTTCCCCCAGCTTCATATGCTGAGCATGATGTCATCTGGTATGAAATATCCCTTTTGGTCAGTTGGTGTCAGCTGTCCTGGTTATGTCTCTCCCAGCTTCTTGTGCACCCCCAGCCTACTCTCTGGTGAGGCAGTGTCAGAAGCAGAAAAGACCTTGATGTTGTGTAAGCACTGCTCATCAGTGACAAAAAGATCCCTGTGTTATCAACACTCTTTTGGTCACAGTCTCTGATATTTAAAATCCTGATAATCTGAAAGTCTTTCCTAAAGCTGAAGAATGGCTTGAAGATATAATAAGGAGTTAGTCCATCCTCCTGGTGTAGTCTCTGTCCTTTTTTAAAAGTATAAGAAGTTCTTTGATGCCATACACCCTTGAGTTTGTGTTCCTTATTCATTATGCCTTTGCTTTATGCAATGGCATTGCCTAAGGTAATCACAGAATTCTTTTGGTCTTTGCCAGCCAAGAGACTATGAATTGGAGATTGTGTTACTTTATCCATATAATATCTTACATTCACTTAAGCTCACAGACTCTTTCAGGGTTTTTTTCTGTCTAATACAATGAGGACTCACATAGGCACTAAAAAAAAAAGTAAAATGTAAACAACTAGCCAAATGTAAACTTCCTTTTCTATACTATTCCTTCAAAAGTTCACATCCCACCATAATCCACACCAAGCAGATTTCTACCATTTAATCATACAATTACACAATAACTTAGGTTGGAAGAAACCCCTTGAGGTGTCTAGTGTAATCTATTGTTAAAAGTAGAGCTAATTTTGAAGTTAGATCATGCTGTAGATAAGAGATTTCTGAGAAGATCTCAGAGGTTTATGAAGCTCAAATATTCTCATAAATTTTAGATTTCTGGATATCAATTAATGTCTTTTAACCCACAACTCCCACTACATTAATCTTATAAGGTTTGAGCTTTATCTTACAAGGACTACTATACACGTAGGGCTAGATTGTTCTTGCTCTGATAAATCTATGGTGCATAAAAAGATCTCTTTGGCGTGGCACATCTGAGGGAACTCCCAGTTGTCTGAGAAATGTTTCTCTAGGATTTGAATGGAGATAATTAATTCCCTAGTTGTCAGAAAGCTACAGATTTACTCATTAAGTGTCATTCATGGTGTACTAATAAACTGGATATAATTGAAAAATTTTAGAAAGTCTTGAGAAGATTGTGAGAAATGATCACTAAATAAATTAATATAGTATGGTAAATAACAACTCAATGTTATGTCTAAATTCTGATTTTCAGTTATATTTAGCTTTTTGACCAAGAAAACAGAAAAAGTCTTAAATTTTGTATTTTTGTATGCTATATGAAAAATAATAATATAATGTAAATTCTAGCTGTTACTGTGATTGGCAATGTTTCAAACTCTCTTCTTTGGGGTTCTGTTCCAAATAGGGTCTACCTGATGCACATGCACATGCTATACATGTTCTCTCTTTTCTCTCTCTCTCTAAATAAAACAATGTAAGTAAAGAATCAAACTTTCACATATGCTGCTAGTAAGTAAAGTCAGGTTCTTTTCCTCATTAGTCTGAGTGCAATTGTCTCTGTAAAATGTGAGGTTCAAGATATTGCTGCAATAGCACTACTGAGTTCTGCACTGCAATGCACAAAGCTAACGCAGTAATAAAGATTAGTTTCTCCATTTTCTTACTTATTTGTGTGCAAACAGTTCCCTATACAATAACGAGAGTTTTCATGCCATTGGGAAAAGCAGATAGATGTCCAGTCATTTATCTTTTTTCCTGGTGTACATTATATTCCCGTTAAATTTGTTAAATTTTGCTTGTAATTTTTTAGAACAAATATATTATTATCAAAAGAGAGATATACAATTAACAATTTAATTAGTAAATATAGTCTGATGCTCCACCTAACTTCAGCTGTACATTTTCCACTGTTGTAGCCAATGCTGCTGGGCATGACATGAAAAAACTTTACCTGCAGGAGCAGAGAGAGGATAAGTGGACTGGCAGCATTCACAGTTTGGAAAGTCAGGCAAAACTCAAGAAGAGAGCTGTGTGAAGCAGAATTTCTCTTTTATTAGAATAATTACCTAAACTGAAATTTGCAATAAATCTCTTAAAACAAATATTATTCAAATAAATATTAGGTCTGAAGAAAAGATTTGATGCTTCGCTGACAGTTGTACAATGAATGGGACCCAGGAACAGTGGGACTCTGGAGCTAGCTACTGATTATATTTGTTCTTGAATCTCTAGTGATGCTTTAAAAAGCAATGGGATTTGGATGCATGCAAAGTTACAAATGTCAACAGACCTACTGTGGAGGAGTAATATGATTCTCAGCACTATTCACAGGCATGCCAGATATTGCTTCTTAATGCACAACAATCTGCATACTTTTTTGTCATTTATTGTCATGGAAGTATTTTACACTAGTCTGATGGAGAAAAGATTTGCCTTTGTCATTTTCTAAAATGACGGTGTCACACTGGAAATAATTGCCGAAGAAGACAATACTTTTGTCTAAATAATATAATGATTTCAGGCAAGTAGAAAAATCAGACATGGATGTTTTATGTCTTGAGCTTGTAATAGTTGATTAGGACTTTTGGACTAACATTGTCATAAAGGTTTTAAACTCTTCAGTCTCCTGTGCTCAAGATGCTTCTCCCCAATAAGCTCTGAAATGCAGTGATATAGTAATACTGCACGGGTGTGAGAAGTACTTCCTGAAATATTTCATGTTGGCCATTCATGCTGGAAAAATAGTAGGCAAGATAGAAGAAGAACTACTGAGTGTCAATATGCAACATTTTGCAAAATTTAATCTGATTTCCTAATGAAATAAAACTTAGAAATATAGCATTGCTTGCCCACTTGTTTATTCCTTAGATCCTGCAACTTGCAAACACATTGCTTAATTTACATCAAATGCCACAGAGGGATAGAGGGACATATTTTGTAAAAAATGGAGGAAAGATGTCCAAATGACTGCCACTGCAAAAAGACAAGCTGCAGTCTGAACTCAGCAGCAACTGCTTTCGTTTGGCTTGCTGGCTAGCACATAAGCAAACTTGCCAGCCCATCACACACTTAGCTTGGAGCCAGCCACAGCATGCTGCCACTTGCCCAGCTGGTGATGGACATTGGAAGGGGCTGGTGTAACAGGGCAGAGGTGCAGGATAGCTGAAGGATGGCAGGATCCAGTATTCTTGCAGGAAAGTAATCTGTAGAAACCAGTCTCTGCTAACTCTGTTGTTCAGAGAACACCTACTGAGAGGTCTTGCTGGTTGTGTGCATGTTTTATGTGTGTGACAGTTATGAGTAACACTGGAAGACAACAAATAGTGTTGGCAATAACATTGCAGAGTAGTAAGTTTCTAAATTTCGTCACTAAGCCCCAATTTCCTGTTCCTGCACATCCGAGTCCTGGAAATTGGACTTGTTTGGGAGAAAAATGGTAACACTACCTCCTCTAGTTACTTGTGAGCAAAATTTAGATCACTTGAGAGGAAGGCAAAATCTCAGAAAGTATAGGCCTGCTTTGTGATGCGTGTGTCCTCTAACAGAAGATACAGTGGTAGAAAGCAAAATGCTCGTCATGTTTTGGCTGTCCCACCAACTAGCATTACATTCAATAAAAGTAGTACTAACTTAAAAGGAACATGGACCAACAGATGGTCTGTCATCGTCCCTTTATATCTTCCTCTGAGACAACACCTATGGAAATGCTGAAAGGCTTAAAACTTGTTGTCTAAAAGTAAAACCTCATGTAATAGCAAGTACAAAGTGTAGCAAACAAAGGAATGAATCTCCCAAGTCGATACAAATAAGAAAAGCCTAGGTTCCTTTAGTATCTGATTATAGGTAAGCTGTCTTTTCAGTTTTGGTTCAACACAGTTCCCCTCTTTGAAGACATCTCTTCTAAAACAAAAATGCAGCAGACAAATAGCTTGCTTGGAGTGGTTGGATACTTTTTAGGTAATATTCCTGAAAGAGGGAAGGGAACAAAATTTATATAAGAGAATGTGTCTGGCTACTTCAGGAAACTTTGGATAAACAACTGATTTTAAGGCCTCTACAGTAATTTCTGGAAGTTTCATGCTCAGCCTTTTGCATTTTAGTCATTAACTCATGCTTCAATAGTGGTTATGTGGATGTTATATTGCATTATCAAGGGTATTATAAAAGCCTTTTAAAACCAGCATGTTCTACTTTACACCGTAGTAACCTCATCAGTGCTGCACCAATCGTCACTAGATTCATTTTTGCCATGGAAACTAATTTAGCTTGTTTGGAGAATTCATAATAACGTTCTCCTTTGATTGGTTTTCTTTCTAAAACAGTGAGTTGCAATGTGACAAACACGAACCCTTGTGAAGGACTTGAACCTTTAATATGGTGGAGTCTCTGGCTTTGTTAGTATTATTATGGGTGTTATGAAAGAGCAAATCTTTCTTTTTTTTTTTTTTTTGCAATACAGTCAAATGAAAGTGAATAATTTTCTCTTCTTGGTGAGGATTTGTAGAATATGAATATCTTCCTCTATTAAAAGGGCCTCAAATCATAAAGACTGGATTTTAGAAAATTCCTTATACACACAAAAATATTAATCATTGAGATTTCTTAAGTAAAAAATCCAGGTGTGAAATTAGAATCTGAATTTTAATAAGGAACATGAGTCTTCTCTCCAAGCATTTATAAATGTTCAGATTTGTGGGCTTGATTTGGGGTTCACTTCTAGATATAGAAATTGTCCCCACTTAGTAAAGGCTTCTAGATTTGAGGTATATGTGTATCTATTTTGTAAGCCCTATCAGAGATTTTCTTTGCCCAGATAGTTGTCATTATAATGGGCTGGATCAGTCAGCAATGTAGCATCTTGCTAGATGATGACGTGCTGTGACTTTCTCTTCAAAGAACATACAATATCATTTGATGCTTTATGATACTAGTCTATTTCCAAGTCAGAGTTTCACATGAGATCTCTTTCTCTTCCATGACACCAGGACATTTTTGTTCACATAAGGACCTCATGTTAAGAGTTTCAGTCTCTCTTTTTCCAGATGACAGCAAACGAGACTTTAACCAACATCAACAGTGTTCTGTACGAACTTAAACTTAATTAATTTATAAAGAGTTAGTAATCTAGCTCTTAGCGGGACAGTATAACAAACAAAGTGTTCCACGGAGATCACAATTTATTAAAAGGACTGCAGCTTCTGTGCCAACCTGTGTTCTAATGAGCCCAGATAAAAACATGATAAAGTTAAAAAAGATTGTGTTTAATGATACTTTCCTTTTGAGTCAGTATACTTCCCATAATTTGGAAAGACTTTATTAAAACATCATATTTTAAGAGCAAAATGAAAAGTGATTTGTGTTTGATACTTACTCTTGCTCTCCAATGCAGAGCTTCTTCAATCACTTATTTTTAAAAGGCTTGCTGCTAACTTTGGTGTACTTGCAACATATAGAAAATAGGATGTTAGCTCTCTAAGGACCTGAAACTAACCATGTGCTTAGAGATTTTAATTTCCATAGAAAATGATGAGTAGCTAGTTACATTTCAGATGGAACCTTGAAACCACATAGAATAAGATATTAAAAACCTGTAAACTAGCTTTTAGTTAGGTTTTAGGAGTAGTGTTTTTCCATAGAAGAAAAGAGTCTTCTGTGTAGTTGTTTTGATATAAAGCTTGATGAAGGAACTTGAGAGGGGAGGTTTCTCCTACTTAGACTGAACCATCTTCTTGCTAATCGCATTGCTGTTCTGGAAATGGTCTTCTTCATGCATTGGGTGAATAGAGTTCCTCAAACCAAGACTCTCACATTCAGACTACTGTGTATTGCTGTGATTTTTACATTGACACTAAATGTTAACTACTGACATGAAATTCATAATGCCCAAAGCTGTGCTTCTGTGGAGCCCTGTATATCTACCTCACCCATTCCTATGGCTCACCATTCAGCATCCACAGTAGCATTTTGGTGTCTTCCATTCTAGATACCTTGTTGGTCCAGCACAGCTGCTTTGTGATGATTGTCGCTTTACTCCGTGAAAGATCTGTGTGTTCCAAAACTTTATTGTTATAAATGTTATTCTGCTATATCATGCACAATATGGCACACAGATGGTGCAGATGAAACCCATTTAAAAGCTGTATATATCATCAATAGCAAGGCAATGTTTCACACCCATATAGCAAACTAGATATTGGTGCCACTATGTAGATGTTTCATTTAGTTTGAAGTTTTCTGCTTTGCTCTTTACAAACTCTGCCTGTTAATCAGCCCAAAGATGTGCTTATCTGGTAGTGCATTTTGTCAGGCCCTTGTACAAAAGGATGTCATCTGATGTATCACTAATATGACAAAACTCTTTGATAGCTTCCAGCTGTATGTTTCTGTTTAAACTTTACCTGGAAAAGGCATATCTATCACTTCACTGTTTTCCCACTGTTCATAATGACTTCCTACCTCTTTACAAACAGGTTTCTAAAGCCAATAATCAGTGACTGAGTCTCAAGGGCAAAATGTTTACCATACAACAACTCACAATTGTCTAAAAAGATTTTTGAGGTTTCAACACCAATTAAGTTTAAACAATTTCCACCTTATAAAAAATGTTTCTAGACCAAGTAAGCTCCTTGCTTTATCTGGGAGTAGCATGGCTGAAGGGCAGAATGATATTGAGTTCTAGGGTTTTTTGTTTGGTTATTTCTTTGCTAAAAGTAATTGGATAAGAATTGGTCAGGACACTGTCCTAACTGACTCTGTCAAACACGCCATCACGAAACTGTCTTGTTATGAGATGTCATGTGATCAGTATATTTTTGTCAGGCCCAAAATTTCAAGATAGCTAGCAAAATTTGAGTCTACTGACAGCTGTAGATGTGTCTCTCAGATTACCAAAGACACAGAACACAAACTATCCACCCCACTTCTCTCACAGTTGAAGACTGATAAATATAATTTCATTTGTATCTCCTTTGATTGTGAAGTTAACAGTTGGTGACTGACAACATACTGTAGCAATCTTCTGCCTTTTTTTTTTTTTTTTTATGATGAGAATAATGCCATCTTTAACTTCTGAGACTTTCAGAGACACAGAAAGCTTTTTAGTGTATACCTAAACAGTTCTGTCAGTATATTATAAAATTCAGGTCCTTTCAGATTTTGATTGCATTGCTGACTTTGTCAAGGAATGGAGATCCCATAGGTTGTTGTTCTGTTAGGAGAATAGTATGAGAATTCAGAAGTGATTTTTCTTTGAAAATGTTATTGAGTTCATTTGGTTTTGGTTTCCTTTTTTTTTAAAAAAATAATTACAAGTGTAGATTTATAGATTATCAAAGTGATTTGTTCTTTATCACTATAAATCACAAGACATCAAATCAATTTTTATGATGCTAGTGATAGCACTATTTGCAAAGTTGAACTCCTATAGCTTCTTCTGCTGAACACCTTACTTTGAGTTATTTTACTAGATTTGGTTGTTGAAAAAAGTGTCTTTTTGTCTCTATACCAATAGTTCATAAGAGATCAAAGACAGTACTGACAGTATCTGTTCCATCCATGTTCCTGAGTCCTTTAGCTTATGCTGTTGAAGTATCACATACTCAACAAGATGCCATTAATGAATCTGACAGTTTTTGCCTTTGTTAGGAGAAATTATTAATTCAACAGGTTGATGTTTTCAATGTTTATTAAATAGCAGGCTACTTTAATTCTCTCTCTCCAGCTGAAGGATACACAATAATACATGACCTGCTGCTGAACTTCCTTTTACTCAAATAATGAAGTTTCCCATGAATTTGAGCTGTTTGATATTTGTGTTGATCATATGAGATTATCCAGGTCTCCAAAAAAAATGTCCTTCTTGTCCCCCGTGTTGACACGCTTAGTGCAAGAGAATGAATACCTGTAGCATAGTCCCTGTTTTCAGAACAGGCTAGAGAAAGATCACATACACTGCAGGATAGGCGTTTGAAATTCTTGACATAGAGTTTCTAGTTATTGACTCAACAAATGATTGACATGGCTGTGATCTGGTTAACGACACAGGAAGAAACAACCTTTCCTTTTTCATTCATTCTGGTTTCATTAACTGCAGCAGTGTCTACCCTGTATTCAACCAATGTCAATCTCTCGACATGCAAATCATGAAATCACATTGTATTTTTATTGTTAAAAAATAACGTATGTTCTTACCACAGGAATATGCCCCAGTCCCAATAATCTCAGGAGGTTTCCACTAAAGTGTGCAGAGTTTAGGACACAGTTTTACTAGCTCTCTGGAGCAAACAGTACAGTATAAAAACTACTTAGAATGCTGGTTCCTCCCTTGACATCCACCTCAGACCAACCTTCGGAGTATGTTATCATCATCTGACTATAGAAAGCACCATGGCTGTGAGGGTCCAAATCACCATGGTATTTTTTGACTACCTGCAATCCTTAAGCCCACCATCCCTCTTTTCACTGCAGCCTTCCCCTCTAGCTCATGTAGCCAGACACTTGTAAAATGAAATCTGTGTAGCTGTGACAGCTCTGTGGACTGCATCTTAACTTCATCTATCTTGCCCTCAGGCTCCATGCCTTTTGCTGTTATTTCCTTCTCCTCTTTCCCCTCTCCAGAGGGAGCTTAACTCAGAAGTTAAATTCTTTGAGCTCTGTGTCACTGTTTGAAGAGGTCATTCCCAGTTGTAGCAGGGAAAGGAAGGACCCTGCACAGGCATCAGTTGCAGTGTTTCCTTCACCCAGGCTTGGTTTCAACTTTAGTCACTTGCATTTACAGTACTGGGAATTACATACTGTATAACAGCTAGTTCTTATACAACTATTAATCAGAGATAATTCTCTTCTACTCTTTGGAACCACATCAGAGAAAGTGAATAAACATCAACAGCATACTTTTCTATCCAAATTATTCTCTAGGAGGATCTAAACAAATAAAAGAAACAACCTCATTTTGTATAATAATTTTGCAAAACACATACTTGATGTTTCGCATATTCCTTACTATTTTTGAATAATACTTACCCTGGTAGATGTGTGTCTCCAGCTACCACAGATATCATTAGAAATATCATTTAATTATAACAAACCTAATAGCATGCTTTTTTCTTCCCTCTAAAATCTGTTCTGCTTGAGGCTATTACTAAAACTGATTAACATTTTCTGTTTCTAGAAATTATGTGAATGTCTGTTCCTTTTTCTGCATATAATTAACATGCTCCTTTAGTTGTATATTCTGCTTACTTGAACAGCTCCTCCTGTTTCTGTGAAGCTCTGATTTTGGGACAACACATCTGAGCATGATGAACAAATTACAGTAATTATTTTTAAGAGTAACAGGAACATAGCTCTCAGCTAACAGTTGAAACAGCTGTGAAAGGTTCCTTTTTACCCCTGGAAGCCTCAGCAATGGAAAGAGAGCCTGCAGGACTGCAGCTTACACCTAACTGTATGAGTTGTATCTTGATATATGATTATAGTTTTACAGTCCTCCTCTGGGATAGAGTGTGTGTCTGCTTGAGGATAAAAATTCTGGGGTCTCTCTAGCTGCCTCAGTAGGATAGGGAGAAATGAAAAAGGCAGAAAGGAACACAAAAGCAAGGAGTAAATTCAGAACTACTTGAAACCTCTAAGTCAGGATTGGCTTTTTCCAAAGGAGACACTCCATTTTAACCATGTCAGTTGGACTCAATAGGGGTTTTTGGTTTGTTTTGTTTTGTGTAAGTGAGGAGTAATTCATTTAATGAGAAAAAAAAATAGCTGAATATGGTAATACGTGTGCTCCCCTACTGGCCCAGGAGTAAACACATGACTTCCAGATGTTGAATGTTGTAAAATGCTGATGATTCTGTTTTGTACCATTACTGTGGTAACATGGATCTTTTTTCTTTAGAGTGCCCTCCTATGTTGAGGATTGAAAACTTGTAATAAATTCTCTTCTGCAAACTTCATCTTGACATATACATTTCAAGTCAGCAAAAGTTAGCTCTTTTCATTTTTTTGGCCCAAATTAGAAAATGCAATACATAGACATTCAGAAACAAAGCTTTTCATAGCAGAGGTGTTTCTTTTCTTTTTTTTTTTTTTTTTTTTTTTTTCCCCTGAAATACATAGGTGAGGTTATATGACACCACTGTTTCCATTTTGTTCCTTAGCTGCTGAATCCAACTCACTTATCATTTTTGAAACTATAGATCACATTTGTTGAAATCAATGAAATTACTTCCTGGCAAAACTTCATGCAAGCATAAGGAAAAAGGTGTCTCAGAAAACGTATGTATGTGTCTCTGTTTCCATTAGCTCATGAGGGCCCTCTCCAAGCACATGTTGCTAAATATGACATTAGGAATTATTTGCCTGGCTTTATTTGTCTGTATCTTTTTCTTTGTCAATATTATACCTGTGGTCACCCAGAAAACTCATGTAAGGTTTCAACACTGATGTGTCCTGTTTCTGGGCAGAGTGCTATTACAGGACCACAGGATCCAAGATACCCATTTATCTCAAAGCAGAAACACAATCATAATTTCATTTTCTTCACAGCCTGTAATCTAGTCTGTTGATTTCCTGGATTTCTTAGAGGATTTATGAGATGAGCAAACATGAATTTTTCAGAAATTGTCTCAAAATATATCATCAGCATAGAACTCTGTACTTATTGTTTAGGTAACTTGCTTGGTTAATTAATTTCTTCCAGCAAACTCTTTGCTCCTTTTGATTCTAAGAGTCTAATATAAAGATGAGGCCGAATACAAACATGATGGTCAAACTTCAGAACAGATTATAACCAAGACATTGTATCTTTTTCTCATGTCTACTATAATTAAGCATTTCAGTCCCATAACAGAACTTTGGCAAGCAAATAACTGAGAACATGTGAAGGCAGTCTTTAGGGATGTTTTTTTCTGCTTCCAAATTGAGAACTGTTTTAGGACCATCCCTATCACAAGCCACATTATTTGGAGAGGTTGTTTTTAGTTTGCAGCTGCTTACAGCTTCTAAATTGCCATACCAACGATGTGGCAGAGTAATGTAGAGTAGTCTTAATGAAGACAATAAATCTTGCTCATATAATGTATTCCTTAGTGGAGTTTTCTTCTAAAGAGATAATCTTTACACCAAAATATTACTTAACTTTATGCCTTTTTTCTCCTACATTATACAAGACAGTCTTATACAATATTTTTTTCTTTTTTTAGAATTCTTAATGTTTTACTGCATAAATGAAAGTCATATACCTTATTTATAAAATCTGCTAATAATATCTTCTAGTGGTGTTGCTGAGGATGAGTGATACTTGAGTATATCTGACATTTCATGTCATATAATCAAGAGTTCAGTGTTGACAGACTGAGTTAACACAACGAATAGTTGTTCAGACAAAAACAAATCATATTTGTAAATTCTGTTATGTAAATTATGTTGTAAAATACTCCTTATTGCTGTGTTACTTGATTATATTTCTTTAACATTTGTTCTATTCTTCTCTAATAGAAGTCTAACCACTCCTACTTTCTGGTCTTAGATCTTGGCAATTTTCAACAATAAACATATGAGTTCCAGATGTTCACTAAAACAGAAAATGACTGCCAATTCTGTTTGTGCCATTGTTGTGTGAGAGCTCTTCTTCTTCTTGGAGACCTCTCCTCTTCCAAGGATTTACAGCATGGTCATAAAATGTTGTTTCAAGCTACATTTTGCCATATAAATGTCATCTTAGCAACACAATGTGTTTTTCACAAAATATAGTACTATTTGGATTATGTGGCTACACGTTTAAAAGATTATCTTTAGGATAAATATTTACTACTTTTTCTTTCCTGAAGCAGAGGATAATTTTTCAGAACTACTGGTGACTTGTCACGGTTCAGGCATCAACCTCTTTTCCTTAAACATTTAGACAGTCTTACAAGTGGCTATTCAAAAAGTCTATATATTTTTGTACTTTAAATCAACACTTACAGAGTATCTAGACTGCTGTCCATACTATGGACATACTAATAGCTAGTATGATTAACTAGCAAGCAAACAACTTTAGCTAAACTCAAAAGGTGGGAATTTTTGCATTTTACTTCAGCCATGGAAAGATACAGGTCTTTCAAGCTATTTGCCTGTATCACTGTAAAGATAATAGAGTCAAGTGAGAGATGCAGAGAGTAAAACAAGGAGAAAAAGGGGGAGGAAAAGAGAGAAATCATTCCATCCTAACAGAAACCAAATGGGTAGTATGAATTTCCTTGTGAAGGTGTCTTTATCTTTACACCGTCTACAGAAACAGTCTGTTTGAATTGTTCAGAACAGATATATCTTCCATGGTTCTAATGGGAACAACACTTTCTCAACAACAAACCAAGAAATAATTTTTGAGAATGAAATCAATAAATGTGAAATGTCTCAGCTACATTTTCTAAGTGGTGAAAATGAGCACTATTAAAAATAGAAGGGGGCTGACTGAACTGTTTTTCATAAATCATAATTTTAACTTGTGAAAATGTTAAAGGTGAACTTTGTTTCTCTTATCGATAGGCTTTTCCCCTCCTTTATTTTTTTATTAATCATAGTACAGAAAATATTTTTTCCAGAAGATCTAGGTTCTAGTTAGAAACATATTTCATCCAGGAAATGTAGGTATCCACAATCCATTTAGTTCCCATTTTCACAGCACTAGCAGTCAGAAGGAAGACTTTTCCTTCAAGTCCCAGTGACTCAGACTGAGAATCATTAATCTGAAGATAACAGTCTCTGGTCATATAGGCATTCCTGGGCTATAGACACAATGGGCTGGCTACTGTGGGAGTTCGTCATGACAAAAAATAGAAATGGAGACCCTAAATTGGTCATGTGAGTTTGGCTGACCATGTAGCATTTGAAATAAATTGTATGTTTCTGGCAAGGAACTATTCACCCTGCAGATACATTTTAAAAATATGTCTAATTCTAGACATATTTAATTTAAAATATGTTCTAATTCGAATGTCATACTCTTATGTAATGAGGTCAAACCTCTGCCTGTTTTCACATCCCTAGGTTTAAGCTGCTCACAGCCTGCACTTGAACTATTAAACCATTTAGAGATCAAAAGAAAATTCTATTTATTCTTCTCTATAATTTTAGGGGAAACAAATTTTTGTGTCCAAACACCAACTAGTTCACTTTGAAAATGCACAGCAAAAGGAGTAGATCCTCCCTTATTATTAACTCTTTCTGAAATGGGTACCTACATATAATACCTGCATACCTGCATATAATTTAAGGTGTACAAAACATGACTTGACATGCAGTACCTTTGTGTATGAACATCCACCTATTGTGGAATTTTCACTTTTAGGCTACACAGCTGAATGGTCTGTCTTTGAACTAAACGAGTTTTCCTTGTATTTTCATTGGGAAAACTATTGCAATGCATGAGTTAAAAGAGCCCTCTTTTTCAGTTTATACCGCTTTTTAAGATGACATTTTCACTTCCTGTTACAAAATGTTGGGTTTTAGCTATTTTAGCAGATGCAGTAATCTCAGAGAGCTGTTGTTGCATCAGCTTGTTATCACTATAATACCAGTGGCCCTATTTTTAGCCTTATTCCAGGGAAGCTGATCAAGATGAGTCATCTCATTTACAATTGGTGCCCTTGTGGTCAATCATGTGAGTGACAATCTAATTCTACACAACATCATAGTGTCACAGCTAGAAGATACTCTCTGTAGCTGGGCCTTACAAGTGAAAGAAAATGGTGAGCCTGGAGTTGTCCTTCCTTCTTGTGCCTGTTCACAAGGTTCAGCATAGTGTTGAGGGGCTCTGGTTTATCGTGCACTGGACATTTATGGTATCTGAATAAAAGTCTAACTCACCCTATGTAAAAGAGAAATAACTAAGGGTAGAAATAATTTATATTAGGCACATTCAATCTCCTGTAACCATTAATAAATAAAGGAATTGAGCTTCTAGGTGACAGTGACTGGGGGCAGCAGCTCTATCTTAGTTGATCTGCATAACTGCGAGAGTGGCGCTATCTACCTCTACTGGTACTTGCTAGAGCCATGATGAGCCAAAGAAGTCAGAAAACTAGAAGAAGTGTTACAAAGAAGTACCTCAGCTGTTCAGTTAAACTGGTCAAATTTCCATTTTCTGTCACTTTTAATATTTTTGCTTACTGTTTTAAAATACCTTCATCAGTTTTGAAACATTAAGAATTTGAGGTTTTTCCACAGAGATCTCTGTATGTTTTCCATTACTTTTTATATAGTCTGAGTTTTCCATCACTCATTTCTAAATTTTTTTAATGACCTTTGTTGGTATTTTTTTGGTTGGTTAGTTGGGTATTTTTGTTTTGGTTTTGGTGTTTTTGGTTTTTGGGTTGTATTTTTTTTGTTGTGGGGCTTTTTTTTGCCTACCCTGCTGGTCTGAATGTCAGTATAAACTCTGTCAGGCCAGGTTATAATCCAGGATACATTTGTATTTTCGTCATATATCAAACATATAATAATTTGAAAAAAAAATCTTTCAATTCAGGTACATCTCTTTGGTTTCATTTATTGCTTAATTGACACTGGGTCCTCAAGCTTCTTGAGATTTATATTCAGAATAAGTGGGAAATCAGTTCAATGGGATATGCTAAACTTAGATAGTACTCTACTATGCTGTGTTGTATCACCTAATTTTTTAATACCTTCCCACACATGAGGATCTCAGGCTTCAGGTTGCTTGCTTAAACTCTGATTACCATGTAGTGTTCTAGGAGAGAGACTTAAATTTTCAGTTGTAACTTCCTCCTCTGTTAATTAAGGTTCCTAAACTTTTCTAGTTTCATGCGTTTTAAGGAATAATACAGAGTAATCAACATGAATAATGTAATATTAGTTAGACCAAAAAAAAGAGATGGAATGAGTCTTACAGATAGACCACCATTTAAAAATGCCACTATATCACTGTAGCAGCCCCTAAGTACATGGGTATGTTATACAGAATGGAAAACTTCTGAAAGGGACAGTTGAGAGACACAGGTGGAGAAGTGGAGTCAATGCTCTTCAGCAGACAGAAAGTCTGCTTTGAACTTTGGTCTTTCTCTTCTATCTTAGGTAGCTATCTTAACCATGATGCTATTGGAAAAACAGGGGGACAACACTCTAGGTCTGTAAGTGGAATATGATCTAAAGAGTATACTGCATTAATGAACTGAAGAAAAATATTCAGAACACTGAATACTTGTTGTGGTTTGACCTTGGCTAAATGCCAGGTAGCCACCAAGTCGCTCTATCACTTCCCCCCGCTTCCCCTTTTTTTCTCAACAGGACAAAGAGGGGAAAAAAAATAAGATAGGAAAAAAACCCCCAACCCTTGTGGGTAAAACAAAAGCAGTTTTAATATACGCAAAGCAAAGCAAAGGTCCGATTTATTCTCTACTTCCCATGAACAGGCGATGTCGGGCCTTCTGGGGAAGCAGGGCTCCAATACGCGAGGTGGTTGCCTCGGAGGACCAAGGGTGACCCCACCCCCTTCCTCCTTTCTCCAAGCTTTATACTGAGCAGACATCATATGGTCTGGAATATCCCTTTGGTCAGTTCAGGTCAGCTGTCCTGGTTGTGTCCCCTCCCAAGATCTTGCCCACCCCGTCCCACTGTGGGGGGGTGGGGTGGGGGGGGTGGGGGCAAATTTTGGAAGGAGCCTTGGTGCTGTGTAAGCACTACTCAGCAGTAGCCACAACACCAGTGTGCTATCAACACCCTGCCAGCTCTCAACATAAAACACAGCACCATGAGGGCTGCTATAGGGGAAAACCAATTCTGGCTCAGCCAGTCCCAGTACAATACTTCATCAAGATTATTTGGTCTTGGTTACCTAAGTGTGATGTCAATAAGCACATGTCTCTGAAAAAGCCCCCAAGTGGACATGTAGGTTCTTGGGTAACTTTACTGGCAGAACTTAGACATTTAGTATCTTTAGGTATCTGAAAGGAAAGAAAAGTAGCAATATTGTGGATTTCCCTATAGAATTTTCAAAACCTGGTGTTTATGCTCCTTGTTAGAAAAGAAAAATACTTCTTTTCTGAGAAAACTTCATCTAGAAAATAATCAATACCATATGATATTAAATAGCTCATTCTTTTAGAGCCTTTCACACTAGTGTGACAAGATCTGTTGACAAGAAACATAAAACTGTTGTTTGTTACCCAGATGACAATAGTAAGGGAAGATTAAGTTAGTCTTCAAGTCCTCATTAAATTGTCTAAAAAGACTAAAAGTCATTTGTCAAATGCATATTTCTGGAATATCTACTTAAAGAGATTTTAAAATATGATAATTGCCTGTAATATCTCATATTCTGCATAGAAATACCTCTCTTTTTACTTTTGTTTTCATACCACCAACAATAACAAAATATTCTACTGCTCCTGCAAGGTTTTTACTGGACAGTTTCTGGATTTCTTGCTCCCCCATAAAGGACATATGCTCAAAACAGAGAACATGCATGGCAAACTTACTGATTCCACATGAAAATAACATTATTTTTAGTCAAATCATAGGCAAATACAACTCCAAATTTGTTACTCAAGTTCATTTGGCAAATCCTTTAGATTGTAAGTCTGTCATAGTAGACAGGGCTTTTTCTTATCAGAGTAATTTGGCTGAAAATCTGTCTCAATGTTGGGTTTTTTTTCACTCTTTCTGTCACGAGCATGTACCTGAGAATGCCAAGTGTCAAGCTTAAAAAAAAATCAAAAGAATAATGAACCCAAAAAGGCCCCAATTGTTTTAGAGATTTTATGAGGACTTTCTTCTTTTTCCTTCTTTCTTCTGAAGTTACTTCTAATATGCTCCCACAATAACTCTGACAGTGATATTTCAGAAAATCCATGTACCTGAGAATGTAATTGCAGAATAAAAGACTAGAAAGAGTAGATTTAGAAATTAAACAGGTCCAATGGTACGCTCTTCATAATTTGTGAATTCTTGATTGAAAACCTGGTAGTTCATGAAAATTGCTTGAAGTTACTACAGAATTTTCCTGGGAGCCCAGCTTTTATAGACCTTGGTTTTGCCATATTTAATACTTCTAGTTGTAAGAGGAAGGTTGTGTAAAGATGGCAAGAGACTTCTCAAATTTTCCTGAGGTCTGATCTTCAGACCTTCAGTCTTTTTCTTTTTGTAGCCAGATCAGAACACAGGAAAATATCATATTTAGTAGGTTCTGCCCCACACAAACTCCTTTTGCCTTTGCTGTAGGTGCCACTGATTCAACATTTGGTGACTGTTCTACACATACCAGTCAAAATGTTCAGTTAAGTCCTTATTCTTCCGTTTTTCATTTCATTTCAATTCTCATGTATCAGAAGTCTCCCCATGAGACTGTTTGAGACTGTCATTGCTGGCCTACCATTCTGTTTAAAATGAAAATGTTACCTTCTATTTTTCTACTTGAGTAATAAGATAAAAACTTGGAAAACCTGAAGTTTTGTAGCTTAACTGGTAGCAATGGAGCATTGATTTTCTAGAACTTTGTGAATATTTCTGTATATCAGAACTACTTAATAAATTTGTGGAGAAACTATATTAGAAACATCATGCTATAAAGTGGTATGCTTATTTTTGGGCAGCTAGATCTTTAGATTGTGGACCCCATACACCACAAGCTGTAGCTGAGTCAGTGCTATGCTGTTTTATACAGTCAATATGATAAATGGTCAAATTGATTGTCCAGAAACAAACTAGAGACAGTTCCAGGCCTGGGTTCAGGGACCAAAGAGATGAGTCCCTAGTCAGTGGGGAATAAATACATAGACACATAAATACGTATTATTTTTTTTTTCTCCTTGATATGGAAACCAATTGAGAGTAATAATTTGTTTTATATAAATCAGTTTTATCATATGGTAATAATAGCAACTTGTGGTTAGTATCAGATTAAGAACAACTAAATTGGTAACTAGTGACATCCTCCTGATTCCCTCACTTGTTCAGAAATTTGCAGATGTTTGTACAAAATCTCTACTGTTGGAGCACCTCTGGCTCGATTAAAGCTACCATGTAGTTATATAGCTATTGCAATTAGCTGTACTTACTATCAATATAGCTATATCTGCTATCATAGGTAATGATAAAAAATAGATTTCTATAGTTTTTCATGGAATAATCTAAGAATACCTTAGAAAAGAGGCATCACTCTGTTTTCTGCTAAAAGGAAAAATAAGTATGTTTACACAGTGTTATATGATGCTCTGCTGAGAAAAAACTCTTACTTTTTCTACATATAAATACTAGCTCAGATCCCAGAAGCAATCTAATAATACCAATGTAGAAATCTACTTAGACTAATACTTCCAACTCCTCAGCAGAACCAATTGTTCTGGTGGTTTATTCTGCTTCCAGTTATAAAGTTAACTGTTCACAAAGCCCACTGCACCACGCAGACATCTTCTGAAGTTCATGTTTTCTGTAGACAAAATCAAATGCTTTTGTAGGTCTATAAATAGAGCTCCTTCTCCATGGCCTCTTCCTTCCTCTGTTCCTGTGAAATATGCACAGGTGATAGTGAGGCAGCTAAGATTTTACTTTGCATTTTTTGAGGTGCCTTTCTGATTTGTTAATAAAAGCACTGCAGTGGATGAAGAGAGTGCATGAGAGTGTAGAGCTTGAATAGAATAGCACATGAAACTAGTGGAGCATTGTGAAGAGGATTCTTCAAAGAAACTAACCAAACAATCTGATCTTTGAATTTGGTCTACATTGACTGAGAAGCCAATGTTTCTGAAAGGTAGAGAGCAGGCTCATTGACTATTCGTGACTTAATCCATACCTTACAGACACAGACTGTCTGTCAAAGTCCTTTCAGAATTTTAAGAATTCTTTTAGTTTCAAGTATTAACACCAGACTGAAATTAAAGCACTAATAGTTTTTGTGAATTTATCAAAGTGAAATCATGCTTATTTTTTCATCTTTGAGCTGTGAATTATATCTGCACATGTATGTTTGCAGAGTCATCTATACTAAACCTTAGCTTTGCAGACTGAGTAAGGTCTAACATTATAGAGTATACAGAGTAACTGATTTATTAATAAGGTTCTCAGGTTTCATCTTAAGTAGTCTCTCATCATGTCAAGTGCAGGACAGTTATTTAGAAGAAATTTGGTGGATTTTTTTTCCCTTTTGATTGATATTACTAGAACACTTATCTTAAAAGAGAATCCCTGGCTTTCTCTGAACTTGTATTGAATCTTTCTCATCTGAAGTAAATAACCTCTCAGTTTGACATCACAACTCTTTTTCTTTTTCTTTTTTTTTTTTTTTTTTTTAAACTGTCAATATAAGATAGATATGTATACAACACCTTTCATTATTGAAGCCAATGGATTTTCTGCCAGGAGAAAATATGGCCCACTAGACAGGCATCATGGGAGGGCTTACACAGCTATTTCTGTGTAGATTTAGCACACAACTTGAAAAAGCAGACTGTCCAGATGTAGACCCAACAGCCACTCCACATTTGAGGATGTTTCTTTTACAGAGAGTGTGAAAAATAGCCGTTGGGAATGCTGTGAAGTCAGGACAAAGAAGAAAAGCTTTGGTTTATCCTCCCCATGCTCCTCAGGATATCTGGTAAATCTTCCTTCCTTCCTCTTTTGTACTGTAGTCAGAGCAAGGATTACAGCCTCTGTGTTTTTCTGGTGCTGCTTTTAGTACTAGTCTAGCAGATTCTAAACTCTCAGGTGCGAAAGGTGGAAAGATGACAGAGTTGTGTAGATTTGTGCATGTAAATTTTGCATTCCACCTGGACGTCTGTGGTTTCTACCACTTTTCTGCATTGCAAAAAAATGTTTAGTTGTTCATTGTAAACACAAAATCCAGTATATACTCTATACTTATGTATTATTTATATTTATATGTCTATTTTATAGAATTTTTCATGTATGAGGCTAATTCAGGACTCAGTGTTACCAGACCATGTATCAAAATATCCTGCTGCTTGATTTCATGCCTCTCATTCACTAAATTTGAACACTAAATAGGTTGCACAAGATATTTATGGTAGGAGCTGATGAGTGTCATGTTTAATCATTACCTCAGAATTCCACCAGTCAGAGGTAAGGCTTTAGAGGTAGCTAAACTGACTGTCTAAATCAACACACATACTAAAGGAAAAACAACATTAATGTCTGCACCAAATCTGTGGATTCAATCTGGAGATGACAGAAAAATAAACTTAATTTTTAAAGTGTGCAGTTTGATTGGATGAAATCCAGCAGAAAAGTATAGGCAATGGCAAATTCAATCCTATGTTCATTAAGACCAAGGATTAAGAGTTTTGTGATAAAATCATTCCCAAAGAGGACATAGTTAAGTGTCAAATGATCTAACCTTTTTCAACAGTAAGAACTTTCCATTTGTCTCTAAGTTAGATACTTAAATTAAAACACCTTTGGAAAATAACAGCATAGGCTAGTTTAACATATCCTCACATGTTTTTGAAAATTGTGGCTTATGAGTAATAGATATAAATTTGTAAAAAGGACTACTGGTACCACAAAATCTAGAAACAAATCTGGAGCACTGAGTAGTTGCGCTTCACTATTTAATATCAGCCCAAGGGCTTAGATCTCCTTCTCTGAAGAACGGGTGGTGGAGTCAATGCCTATTACAACAATATAAAGCTTGCTTTTCTGCACTTTTATTTGTATGTAAACAATTGCATAATAACACATTTAGACAGAACTGCAGTACCTAAATCTTCGTGCCCTTAATATTTTCTGGTTTATTTCTTTTACTGAGTGTTTCTTGAATTCATAAAGCTAAACAAGTGTCACTGAATCTGTCATGGTAATATAGACTACAAAACTGGAGAGTCATTTGTCAAAAATCTCCCACCTCAGTAGGATATAGCTTTCTTTTCATGTGTCAAATTTTGGTGTTGATTTGCGCTGAAATGTCTTGATGTCAATGCTTATGCTACTGTGAGTAAAGGATTTGCAATTTTTTTTTTACCCTAGAGGGCCTACATTATTAGCTTGCACATGCAGGCAAGACTTTGTTGCATCTCCATAGTAACATCCTTGCATACATAGCTGTTAATAAGACCAAGATATATAGGTGTACTGGCAGAATTTATAAAGAGTAATGAAAAACATTAGTCATTAGTTAAATTTAAAGATAAATGTCTTGTCTTTTTTTTTTTTTTTTTTTTTTTTTTTATGGACATGATAGAGGAGGGAGGGAAATTGTAGTAGTTCAGTTAAAGGTGGGAGGGATAGGATAACTTCAATCTTATTTCATGGAGCAACAGTTACAGAAATCAATCAAACAAACAAACTAAGCAAATGTGGGATTGATGGACTGGAGAAAGCCCCCTGAGCTGCTAAACTCTCTCGAGTGTTGCAAGCATTTCAGATAAGAAAACACTGGAAGAAAAGCTAGGGGTGGTAGGGAAGGAGAGAAGACTCTGATAACCCCTTCATCTTCAACAAGGTTCATTGTGCAGAGTTTAAAAACCAAACATGTTTGCAAAAAATCCTTATAAAATTTAAAAACACATTTCTATAGTGTGGATTAATTTTTCACAAAATTCACATTAGAAGCAATTGTTCTATTTCCACAGTTTAGGAATAAATTTCCACTAGAGTACAAATTCCACCACAATTTGACAAAGTCATAAACAAGCACCAAGTTCTGGTTCATCTTTTGCAGATGCATGAGCTAAATGGAACTTCGGGCAGGAGTAAGAGTCAACACTTACACATCCTGCATAAGGGGGCAAAGAAATATGTCCTTCTTTACAGGATTGTTTAGGATGTGTTGAAATTTCAGGTTTACTGTTTTTTTTCTTTTCTTTTCAACTGAAGTACAGAATTGTCTTTAAGGCAGACTACAGGAGACCTAGGAAAACATTATTTAGCTGTTCAGAAGTGAAAAGGAGGTAAGACCTCTTGCTAATGGTAGCAAATGTGCAAGTAAAGAAAACAGTTCATTTTAATTAGTAATGTTGGATTTGTAATCCTGCAGTTCTTCCAACATGATTAATTCTGGGTCAGCCTTAAGCCTTCTAGAATCATCAGTTCACTGCACCATAAAATAAGCCACTTACAAGACAGATTCTCAATGTATTATCAGTTTAACAGACCATAACATAAGAACAACTTCCTCTCCAAAATTATTACTTTTAATTTACTGAGATAACATTGAATATAGCTGAAAATTAATATTACCATCATTAATTAAATATTCCCATGGAGTTTTTTTTAATTAATGTCCAATTCTTTCTGCTGACCCCTGACTCTGCGTTGTCAATTAGTACGTACATTATAAACGCACAAACCTGTTAGGATTAAACTTTGGTAACACTGTATGAATAAAAAATGTTGCTTTGCATGCATAGCCCGACAAAAAACGTTAATAAAAATAATGGTATTGGACATTAGTTTTACTCCTACACATTAATTAAAAGAAACCCATAATCATATAGCCTACAAAACTATAGAAAGTATCAGAATTAGTTGGTGTTTTTGTAATCAGTGTAGTAGACTACTCTGTAGATACAATGTTTTTGTAAGTATGCTTCTGTCAAGAGAGCAATTTAGAATTGAGGGATATTTTTTGTTCTTGTTTTTTTTCTGTATTTTGATACTTCTCAAAGTATACTATAACAGAACTAGAACACCAGTATTAAACTTGAAACTTAGTATCCCCATGGCAATTTTTCTCCTGGTTAAAAAAATGCAAAAGGCTCTGAATGATGAGATGCCTACTTGCTAATGCACAAGACAGAAGTAAGTCATCATGGTAGCTTCTCTTATGAAATAGTGAGATGCTTTAGCATTCTACAATATCTCATTCTTAGTGACTACTAAGGATTATCTTTCATTTCATGTCACAAGAATCATCATAAACTTGGTTGCATTGGAAAAAAAATTACCATTTCCTACTCTTTCCCCATTTTTAGGTTATCTGGGAGTAAATAATTGAATGACATGCTATGGAATGTGGGTTACTGAATACACAAGTGTTAGCAACCGAAGATCATGGATTTTGGCATGTGCCGATATCTTATAATTTATTGTACTAGTACAACATTGTACTAGTTTCAGTATTCAGTTTTTATTACAAAATTGAGAACATCTTTAATGAAACAGATAAAAAAGCCCAAACAGCCTGAATAAAGTTTATGTGCCTTTTAACTATTTTTTATTTTCAGAGATAATTTATTTTTATCTGCTAAGCTTCTGGAAACAGGACTAGTTCCAAGCATTATTGATGGAATCTGTCAAAACCTAGAATATTTGTCACAATCAGGAAAAGGGAAACTGTCAGTGCTAGGTTAACGGTTGGACTAGATGATCTTCAAGGTCCTTTCCAACCTAGATGATTCTGTGATATAAAGTCCTGTTCCTCAACCTTCTTTCACATTAGTTTAACATTTTCCATTTCTGCTTTCAGTGGTACATCAGGCTAATCAGACCCAAACATTTCTGAATAAGGATATCTTTCCACACATATCCTTGCACATGCCTCTTCTGATATACCAGCAGACCATCTGAATTTCAGATATAATGCATTTACATCTCTGCCTCCCTCGGTGTTAGGTTGTTTGTTAGAAAATAATCTTCAAAGACAACAAAGTATCACCAGTTTCTCCCAGCCTGAGGTTAATACCTCATGCTGAGTGATATGGAAGATTCTGACTGCTTAATTATAAAGCAGTAAGGAGAAGCAGGATGAGAAAGTACTTTTCTGTAGCTTGGTATCATATATTTTGCCACTCAAGGTTTTCTCAGGATAATCCGTACATACTCACACAAATTTTATTAACTATGTTTATTTAAATTTTTCATTTAATTATGAACATGTGCACAGAATACAGCCATCTCACCTTTTGTTTTTGTTGTAAGGCACAGAAGAGAACTTAGTAGCTATAATAACCTCTTACTGAGTCCATTGAAAAGATGTTTGTAATCATGTAAAAAAAGTAGTGAATTTATTCAAACATACAGCGTTGTTCCCCTAACATCATCGTGACTTTAAGATAAGACAGTTACTGAAAACCATAATGAAATGTGTCTCTATGTCTGCATTTGGTTTTGATCTGCTTCCTTTACATTTGTATGATGTTTGGGTATTTTAATGTGTATTGGGAACCTTTTTCTTTCTAAAGAAAGATAAAAACTTTTTCTAACATAAGAGTCTCAGAAATGTTCTTCATCACCTCCAAAGCCTTTCATTTTCTTCCCTGACATGTTAGACAAGCCCAAGTATGTCTCTGATGAAGCTGTCTGGTCAGTGCCAATGGCTTTTAGAATGAATTTGGTCTACTGCTTAAAAAGACAGCTTGAAATTATTTTATTCTGTTTACAGGAATGCATATAAAATAACTAAAAAAATTATAAGCAGATGCTTGGAGTTTAAGATGAGGTTAATTTTGTATGAAGTCCTGTGATCTGACATAGGAAAGGAGTACTTCCAACCTTTTTAAACATATAATGATGACTTTTCTACAACTCTTTGCATTTAGGACAGTAAAAGCCTTGCTTTCCATTCAGTAGATGGCATATCTGCCACTCTCTGTATTGTGTTTATATATACCTTATTTGTCAGACTAAACCAACTGATGTAACTGTCAGGTGTGCTATATAACACAACAGTACAGAGAATCATTATGAGCCCAAACATGTGCTTGATTTTTGGGGGAAAAAAAAAAAAAAAAAAAAAAAAAAAAAAGAACATTCTAATCTTTTTGTTATCTAGTATGAATATCAAGTGATTTGACAAGGGCTGGTGGTCACTTAGACAAATATGAGTAGAAGAATATTTTTGCCCCACAGTTCAACATGTTCCTCTTACACAGTTGTGGTATTACTATTGAGAAGGATGAACAAATGACATGAACAGGAGATATGGATAAGTGTAGAAATGACTTGTGAAAACAGGTCCTGAAAGAAACAGGCCTGCAAGAAACAAAGACTGAGAAAAACAGCCTGAGAAAGAGATAAAGGATAGCGGGGGGAGCAAAGGCCCTCCAAGCTAAGGAATGTCTCAAACACTCACAAGTAGTGAAGCTGTAGTCATGGGGTAGATAGTGTGGAGGTTGAAGCTGATAAGGCTACCCCAACACCACAGGATGCAGCTGGAGGAGGGAGCCCTGTGGGGACAGGACGGTTCTGCTCTGGGGCACCTGGTCAGATTTCAAGGGCCATCTGTTCAGTCAATGACCTTTGCTTCATTATCCATGAAATGCATATTAGAGTTAAACCCCTGGATATGCTAACAAAGACTAACAAGATCATGCTAATTACATCATCCCATGAAACACCTTACCCCTCCCCATACATGGGATACGTAGGTGTGTGGGTTGACCTAGGAGACAGACCCAAGTAAAATGTGTGTAAATTGAGGGGGTGCAAGGCAGGGAGGGGTTCGGAGAGTGAAGTGAAGCAAGGAACATGGCTGCCTCCTGGAACCCTCACTGGCAGGATCAATGCAGGAACCCAGACCAGTGATCTCTATTCCTCTATTCTCTCCATCTCCCCCCTTTCCTTTTTCCCCTTTTCCTTCACTACCATTAAGCAATGCAAGGCATACTGTATTGCTTGCCAGAACTTGTTATATACTTAGCCAATTATCATGTATCCAATTAGTACATTGTGGGAAGTTAATAAATGTCTGGACTTTGGGACTTGTCTCACCATTGTCTTCTCTGTTGGGGATTTACGAATCTAAGTCACTTGTCTCCCTCGTCTGAGCGGGATGTGACAAGAAGCTACAGAGACATAAAAAATTGCAGCGTAATTCTGTGTATATACAGTTTTTCTATTCTGTCATATTTTGAATGGCACACTTCTAATGTTACCAACCCTGCTTGCTCCTCCTTTTTGGAATCTTTGAGGACCGTCAGATATTACAGATTTCAAAAAGGCCTAGGCAGATCAACTTTTTTCCCTTTTCCATATAAAAGTGTCACCTAATCTTTCTATTCTTCCTACTTACTTTGATTTGTTGAAACTGAAGGCCACTTTAGTTTTGTATTTTCAAGGAATGAAATTACCTCCTATAAAACTGTTTTTCCTCCTTTCTGATGATGGTCAAATAAAACATTACAATTAATTTTTTTCTTCCTTTTCTCATCTTTGTGGATAATGTGTTATCTTTGGGTTCTGCAAGAAAAAGTCTTAACCTGAATTAGTGATCATATTGTTATAAAGAAACAAAAAGTAGATTTTACTGCATTACAATAAATAAGGAGGTGAATTCTGTGTGGTATGTGTACACAGTATTCTGCGGGCAAACACCCACAGTAAGTGTACTAAAACTGACAATTTTGTTCAGACTTGTATTAGTGTAGCTGACAATAGAATTTGGCCCATAACAGCAAAGGAAAAGTTGAGAATGGTATTTGTGTGTGACCATTTACTTTTGGCTTTGAGTAGCTATTATTTTATTGCCGTGTTTTACACTTGAAAGAGGCCTTTAGAAAAGAAAGCTTCATACATTGAATGCACATTTTCACAGCAGGCATATTCTGAAAATATTTATGCAAATGTAGAATAAAGCTGGATATTTTTCTCTTGAACTGGCCCCAAGGGGTTTTTTTTCACCAGAACCCTGATCACTTGCAAATAGTTCATAGCAGCTGCATTAGGAATAAAGCCAAAAATATGGCTGACTGTTTTTTAAGGGGTGTACACAGAAAAGCACTCGGCCTTACAATTTCATTCAGTTTAGGATTTGATTCCACATCAGTGACCACTAGCTGGGCACACTGCTTCATTCAAATTGAGCAATGTAAAGTAAATTGTGACAGTGCCTCATATGTATTCTGGTACCAAGACATGATAGCCTGATCTGTGAGCAAAAGGAAGACAGTAATATAAGATCATCCATTTTGATTCATGCTAAAATCTGCCTAGTCAAGCATTCTGTCTCTGACAGTCACTTATCCCTTAGGACAGAATATAAAAACTGGGAGTATATAGTCTGATATTTCTCTCATCATATGCTTTTAGCAACCAACTTCAGGACTTCCTGAGCCGTTCATACATTCATATCATCATGTTGAGAACCGTCAGAAATTCCTCCCCGAAAATCTCTATGTTCCTGCTACCTGTTTTGCTATGAGCTAAACTGCTCCATTTCTCTGCTACCCTCTCACCTTTTAGTAGAATTTATCCTTCTGGTTGTCCTACTGGCAGCACTGCTTCTGGAGACATTATCTTGCCTATGTTTATTTTTGAGTTAGAGTAGATAGTAGCATGCAGCTGGGAAGATGCATCCTTGGAGATGATCACTGTGGATAGCACATAAGATTCTGTTTCTTTTATATTGTGAAGGCAAGTCATGGCCTGTGATGTAAGATGGAACATGAATTCACAGGTTTACTTGCTGGAACAACTTATTTAGATCCAAAAAAGGATCCAAAAGGTCTGTGTTTCTTAGGCGTCAGGTTTAACTAATGACCCAAAAATGTTACAGCTACTCATGAATTCTAAAAGCCTCAGACAGTGTTTTCCATTTTCTTTCCATGTTGGGAAACCAGATAGTATAGATTTTCCAAATAAATTTTGCAGTGAGTGGGAGGTTGGGTCAAAGGAAAGCAAGGTCTCCTCTAATCATAATTTACTTTATCATTGGCAAATAATTAAGTCAGTGAATCTTCATGAGATAGAAAATTCTAGCTCCTAGAAAGAGCAAACCAGGCCAAGTTATGTGGAAGGGGAAAAAAAATGGTTTCCAGAAAAATGTGATGGGATACAAGTGATTCTTTGCAGTGGCCAAAGGCCACGGTGGGAAGCCAATTTATTCTGAAACTATAGAGTTGGAATGATGAGAATCTTGTCCAGATGTCCCTATGTACATGTACCTGCAGTTTATGACAATGAAATTCTTCTGCTGTGTGGGAAATAAAATATCCTTGCCACTGGCTGGCCTGTTGTTCACACAATTAAATGGTACTCCGCAGGGTTGTGTAAAACACTGACATGATCAATGAATTCCTCATGTTCACTAGCTGATGTTCTGTATGGGATCAATATAGTCGAGTTATTATTTGAGCAGTGGAGCACACTCTTGAAGACTTTAACTTCTTAAGACCTTAACTTCTCAGAGGAGGGGAAGTTTAATCCATCCCACTCCTACCAGCTTGATGCCAGTGCCAGCAATAGATGCCCAAAGAGGACATCTCCATCCTGGAGAGGGGTCACAGGTCAGCAGGAGAGCACTTGAAGACCAACACAAAGGAATTCCAGCCAGAACTGGATCCTGGGGGCTCAACTTAAATGCCTCTATGCAAACGCTTGTAGCATAGGGAATAAACAAGAGGAGCTAGAGATGTGCACACACATGCAGGGCTACAATCTTACTGGCATCACAGAGACATGGTGGAATGGCTCCTATGACTGGAGTGTTGGAATGGAAGGATACAGGCTCTTTAGGAAGGACAGGCAGGGAAGACAAGGAAGAGGTATCACCCTCTATGTCAATGACCAGCTGGGGTGTGTGAAGCCCTGCCTGGGGATGGATGAGGAACTGACTGAGAGCTTATGGGTCAGGATTAAAGGGAAGGCAGGGACAGGAGGTGTCATAGAAGGGGTCTGCTGCACACCACCCAATCAGGAAGACTGAGAGGATGAGGCCCTCTCTAGACAGATAGTAGCAGCCACACATTCACAAAATATCTTCATGAGGGACTCCAACCACCCTGGTATCTGTTGGAGGGACAACACTGCAGCACACAAGCAGTCCAGGAGGTTCCTGGATAACTTCCTTCTCCAAGTGACAGAGGATCTAATGAGGAGAGGTGCTATCCTGGACTTTGTCTCACCAACAAGGAGGGTCTGGTGGGGAGTGTGAAGCTCAAAGGCAGCCTTGGCTGCAAGGACCATGGAATGGTAGTGTTCAGGATCCTTAGGGTAGCAAGGAAGGAGCAAGCTCTCTATCCTGGACTTCAGGAGAGCAGATTTTGGCCTCTTCAGGGATCTGTTTGGCAGAGAAGCATGGGATAAAACCCTTGAGGGGCTCAAGAAAGCTGGTTAATATTCAACGATCACCTCTCCTGAGCTTGGAAGCAATGCATCCCACCAAAAAAAGAAGTCAGGTAAGACCAACAGGAGTCCTGCATGGATGAACAAAAAGCTCCTGGACAAGCTCAAAAACAAAAAGGAAGCCTACAGAGGGTGGAAGCAAGGACAGATAGCCTGGAAGGGATAGAGATACACTGTCCAAGTATCCAAAGATTAGGTTAAGAAGGCCAATCTGGCCAGGGACATCAAGGGCAACAAGAAAATCTTCTATAGGTACGTCGGTGATAAAAGGAAGACTAGGGAAAATGTGGGGCCTCTGCAGAAGGAAACAGGACACCTGGTTACTCAGAATATGGAGAAGGCTGAAATACTCAATGACTTTATTTCAGTCTTCACCAGCAAGTGCTCCAGGCACACAGGCCAAGAGGCAGAAGGCAAAGGCAGGGACTGGGAGAATGAAGTACTGCCCACTGTAGGAGAAGATCACATTCAAGACCATCTAAGGAACCTGAAGATGCACAAGTCCATGGGACCTGATGAGATGCATTCACAGGACCTCAAGCAACTGGCGGATGAAGTGACTAAGCCACTGTCCATCACATCTGAGAAGTCGTGGCAGTCCAGCGAAGTTCCTGCGAACTGGAAAAGGGGAAACATAACCCTCACATTTAAAAGGGGAAAAAAGGAAGACTCAGGAAACTGCAGACCAGTCAGTCTCACCTCTGTGTGCCTGGCAAGATCACGGAGCAGATCCTCCCAGAAACTGTGCTAGGGCACATGGGAAATAAGGAAGAGACTGGTGGCAGTCAGCATGGTTTCACTAAGGGCAAATCATGCCTGACAAATTTGGTGGCCTTCTACGATGGGGTTACAGCATTGGTGGATAACAGAAGAGCGAATGACGTCATCAACTTGGACTTCTGCAAAGCCTTTAACACTGTCCCACATGACATCCTTATCTCTAAATTGGAGAGACATAGGTTTGGATAAGGAATTGGCTGGACGGTTGCACTCCAAGAGTTGCGGTCAACAGGTTGATGTCCAAGTTGAGAGCAGTGACGAGTGGTGTCCTTTGGGGGTCAGTGTTGGAACCAGTGCTGTTTAACATCTTTGGTGGAAACATGGACAGCGGGACTGAGTGCACCCCCAGCAAGTTTGCTGATGACACCAAGCTGTGTGGTGGGGTTGACACACTGGAGGGAAGGGATGCCATCCTTGACAGGCTTGAGAGGTGGGCCCGTGCGAACCTCATGAAGTTCAACAAGGCCAAGTGCAAGGTCCTGCACATGGGTCAGGGCAATCCCAAACACAAATACAGGCTGGGTGATGAGTGGATTGGGAACAGCCCTGCGGAGGAGGACTTGGCAGTATTAGTGGATGGAAAACTGAATATGAGTCAGCAATGTGCGCTCGCAGCCCAGAAAGCCAACCATAGCCTGGGCTGTCTCAAGAGAAGTGTGACCAGCAGGTCAAGGGAGGGGATTCTCCCTCTCTACTCCACTCTCATGAGACCTTCCCTGCAGTGCTATGTACAGCTCTGGGGCCCCCAACATAAGAAGGACATGGACCTGTTGGAGCAGGTCCAGAGGAGGCCACAAAGATGATCAGGGGTCTGGAGCACCTACCCTGTGAAGACAGACTTCATGAGAGCATTGGGGTTGTTCAGCCTGGAGAAGAGAAGGCTCCAGTGAGACCTTATAGTGGCCTTCCAGTACTTAAAGAGGGCCTAAAGGAAAGATAGGGAGTGACTCTTTATCAGGAAATGCAGCGATAGGATGAGGGGTAACGGTGTTAAACTGAAAGACGGTAGATTTAGATTAGATATAAGGAAGAAATTCTTTACTGTGAGGGTGGTGAGACACTGGAACACGTTGCCCAAAGAAGTTGTGGATTCCCCTGCCCTGGAAGTGTTCAAGGCCAGGCTGGATGGGGTTTTGAGCAAACTGGTCTAGCGGAAGGTGTCCCTGCAGGTGGGTTGGAACTAGATGACCTTTAAGGTCCCTTCCAACCCAAACCATTCTATAAGTCTATGATTCTATGCACCTTACATTGTAAGTATTCATTGCCCTTTGAGAATAAAGAAGTGCCAAGAATCTATTTCATTATTTCCTTTACTCCTTAATATGTTTTTTTCCTCTGTTTTTGCAGTAATTTCAATTTATTTCAGGTGGTGTTCAAGATTATTTATGTCAAATATTTTAATATTCCTTATTGCTACATCAGAATCTAGATGAAAAGAATGTAAAAGACTAAAAAGTGAAGCTCACAGAAATTACAGCATTATCTTCTCACTAAACTAACCACATTAGGTCACCAAAAGCTGTGCTTAAAACAGTAGAGTGGCTTGTATAATATTAGCCCTCTTTTCATTGAAGAAACAGGGTCAAATTTATTTACAAATGACAAATTAATAAATTTACAAATCTTCCTCATTTGGGACCAGACCTTATCACACAACTTCATAAGGTGAATAGATGAAATAAGTAGCGGGATTGTCCCTGCTATAAGGGAGTGCTGGAGCTATTAACATTGGACCAGAGTCTCTTGTGTGACACTATATATCTATGTAAATAATCCTACATATGTATCTATATTTATCCTATCTATATACCTATATATCTATCCTATCTATATGTCCATGTAAAATAATATATATCTATATATCTATGTAAAATAATCCTTTATATTTCATGGAACATAAAAAAATAGAATTGTTCAAGTGTGGTTTTCCTAAACCAATACACAAAGAGAACACAAGGAAATTGACAAAGGTTTATTGCACCTGACTACGCAACTACACAGCGCTTCAGACCTCATTTGCTTGCAGGTAAAGTAATAGAAGAGCTCCCATGCATTTAACTGAACATGAGACCATGATGTTTACTGTACAGCATCACATGTAGGTCCTGGACACATTAGGTATCCACCAAATTTTGATTACTAATGGTAACATTTATTTCCTTTGTTTCTGTTTGTTCAGTTGGTTTTTGTTGCGTACTTTACAAATTCAGGCTTCACCCTTATGAATATATTGCAAGGTATTCCCTCAAGACAATGGGTTTGATTTAGAAACTAAAACTTATTCTAGCATCAGCTTGTAGCTGGTTCCACACAGAGGAGGGTAGTGGTGAAAGTGACATTTTACATATGCTAGATAAAGTTTAAGACTCCATTGCAATTTCTGTACAGGTACAGGATTGTGTTGCCGTCTATTGGCAAATCCACCAAGTCGTGAGAAAGGATTTGCATTCTTGATTCTTGACTCTTTTGTTCAATCAATTCATTTGTCCTGCAAATCTGCTATTGTTGTAGACTATATTATACTGTTGTATTTCACTGTGCTCCTTCTCTTGAAGAACCGTGGGGTTTTTTTTTTTGGTTTTTTTTTTTTTTTTTTAGGAAAAGACAGTCTTTGATATGTTTGAGATTTTATGGAAAAGTATAGCAAAGCTATATTCTTGATCCTTCTTGGTCATGAGCATGACAGTATTATCACAATAAACATGCTAATCATTAAGAACTGTGCACTAAAATCGGAAATTGATTACAACTCAAATCAATTATTTCCATTAGTTAACATTTAATAATTATGATATTTATTTAGATTTAGGGTGTTTTCTCTTGCTCCTTCATGGACAACCCTATGCAGTGATCATACCAGTTCCTCTTTGACCAGTGCAATAATCTGCTTATTCAGATGCTAGATCTGCATATGCTCTGAAACCTGTTCCCTGCAATTGCATCACCATAACCTATATATGCATGAAAAGTTATACAGCAGAAGAATAGTATAGATATAGTTCTTTTTAACCTAAACTCTTCCTGGTGAAAGGTTAGATAAATAATATCAGTCAAGCAGATTCAGTCAGAAGTCATTTAGAAAAGAGAAGATAAAAATAAGTAGAAGTAAAAATCGTAGTATGTAAAAATAAGTGCTAGTTAATTTGTTGTTCATTATTTTGGTCACTCTACAGGAATTGTTTATCACTCCAAGCTTTACCCAGAGCAGTTAATAACATCTCAGTTTTTAAATGGAATGTCCCTCTGAAGAAAATTGTCTTCTGTAATTAAGGTCAGAACTGGAACAGGAATATTATATGTGTAGAAACAATAAAATTAGCAAGGTAGTGAAACTTTCAGACCTTTAATGTTGGTAAGTATCCTACTAAATTTATGAACAAAACCTGTTTTCAGATATTTGGAAAGAACACTTCACATTACTGTATGTGAAGATGAGTTTAACATTTCAGCTCTGACTAGTTTTTGAATATCGGGACTTTAAGCTAGAACCTATTAGGGATTCTGTAACAAGGTAATGACCTTCTTCTTTATTCTGTTTTGTTGGGGTTTGTTTGTTTGTTTGTTTGTTTTTTGTTTGTTTGTTTGAAACAGTCTCAAATGCTACAGCGAAATGTAGCAAAGACATAGCATATGAATTAGATCTTTTTTGGGATACAAAACTCCCTGGCACATGCAGGGAGAAACCCTGTAGCAGAGCCTCGTGAGAATGAAGAATACTAACTTGTTGACCTCCTCATGCAATATAAATTGCATGATTAGACTCCTTGTGAAATGCAGAGCCTTAGCTAGTTATTTATGACTAAAATCTTCATATTGCCTCCCTTTATTGCAGTTGTTACTGCACAATCTAGGAAAATGGTTTCATCTTTTAATTAGGGCACTGGCCTTAATTGCCAGGAAAAGAGTCTGAGTGAAACTCTAGTTTTATACCACTACTGATGCTGTTGTACTTGTGGGAGAAGAATTAATGCTGCTGTGGGTGAGCTGCCAGGTTCGTGTTATTGTTGCTTAGGTTAGTGGTCCAATTGTTCAGAGATTGTAATAAATCTCAGTGCAGACCCAGATGATGAACCTGGTAGACCAAGAGGATCCTCAGAAGAATCCCTTGTCAAATGACTCATTGAAGGATATGTAGCTCCCTTTCTCTCTCTAATGTGGCAGCAGAGTTTCCCTTTGTTGCTTCCTGTAAATCAATGTCCTTGGAAAGGAGATGGATTTAGCATTAATATAGTTTAACATGGAGGAGATAAACATTGCTGAGTTCACCACAATCCACTGGAGATCAACATGGCCAAAGTTGGGCATATATTTGAAAAAGTGATTTAAGTACAGTATACATCTTTGTAACTCAAGGCAATGTATTACCTGCACCCTTTTTAAGTGGTCAGTACAGATGTTCCCTTTTCACCTGCTCTTTGTGTTTGTAGTTCTTTGTGGATCTTCCACCGAAAAAGATGCTTTTTTTTTAAAATATATTTTTTTATTTTGTCATTTTCTCTCAAATTTCAACAGATGTTGTAACTTTTACCCAAAAGATACTGAAGTTATTAGCAAATGTCCCACTGCCTTGTTTGTCTCTTGTATGAGAGCCCATAAGAGTAATTTTATATTTGTTAGGAATCAACATAAACCACAGGTAAATCTATTTTTATAACAAAGCAGCTCTCATTCTAACTGATATTTACATCCTGATTGCACATCTTCCATTTATCTACCTATTCAAGGTTCTGAATCAAAGAATTAGGTTCTTTTAGAATTAAGCAATTTCTTCTCCTTTTAAAAAGGGACAGGAAATATTTGTCTTGATGCATGTTACTTCTGTTGTTGGCCAGCAACCACCACTGAGACCACTTCAATTAAGAAAACTCAGTTGTATGAAATTAACTGATGAGCCAGAATTATTTAGAACTCTATCTCATGACTAATTCTTTCGGTAAACTTTAAACACAATTAAAATTAAATTTTACAGTGTGTATTGGAAATTATTCTCCAGCATAAATCCTGAATTATGGTTAGAATAAATTAGAATCTGCTTTCCTTATATGTGGAGATCAATGTAAATCTTACCAACCATAGCTACATTTAATATGTACTGAGTGACAGCAAACTACACTTCAAGATTTTCTACTTCTTATTTGGAACAATTAACAGAGTATGAAATTCGAATGGCCAACTTTGAAAAATTACTACCAGTCGAACAGATATGTATTTTTACAGTAATATTCTGCTGAGAGGGGAGGAGAAAATAAATACACTTCATGTAAGTGTATCTCTAAATTCATAATTACATAGAGTTATTGAATACTAAAAGTGGTAGGAGTCTGTCCTTTGCTCTGAAGATTTGGAGTCAAACTGTGACGATGGATGTAGGAAAGGATTGTCACACAACCCCTTCTTCATTATATATATGTATAGTAAATAAAATGTCTTATAACATTTAATGATTTTAAATATTAAAAAGTCATACAAGAAAAAGCTAGGTTTGCTTTTTCTCCCACTCTAATTTTTTTCTTTCGTTTCTTTTGCACATATACACTATGAAAATGTCATTAGTTACACCATCGCATAGTCTTTTTCTAAGGGACTTCTACATCATTCAGAGTACAGCCTTGATGTATAAGGGCAGAATGAAAGTCACACCAGCATTTTTACATTAGGAAATAATATACTTGTTTTGATTTGTTTTAATTATTTGTCTTTGCAGCCTAAAAATATTTTTTACATAATTCTTTTGATGCAGGTGAGTCAGAGCATTTTAGTAATAGCTTAGTATTTATTTGATATGTTTTGTGTAGAATCTAAATAAACTGGAACCCCCAATTTTTCAAGAAATTTTCAGAGGTACACACCTGACAATATGAATGTTATTCTCCATTTGAAAAGGTGTTTCAAGAAGTCTTCACTGAGTTGATGATCTCAGTCAAGAAAGTTCTTGAACTGTCTGTTGGTATTGCCATGTATGTCTATGGGAAAAAGCATGTAGCATTTCTACAATTAATAACAAAACAGGATGTGGTTTAACCACCCAGCTAGTTATTTACAATAACAGATTGCACATTTATTCAGGAAAAAAATATGAAAAAGTCAATTATGTTTCAGAATTTCTTAAAATGAATCTACTTTTACATATATCATGAGTGACAGAATGAAACTTTTATAATGTCATCCAGTCCAAAAAGAGTTTACATTCTACATCCTTCATGTTTTCTTGCCAATTAATCAGTTTAAACATACTTTTGATGTCAATGCTTATTTCTTCTGGAACACAGGAAGAAGCCTGTGTATATATCACAAATTAACACAGGATCACAGAATTTTTGAGGCTGGAAGAGACCAACTGAGATCATCTTAATAAATCCCCCTGCTCAGAGTCAGCTACAGCACACAGTTTCAGGGTCACCTCCAGTCAGATTTTTAATATCTCCAAGGATGGAGACTCTGTAAACTCTCTGATTAACCTGTTCAGTGTTCAACTTCCCTCAGAGCAAAAAAGCTTTTTCTTACTTTTGAAAAGAATTTCTTGTATTTTGGTTCATGCCTACTGACCCTTGTCCTGTCACTGGGCACCACTGAGAAGAGTCTGTCTTAATCTTTACTTCCCCACACCAGCTACTTATATACACTGGTAAAATTCCTCTAAGCCTTCTCTTCTCCATGCTGAACATCCCAGCTCTCTCTGCCTGTCTACTTCTATGTCAGTTGCTTGAAGCCCTTAATTATCTTCATGATCCTTTGTTGGACTTGTGGCAGAATGTGCATGTATGTCACTTTGTTGAACTTCATCAGACACCTGCCTGCTTATATCTCCAACCAGTTGAGTTCCCTCTGAATGGCAGCACAACCATAAAGTGTGCTGACTCTTCACAGCTTTATATCATGTGCAGACTTGCTGAGGGTGCACATTGTCCCATAATCAGAATCACTAATGAACACATTAAACACTATTCATCTCAGTATCAACCCCTGGACTACACTGCTAGTGACTGGACTCCAGCTGAAGATACATGGCCACTAACCACAACCCTTTGAGTCTGTCAGTTCAGCCAGTTTTCAGTCCACCTCACTGTCCTCTTATGGAGCCAGTACTTTTTCAGTCTGTTCATGAGAGTGCTAGACAAGACAGGTGTTGAAAGACTTACTAAACTCAAGATAAACAACATTCACTGTTCTCCCTTATTGACTGAGCTGGTCATCTCAACATAGAAGTCTATTGGTTGGTTAAGGAGGATTTCCCCTTCACATGCTGACTATTTCCAGTAACTTCTTTGTCCTTTGTGTATTTCAGGAGTGGCCTATGAAAAACACTGACCAGCTCACCCAGCACTTGTGGGTGCTCCTCATCAAGTCCCATTGACCTAAGTATATCCAATTTCTTTAAATGTTCTCTAATCTGCTCCTCTTCCATTGAGGGTAAGTCTTCCTTGCTCCAGACTTTCCTTCTCATCTTAGGAACCCTGGATTTCCAAAGGTTGGTCTTACCAGGAGAAATTGAGGCAAAGGAGGTATCAAGGACCTCTTTCATGTCCTTTGTCACAAAAAGATGTAAAATTGCTATTTTGCCATAGCTGATCAGCTAATCTTTTTAACAGTAGCACCTTTGATAAGTTTTTGGGGTGAAAAAATACATAGGAGGGAAGAAGAGTATCCATTAAAAGAATCATCAAATAAACTTGTTGGGATCAAATGGAGATTTTGTCCCCTTTAGTACAGCAGAGTAATAATTACTATTTTAAATGAGGTTGCCTATGGATTTCCACCCTTTCATAAATATTTCCTTCTGTTATTTGATCTTTGCCTTTCACTGATTTTTAAAAGCCTAAGGAAGTACATTTAGAGTATTTCTGAGAGTAAGTGGGGAAAATAATCAGGTCTTTGAAATATAAAAAACTGACCTATTTTTGAACACTCCTCTGGAAAGATCTCTTCCAAGTGGAAATCTGACACAAGAATGGCACTTTTTCAAAAAATCTTTTGGTGGAAGCAATTTGGTTTGGTTTGAATGAGTTATGACCATTTAAATCACGTATTGAATTGTGAATCTCTCCATCAGCTGAGTGCACCAGCAGAAATTGCCGCAGCATCCACCCATGTATGAATTATATATGGATTAAGTTTGCCCGTTTTAGCAGTAAGGAAGGAAAATATGTGCAACACTAGTTCGTGCGTTTGCCAAGAAGCAGCAAGAGCAGGCATTGCTCACTGAGATGACCACAGGGTGAGGACCTGAGTGAGGCCAGCAGGACAGACTTGGAGGTGGTGGCAAGATCCAACCAGGAGTCCAGATCATAGTGCAGTACCATGGTCATGAAGCAGGTATGAGGTCAAACTGGGGAGTCAGTCTATAGTGGCAAGGCTGGGACCAGATTTAGTGATGGCTGGGCAGAGCCGTGGTGACAGAAATGGATGGGATATCAGCGTGCAGGTGGGGACCACGTTCAGGCCCAGTGAGGGGAACCACGGTCAGACACAGCCTGTGATAGTTGAGCAAGAGGGACAGGGATGGGCCAAGGCCATGTCTGGACATCAGCCTGTGGGTCAGGACCGGCTCAACAGGGCCCATGGCTGAGCAGAGCAGGGGTGTGGGGAGCTTGAGACTAGCTGTGCTGTGGCATGGACTAGCAGAACTGGGAAGGGGTGCTGACAGGGGTTTCTGGGCCATGGGTAGGTACAGGGATGCCATGGGAAGGCTGGCAGGGCTGTTAAAGCCTGTTGGTGCTCTCCAGACCCTGACAGTTTTTTCCTTGTTTGGATTTCTTTAAAACTTGTAATATGTAATATTGGTGAGCATCTTAATTAATGACATGGATGATGGGGCAAAGTGCACCCCAAACAAATTCACAGGCAGTAAGAAATTAGGATGATAGATCTGATGGCCATCCTGCTGTTCAGAGTAACCTTGGCAGGCTGGAGAAGGCATCAGACAACAGTCTGAAGAAGTTCAACAAAGTCCTGTCCCCAGGGAGGAATAGCCCAAAGGGCCAGAAACAAGTTTACTGAGCTTAGGCACTTCTACTGCTAGGCAGTTGCTAAGTGAGACTTTAGCAGACAGCCACATTTTGGGTAAAGTCCTAAAGCGCACCTCTGAGGTCCCAAGCAATTTCTAAACATTTCTCCTACACCAAATCATTTTAATTTTCAGTCAGAAAAAGGCTACTTTCCCATAGGAAGTGTGTAATGAAACGTGTTGTTAGCCAAAGCCTGCCTAGGTGCCTTGTAAAGTTCTATTACTGATTGGAATCAGGGAGTTATAAAATCATAGAATGGTCAATTCAATCAGTTCCACAACAATAAATTATTATGGAATACAGATTTTTAAAGATGTTTAGCCGCCCAGAGACATAACAAGCCTCCATGTACCTTCAAAAGCATTGTCTTTGTCTTACCAACAATACTTCTTTTTAGGTCAAATACTGCTGTCCTTATATGTAGTGCAATGTGTGAAATCCCAGTTGCAATGTGTGACATTTGATTTCAATAGCTTGTTTGCTGTAATTAAGGACAGAATTTGTTATATGGCACAATGAATGATAAGACTGTAGTGAGATCCATAAATTCAAGTTTATTACCCATTCTCTGGGTATTGCTGTCATTCAGATTTTTAATGGAAATCCGGCTTTAGTAATTTCTGTGAAGTATGTTCTTTTCCAATTGGCAAAGAAGCAAAATCAGAACCATGAGGTACATTTTGCTTGGTTCATGTTTGTAAATAGCTGAGATTTATTCTTGGCATAAGAAATAATCAGAAAGAATCTACATTTTCATCTGAGTTATTCAGATCGTTTTCCTGTAAGAGTATTATTTTTCTTCTTTAGGCCACCACTGCATTTTGCAAATCAGGAACAATCAAGACTGATGTCACAATAAGCAACATGTGAATATTCTGAGATGATTTTCATTAAAAAGTTTATCTTAAAATTGCCAGATATTTATATTAAATAAAGCCAATGAGTGTTTTATTGAGTAATTTCTAACTACAGGAAAAATTTAGTATGGCCAGGATCAACATGTGAACTGCTGCAAGTATGACATGTTGCATTGTGTTCAAAACCAGGAGGTGGTAAGTGATAGGAAGAGGACAGCTATTATTTATGGCCAGGTAAGGTTTGGCTTCATACTTGGGAAAGTCAGGCTATGGTATAACAAGTAGTAACAACAGTCTATATAGAAATGAAATTTTAAAGAGATGGTAGCAACATCGAAGCATATCCAAAATAGAGTCACATAAATGAGATAAACAGCTGATGCAATCCACACAGCACCACGTACATGAACTTTTCTCTATGCCCAAAACCAGAAGACAAATGGATACATGTTATTTGTTTAAAGCTGGGACTTGATCTCCAGTGAGACAAATGTTTTGCACCACCTTATTCAAATGTCATGTAACCTGTTGAAGAGAGTCTCCTAAAAAATACCAAAGGACTCCTAAAGCATACAAATTAGTGATAGGTCAATAACTTTCCTCTCTATAACCATACTCTCACTCAGACTTCTCTTTGAGTATTGAGCTGAGCTGAAGCAGTGCTGCTGGATTCATAAATTAGTCCAGATGGCATTTGTTCTAAAATTCAGAAAGCTGCAGATCTTTCCTCCTTTTACTCATGCATTTCTACAGACCCCTGTAGAGAATTGCCAGTCCCTCATATGCACACCACCAGAAGCAGGAACAGAGTGCTGTGTGATTTAATGCTCTGTGATTTAATGCTCTGTGTAATTTAAAAGATTTCAATGTTAAATGTTTTTAAGCATTTTAAACTATAACACTTCATCTCACAGTATATCAGTTCTGTTAGTTTCTTCTTTTTATATCTACAGTGTTTTTAAAGAACTTATTCAAATAAAATATGACTGCCTTTACCAGTTTAGGTTGAGTGCAACGACTAATATTAACATAAGAATTTTCAGCACAAACTTGGAGATAACAAGAACGAACATTTTCTTTTCTAGATATTATTAAAATCAAATTATAGGTATTTATATGTAGATAAGCATGCACAAATGTACAACATCAGTAAACTTTATGGCCTGATTTATGGTCTTGACCATCATAGTTTCCAAATCACTGGAAAAGAAGGCTGTGAATACTGATCTATTGAATCCTTACAAAAATGATCATCAATAAGGTAAGGGGGAATAAATAGGTGCTAGAAGGAAATTCCTTAAAAGCAGTGTTCAGATCATGGTCTGCTGTCCAGTTGGAAGAACAAAGAAGCCAAACTAAACCAGATAGAAATGTGTTGTGAAAGAATAAGTACAAAAACCCTACAAAAAACAACCCCTCTTTGAGTATCTTCATTCATTAAGATTCAAAATCTTGTAGGAATGATTGTTTCAATTTTTTGTTTACTAAGGGAATTGTGTAATAAAATAATCAGAAATGATGTTGCAGTCTATTTCTAAGTAGTGCTGATGACCACATTTTTGTGCGGTAAGAGCTGTGGAATGAGTTTATACAGAAGGTGAGCTTAACAAAGGCCCATTCTGCTAATGTCATTTTGCATAATCCCACCATAAACAAAAACACTAGAAATCAAGCCAAGAGGAAGAAGAGAGAGTTCAGAAAAGATGAGTCAGATTATGCTAATGCTGGTGTTAATCAGAGATGTTAAAGCATTAGGTATGGGTATTTTTGATAACCACTATATCAGAAAGAAAACACATTGGAGTTAGATAGAAAGCCCAACTAGCACTACAAAAATCTGTCAGTTTGTAGATTTCAGTGATACCATCTGTGTGTGTGTCTTTAGTTTGATAAGAGTTTCCTTTCTAAGGAAACTCCATTTAAAAATAAAAACATTATATACATGCCCCTCTACATGAGTACAGTGACTGAGCTAACAGTGGGAGGTGCTCTTTAAGCAAGATCTTTCAAACCAGGCCATTTTCCATGGTCCATGGTACTTGCCTCTGTCAGTGTCTACAGCTGTTGCATTATAGGTGTTGGAAGGTACTGCCTATCCCTTATGGATTCATTTTCCATGAGCTTGTCTAATACTTACTTGAATCTGGTGATAACTCCTCTACGACTTTGTTTAGGAATAAAGTTCAGAAATTAGTGAGGTGATATTTAAAAAAGTACTTTCCTTTAACTGTTTTAAACTGATTTGCTTCTAGTTCCAATGACTGAACTTTAGTTATTCAGTGAATGTCACTCACCTTATCTACTTTCACAATTTTGTAAACCTTGATCATATTCCACATCACACTTTGCCCTAAAGGAAGAATCCCGATATTTTAAGTCCCAACTCACAAGGCAGTTGTTCCATCCTCTGACCATTTTAGTTTTCTATCTGTACATTTTTAAGTCCCGTATGTCTTTCTCGAGATGCAGAAACCAGAACTGCACAAAGTACTTAAAATTTTGGTGCAGCAAGGTCTTCTATAGGGCAAAATGATGTGATTTGTCTTGTTCTCCTTACCCTTCCAAGTGATGCACAATATTTCCTGTTTGGTTTTTGGTTTTGTCTGCTGATAAACATGGAACCAAGTATTTCAGAGACATCTCACCATACAGGGACATGACAATTAATGTCCTTTGTACATAATTCAGGTAGATTAATTGTCAAGGCAATACTGCACATGCTTTGGATCTGTCAGGTTTCTAAATTTGGAATGACTGTCAGTGACTTTAAACTGGAATACTGGAAAGGCTTACATTACAATTATCTCCTGATGTTTTCTCTTACATTGTACCAGTTTTTCATATAATTGACCTTGAACCTAATGGGATTTTTTCCTACTCAGTATACAGCTCTAAAAATGTTCCAAGATTATCATAGTCTACAAAAAAGTTATATAGTACAATTGCATATTTAAACCATATATGTTGTCCTTACTTTTTTTCACATATTTCATTCATTTCACCTGAGAGAGTGTCATACCAAATGTTTTTACAACTCTGAGTGCTCAACTATGGTAGGATATTTTCAGTGATTGTTGTTCCTTGGTATGTTATATGATACTTACATGTTTTAAGCCTTCTGAAAGGGAACCTCATTGCTAAGATTAACAGTTTTGTACAAATAATATTGTATAAGTAATACACAGTAATAGCTTAATTACCTTACTTCTTTCTTTGCTCGAGGCTTGGATGATGGCATGCTTTGCTGGGTAAAAAACTGGCTGGATGGCCGGGCCCAAAGAGTTGTGGTGAACGGAGTTAAATCCAGTTGGAGGCCGGTCACGAGTGGTGTCCCCCAGGGCTCAGTTTTGGGGCCACTCCTGTTTAACATCTTTATTGATAATTTAGACGAGGGGATCGAGTGCACCCTCAGTAAGTTTGCAGATGACACCAAGTTGGGTGGGAGTGTTGATCTGCTCAAGGGTAGGGAGGCTCTGCAGAGAGATCTGGACAGGCTGGAGCGATGGGCAAAGGCCAACTGTAGGAGTTTCAATAAGGGCAAATGCCGGGTGCTGCACTTGGGCCACAACAACCCCCAGCAGCGCTACAGGCTTGGGGAGGAGTGGCTGGAGAGCTGCCAGTCAGAGAGGGACCTAGGGGTGTTGATTGACAGCCAGCTGAACATGAGCCAGCAGTGTGCCCAGGTGGCCAAGAAGGCCAATGGCATCCTGGCTTGGGATCAGAAATAGCGTGGCCAGCAGGGACAGGGAAGTGATCTTTCCCCTGTACTCAGCACTGGTGAGGCCGCACCTCGATTACTATGTTCAGTTTTGGGCCCCTCACTACAAAAAGGACAATGAATTACTCGAGCGTGTCCAGAGAAGGGCAACGAAGCTGGTGAAGGGTCTGGAGCACATGTCGCATGAGGAGCGGCTGAGGGAACTGGGGTTGTTTAGTTTGGAGAAGAGGAGGCTGAGGAGACAACTCATCGCCCTCTATAACTACCTGAAAGGAGGTTGCAGAGAGCTGGGCATGAGTCTCTTTAACCAAGTAATGAGCGATAAGACAAGAGGTAATGGCCTCAAATTGCTCCAGGGAAGGTTTAGACTGGATATTAGGAAGCATTTATTTCCCAAAGGGGTTGTTAGGCATTGGAATGGGCTGTGCAGGGAGGTGGTGGAGTCCCCACCCCTGGAGCTGTGTAAGAGTAGAGTCGACATAGCGCTTAGGGATATGGTGTAGTTGGAAACTGTCAGTGCTAGGTTAATGGTTGGACTGGATGATCTTCAAGGTCCTTTCCAACCTAGATGATTCTGTGATTCTGTGATTCATTTTCATCTACCAGCTAATTTAAAACTTGTGTTTCCCATCTCCTCTTTAGAAATTCTTGTTTAGCTTCCTATGTCTTTTTGAGTTTCCTTGACTCAATATTTAAGACTCTTCCTCTTTGACAAGTTTCAGAACTACTATTAATTTTCATCTAAAATCATCCGTGCTCTTCCTTGTAAATTCTTGACCTTTATTGGCTTACAGTACCCTGTTATCTACTGCTTCATCTCCAGTCTTTATAAGCTTTTCCTTGCACCCGTAGCATCAGAAGATAATTCCATGGTTCTTCAGACAATTCCTGTAATTTTTCTCTCTAAATTTGATCTAATCTATAAGCCTGAAGTGAGTGAATATCTCTATGACAACACCTTGCAGATCAGCTTCTCTTCTCTCTCTTATTATCTAGTCTAAAACCTCTATTTGTCTCTCTTACTTTCTCTGTTTCTTGATTGGCATTGACAGTACTACCATCCAGCCTATCACTCAAATCTGTAATGTGGTTGTGACATTCCTCTTCAATTTCTAAATTTTCAAATCTGGAATGTGCTTCAAATCTCAATGTTTTTGTGAGTATAATAACTTAAGATGTGGGTGTTATGGATATTTCTTTCCCAAGTAACCATATGGCTAAAACTCTCCTCCAGACTTTTATGATATTATGTTTTAGTTTCTGCAGCACCCTTTTCTGTGGCTTTGATTACATGAGTCAGAATTCTGCTACAAGAAGTAGTTTCTCAGCTTTTCATTTCCACCCTGTAATCTATGTCTATTTCACTACCATTATCTCCTTTTAACTTTTGAGCCCCAAAATCTGTAATTCCAATTTTCCCTTTCCATTTTCATCCACCATCACTTTCATGGACTCTCACTTTCACTTGGCTCATAATAGCATTTCCTATCATCCCTCTTTCTAGCATACCTCTACTTTCTCTCATGCTCCAGTGCACCCTTTGTAAACATGCTTAACACAAAAAGCCATTCAATTAACCCCTCCTAACACTGTGCTTTGTTGTGGTAGTCATAAAATTGCCAGACAACAGTTGAAATCTTTTCAGCACTACCACAATACAAACAATATTTGTAACAGCATCTTTTAAAAGAATATTCTGAAGATTGGTTTTGTGAGAATAAGCATTTTCTTCTTCTAGAAAGAAATAAATTCGTTTTTGTTTTTTAATAATTGCCTGTTTTGAGAAAAAATATATTCTTTCTCTTTAGTTGACTGTTGTTTATGTAAATGAACCACTCCTGTTTCACTACACTTCTGTTCCTGTTTCACTTATTCACATTAAATCCCACTTCAAACTAACAGGTTACACTGATATAGCTGAGGGAAAAAAATGAGTCCAGGAACACCTGAATATTTATGAATTTAAAATCGCAACCCTTGTAATGTGGTGCCTTATTTGGCTTTTTCCCCGTTATTCTGTTCCAAGAACATTACATTACTGATACTTCTGTCTTGACTTTGAAGCATTTGCAAGTGAAAGAATTTACTTAATTACACTACTCTGGCACTATACTGTAGCACAAAAAAATCTAACTGTATTTGTAGAGCAGTGAAGTTAAAAATATGTGTGTGGCAAGTCAAAAACAAGAGCTCTAAAAAGAAATCCATGCAGCCTTGAGGCAAGTGTCTGAAAATGTGACAGTAAAAAATAAAATAACCTTGCTCTATATGCTAGTTTCCAGTCATTTGCACCTCATCCTACAGCAAGACCCCAGAAAAAAAAAGTCACATACTTTCTTCCAGTGTTTCAGGAAATGTTTGTGTCTCATTCTTTAGAAATATAAAATGATTCTTACGTTACTAAACTCTAAGATTTATACTCTGTCATATATAAAGGTGTGCAGTGTGGGGGTGAGGGGGGGGCTACATTCTCAACTTCAGCTGAGAATGGTTAAGGAAGGGCCTAATTGATTCTTCCAGATGTATGTAAAACTGCCAAATGAAACCTCTGCTTATATCTTCTATTTTTACTGTTGACAGTATGGTTTATCATTTTTCTAGGTAACGAAGAAAGTTAGTTTTATATTCAATTTTACCCTGACACTAGAGGTGCATGTCTCTTCTGGAAAATGGAATAGCAATATTCCTATCTAACCACATGCTTCTAATCTGCTAAACAATCATGTCTGAGATTTTCCCTTGTAGAGAATATGGAATCCTTGCAGACTACCAGCAAGCTGGTCAGAAACTATCCCTTTCCCCTGAAAATTCACTTTCAGGATCCTGTACAGACCATTATGTTCTTATCATCAATCACCACAGCAGTTCAGTTTGTATATATTGTCTTGAAAGTGAGCAATTTATTCAAGATTTTATTGTTAAAATGTACTCATTATCCTTTGCAATACAGCACTGCAAACTTGATCCACTTTATGGGGATTTGAAGTTAGGTTTCTGGTTTTGTTTAGCTGTGAGCCTTTTGTCTGGCACACAAACTATTTGAAAGTTTTATACATCTCAGACTTGTGATTATCCCACAAGATAAGCAATTAGCTTAAGAATAAAATCTCATAAAACAGCTTAAAGATGCAATCTTTGAGAACAATCCCAAAGATTGGAAAAGTATTCCAGCTCCTATATTTCATTTCTGGAAGATATTGTAACAGTAATGAGTCTAGAAATCTGAAGGCTGCATTAGATAAGGATCTGCAAAATAGATTTGAATTAAGATTTGATTTAAGATCCTTGACAAGCTAACAGGAAAAGAAACAACCTACTCTGTCTTATGCAATTACCCTATCAATTGCTGAGTTTCTCCCTAATGGAAATCCATTCTGCAATGGAAGTTGTGAGATGCTGTATCTAGCATTTTCCATGCATGGAAATACAAGATACAAGTGCTGTATCTTGACTTTTCCAATCACTGGCATTTGACCATATCTGGCTATGGTAATGCAATAATATCCATCACTGCAGATTTAACCACCACTTTTTTTACTCCATCTTGGAAAAAAACCCAGTGAATGAATCATTAGGTGGACGTACTCTAACTTCACTACCTGACTGATACTTATATCTGTAAAACATCATGATCTGGTGTGTATTTACTTTGGTCTGATATAAAAAGTGTACGTAGTTTAGAGTTACAGGCTGGAAATTATAAAAGCACTCTTATTTATCCTTTTTGAAGACAAAAGAGGAAAGGGAAAATATCCAAATGGGGTCACATTTCTTCTGATGATAGTTTGAACTCTTGAAATGTTTCCAGTTTTTTAAGCTCCAAATCTTCTACTTCTCAAAATCTTTGAACGTACAAATTAATTACTAGAGCAAATAGTTTTCTGGGTGATTATTCTAAGACTAATGCACAGTTCCCTTACGGCTACTCAAGCCTGGTCTTTAATGTGCATAATACTGATACTCATGAGTTTTATTTTTTATCTTCCTCTCACAGATTCCTACCATGGGATAGACTGATGCCATGGCTGTTGTGAGTTCCACTAAAGATTTTGTGCCTTTCCTCCAGAACACCTCTTTACTAATCTGGTTGTTTTATTAATATTTTTATCTATTCTTCTCTGTTAATTGTCACGTATTACATAACTGTTCTGAAAAAAATATGATAGCTGATTCTTTGTCTTTGGCTTGTGACATCTTGTGTTCATGAGGGAAAAAGATATATGCAGCCTTTTATAAACAAGAAATTGTTATTTTCTTTTTTGTTCTCATCCAGATATTTGGATTACATTCATGGCAGCATGGCAATTTGCCCCACAGTGAAATCTTAGAAACTTTCTTGATAACAAGAAATGAGAGCAATATTTGAGGAAAATGGGAGGGTTGTGGGATTTTTGTGATTTTTTTGGTATTTGGTTCAGTTAATCTTGTTTAAACTCTTCTGATGATAACACACACATCTACATGCCCCTCTTAGTTTTAGCCCCCAACAACAGAAGGTAGCACAGCTTCACTGTCATTGAGCAGAGAGCAGAGGACTTTCAGCTAGGTTGCAAACAGCAGATGTTAATGCATCAGACCTGGAGAATTTTTTATCTGCTCATAATGACATATTTTATTGCTGCAATTCTGGAGGATAGAAATCTGGCTGACCATGTGGATGAGTTGGAGATAACTAAAGCACATTTTTGCAAATTAAAGATTATGGTCATTTCTGACAGCTCCCTTAATGAAAAATTAGAGGTTGTTTAGAAACTAGCGAATTGCTGAGCTCTTCAATTCTGACAAGTTTAATGAGACAGGGAGATGAGTTTTGATCAAGAGAAAGCTGCCCCTAACTAAAAACTTTTCTTCAACGCCTCAGCTTTTTTTGCCATGTGGGAGAGTCATTCTCTGAGAAATACTGTTTTACAGACCTTTTAGTCAATGACTGAGAGATTTCTTTTCCAAGCAGATGACTTTTTTTCCCCTGAATATGTGCCAAAGCTATCTGAAAGAGGATGTTTCAGAGGTGTTCTAACTATGTGTTGACAACTAGGTGTAAAAAAGCTTGTCACTGACAGTTTGTTGTTACTCCACAATAGCGTGTTAATCTGTATGTCAGAAGTAGGGTCCACATGTTCTAGTCACAGCTTCACTGATAATAATGTTAATCTCATGCTATGAGGTGATGAATCTGTGGCATCTATACTGTTCTCAAAATACATGCAGATACTATTTGTAGAGAGAGTACAGAATTATGTGTATTTCTTCCAAGACTATTTTCTCTCTGAAGATTTAGAACCCCACTGTTATGTGATGATTGTTATTCTCCAGCTTTGCCTCCTTGGTTTGCCTTTTTCCACGCTAGGATACTCGACCTGCTTTCTCCAATGGCTCCTGTTTGCATTTCTTTCCTTTTTTTTCTTTTTTTTTTTTTTTTTTTTTCTGGATACTAGAGAGAGGTGGAAATTTTTTGTTTGTTTTTAAATCAGTGTCTTGCCCTACAATATAATCCATTTCATTTTCACAGCTAGTATCTTTGTCTTATTATTTATTGGAATGGAAGGAAGGACTGAAGGCTCTGAAGGGCTGGAGAAGCACCAAACTACTGCTGGAATTCCAATTCCTTCTCAATTTTTAATCTGATTTATTTCCTTCAGAAACAAGGATAAAGATTGGATTCTGGAACTGGATTTATCCAAATAGCAGTTCATGATATTCACAATAAACATCATGAATAGCTATGTGTTTAAGTTACTGCCCAAACACTCAGAACAAGTGCTTCTTGTTTCTCATGGAAAATTTAATATCTAATTAGTTGTTTTTTGTGAGACTATTGCTTCAGCCAAAGAAAACCATTGAAGTTACTGCAGTTGTTGTTTCAAACAGAGGAAACCACATATATGCAGTAAAGTTTCTGCTGCTATGCAATCAGAACAGGAGCATCTACTCCTTAAAGATGCATCTTGATTAATACAATTATTGAGTCTTTATCATGCAGACACATACATGTGGCACAGAACTGTAGTGTATTTATCATATAAGCATCAAAACTACTTCAGAATGTCATCTCAGAATCTCTCAGAGCTGTTGTCTCACAGCAGCTAATTTTCATCTCCTAGCATTAGTGATGTGTTTATGTATGGAAGGTTTACTCAGAGTGTTTTTGTCAAGACTCATATTTATGTCTCTTGTTTTCTGGTTTTGAGTTTTGGAAAGTGATTGTGGAAAAGTGTCTGTACATATTTGCCCCTCTTTCGTGGTTTTTTAACAAATGTTATGGAATAATTCTGCCTGTGCTCACCTTTCAGAAACATTGGGAATTCCAGTTTTTTGTAGGAGTGGTACAAGAAACACTGATGTGTTATGGTGATGGTGCTGGCTCCACAAGACTACTAAAAGCATTTGTTGAAGATGTCCAGCAATAAACTGAACTGGTAGATTTGAATTTCCCAAATCTTCTGTGTAAGGCAGTAATGGCACAGCAATCTGGAGGCAGTGGCCCTTCTTTGGCCCCTGAACTGAAGTGAAATTCACTGAAACAAAGTAGGAAACACTCAGGATGATCTGTGATGCTCATATCTTCTGTCTAAATAATTTACTAGAATTTTTAAATTTCCCCACAGTGTAGACTCAAATTTTAATTAAAAATTAAACTTATTATTTATGTTAAATGAATGTCAAAAAAAAGTAACATGAACCATAGCACCCAAAAAGCCCCTGAATCCCCCAATAAATTAAGGTCAGTCTAACAACTGCTTTCACAACACACCTCCTTACAAGGTACAGAGAGGTAAGAACAAAATAACAGTAATGAGATTTCTTGCACAGGTTATCTTTTTAAATAATAAGATAAAGAATGTGTGACAAGTTTACCAATTTAATCAGGAAACTAAACTCATTGTTCTTTTGATCCTTAAAATATAGAATCTTCCACATTTGAGGGTTTAAGCCTCAGAACCTGATACAGGTAAAATATATGTCAACAAGTTTTACTAGGCTAAAAGCTAAGACAATGTTCTGACTCCATATACATGGAGCTAGTGAGCATACTGGCAGTTAGCTGCCCCAGAGAATCAGAGGCCATCAGTAACTCCATAGCTGGGACTCACACCAAGCATATATAATCCACATGGGTCCAGCAGGTTGCTGCCATGAAGAGGCCCCTTGAATATTTTCCTCTTTTCATTTAAGTAACATTTAACTGTAGATACACATGGACTGATTTCAGGGTAAGAAAAATAGTTCAAACAAAAAAAATTTTAAAAATTGAAATAATGATAGTGAATCCATTGAAATTCTCACAATTGAGGACAACTGAAAAATGTTTATTATTTTAATAATTTCACTATTACCAAAGGAAATAAATATGTTGTTTGGGTTGTTTATTTAGATACATTGTCCAGTTTCTTAAATGATATCAGTTTTGGATTCTTCCAATCACAGTAAAAAATCTAAAATAATTTACTGAATTTGAGTTCTAAGAGCATCTAAGAGATGTTGTGACCAGAATGATCATAGTAGATACATATAAGATAATATAGATTTGTAACAGTGAAGATGTACTGATAGAAATTGAAAAAAAGAGATGTTTTTCATGCCAAGAACACTAAATGCTGCATCCTTTAATGTCTGTGAAGTCACCACTAAAACACTGGAAAATACAGAAATACTTTTGTAGAAATTATAGTAGAAATTCATTCCTTTCAAACTTAAGAAATGGGGAAACAGAGGCCAATGTGGTTAGAGGATGTAAAAAGTTAGCATAAGCAATAAGCAGAAGGCTTTTAAGTAACATAAACAATCTGGAAAGGGAAAACATTGGGAGTCATAAAAAAGTTAAAAGACAGAAGACCAGAATGAAGCAGTGAGTGTAGAATTACAGGGGATATTTCAACTGCTTGTAAAGATTTTTTTGAATAAAGCATATTTGCAGTGAGCAGAAGGAAAGTAATATAGGCAGGAAAGTAAAAAAATGACTAGTAAAATAGCTATTGAAAACCCAGCAGAAGAGACAAAAAAAATGGCAGATTTTTAAATGTAATTTTGTTTCACAAATAAGCAGATAAAGCCATTAGATGTACTTAAAATTAGGATTGTTTGATGAGTACAGTCAATGTATTGGCTAATGAGGATGCCAAGGAAAACATTTTACATTAAAACCTAAGCAATAGAACTTTTATTATTGCAAAAAAGCCTTCTCAAACCTCTAGTTAGATATTAGTGGACTTCTTTTTGGTCAGTGTTAGTGGTGTCTGAAACACTGCCTACCTCTGCAGCAGAAGACTGTAGACAATTCCTGGCAAATCCTCCCACACTTGAGGAGCAGTAGGAACCATTCTCAGTACAGAGCAAGACATTTTGCTGATCCGGCAAAATCAGGGAATGAAAGTATATATTTCTGGTTCCCATTTATTGGCTAATTATTTGTTAAATACTTACATATGTACAAAGAACTTGCCTAGAGCAGAATAAAACAAAAATCTCCTTTTCATCATGTGATCTGGCAATACTGGACTTACTAAATGTGCTGTGACATGTGTGCCGACTTCTGGCAAAGCTAAAGTTGCAGGCAGCTTGTGCTCCCTTTGGATTAAGCTGTTGAAACAATTTGCATAATTTAATTTTGTGCCTACAAAATGTACTCCAAAAATCTTATACACTCAAGCAGTTAATGAAGCTTTCTTAGGGACACTACTCCAGTTCTGAATACCTTGCTGTACAGAAACTATGCCCTTTATCAGTTTGTGTTTTCCAGGTCTAGTCTTCCCATGTTTTCAGTTTTCAAGTTTCTCCAGTATGACTAACCCAGTATATTCTGAACACTCTCTCAATATACTTGAAATGATTGTTTACTCCTAAATGGTTTACTGTCAAATCCCAGAAGCTGGATGCTGATTTTTTTGTTTGTTTGTTTGACTCCCATGATCAATGATAGTGATGAATGTACCTTTCACATGCACCTTTCAGACCTCATGTGTCTGAGAGCTACTATGATGTGCTTTGGAAAAACTCAGTGAATTCTACACATCTTTGTGGAAACCAAACAGGAATATATTTACCTGCCAATCATTGAAGCTGAACGAGTTTTGGATTATGAAAGGATGAAGCGGGTTATCATGTCATGCCTAATTCTATGCAGAGCACTAAGCTTTTCAATTTCAACGTTTTCTTGTTATGACAAAAGACAAACTGTTACTTCCTATCTGCACATTCCTTTCTGTTAGACTTACAGGGGAAACTATTTCTCCTTTCTTTCCCTGTAAACCTCCTCCTTTGATATGCAAGAATTGCAATCCCTACAAATGTATTTGGACTTTTTCCAAACAAATAACCTTATAGCCATTATCTTCTCTAAGTCTACTAAACCCTGAGATAAATTACAATATTCCTAGAAGAGACATTCACTCTAAGTCTGTCATCCCCTGATTTAAAAAAGACAATTAATTCCATATAGCTTCATGGACTGAATGATATTTTACTTAAAAGAAAATCTGTTTTGGAGTGACTATTAAGTACAATTTTTATGTTTTCACAATCTGGATTTTGTGACAACATTTTTAAAAAAATCTAGTCAATAAAGTAATCTGATTGATAAGGAATCTGTATATTCTTAAATCCCTCAAACACATCACTTTAAGTGGTGACCATTTGATATGCAGAGCAGAAGAATTCAGTTTAACCATCAGAAAAATGTTTTTTGCTCTCACAGATTTAAAAGACTTTTGTACTAGGAGAAGAAGGCACAGATAATTGTCAAAATACTTCAGAACTTCCTCTTTCTCTGTTGTATTCCTGTGCTTGATCCCAAGGCTTAGCTAAGGTTAGTTTACACACATTTTGAAAAGCATAGCAATGGGGTTGTGTCCTGTCATGAGAAAGGGGTATGATGTTCAGTGAATATCCTAGAAATGCAGGCTCCCAGGATGCAGCTGAAGCTCACAGGCCAGGGACCAGCAGTTCAGGTCTGTGCCTTAGGCCAGAATTCTGCATTGTGCACTCCTTTCTCCTTTGCAGCCTGGAAGGGACATTAATAACCTGTGGTGAGTGTAGTAGGTTATAAGCACTCACATGGTCTAGTGTGCAGATGCTGTAAATCTCTGACTCTGTTTTTGTGTAGGAGTCACAGAACTGCAAGCTTACTCAAAATCTGACTTGAAATGTTTAAAAGGAAAACATTAGCTTTCTGGCCCCAAGTCTGTCTTCAGTGCAGTGGCCTGTGCTATAAGCTAGTGAAAAGCAGGTGCCTGCAGCATATTGACTTCTGCAAGGTTAAACATGATGTGTGAAGGGATGGATCTAAACCTGTTAGATTACAACTGTTTAGATGCCTGCTTGATATAGCAGTTGATAATAAAGTGGATTTTCTGTGACGTGGATTCCTGTGACTTCTGCCAGGGATTAAATGAAACAACTTAGTTCCACTGAATATTACATGTTAAAGTAAACCACTGTAATTCTTTTGCTAACTGATATAAGTACAGCTGGCTTTCTATGTCTCTGATTCCCTGGTTTCTTGTGTTCAGATCTGTTGGGTCTGGGATGAAAACCCCTTGTGCTATTGTAAATACAACATTTGCACAGAAACACTTAAACTGAGGCAGAATATACTCAGAATACTTTTGAAATAGGGATCCTGAGAAATCTGTCTTTGTGCTGAAATATTTCCCTCTTGTTTCTTAGAGTGTGAGAATGTTGACAATGTCACTACACGTTTTCACCCACAGGACATAGCACAGTGTGTTCCAAGTCCTGACTCATATCTGTGTGGTTGAACTGGAACTATTTGTCACTAGCAGCTGAGATATTATGTCTTTGGTTTTCTGTGAATATCTTCACTGCCATGTGAAGACAAATGGCATGTCTGACCTAAGGGAAATGATCACAATGCCTTTCATCATCTCTTTCACTTTATCAGCCTTCTCTCATGGATGATTTGACTGTCCCTAAAATCATGTATTTTAGGGCAAGTCAGGAAACTCTTCTGCCGTAGATGGTCAATTACTAACCATTTGGCAGTGGGTTCATATAGTATTATGAAAATAATCATAACATGTTTTTTCTCCAAAATCTGATCCAGTATTGTTCCTGTCAAAAATATTATTTTCAACTAAGCCAGCATTTTCCACCAGAAAAAAATCATTCTGCTGTTTTCCATAAGAAAGTGCCAGATTCCTTCTCTAATAGAGTATTGCAGTTAACACAAAATTTTCATCAGCCTATGGGCTGGGATAACATCTTTATCCCTGTAACTGTTAGTTTTATCCAATCCATCAAAGAAGCATCTGTATGCTACATGGTGCTGCTTGCAATAACTCAATCATATAACTGAAATATATCATCAAAGTGATAAAAACAGGTGCTGGATCTGATTCATAACCCTGATAAATCTTTTTTTAAACATTGAAAAGCTGTAATATTTCATATTTCCATAGTACTTTCCATGCTGTGGGCTGTGAAGGCTAAAATTTCCCATCCATGAAGGCAGAAAACACAAACTAAATGAAGAATCAGAGGTGAAGTTTTCTTTAAAGCAGTTTTGTTTTCATTTGAAGAGGACTGGTTACTTCTTTTCATATGTATCAAAAAATAATCGCTGAATTGTAGCCTAATTACCACTTTAATCACTTTTAAATGTAATGTTTCACTAGTCTTGGTGGCAGTGGAGTCTGGATCATTATTCATGGAAAGGTACAATTTCCTGTAAAATATTGCTTGATTTGAAAAGTGTCTAGAAAGCAGTTTTTATATATTCTTACATAAGAGAACAAAATCTGGTTTATTTTTACAGCTTTTTTCTGCTTTCCATTAATATGAAAAAAAAAAAGTCAATCATCTCTGGAAGCTTAGAAAAAATGTTTTGAATTTCACTCTGCTCCAAACAGATTTCTCTCTCTCTAGAGTCTCCAGAAGATTTTATTTTGTGTAGTTGTAGCTGTCTGTCCAAAATATATTTCTACCTTCTTCATTTTTTCTCTTGTTCTCTCTGGAAAGAAAATAGTTAACAAAAACTATACATAAGCAAGAACTACTCTACTACCACATGTCTACTATAGGGTATTAATTTCTCTGAAGAATATTTATTTGACCTAAGATTAATTTGGTGCCTTTTCTATTATTTTACTAAGATGCTAAGTCATTTTTCAGCTTACCACAGATGATCATAATGAATTGAGCTTATTCTGTTCCCACACTCAGTCAGAACTGACTTGCAGCTTACCATCCATTTCAGCAACAGGTGCCTAAACATTCTCTTAGAGGAGCAGAGCTTCCTGGCTAAAAGCCAGTGGTATATTCAAGTATTCTACACAAGAAAAAAAGAAGAAAAAAAAAAAAAAAAAGAGAATTCAGAGCCCATTGTGAAAAGATATAAAAATCCAGTCCCATGGCCTATCTCTGCAATTTCAACACTTCAGTATTATTTTTTTGCCAACCCTCCCCCTCCAAACATTATAAACAAAAGTCCCCCACTGATCTTTTCCATTTTAAATTATTATTATTATGCATTAAGATACATTTCCTACTAATTTCAATGTCTACTTCAACAAGTCTAAAAGCATGTAATAATAAAAGAACAGGATGTCTGGATACTGGGTCAACATGATATTGTACAATAACTTTAAAATATTCTTTTGCATTTGAGGCAGATAGAATCTATTCAAAGCTTTAAGCGTTTCCATGTGACATCTCTGTCAAAATTAGAAAAGTTTCTGTTTATTGATAGTAGCTTGTTATTCAGCTAGGCAGACATCTGGAATGTTAGTACCACAGCATGTTTTCACCTCTTTTGAACAACCCTGAATCTCAAAGACACCATATTACACAAGTAGAAGGGACCAACATCCTTCCGATCAGTGAAGCCTCCTCTCTGTTTAATGGACCTGGCATTTATTGCACTGCTGAAGCTTAGCTAGCTTATGTGCAAAGACAGCATGCTAATACACTCTTAGGTCAGCATCAAGTAAAAAGTACCAGACTTGGAAAGATTAATTTTTTTCCAGCCTAGCCAATATATGCATATGATTCTGGGGCAATAGACTAGCCAGTTTATTCTCTATTTGTACAAACAATCCTTATTCCTGTGGTTATTCACTAATTCTACCAGACTACTTGATGAGTAATCATTAGTGTCCTGCCAAAGATTCACAAGCTTGAAATGCACATTGAGCTGAGTATAAATACTTCCTCAGAAAAGTTCATCTTTTTAAACAACCCCACTGCTCGGAACACTTGCAGAAACATGGATACTAAGAAAAATAATGATGGCAGACAGATTATACAACCTGCTGACACATAAACAACCTTATTTTACTTCCTCATTCTATAAATCCCCTACTACTCAGGCTCAAGAATAAATGACCACTGATTTCCATTTGACATCATCTCTTCCCTAACAGACTGCTCCTGTTTGCCTTTTTCATACACAGCAATTGAACAGGAGTTGTGTGTTTTCTGCTCCAAAGCAGAAATGGAGAAACAAATACTTCATTTGGAGTCACATAGATTCCTTAAAGATAAAAAATGGGCATTCTCTTGAAAGCATGGCTGCTTTTGAGAATGCGAGAATTCAAACTTTATACTGAAAAATTGTTGGTGGTGGGTGGTTTTGGTTCGGTTTTGGTTTTACATTTTAAGTATTTTTCTCCTGAGCCTCTTCCTTTTAGATTAGATTTAATCTTGTCAGTGCTCTCCACCGCTTAAATTCTAATATAATTCCTTCTCTCTCCAGAGGCTATAAAAATCAAAGTAACCTTCTAGCTCACGAAAGATTTTTTTAATGGAATTTAGACTAAATGGGAGAAGAAAAGAAGGAACAGTACAGCAGTCTCTCCTCAGCACAGAAGTGTTTAATTCTAAAGACTGCGCTGATGGGAAAAAAGTCGTACTACAGACTTGATAACTGTAATTTCTGTTTGAGCAAAGACATATGTAACTAAGACAGAGACAAGAGCTCTCTATTTCACTCCATCTGTGATACAAACTCACTGCTGATTCTGAGAACTGTGCAAAAAACCTTCTCATTTTTTAGTCAGTTTCTATGGCAGGCAGGATCATAAAAGCTTCCGTTTCTGATAAAAAAGGAGGGGAGGGGAACTGATACTGATATTGGCTGTTCTTTTCCTAATTGAATTTTTTTCTGTTTCATTTCAAGTGTGTGGATTTTACTAATGACAATGATACATGTGGCTCCAGATTGTTGACTTTCATATATTATTTTGTATCTTACACTCAGGGGAAAATCAAATAAAAATATGGATTACAATAAGCATTTGTATGATACAGAAAACCTGCAAAACTTAACGTTAGGGGGTAATATTAAGCTATATAAAGTCCTCAAACATTAAATTCCCCACCACTGAGGCATAAGGGAAGCAAGTTGTATTTGAATGGGAATTTTCTGTCAATTTCTAGCCTGTCTCAGGAAAGCTTTCACTCTTTTTTTTTTTTTCCACTTACAGGGGAAGGAGGGAAAGTGTCTGGTAGGGAAGCATGGAGAATTTTATTCTTAGTGATGAGCAAGTCTTTGCTTTCTCCCAGCTCTCAATCTGCCTACCTAATTAACTGGTGTGATACTGACGAGCTCTTAAGACAAATGGATTGTGTACCTACTTTGAAGATAATAAAATTAGAAGGGGAAAAGGGGACAGAATCTGCTTTTGATTTCTGGTACTAAAGGAAGAGTTAAAGAAAACAACAAAGAAATTAATGGCTTTGAGTTCTCCTGAGTGGGAAAAAAAATTTCCATTTTTCATTTATCTCTAGCATTCAAGTACTTACTAAAATAGTAAAACATACATCTTTAACTTTAATTTCCTGCAACATTAATTAGTTTTCTTAATGTATATGAGCATCTCCTGAGACATCAACTTGTTTTTTAAATATCTAAATATCTTTTAAAATGGGCCCAGTAATACATGTTACTGTGTTTTATTCCTTGGTGTTTAAAATGCTTTGAGGTATGTCCATTATTTGAATGCCTGTTCAACACTGTGATTAAACTTCCATATTATGCTCATTGTATTAGATTTCCGAGGAACACAAAGCACTGTGAAAACAAACACAAGAAATTTGTATGTGATGTCGCTGATGTGACAGCATGTTTGAAGGTATCAGTCTTGACAGAAGCCAGTAATAATGGTCTGGGAAGGTGGGAGCTGTGACTGCTGAAAAAATTAGCTAGTGAAAGGTATCCCCTCAGTCTGTGTAAGAACAAGGAAAATATGAATATAATTTTCTTGTTCATAAGTTGAGTCAATTAATATACATATAAGTTGAATCAAGTAATATTAACATTCTAGAGTTACTTTAGAAGAGGAGGGAGAGCTAAAATGGAAGGTGTAAATCTAAATGTGTCTGTCTGAAGAAGGTGGGCTCTGTGGTGTGGCCAGATCAACGCTGATACTATGAAAAGTTACCTGAAACAAGAACATGTGAGAGTAAGCATTTGAATAAAGGTTTGTGAGCTTGTGGGGAAATAAAATTATGTCCGGTAAGCTTTTAAAATTCTTCGCTAGGTGAGCTGCTGGCTAGTGAGGAACCTGAGTGCAGAAAGCCTGCAGGTCAGAACCTGGATTCAAACAGGGCTGAGAGGAGGAACCTGCTCTGGGGACACCAGTAGAAGTCACAGTAAATGACTTTCATTTGAATTTCAGAAACTTTTGCTGAGCATCACTAATGATGATAGTTATGCCATGATGTTTCCACAAACCTTCCTTCCATAAGGTGTTGGAAGGACTTCTGAGGAACACTCCAAGTGGAGGTTTCTGAGGAAAGCTCCAAGTGGAAAAATCCCGTGGAGGAAAACCCAAGGCAGTGGCTGTATGTTTACCCTTTTTTCTGTGTCATGCCACTGTGAGATATGTAGCATAACTTAGCTCAGATTTAGTAATTACAGTTTACTGAGGATGAAATACATTGCAAAAAAAAAAAAATTTGCAATTCTCCCCTTAAGAAAACACAGGGTCTGGAGTTGAGGGTTGGGTTTTTTTCTGGAACTGTTAAACACACTGGCAATTTTAAAACACTTGCTCCCTTCCACTCCCAGTCCTTTCACCTCCTTCTGACTTTTGCAGTTGCAACAATGCCATTATGCTAGTTTCCAGTAAGTATGACAAACTCTAAGTCAGTCATTTAAAACAACAGTTTTCTTGCAAACATATGTGAAACCAAATGTGTTCTTAAATTAATTTTCCACTGCTCTTTTGTGCAAATTAGATGGCTTCAATCATTGTAAGTGTGATTTAGGAAAGCTGGAGATGTTGGAACCCACTGTTTTGTTAGAAGAGGATTCATTCCTTGTTTATTGAAAAATATGTGCTGGTAATATGTGTTTACAGGAATATATTAGGTTTGTTGGAGTTTAATTCAACTAACATAAATATTTTACATAATACCGTTTAAAATATTTTATTGTAAGGAAGTTGACAAGCTGTGACTTTCAAATGTAAAAGGCCTTGCCTTGTTAACACATGAATTAAAAAGATTTATTCAATTGGCATTTATGGCATGACACAGCTATTTAAGTATTACTGTAAAGACCTACTAATGCTTTCAGTATTATTTTTTTAACATGTTTTAAATTTAACTGTTTAAATTTGAGATAATCTATTTAAATCTGCTTAGTAAATATTTCATTTCTGTAAGAACAGTGTTTGGTGATATAGCTGTCTGAAATCAAGACACTAGACATAAAAACCAAGGTTTTATCTAAACAAAAACTTGTTTAAGTATGAAATGGAAGCTCAGGAATAGGTCTGCAAAAATTATTTAACCTCAGCATGGCAGAAATTAATGGAAGGCTCCTAATTCTGCGGTAGAAATTGCTGGTTTGTGTTCAGTGTTCAAACTCCCTATTCAATATTTAGGGACACGTAACATTTGCGAGGCTGGTCCTCAACAGTTCCTTTGCTAAATTGGGAGGTATTTAATCTTCATTTCTACTTCTTTCTATAAATTCAGTGATTTGCTCCAGGCTACACTTCTCTCAAATACTGTTTCAAAATCTGAACTCTTTCAGAAGAAAACCACACATACAAGATGCTTATCCAACATTCATTCACCCAGAGTTATGAGAAGCCTCTTTCATTAAGACTGTCTCTCTGCCTGAGAGATACTTAAACCCAATCTGTCTTTCTGGGGCTGGTGCTGGAGGCCAGGTCTTTCAGTTTCTTGAGGGAATAATACTTGTGCTGGGTTTTAAAAGAGCTTACAGCACTTATGTTCTCAAATCCCTAGATGAAAAGGGTCTAATTTTGCATGGTATAAACAGAACAGAGTTCCTTCTCTAAAATCAGTATGGTAATGAATGGAGGACATTAGTGACTGGAAAGAGGGAGTCAACTTATTTGCTATGTATTCTTACTTTAAAGGGATCCACAGCCCTATCACTTACAGCTCCAGAAATGGCAGTACTTGCTTTCCCAAAACTACTCTATCAGAATTCAGACTTTTTCCCTGTCTTCCTCAGCACTCACATCAGAGCTTGTGGCATTCTTTCTTGCCTCAAGTCCCAGAGTGCTAAGGTACCCTGACAGATCTCCACTGGAGGCCCCCAGGGCTTACCTGCAACCTTCCAGCTGCTGTTTGCAGAAACACAGAATGAGGATCCAGTACATGCCTTCAGTTTCTCTCATCAGGGTTGCAAGCACACTCCCTGGCTGTTGGCACTTACTGCCACTTTATCCTTGGCCACTGAGGTCAACTAAGCCATCTTTTTAACCTGAACCATCATGTCCTTACTGGTTGTACCCACAATAACCAAATTCTATCTTCTTTTCCTGGCAAGAATTTAAGAAAACCTCAGACACCAGCTTTACCTGTCAAAAATCTGTCAGAGGGCAGTCAGCAAGGATATGTCTAAAAAGATAAATACATCATTTTAAGAACTATATGTTTTTGCACTTGTTGAAAACTTCATTAGAAAGGTTGAGAACCACTAGTAATGCAAGCGTATCTTCACTTCTGTCTCTTTGTAATACACATCACTTTACTCAATGCACATACACTATATGTAACACGTTCACAAAATAACCTTTGCTTTAACTGTTAACTCAATTTTCTTAGTTTTTGTGTCTTTAAATCCTGGGTATGGCTTAAATATACTTGCCTAAATCATTTGTGTGTAACTTAATGGCTAGGGCAATTGACTGTGTGAAAGACAAGACCTGTGTTCAAGTCCTGACTGGTTAAGAATATATATTTCTAAGATTAGAAATGAATGGTGAAAGCTTCTCTGCAAATAAATGCTGTTGTCATCACGCATGTATGATTCTCAGTCCTGGATATTCTCTCTAGACAACAAATACAATTATTCTAAGTGAATGGAAAAGTAAACAATTTTAACAGAAAAGACTGAAAGCACAGCATGATTTCCACAAGTTTCAAAGACCAGTGGTATGTCGGGTCCACCTGCACAATGGTACATACAATTTGTTGTGCTATCCCTGTGTGGACAGGCACAAATGGCAGTTGGAAGAACTCCTTTGGTGGCAGCATCTCATCTTCAGCTGCTTTCTCTCCTGAAGACTATGGGCCTATCTCTCCATCTAGTGATGCAGCTCACGTCTTAACGACTGTTGTGCCTTGTTGGAGCATTGTTGGGCTTGCCCAAAACATCACCTAAATTAGGTACCACAACACTGTGACTGACAGATCTCTTACAGAAGAACAGGACAACAAAGTTAAGAGGATGATATGAACTCTGCAGTCCTAACAAAAAGAGCAAGGGAGATATGATTATTTAATATTTGCTACTACGCTTGCTTGTAAGAAAGTGGTACTATGTGAACATCTATACCAGACTGCAGGTACAATCTAACTGACAATATTACAATCATTAATAGCAAACAACAATAATTATTGTGGGAAGGGATTCATGAAACCTGAAACAAAATGACAATGGGAATGAGCTACTAGAAGCAGAATATTTTCTCTGATTTGCAGCCTGTCTACAACTTGTATCTATGAAAGGAGGAAACCAAGAATGGGCAGCCCTAGTTTTTCTATCTAGACCAGAGCATTACTGAAGATCTTTGTCACGTGCATAAATGTACAAAAAGGAAGTAAATGATTGTATCTGGTTGACTCAGAAGTGTCAAGTCTCCTCAGACATTGATATAACAGAAATTTCCAGGTATGTCCAACAGTGGGGTGGCTAATTAACTTTAACATTAGAAAGTCAGACAAATGTGCAACAACAGCTGTTCTCTGAAGACATTTTGATAATCTAACAGCAGACCTGAAACTTGATCTGTGCATGACAACCAACAACTTATATGATATATTTTAATATCTTAATAGGGTTTCACCTCTGTAGAATTTAAAGCATCTTTGCTCCATCAAGACAGATTCCAAAGACATTCCTGATTTCTTCTCATCTGAGTACCCTTTGTTACAGGTACTGAGCAGAGCAGAGGTCAGAAAACTATTCTGGTAGTGGTTGCTTGTCCTCAGCATCTTTCTCCCTTGTGACAAAATAGACCTATCCAATGATGCTGCTAAACTATTCTAACTCCTGAGAAAAATGTGAAGAAACAAAAGTTTGAGCATTGTGACACCAACACCAAGGTATATGACTTGTGGAAGGGAGACCAGAAGTCACTGTGAGTTGCAGTGCAGCCCTTTTGTTTTTCATAGAGAAAAAGCATATAACCATGCTCCAAGAAGAACAGCTTAGGGCTAAACAAAAGGAAATACTAAGGACAGGGCTGTATCCCATGAGAATAACCAACAGGAGATCCCATTTGCTGGAGAACCACTCAAGAACATATGCCATTTTGTATGTTTTTCCAAGAGCAACGCAGAACTGTTAGGATTTAAAACATTCCTAGACATGGTAAGCACACTTTGGTTACAAGTGATCACAGAATTCACTCAAAATATTGAAGACCATAAATCTTCCTGACTAAATTCAGATATACACCTTTTGCCTTATACAGAAATGTCCTAAGGAATCAGAGAAGTCACTGAGCACAAAAAGTTCAAGATTCATAAGGTCATAAGGAGGAGATAATAGTATAATTTTATAGCCTGAGGAGCAGGGCAATGACCTGATTCTCATTGTCAAAAGGCTGCTCTGTATATTATTCAATATTTGATATAATACTTCATAGATTGCCAATAATTTTGATTTAAAGTATATGCTTTTATTCAATAAAGCTGTTAAAGATTATAGCTTAGTCACCGTGGTTGTATGAATTCAATTTTTAGTGTGGATTAAAATTTATACCTGTGATCAATCTTAATTTTTCTCTTGATGTGTTACCTCATCTCAGTAGTCAAAGATAATGTACAAAAAGTCTCAAAAAGTGATTGCAATACAGACACACACAACCTCAAGGTTTATTATTCTCCTTAGGGTTTGAACATTCCATCTGAATGAGAATCAAGTCAAAAGGAACAAAAAAAATATATATAAAATAATTTTGGGAGACAGTGATCTAAAAAAAAAAAAAAAAAAAGAGACTGTCTGATACAAGAAAACTTTATACACTTACTGTGTAAACCTTTTCAGGTCTTGACTGTAGCAGAAGTATGTTACAAGCCAGCTGGAATAAAACAGGAGTCCTTTGGATATCTTTCAAAGAATTACATACCAGGATACTGAAAGTTCCAAGTATCTCATCTTGCCACACAACCGAGCCAACCCTTTTTACCTTCAAGTCACTGTTTTGTATCTAAGAGAAACAGCAGTGTAAGAATGAAGGTGAGTCTGGTCTTAGCCAAAAGTGAGTGAGTGATGTCTATTTGTTTAGGTCCTCATGTGGTTCCTATCACTTAGTGTTAAGAGTGTCAACCAAATATTTAAGGATACTGATTGGATTGACAGACTTTCTTCTCACTTTAGAGACTATTCCTCTCAACTTTTGAAGCTATCTGTGTGTGGCAATAGTATCTGAAATGTTTGACAAATGACAAAAATACAGACTATCTGTTTAGTTTCATACAGCTTCATTTCTTTTTATAAAGTTTTAAGAATAAAATAATTTTTAAAAGATGCTTTCTCCTTGCATGAATTTAAAAATAGACATGTCTTTAAAGGACAAATTCACCAAGTGCTGGATTGTTCATCTAATACGGAATGTGAGTTGGGTTAGACCATCATGAGACAGGTTAGTTTTACCCTACTGATGAAGTGTTGTGGCAAAAAAAAATTTGAGCTTTTGCATAGTTTAAAAATTTTAAATCCAACATTTCAGAAATTTCAACCACTGAAGCTAACAGAAAATAGATTAACAAGAATATAAATACTCACTTCCACTCATTTCCATACTCACATCTTTAGTCAGGTGCCACCCGAATGTGAGTCTGTTGACTCTCAAAGATCTGTACTTGCTAAAAGTAGGAATCTAAATATCTGTTCTTAAGGATGCTCAGAAGTCCCACTCCAGAAGGTAGAATCGGTATCATTAGGTGCCTTCTTCCTGCTCAAGTCCTGCCTTCATGTACAGCATACTTTCTGAGGCCAGCATACATGTAGCAATAGAGGACTATGTCCCTTCTTTTTTCTGGTGGCCTAAGACAGCCTTAAGCCTCATTGAATGCTAAAGTTGATCCTCTTTGTCTGCCTCAGCGGATTCAGCAAATGGCTACTGTGTGACAAGATCTGTTTGCAAGTCTAGAGAGCAGTTTTCAATTGACTGGGTGACTGAGGGGTTTTTGAGCTGTCTTGAAACTTCAGATATATCAGTTTCCAGTTTGTAAACATCTGTTAAACAGGCATTCAGAGCTTTTGTGAGTTAGATCCTGTAAATTAGAATTTCTTGGTAGAAGTGCAAAATCTGGGGTCTAATCGTTCCTCTGGTGTCTAATTGCCACAGGAACAGGGAGTAGTCCAATGGTTAAAACACAGTTATGATAGTAAATATTCTAACAAATACTAAGTAAAAGCAACAGTAAATATAAGAACTCAAAACTCTGAATCTCATGTCTTACCTTGTGCAACTTTTGTAAGATAAAAAGTAAACAAAAACTGATTTACCAAGCCTTCTAATGCCTGATTTGGCAGTGCTACAGAAAAACAAACCTGAGTCACCTTACTCCAAATGATATATGTGAGAGCCGTGGCAGTTAATTCTGCACAGACCCTTTTTGTACCACGATTTGAGATTCTTGCCTTTGTATCTGTACGCGTATGTATTCCTTTCAAAGGCAATGCCAAATCAAAGAGATGATTTTTTATATTTACATCTGATTAATATACAGCTTATACTCATCTTTTACTCCTTAGCTTGGTGAGTGCAAAGACTTAGAATCTGTGGCATGAAAAAAACATTTCAGCTATAATAAACTGCTGCACCGCAACAACAGACCTTAAGTAATCAGAAAGTCTACTAACTTCAAAACGCATCACATAAAAAAAGAGGCTTGATAAACATTTCAACACTTTAGTATAAATAATCATTGGAGAGGATCCTGGAAATGGGGACGCATTTTTCCCCACTACTTTGATAAATATACACAACAATTACATCCTTCCTGTTGCCGAAGAAAGAATTGAATGTCAAGAATCTTAAACAAGGCAAAAACTACAAGCTTCTGTTTCTCACTCTACTAATTGAAATTACATAGATGAACTAACTCCCTTAAGCAACCTACACAACAGTAAAAGGACTTCTGTCATGGATTTCAGGGTGCTCTGTGAGAACAGAGAGGCATCTAAGTACACCCCTTCTACAAATCTGGAGAAAGGGTGCTTCATCTGATGGACCTTGAGACCTCAGGTCACCCTTCGCCTCCTATACAAACATGATTGAATGTATAAACCAAATTTTTTTAAAGGAATCTCTCCTTTGTACTTAAGATTACGTACTTTGTGTGGTAGCAAATGATTAAGAAACCACTAAATGTTTGGATCCCAAAATCACAAGTGCAAGTAATCAATCCAGCAATTTCTGTAAAACTTGTATTTACATGTGAATTTAAGAGAAGGCATAATCACAGGGAAATTTAGAAATGGGATAATAGATTCCACCGTCTGTCAAAGCAAGAGACTATTCCCTTGATCTTCACAGAGGAAGAAGAAATGCTCTCAGTAGTAGGCTAAGGAAGACCAAACTAGCTGTAAACTGGCTAAACTGTTGGCTTGATCATCCATTTTATCAGATTACCCAGGTTAAGGATTGTATTTGCTTTCAGTGCCTCTAGTTTAAACAACTTCCAAAGTAGAAGGTCAGTGCTGTAAATTATTTATGGAAACTTTAATCAACACTTCACTCCAAACAATTTGCAAAATTGAGCAGAATTTTAAGAAGTTTCTAGAATCCTTTGTAGCTCTTCCTTTGTTGTTTGTTTGTTTGAATGTTTTTTTTATTCAAATACTGACAAGGTTGTTGAAGTCACAAATTTACAAAGGTAAATTATACTAAATGGGGCTTATTGGGTTTGTCAGGCACACTACTTATTCATTATTTTTCAACTGCAGAAAAAAGAATGGAAATTATCAGAGAGACAGAAATGAACATGTTTATATTAAGCCTTCTGATCTTTACCATTTTATCTCTAGATGAAATCTGAGTTGGTGTAAGAAACTTCAAAATGGTGCTAATGACACAAATAAGGTATCTTCAAATGTTAAGTGCCTGAGCAATAGCAAGAGACAAAGAAAATTCAGATTGTTCTTCCTTTATTAATCTGTGGATAGCAGAACCGTCTAGGTTTGCTGTTCCTACACAAAATAATGCATATTTTAAAGAACGGGATGAAAAATAGGATTTTCCCCACCTTTCAGACTGTAAATTATATGTGGGAATTTATTTTCATTCACTGTGCTAACACTTTTTAAAGTTCTTTTCAGAGTAGAGTTATTCTATGTAAGATCTTCTAAAGCAAGAATATTCAATGCTAATTAAATTTAGCATTTTTCAATGCTAAAAAATATCAATATAGGAGATTTATATAGCAATTTACTAAATATGGTACTTGATACCTGTACCAAAAGTAATTTAGATATAGTTATTGGTTAGATAGAAGTATTCAGCAATATAATTTTAGGGTGACTGTACGGGTTGAGATCTCAGGAACAGAAGTGTATGTGTATTGGGTAAGACATAAGGTCCTTTTAGCCCAGTAACCCATGTATTGAATTACTGCAAAACACAATAACAGTAGTATAAAAACAGAACACATCCCAAGGAAACTAAGATACAGAGTCTTTTTGTGATCTGACTTAGATGGAAATTATACCTTTCTCTTAAAAGATAAGATTGCGTATATTAAAGAGATATCACAAAATAATTTTACAGATGTTTAGATTAAACTGCCTCACTTTTTAAAGGGGGTTTGTTAACTGTGGGTCAGGCTTTCAGGTAATACAAATCAAACATCTTAGTTATAAGTTTAATTATGGGGGCTTTTCTGAAAGTAGAACTGTCCTGGTTTTCTCTCTAGTTACCTACTAATCAACTGTTTAATGGCTTGGCTTGTCAAACAACCAGCCTGTATTTGAATGAAAAAATCAGTCTCATCTAGATTCTCTCCCTAAGTTTTTGCAACATCACATCCTGTGGGAAAAAAAAAAAAAAAGAGTAAGGTAGAACTACCTTTTGGTGTCACCTGAGTGCTACTAATTTTTCCTCATGCTTGCTAAAAAGATCAGAAACTATTCCACTGTTTTGAAAGGAAAAAGCTATTCAAGGTCACAGAAAATGTAAAGCTCTATCACTGTGTTGGTTTCGTACCTTTCAACTGGGATTACAATCCAGAGTGCATAGGCTCTAGAGAAACTTTTTCTGAACCAGCAGATAAAAATGGACTGTTGGTAATTACCAAAGAAGGAAATGGCATGCACTTATTCTGAAGATTTCTGCTAGTAATTGTTCTTACCTAGGGAGAAGAGGAGTTGTGAGTTTTCCCAGCACAGCTGCAGGGAATTGCAAATTCTCCAGAACAAATTCAAGGCAAGAACAGCCTTTGTTTGAATGACTGGTGGATGAGACATTTGGATATCCACTGAAAATATTATTTCCTTGTAAATAACTGGCATCACGTCTCAAAGAATCATTGGAAAAAATGTACACACCAGTATGTATCACTGTGCAACTGACATTTTAAAGACAGGTCATAGGTTCTGAGAGACTGCTGGAAATGATGTGACTGATTCCAGGTAAATTGATGTGGGAATTTGCAAGGAGATTGTTTCATAGAAAATACTGTTTAAAATTTAAAAAGCGTAGTAGAAAAGCATTAATGTTCAAATTAGTAACAGATTAATACAATAATTAGTGAACAGTGAATAATGGAAAGATCACATTTTTTCAATTATAATTATCTGAAATTAGGAGTGGAATATGGGAATATTTTCCTATAGTTTGGAAGATTCTGACTGGTGCCCCTGGGTGCTTGGATCTGTAACATTATGGGCCCAGTTCAGCGATGCATGGACAGAACCAGCGAGAACAACCAGTACCTCAAGGGACTGCTTGGCACTCACACAGTCCAGTCATATGTTCATCAGTGAGTAATGGATACTTTCCATTTATGTTTCTGGCTTCTTTCTCTTGTTTTGTACCATAGCTTTTAACATAATTTTAATCTGGGGAGTAGGGGAGGAAGTGGCAGAGATTCATTGTCTGTTGATAGATGATTCATTAGTCTAAAATGAAGGGCTTGAATGTGTGAATATTCACCATTGCTTTACAGTGTATGACAGAAAAAAAATTTTTTTAATTGCAATAGCTGGAGCGGGCTTCAAGATAGATGCTGTATAAATCAACAGTAGGCCTGCAAGTTAAAGAACTGCGTTTTTTACCTTTGTATTTTTGCTACTGTAGTCCTTTTCCATGTTTGGGTTACTCATTTAATCTGGCATTTCTCTTGCTTGGACTATTCTGACTGAGGTGCTTTAGGAAATAATCCAGACAGTGTTTTTCTTGTCTGCTCCAGATGTTTGCAATAACAAACTACTTAAGTGAATGCCAGCAGTAAAGGGATATTCCTCCACGGGAAATACTTTGCATCTGACACCAACCAATAGCTCCTTAGGGAAAAAAAAGCACCAATTTGTTAGCTGACAGTTAACCAGTAAACAAAAAGATAATCTTGTAAAATTAGATTAAGTATATAACTTTCAGTAACTGAGTTTGAAAAATAAACATAAGAAATTACTAATAAAAACTATTGCTTTAAGATTACTGCAGAAACATATTCAGCCACCATTCTCCTTTCAGTTTTACCACCTGTTTGCCTTTCAATTTTGGAGAGATAAAAAGAAAATTCTACTCTTTCCAAGCAATTACGCAGAGGAAAAAAAAAAATTATCTCCCATATTCCTACACTTTAAAAACATTTTTTATGGATATTTGCAAGAGAGAGGCAATAATATGGTATAATACTTTTCCTTCCCTGACCCATTTCCTATTTACTTTTTGTCATATATAATATTCTATTGATTTGCATTAAGACAGCCATTTCTGTTAATTCCCTCCACCAAAAGAGTGGACATTGAACTGAGTGTTACTGTGAGAGGAAATACATTTCTGCATCTTTCAAGGACGTGTATGCAGTTTTCTTATTCTCCCAAATTAAATTAATAGATTTGTGGTTTTTTGCTTGCCTATTCAGTGGGTCATTGTTGAGTCAAAGCATTGCACAGAGAATTATTCGCACAATATTAGAAGCCATTGTAGAATATGAATGGACAAAGAGCACATAACTTGCACAAAGTTCATAATATCACATCACCTCTAGCTACTTGTATTCTGACTGACTTTGGTTTTATTATTGTCTTACTAAATCCATAGGCTGTATTCTGTTGAATTTTACAGTGAAAACTCAATCCTTGCTGAATTAAAACAAGTCACAGATACAACTGATACTCATATTTTTTAGCAAGATGCTCTATTTCTTTATCTAGGTATTGAGGCACTAGTTTGCAGAAAATAATTTAGATTCCTTGTCTTGTGTACTTTTCATAGCTTTTGACATTTTTTGAGAAATATTACTAGCTAAAATTTGACAGAAAAAAGCCCACTGCAATTTAGTGCCTGGGGAATATCCCAGATGCAGGATCGTTCATTTGCTATGGTTGTTTTACAGCTCACCAAGGAAGACTGAGAGAATATAAGTGGTTCAAAGACAACTTAGTTTCAGCAAGTTTATACTCCAGCTAGGCAGTACCTCTTATTTCCCTGTGAAGTGGTAACAGACCTTGGGAGCTGGCATTCCAATACAGAGATATTATACAGATTTTTCGTTGAACTGTGTTAACTAATGTGGCACTCCATCCTGAGAAGATTGATGGAATTGTATATGAGTTATGTATGGGAGACATTTTATTCATATTTAATAGAGAAATTCTTGCATTACTTTTTCAAGTTAGGCCAAAATAACTAAGTATTTTATTTCCACACATCACTCAACAAACTATTTGCCAGATAAGAAAAGTAACTTTTATTACCACCCTGATGATACATGTTACAAACAACATGAAATGAAAATAGACTTGGATTCCATAAAAGTCTGCTCTATTTTTACCTCTAAAGGAGAATATCATACTCTAAGCTGTCTGTTCAGTTTCTTAAAACCTTAGCTCCATGCTTAGAGTTCTGCTCTACAAATAAACAGGCCCGTACCATCTTTACCAGTATGTAAATCCTTATGAGAAATATGTGTGGATTGTGCTCTTGACTGAAAGCACAATATGACTAGTTTCAAACTGTACATATGGTATGCCTGATTTTAAATCAATATCAAGAGGAAAAGGTTGGAGAAGTAACATAAGAACTTGGTACAAAGAGTGACTTTGCCTTAATCCTGACTTCGATTACATTTTCTATATACTGTTTGGAAATGAACCAACTTAATTCAGAAGTATGTAGTTTATTTTGTGAGATCCTGAGTTTCTTTTTAAGGGAATAACTGGTTGTTTTTAAAGCAGTGAAATAACATAATGGCATTTAATTATAACACACTTCAGAAAGTGGTTTCAATTTTTTTCCTTTAACTGAAGAGTCTTTCAGCCTCTATCCAAATGAAGTACAACTCTATAGTTTGGAGTGTAAGCAGCCAGTGTGACTTCCTCATCATAGCTGTTAAAGAATTGCTTTAAATTAAGAAAAGAGCACCATATTCAGCAAAGTATGGGAGCATTTTGGAAAGAGATTAGCCCACTATTCTTTTAGGATAGAAAAGATTAAAGATGAAAACCTGTGTTTAACAAGTACCTGAAATGTAAGTTAGTGGCATTGTAGTATAGCTTAACCCATTATTTTAATTTAATTTATGATTAATTTTGAAGATTTTGATGAATATTTTAATTAGCACGTGTCCAATATGCAAGCCTGCGGCAATTGAGTTAAGCTTTCTTCCATAATTGCATTTGGGATGCAAAAAGACAGGTTTCCTGTTTCAGTGCTTCCCTATCTTGTATGTGGAATATTTCCTTTAGGGACAAATTCAAAAGAGAGATAGAAAATAAATTATGGTTTTATTTTATCATTCCCAAACTTAGTTAGTTCATCTAGGTAACTTTTTGCTTTCTAAATTCATTAATTTTGTTTGGAAAGTTTGAAAATGTTTAAAATAAATCAGAACATTCAGATTAAAAATGTTTTGTTTGATCTAGAAGACTCTGCTCAACACTTACCTTTGATAAATAGCACGAATTAAAAAAAAATTCCTTCAACATGCAACAGCAAATTAATTTTTAATTCATCTATCTGAAATACTAATGACTTGGGGAAAGTTTGATGTAGTTCTACATATATAATTTGTAAAGTACTCATTTGGTTTATATTCTCATATAAGAATAAGTATAAAAGTTTTATAGTACTGTATCAGCCCCTCCCAAGTAGGTAAGGATTTGGGGAATTTTTTTTACATTATTTTGTTTCTGTAATGACAGAAAAGTGTCTAAATTTAAAAGTAATTCCATTTCTGTATTTCTGATATGACTGGTCTGGCTGATTCTCAAGAAAAATTGTTTCTGTGATTCATTTACATTTTGTGATTACTCATGATTTCCTGCATAGTTTCCATCTCTCTTTGTGACTCCACACATAAAATAAATAGCATAAATAAAACAGCATGATAAAATCACTGCTTTGTGTGTGTGTGTTCACTTCATTCTATTTGTAACACTGGGCTGAGATATAGGATATTTTTTTCCAAAAGGAAAAGTGCCATCTACTGAATCACCAAAACAAAATTTTGCAGCATCTTGAGAGATTTTCCTGAGAGACGTCCTTTCTGATTTCTGATCAGGCCAAGCCTTACTCCACTTGTGAGCTTTAATGAGATCACAGCTGGCAATGGTATGGTTGAGTGCCACATTACTTCACTAAGTATTCACTTAATGTGTGTTTTGCTTATGTTTGGGTGCTTTTTTCTGTATTAAAAAGTGTTAGTGGAAGATCAGTGAACTGCACTTTTAAGATCTTAAGTTTATTCTTTCAAAAGTATGGGGAGACTTCCTGTGCACCCTCTGGATCTTCTTAACGGCCTAGAGAGGTCAGACTTCCAGAAAGGAGTTACTCCTCTTTTCCCTGATTAGCCATTTCAGGTTTGGTGAAAGTACAGACAGAAAGACTTCAAAAAGAATAAACCTATAACACACTGATAAATAACATTTTCTTGCAGAAACAGAAGTGAAACAAATAGAACAACTAGTAGATAACTTTGCTATGGGACACTACCTATCAGTTAACTGAGACACGGTTTAGCAAGGTACAGAACATTTTTTAAAGGCATAAAACTGCTTTCAAAACCAATAGGACAATGAACTTTACTCAGGACTTAGAAGAGCTGTCAGGTTTTTTTCAGGGATAAGCAGTAGACACTTGGATGAATACAAAATAGCAGCCTCTATATAATCCTGCACTGCTCTTGGAATAATGTTACTACAAAAGTGGCGAGATTGGTGAAGTGGACACAATTTATATCTTCAAAAGATTGAGAAGTCTCTGAACGTGGTCACAGGATTAAGGAAACTGGATAACCACAGGATTATGGGTGTAATCTTGTCAGGACTTAAAACTGAGATAGAACTGGAATCATTTTTCCCTTCTTAAAATAATATTTAGCAGTGAGAGGTGCCAAGGCTTCATACAGTCAATAAAAAAATAAGCAATTGGGTAGGAAAAGTATGTCTCATCATGAATGCTCAATTAGACTAAACAATATTTAGAGGGTCTGTAGCAAATCTGGTAGTAAGTTTGTGATAGAAACAGAAATGCAGTAGAAACAGTCTGTTACCTATTTAAGCCATGCTTTGTATAGATATGTGCAGTATACTGTTACACTATCCCTAACTTCTGGCAGAAAATAGACTTTTTTCTCTAATTCTAAACTGGATATATGCTGGCTTCTGCATGGATTTCACTGACAGCTTTATTTTTTTTTTTTTTTTTTTTTTTTTAATACAACAGCTTTGAGGAATACTATTCAGACATATTAATTAAAACTTACTCAACAACTTGTGGGTTGCTTTCTTCCTAATTTAGCAGTGACTGGAGTTTGGAAATTCAGACTCCATTACTTAGCTAGCTTCAAAAAATCATATGATGTTGTTGCTCATACAGAAATAGTTAAGCAAAAATAACCAGCAGGAATGCTTTTAAAAGTCAGTGTTGGAAGAGCTTTTGCTTTGGTGAGATGAAAAAAAAATCTACCATGAGACTTGAGGAAAGTCAAGAAGAAAGACATGGGCTCTTCTTGAACACGGCCTCCTTGAAAGTGTTTAAAAGGTCTGTGAGACACTTGGGGGAAAATACAATATAATATATATACAATACAATATATGCCCAGTAACAAATTATTTCAGCCAAACACCGCAGGTTTCATAGTGGCAAAAAGTGGAAAGATAATTATACCTAACCCGAGACAGTAAGAGGTGCTGTGCTGTCAGCCCCTGTCTATTCATATCCTGGTCCCACACCCTTCCCAGAGGCAAACTGTTCAACACCGAGTGAGATTTTCACCATGTGCAGACACACTGCTCTGGGCAAGGTTTCTGCTTTTCACCTCCTGCTTTAGCTAGGTTAAAACCTCTCAGGCTGCCAAAACTCTCAGAAGCATTTACAGCACCAAAATCAGTTTCAACCATGCAGGGCGATCCTCGGAGCGTGGCTTGGCTGCATGCCCCCTTCTTGTCGTTCTTAGCTAGTGGGAGGTAGAAATACTTAAACCAATTCCTTTTACCTGAACGTGCCACCTTTTTGCAGTAAGATGAAAAGCCACCACAGTTGAGTGGTATCTAGCAATCTCTTCCTTTTGCCCCAAGACCAATCTCTGAATAATGCTAGGGAAAGGGTGTTCAAACGCAGCACTGGCCTCTGCTTCTTAGAAAGAGCCAGGGAGCGTCTTCGTAAGAAGCCGTTCTGGCTCCTGTGCATTTTTCTTTTTGAGATGCACAACCTATGCTTCCCGACAAGAATAGGGTCTACGGATGGCTGTGTGTTTGCAGGGCAGCATGTAGGGGTGAGCAGAGACATGTTGGCGTCTCTTAAGAATTCGGGGCATTGGCAAAATACCGTCCTTCCCGTAGCCTCCCTCCTTAGAGCAGCAAAGTCCAAACCGATCACGGTGCATGCCGGAGGAGCCAGAACGGTTCCTGTGCAGAGCCGAGGTGTGCCAGTATCACCTCCCAGTTACGACTTTTTTCACCAGAAACAGGCACTGCTGCCTCCTTCGGCAGGGATTTTGCGATGAGCCACCCACTAAAGGAGTCTCCCTTCCTGGGGGGCTGTTTCGGCGGGTAAATATTTTCCTCCGGCGGCGGCGGCGCAGCCAGCCCCGCACCTGGGGACCCGCGGCGGCGCTCCGGGGTGACACGGCGCCGCGCGCTCGCCCCCACGGGCCGCCGGGCGGGCAGGCGGCAGGGCGCGCGCCCCTTCCGGCGGAGCCGCCCTACCTCCCCCCCCGCCGCCTTCACCGCCGCCGCCCGAGGAGCGCGGGCGGGGGCGATGCTACGGGCGGCGGGCGCTCCTCCCCCGGCCCCTCTCCCCGGCCGGAGCCGGAGCCGGCGGCGGCGGCGGCGGCGGCGCGGGCGGGGCGAGGCGCAGGCGCGGCGCACGGCGGGCTGCAGCCGGGCCCCCGCGCCGCTCCCGGGAGCCGATGGCAGCTGCACAGCGCGGCCGCCCGGCGGAGCGCGGCGCGGCTCGGCGCCCCCGGCGCGGGATGCGCGGGCGGGCAGGCGGCGGCGGCAGCGGCTGCGGCAGCTCCGGGAGCCGGAGGGACGGGGCCGGGCGGCCGGCGGCCGCCGCGCTCGCCTGACCTGCGTGCTCCCCTGGCCGCGCCGGGCTGCCCCGAAGGATGTCCGCCCAGTCCAAGGGGACCGCATCCTCCTCCTCGTCGCCGTCCGAGGGGCCGCCGTCAGCCTCCAAAGCCAAGGTGAAGGAGCAGATCAAGATCATCGTGGAGGATTTGGAATTAGTCCTGGGGGATCTGAAAGACGTGGCCAAGGAACTTAAGGAGGTGAGACGCGGAGGGCTGCGCGGGCGGGCCCACGGTCTGCCCTGTGGGGGGCGAGCACCCCTCGCCCGTGGGCCGGGGGCCCTGCTCCCCCCGGGGCTCTGCTGCCGCCCCGAGGCTCCTTTCACCACTTCGCCGGGGGTCGAGCAACTGGTGTCCAGGCTGGGCACGGGGCGGCCCCCGGCCGTGCTCCGGGGTGGGCGGCCGTGCCTCGCTGTGGCGCCCGGTAATCCGAACCAGGACGGGGTGGCGCGGCCGGAGCGCCCGTGTTCCGGTGCGGGGCGCCCTCGGGGCCGGTTGTGCTCCCCAAGGCTGCGAGGCGGCGTTTCCCGGGGACTTCCCATCTCGGTGCACCCCTCCGAGTTTTTTTTTTTTTCCCGGGAGGCCAGGGCTGCCTCTCCTGCGGGGTCCCTGCTGGGCGAGGAGGGTGTTTGCGGGAGTTGCGGGACCCGTAGCCCTGCCCGATCCTGGCCTGCGCCGGGCCGGCATCGCGACGATGGGAGAGGTGTCAAGAGCAGCTCCGCTCCCGCTCCAACGGGTTTAACTTTTCGGCTGCATGGTGCAGCCCCATATTCCCCCCCAGGCAGCAGCCCCGGTTTGCGTCTCCCGGCCGGTGCGGGCTGGGGGGTCCCGGACCCCCGCACCCGCCGCCCTGGGCGAAGGGTCGCTGCCTGGCTCGGCAGTAGCGGCACGGCGAAGTCCGCTTCTGCCTCTGCAGGCTGCTTCAGCGAGAGCTGAGCGCCCTGTTTATCTTGCCTATCTGGCAAGATTGCTTTTGCAATCTTCCTTTCGCCGGTGGCGAGTGTCATCTCCCCGAGATTAATCTGCAGGCAGAGTGCGATTACGCGGGCGTGTTCCTAAACAGGGAAATGCTGTAGTTGAGGAAGAGTATTTGGCTGTCCTTTTCGACATTTCCACCTTATCTTCATTTTGCTACGCAACTGGTCGACAGATGGTTGGATTATGCACCGAAATTCAAATCCAGAATCTCTGTGCATTGCTTTATAATCCTGTATTTGACATTTATGACAGGCTGTGGTTCTTTGCTATCAAATATTAGTTTTCTATTTTAACAACATTGTCAACAAGTTTCATTCAACAGACTTTTGCCATCCGAGGCAGACTGAAATTCACTCAGTGCTTCGAATAATGTTGAAAGATGTATAAACACACATCTCGCTAATCACAGCTGTTAGACTTTTTTCTCACCCCCAATTCCGGATTTCTTCTTTTTTTTAAAAATATATTTATAATTTCTCTTTTCCTTAGCGTGCAGCTGTCTGTGCTTTGTAGTTTTTTGAGGTATTTTGAAGTGGAAAGAAATATTGTTTAGGGCAGTTCTTTCAATGTTTTAAAGACTGATAGAGCAAACTGGCTTCTGTTGTTGCAGAAGCACATTTTCAGGACCTGGAGAGGATGTACTGTGATCTGTCCCACGAATGTAAATCATTTTTTGCACGTAATCAGTCCTAGCTTTTCTCTAGTTAGCAAGGAAGATCACTGTAGGTGGAGGTCGTATGTCATCATTTACTGTGGCATGTTTTAGCTAAGCAAACTTGTCTGTTCTGGTTGACTGCATCTGTGAAAAAGAACTGGATTTACCTCTGCTCTACGGGGAAATGGCTTGTGTGGACCTCCTTTTCCCAAATAGAGTGAAATGTAAAAGGGAAGTTGTAGAAAAATGGTGCGGTAACTCTATTAAGTACTATTTACCTGTTGAAGGGTGGAAGGATTGCCAAGAGCATGTTTTGAGAAAATAAAGGTATTTTTATTAAAAAGTAGTTAAAACTTAACTTGTAACCACACATGAGTTTTTTGGGTAATGCTCTTCTCTAAATATGTCTTACAAAAAAGGTAGCTGCAGTACTCCCGACAAACAAGGGTTGCATGTGCAATTACCTGCTTGTTTCCATTATTATCATTACATGCTAAATACACTTTGTATGACATTTATTTTGAAAAGTCTGCAGAAGTTTGCTGTCTCAGTACCTCCAGTTGTCTGCCTTTTGTAGTATGGACTAAATCTGTACAAGATCTCTTGACACATCTGCAGTGTATACCTTTTTATGGGAAAGTGAGCTAATTGATGGTATTCTAAGCTAATAATCAGTCTCATTCATAGGTTGGTTGTAGGTGTTGGAAAGCATTGACAGATCTTTCATTAAAGCATATAGGAAGTTAGTCTATAGTCAGTTTTGGATGTATTACGCAGAGAAGTATACCTGTGCTTCATTTGTGGTTCCTTACTGTAGGACCAGGCAATGTGATAAACTAGAGGATGTAAGTTCCCACTTTTCATTTTCACTACAAATTGTGTCAGTTTTCTTGTGTAAGATTTTTATGTTCAAAGTACTGTCAGATTGAAAGATAGTTTGATTGCTTCAAAATGAACTGTAAGGAGTATAGCTGTACAAGACTTGTGTGTCTTGTAACATTTAGCTTGCTATAGTTTACTTACATTAATATATTTGCATCTGCATTTTTGTTCCAAAGATTTTTCTAATTGATGCTTTAACACTTTTTGTATTTAAAAGGGGGGAAGCTGTGGGGAGAGGATAGGGTCTTAAATCCAGATGCACAAACCATGAAGCTTGTAAATTTTCTGTAAAAAACACCTGACTAAATCATGTGAATTAAAACAAGTACATGTTAGGAGTCATGGTGTCTCAGAAGTGGAACATCTGTCTCTTTTTTCTTTTTTTTTTTTTGTCCCTTATTTATTGGTCTGGTCTACTTAGGTTAGGGTAACCACAAAAGACTAAGGATGGAGAAGGGGTGTGACTGGGAGATATGTTAGGATGGAGTAGTGCTAAGTCCAGAGTCTGAGTTCACATATGATTAATCCTCTGTAGGGTGCAGTTAACTTAGGAGAGACTTGGCCCCTTTTGTCTTGCTAAAAAGAAACACTGGGTGGGTGTGTACTGAGAGCGGGATGTGTTTGCATGCTGGAAGAAATTAGTGGATTTAAAGTGGACTGAGTGGTTGTTATTTGAGGAATATTCCAAAGAAAAATCAAAGGGGTGCCAGAGGATTGAGTAACACTGACTATTCTTTTAGTCCAGGCTATTTCAAAATTAGGTTGGTGAAGTCTTAAACTTTTATTCTTCTCCAGAGGACTGGATAAAAGACTTTTTTCTCTGGAGTCTGTCTAGAAAGATGGTTATTATTAAGTCTTGCTTTGCAGATGATACTTATCTGTCTAGTATCTAAACAATGAGGTGATGAACACTACTGGAAATCAGACGACGTGTGCTAATTAAACTATTTTGAATGTAAAATGTATGATGTAGCCCTAATTCTTTTACAGCTTCAGAAGGGATTGTAGGGGGTGTGCATACACACCTGTGGACAGCAGGGCACAGAGATCGGTATCATCTTAACACTGATACTAAGATTTTTAAGACTTCCCTCTTTCACATTTTATGATAATATTGCATGTTTCTGTAGCCTTGCACTTGTTTACATTAAGGAAATACATAACTAAATAATTTGATAAATACTTTCTGTAGTAATAAAAATTCATCATGCAGAACAAATTCCTGGAAGTTATGTGTGAAATATTTGCATAGCTTTTAATTGACTAAATACGCTTCAGCCTTTTATCGAAAGGAAGCAGCTGTGTAGCTATTGCCAATGTTTAGAATAATCCAAAATGGAGGTGCAGGAAAAGCAGAAGCCCTCATAGGCATTGCACATGCATCAGTAAATTTCCAGTCTTTCTGAGTCTACCTCCTCTGCTTTAAATCCTCCAAAAATGTCTTGCTGACAGAACGAGTGAATAATCCTCCCTCATCTGATACTTGTATTTTCCATAAAGATGTGATCTATAAAATTTGGGCATGACTTAACAAATAATGTTTTCTAAGTAATGATGGAACTAGCAGATGCCAACTCCCGTCACCCCAAACACCATGACGAAGCAGGGGGAAGGCCAACAGGGCAGATGTTGTAGTAGGAGTCTACTATAGGCCACTCACCCAGGACAGAGAGGTGGATGAAATATTCTATAGACATTTAGGAGAAATCTCACGATTGCTTGCCCTTGTTCTTGTGGGAGACTTTAACTTCCCAGACATCTGCTGGAAATACAACACAGCAGAGCGGGACCAGTCCCAGAGATTCCTGGAATGTGTGGCAGATAACTTCCTGACACAGCTGGTGAGCGAACCAACCAGAGAAGATGCCCTGCTGGACCTCCTCTTTGTGAACAGAGAAGGGCTGGTGGAGGATGTGGCAGTTGGAGGCCGACTAGGGCACAGCGATCATAATAGAGTTCTCTATTCTGAGAGAGGCCAGGAGAGGGGGCAGCAGAACTGACATCCTGGACTTCCAAAGGGCTGACTTTGACTTGTTTGGGCACCTGCTTGACAGGATCCCTTGGGAGATGGTCCTGGAGGGTATAGGGGTCCAGGAAGGCTGGGCACTCTTTAAGAAGAAAGTCTTAATGGCTCAGGAGCGGGCGGTCTCCAGGTGCTGTAAGAGAAGCCGGTGACAGAGAAGAACACCCTGGCTGAACAGGGAGCTTTGGCTGCAACTCAGGGAGAAAAACAGAGTTTACCACTTTTGGAAGAAGGGGCTAGTGACTCACAGTGATTACAAAGATGCTGTGAGGCTATGCAGGGCGGAAATCAGGAGGTCTAAAGCCCAGCTGGAAATTATCTGGCTTCAGCAATCAAGGACAACAAGAAATGTTTCTATAAGTATGTGAGCAGCAAAAGAAAGACCAGAGAGCCTCCATCCCCTGCTAGGCGCGGGAGGAAACATGGTAACAAGTGATGAGGAAAAGGCTGAGGTCCTTAATGCCTTCTCTGCCTCAGTCTTTAATAGCAAGACTAGCTGTACTGAGGGAATCCAGCCTCCTCAGCCAGAAGACAGAGACTGGGAGAACGACCCCCCTCGCATTCCAGGAGGAGACAGTCAGTGACCTACTGCATCACATAGACATACACAAGTCCATGGGACCAGATGGGATACACCCGAGGGTGCTGAAGGAGCTGGCTGGGGTGCTCGCCAAGCCACTTTCCATCATTTACCAGCAGTCCTGGATGACCAGGGAGGTCCCGACAGATTAGAAATTGGCCAATGTGATGCCCATCTATGAGAAGGGTCAGAAGGATGATCTGGGAAATTACAGGCCTGTCAGCTTGACTTCAGTCCCCGGGAAGCTGATGGAACAGCTCATCCTGAGTACCATCACACAACACATGCGGGACAACCAGATGATCAGGCCCAGTCAGCATGGGTTTATGAAAGGCAGGTCCTGCTTGACAAACCTGATCTCCTTCTACGACAGGGCGACCTGCTTATTGGATGAGAGAAAGGCTGTCGATGTTGTCTACCTTGACTTTAGGAAGGCCTTTGACACCTTTTCCTGCAGCATTCTCCTGGCAAAACTGGTTGCTCGAGGCTTGAATGATCGCATGCTTTGCTGGGTAAAAAACTGGCTGGATGGCCGGGCCCAAAGAGTTGTGGTGAACAGAGTTAAATCCAGTTGGTGGCTGGTCACGAGTGGTGTCCCCCAGGGCTCGGTTTTGGGGCCACTCCTGTTTAACATCTTTATTGATGATCTAGACGAGGGGATCAAGTGCACCCTCAGTAAGATTGCAGATGACACCAAGTTGGGTGGGAGTGTTGATCTGCTCAAGGGTAGGGAGGCTCTGCAGAGAGACCTGGACAGGCTGGAGCGATGGGCTAAGGCCAACTGTAGGAGTTTCAATAAGGGCAAATGCCGGGTGCTGCACTTGGGCCACAACAACCCCCAGCAGCGCTACAGGCTTGGGGAGGAGTGGCTGGAGAGCTGCCAGTCAGAGAGGGACCTGGGGGTGTTGATTGACAGCCGGCTGAACAGGAGCCAGCAGTGTGCCCAGGTGGCCAAGAAGGCCAATGGTATCCTGGCTTGCATTAGCAATAGCGTGGCCAGCAGGGACAGGGAAGTGATCTTGCCCCTGTACTCGGCACTGGTGAGGCTGCACCTCAATTATTGAGTTCAGTTTTGGGCCTCTCACTACAAAAAGGACATTGAATTACTTGAGTGTGTCCAAAGAAGGGCAGTGAAGCTGGTGAAGGGTCTGGAGCACAGGTCGTACGAGGAGCAGCTGAGGGAACTGGGGTTGTTTAGTCTGGAGAAGAGGAGGCTGAGGGGAGACCTCATCACCCTCTACAACTACCTGAAATGAGGTTGCAGAGAGCTGGGGATGAGTCTCTTTAACCAAGTAACAAGTGACAGGACAAGAGGTAATGGCCTCAAGTTGCGCCAGGGAAGGTTTAGACTGGATATTAGGAAGCATTTCTTTCCCGAAGGTGTTGTTAGGCATTGGAATGGGCTGCCCAGTGAGGCGGTGGAGTCCCCATCCCTGGAGGTGTTCAAGAGAAGGGTCAACTTAGCGTTTAGGGATATGGTGTAGATGGGAACTGTCAGTGTTAGGTTAATGGTTGGACTGGATGATCTTCAAGGTCTTTTCCAGATTCTGTGATTCTGTGAAGTTTGTTATGGGGTAGACAACCTGATTCCATAACCAGGCCAGTCATCATTCTTTTAAGTGAAGAGTGGTCTTGTGTTTCATGGTCTTCATTTCTACATCAGGCCTGCAGGAGTGTATTACAATTTCATCACCAATGTTTTCCATTCTGGTTTTGTGTTCAGCTAACGATCCAGATGTCAGGAAGGCATTTCAGGCTCTTGCCTGTTAATCCAGAAACTAGGAAGCTGTGGTTTGTATCCACCAAGAGGATTAGAGCAGCAACAATCAATCATGTATCAGTATCTCTGATGTACAGGCAGACACCAATACAAAAAAATATTTAAGTTCATATTGCTGCATGAAGGCGAGGCGGTGGGAGGTACTACAGCATGGGTATAAAATGCACTATATGGTATATTTTAGGGTAGGTAGAACATAGCAAAACATTTTCGTCCATTCCTCCTTTGCTGATCCCTGCCTCTTCTTGTTTTTGGGCTCTCTCCAGATGTCAAGGATCTGCCACTCTTTTGGCTAGGTAGGGTCAGTTGAAGCAAGAGGTTTGTGAACATACTTGTTCCTGTCGTTAGAAGTCCAATAAATGCATATGCCCTTCTTATGTATGAATTCTGGATGCTGGCCCTCTTGACAGTGTTCCTCTTGGAGTCTTGCTAATCTTTCCCGCAGCAGACTTTTTTCTGTTTTCTTATTGCAGTCCTTTGTGACAAATGCAATCGTGAACTGTAGCTGGATGTTTATTATAAGTGCAGAGTATGATTCATTATGTAAGAGAAGCACTGCACAGCAACTTTATTGTGACCTGCCCAGGGGTCCAAAATAGTCATTGCAGGTAACTGAATCACAGTTTTCCTTTCCTTTTATTTCTTGTGGTCTACGAAGCATTTATAGAGTTATACACAACAAAAATATGCAAATGTATTAAGATAAAATTCTTATGCTGGTAGTGTCAATAAAGCTAATAAAGCTAAAAGGCAGCTGTGAACCTTAAAACCCCCATGTATTAGGGTTGTCAGGGACATTTTAAATGCTGAAATATGATAAGATAAGGTTGCTCCACATGTGATTTGTAACCAAAGCTACCAAGAGTTAGTAACTGTATTGTGTAAGACAATGAAAAAAATATCTAGTGTACATATAGAGCTTGCTACTATCAAGAGGCTTGTCAGAAGGAAGCACACTGTCAATTTATGCTAGCTATTTTGTTTTTATAAACACTCATGTCAGCTACTTCATTCCTTTTATGCAGTACTAAGCTCCTGATAGTAATGTGTATTGTGCAACCATGAGCTAAATAGAGCATATATAAATTCAGTTTTCAAATAAAAACAGTGCCACAGTGAAAATACATATCTTTGTGTTAAAGTTCAAACTTTACACACTCTGTGCACTACTGACTGTGATTCAGAAAACAGAAGTAGTGAGGCACGAACTTCAGTCTTTTGCAGTCAGATTTTTCCAGTGACTTCAGTAGGAGCAAAAGTAAGTTTAAGGTGTCAGAAGTTAGTTTTGGGCTGCTTCATTTTTATTAAAACTTCAGAATTCGGAGGAATCAGTTGCTGTCATGTTTATGTATGAATGCATCATACAAAAACAGTGACTTGGTTGAGCACCATCATTGAAGTTTTGCAGATTTTTGCCAGTTTCCTCTGGAAATGAAGCAATGCTTCTGTTCCCCTTACTCACATTGGACAAAGTTCTGCAATAGCCTTCCCACTTCCAGTCAAAAACTTCCAGTCAAAGTACTACTAACAGTCAATTTGTACACAACTAATTAATACTCCTCTTGGGGGAAGTGCAAGAGAGATGCAAATGTTGTCCCTGAGTTTAAAGAGTACTTTTCCATAGTGCCTATTTTACAATACCTTTATGAAGACCATTGCTATCCTCTTCTTGTTTTCATTTATTTTGGAGCTGCAAAATCTTGGTGGCTTGTAGTCTTCTCTGTGTATTATACCTGTTCTTTGAAAGGCAGGTGAACTCCATGGTCAGTGACCTCTTGAGTAGTTCATGTATATCCTGCTTAGGTGTCTCCATTTTTTTTCTTCAGTAGAGGTTATTGTTGTGAGGCAGACAGAGTGAAGGAGTCTGTTTTGCACATGGACTGCTGTCCTTGCCCCATCACCTGTGGCTGACATTCAGCCATGCAGGTTAACACTAGCTTAGTTACCTATACATAGATAGGGCTTTCTTTTGTTCTGCAAGTAGTTGGGCTTTTTGTTTTAGTTTGGTGTTTTGATTGTATTTTGTTTGTGGTTTGTTGTTTGTTTGCTTGTTTTTTTTTTTTTGTTTTTGTTTTTTTAACAGATGCAGTAAATAGCAAGTAGTGTATATTGTTTTCTTAAGGTAGAGGTCTTGAGGTAGGACTTCACTCAAATGTCAATGTAGGGTGCATATTATGTTTTACTGAATCTTTAATATGTTAGCCATGAATGTATGATAAGGGCTGCAGCCTGTACATGCCTCCTCCTCTCACAGCTCATGTCCAGCTCTGTACATCATTGGCTCTGGTCATTCTTACTGCAGCTAGCTGCAATGCTTCAAATTGTCCTTTCATATTGTACCTCAGGGGAAGAAGAGAAGCAGAGCCTGCTTTCACTGTGGAAGGGCTGACAAAACCCTCTAGCAGATCTCTCACTACAGCTTCCCTATGTCAGGCCGTGTGTGTGTTGGATGACTGGGGTGGGAGGGCTTGATGGCTGAGCCACTGACATTCTGGTTTGGTTTAAAATTATTGTATGGCAGCTGATGGGAGGAATGAGGAGCAATTGCCTCCAAATAGGAGTAGTACCATCAGTTGTTGCTTTGCAAAAATTCTGGTATGTTTCTATGTCTTTAAAAGTTAACAAACTGATCCATTGTTTCATGCAGCACGTGCCACGTTGCATTATGAAGACTGAGAGCACTGATGTTGAACCATTTCCAGATTTCGTTGCAGATTATTCCTCAGTAATCTGAAAAATCCTGCAATTTTAAAACACCTTTCATTTTTTTCTCCTTAAATATTTTTTTGATAAATCTGCAGTAATTATTTTAGTCTTTTGCCCATGATGGTATTATTTCTTCTCTTTATTATGGTCTGTTTACAGTTCTTTCAGTGAACGACTTCAAGGTAGAAGCAGAGTGAGACATCCTTACTGCACTGTAATAATTTGTGTTGTAAGTAAGAAAAAAAGATAATATAATATTTCTGAAAATAGTATGAGAAGTTTATTGTTTGTTTGAAGTGGGACCATCTGCATGGGGCTCCAGGACTTTGATGGGGAACCGAAAACTGAGTTTGGGCCTTCCATTCAACTGCAGAAAGTCAGATAAGTGCTTAAAGTATTCAAAATTTTGGTATCTAATAGAATTTTATACTTTACTGGAAATGGCACTTAAAGCAGGCAGTTTATGTGGCCTGAAAGATGCAGGTTTTAAAAACAAACTGAAAACATTAACAAATGAACAGTTTGGGCTTGTTTCTCCATCATACTTTATTGATTTACACCCATATAACTGTGTCCTTTCTATATAAAATTAATGTGAAAATGTGTAAAATCAAGGTCAGTATGTTTTTTCTTTACTGCAGCGGAACAAAAACCAAGTATAATTCTTTCTCTGCATTCTTTGTCATCGAGATACTTTACTTTTAGTGATATGCCTTCTGCATTTTCTTGCAGAATTTGTTAAAACTGGGCAAAAAGAACACTTTTTCAGTGTTCTCTGAATTCTTTTAAGGGCACATCCTAATGAGAGAATAATTGTTGAGGTAAATTAACTACTGAAAGTTCAGTAGTTATCAGATAAATAATTGGAACAAATGTATTTATTTTAAAATATAGAACCACAGACTGGTTGAGATTGAAAAGGACCCCTGGATATTGTCCAACCCATTCAAGAGCCAAGTAGACAGGTTGCCTAGGATTTTGTTCGTGAATATCTTCAAAAATGGTGACTCTACAATCTTTTTGGACTACCTGTTCCAGGGTTGAATCACCCTTATTGCAAAAATGTTTTGTCTTGTGTTTAAGTAGAATTTCCTGTATTTCAGTTTATGCCTGTTGCCCTGTTAGCTGAAAACCTGAAGTCTGGCTTCATCTTCTGACTCCTTCCAATCAAGTATTTATATACACCGGGATAAGATTCCCCTCAGCCTTCTCTTCTCCAGGCTAAACAATACCAGTTCTCTCAGCTGCTCCTCATTTAACAGATGCTCCAACCCCTTTGTCATCTTCTCTACCTTTTGCTGGACTAGCTCCAGTATGTTCATATCTGTCTTGTACTGGAGAGCCCAGAACTGCACACAGATGTGGTGTCAAAAAAATATGGTATATATTCAGTAAAAAGGCTATGTTACAAACATTAGCTTTTCTCAATAAATATTTCTTTATCTGCAAATGTTAAATTTGCTGAAAAACATATTCTCTGTTTTTTCGTTAAAGTTTCAGTAATAAATGGTTATGGACTTCTCACTATCTGTGATCTGAATCTGAATTTTGCTTAGTTTCAGACAGAAGGATAAATAACAGATTTGCAGTATAACTCCCTATATAACAGGTGGATACACTGCAGGTTTGAAGCTGGTGTTTGTAAGTGAGTGCAGCCACTGGAGCATGTATGTGACATTAGGCAGTGGTGTTGGGAAGGGAGGACTGCAGATCCTTCTGCTTTTACAGGAGTGCCACTCCACTGTAACATCTCTCCGTGAAACTATGGTACATCCTTTTCTCCATCTCCAAATTAAATTGTCCAGGCAAACCCAATGTAATTACTCCAATTAACTTTATGAACCATTCAGATTAAGTTTTCCCCTCTGCTCCAACCTTTGCAGATACCAATTTTCACTTTGATTTCTCATTTTCTGTTGCATCACACTAATCCCTCCATTTCGATGAGGTTTTTTGTTTTCTTTACCTAGCCCTTTTCCTCTTTTCCCTTCTAAAAGTTTTTGGTGCTTCTGCAACTTTATCTACCTCACTGTTAGTGGCTATCAAAATGACATCTGGGTTAAACATCAGAGTGCTTGTTTCTCCATTCTTGAATGTTGACTCAGGAAAGTCAACATCAAAGTTTTAAGATTGGTCTTAAGAATTTCAGGTGACTCTTGACATTCATCTTAGTAACACAATTTTTCTCCTCATGCATCTTCTGCATGCTAATAGGAGATTCTCCCATGTAGGAGTTAGTACTTTTTTCTAGCTCAATTTCCAGTCTGGAATAGCCACTGAAAGCTGTGTTTGAATTCCAGAGTTATCCATGTTGTTACTACAAGCAAAAGCTTTTAGTTTAAAGTCCATGATAGGTTAAGCTTATATTGTTTTTCAGCTTTCCAGTTCAGCATCCAGGCTATTTAAAATTCACTCCATCTTTTCTCAAAATACTACAGTGCTACTCTTTAAGTGAATGATTTTCAGTTACCAGCTAGAGTGTACTTTATTCTCTAGGTGTTTTTACTGATGATTGCAGAGACCATTTGAATGGCGTAAGTTTACAACAGCAGGTAGTCTCTGCTAGTGCTGCTGGGTTTTATCTGTGATAACTGGAGTGGTACAGTCTAGGCTTATTTGACTTTCACTGTTTATAGATAATTTTATGTGACAGTAAAGCTGTGGTATTTGGATAAAGAAATGTCCTGTGTATGGACGCAGTGTCTGGTAGTTTCCATAATTTATTAAGACTAGGAAACTGTATAAGCATATGTACCTCTGCTGAAGTAATAACTGTTTAACAGATACTAGTCACCAAGGGCATAAAATAAAATACTAGGAGAAAAAGTTAATAAGTAACCCTCTGGATGAATTCTTTCTTTGGGAAAAACATAAACAACCTTGACTTGATGCTTTGTATTATGGAGTCAGGTATAGTGAATAATAATCTATTACAAAAAGAAGGAAAGATGTATATTTCTGTAGATCTTGTGGACCATTTGCTGAATGTGAAGCATGCTTCTGTTTAGTTTCCACTACTTCTGACAGTGACAGCTCATGATACAGCATTAATGTCCTGGTATTATGTGACATCTTTTCAAATGATTTTTGTTTCTTTTATAACTATCTTTTGAAAGAGTGGCAAAGCTCAGAGGGAATTTGGAACATTCCTGAGCCTTAATTTTCTAAGAATCAAGTTCTTGTTTTAGTAACTGCTTGTTTTGTACAGGCAGAGTACTTCTTCCATGTTCATCTATTACTTCACAGCTTAGTTTATTAATCAAGAATGAGTCATCATTGTTATCACTGTGAATTACAGACATGTCTTCCTTCTGTGCGTGGTTTCTTATACATAATGAAACAAAGTTGTCTTACATAAATGCTAGTATATTGCAACTTAATCTTGATCAAGTGGATTTTATGATAATTAAATGCCTATGATTAGATTGTTTCCTTGCTTTCTGTATAGTAACTATAGTCTTGCAACACTTCAGTACAATTTTTCATTGAAGAACTTTGTGTTAGACTTCCGGGGCCTGTATGGGTAGAGGACAAGATGTTAGCATCTTGCTTTCTTCTAACATAGAGAAGTAACAAGTGTATGTGGCTTTAAGGTTTTCTTCTGATGAAGATGTTCTTGGAGTCTTCACACGCTCCCTACTGCAGACTGACATGTAATACAGACATAGGAAGAATAGTACAATGTTTTTGTGAATGAAAACTGTTTAATCTAGGCAAAAAACCCCAACAGACAAAAAATAAACAGTGACAAAATTTTGTTAAAATTTTAGTAGTAGTGCAGATTAGAAGGAGGTTTATCACAAAGTCTTTTCCCCTTAGCAGTACCCGTATCTTTGATTTACTTCCGCTTCTGATTTTTGTATGGCATTTATTTGAGAAGCAAAATATATGTTTAATGAATTAACACACACAGAGCACTGTGTTGTTGTGACTAGACTGCGTGCAGAACTTGTCTCCTGTGACATAGACATATGCTTTACATAATTTTCTCTGTTAATGCATGGATGTCCTCTAGTGGAAGTGGTTGTAGATAATACACAAGGCAGCCTCCTTTTAGTTTAGGAAGCACATCCTGTTTCTAGCTCTGTAGAAAGAAATTTCTCTGAAGGAAAGATTTTCTTTAAGGATGTCAAAGGGGAACAAATTACCTTAGTGTTTTCTGAACCACATCTGAGGAATAATGAAACTGTTAAAGCTCTGTAGAGACCTAAAGTCTTAAGTATTTGCAGGATGAGATAGTGGCATGGTCCTCTGTATCATTGCAATGTGTACGTTATCAGGAAAGAAATATTGAATATGAATAGTCTGCTTTCCTAAATGACAAGTCAAATGTGTTGTATTAAATTCAGCAAAAAATTAACAGTTTCCTTTTTAGAATGGTTCTGTGCTGTTATTCTCCAAAGAATATGTTCTGGATAAATTGTTGGCACAGTGTTATCTTGATATGCAGACTGCTCTTGGGCCTCTGCTGCTCATCCTTGCCTTATGTAACAACGTTGATAATTTTCACGACAGGTGTGCAGAAAATCCTAACTATAAAAAGTAGGAATAAGAATTATTTGTTAATTTTTTTAATTTCTTGATAAAACCTCAGAATGTCACAGATACTGGAACTGTTGACATAGAATGAAAGACTTGGAGAAAATGCAAGAAGAAATAAAGGAAGAAAAAGGAGGGATGCTGATGACAAAGGAAGGCAGTTGGTGGAAGAAAAAGCTTTGCCTGACAGTTTTGTCAGAAATGAGATGAAAAAGGCAAGACACAGAGTGGAGGAAACTGATGCTGGTCTTCAGAGTCTGTGTAATGTCTGTGGATCTGGCAAGGAAATCTGGAATGTCAGGAATACAACTTCAGGGGAGATTTCTACTGAAATTTATCCTTGCTGTTCTTAATTTTATTTTTCTTCCACCTCCTGTGAAAGCTTCCTCTTAGTCACCTTAAATTGCAGTTTTTGCTTTCATGAAGGAATATGTCCACTGTGACTTTTCCACAGTGGTAGTCTCCTTTTGTTATTTACAGATTTATGCATGTTTCTGTTTCTTTGGGGATTTTGTTGTTAATATTTTGTTCTTTGGATGTTAGAACATCATAGTATCTTTGTGTTGTGCTTGATAAGAAAGCATATGCTGTGGTTCTGCTTTTTCTCTGCTTGTTTTCTTAGACCATGATTATTTTCCAAAAGCATATTTAAAAATATCCTTTCCTCTCTTCCTCTGTTATTACATCCTGCAAGAAATGAAGGTGATTTGCATCACTTAAATTCTGTGTTTGTTCTAAGATAAAGTGATGCTTCTAATTAACTACCGTTAGGTGTCCTGGCCTGGTTTGTCTTGTGGCAACCTCTTAATTCTCTTAGTAGGGGAGTGAACTTTCTCAATCTTTTCTGTCTCACCTTGAGGGTGAAACCACGGCCAAAGAGTAACACCCTGTTGGAACTGGAGTGTCCTTTCCAGCAGATTTTTTTTCCCCTCCCCTCTCTCCAGTCAGTAGAATTCTGGTAAGGTCTTTCAGACTCTGGGAAATGTTATCTCAAGATACCCAATTAAAAGCAAGAGTAATAGCAGCTGAAGATAGCAATTTAAGTGGTATTCTTTTATGAGGGAGTGACATTAGGCGTTTATCTTTGCATGTGGTTACAAAAGTGCTTTATCAGTGAAGTAAAATAATGTCTGAAGGACTAATTTGCTATAGCATGCTGTATATTAATGTCAAAGGAGCACTGTCCAAAATGGGTGGATACATGTACCAGGGCATGAAATGCCATTCTGAAGAGTTTATTTGGTTTTGTTCGTTTAATTTTGGTTTGTTTTGCTTTGCAGACAATGTTACAGATAGTGTAACATCACTAGAGTGCCAGGTGCTTCCCATTATAAAATACCATTTTCAGTTGACTGTAACTTTTTGGTTAAGGCCAAATAGTTCAGACAGAAATTTTCAATGCTCAGTTCTGCATCATGCAGGTATTATTTTTTTAACTTTATTTTAGACTAGGTAGTCGATCTACTTCAGAGCAATAAGCACGGGAAAACTTCATTGTTTTGATCATGCTTGTCATCTTCATGCTTGAAAGCTTTTTTCCCTCCTTCCTTTCTCTATGATAAAATAGTGGGGTTTTTTATCATGGAAGCCGTATGACATAGCCAAGGGATGTAAATGCCCCCTCTGCTATAACAAGTCTGAGTCCAGGACTCCACCTTGTAAGTGAGGAGGATTTATTTTTTTTCTTCCTCCCCTGAGTAAACCATGCCACTTTGCTGAGCTAACTTGCTGGAGAGATACATACCTGAAATAAAAGGAGAAAGTTGAACAGCAGATTGAGGGTAAACTGGGGTGAGAATGCTGTGATGCGTATAAACTGCATATACAGTTTACCTTTGCCTAAGGAAAGGTTGGCAGAGGAGGATGCGAAAATGACCATAAATGAAAAACTGGTAAGATGATAAGGCTGTGATGAGAGATGTGCATATTTGAGGGCTCTTGGGAAGATGTCAAGTTTGAGAGTTTTAAGCAGAATCCACATACTGAGGTCCCTTTTCTTCAGAGGGCTAATAGGCTCCCAGGATCTCAGACTGTCTCCCACCTTCATTTCTAGATGTGTGAAACCCTCTAGTAAAAGCTCCATTGTTTTCTCAGATCCTTCATATCATGGCTGTCAATTATCTTGTTTCTTTGTGTACCAGTGGTGTTATAATGATTTACATGACTCAACTATCAGTACGGTGCCAAATGATGGAGTTGATCTTTTCCACTATTTTGGTTTGCTTTTAAACTAGGAGATGGAACATAAACTTAGGGTGTGTATTCTTAAAATGGTTTCTTTACTGGTTTTGATGCAGTTTTCAGTTGCGTTCCCGTAACTGTTTTATGTGAGACTCTGCTTTACTTAGAGTATTTTTTGGTGGCTCATGCTTGCTATGTAATTAACTGTGTGATACTACGTCATTATAATTATCTGGTGTGGTAGCCCATGTCTTATATATAGTATGGTGTTCAGAGCTTTTCTGAATGGAGAATTAATTTCCTATTGGGCTTCTCTGTGATAAGCTTCATTATGGTCCTGGGAAGTCTCATAAATGTTTAATAATTTTATTTTCACAATACAGTTATGAGGTGAGGGGGTATTATCTCCAGTTCACAGATACAAGACTGGAGGGTGCCAAATATGAAGCAGTAGAAACCTTGTTTTTCAGTATTAAGGACTTCGTAGCTCCACTGTCTTCAGCTGTAACAGATTTATCTTTGGCAAATCAGATATGAATCATGTCAGAAAATAAGGAATACACATCTGCAAGGTAGGTACAGTTTTGATGGCAGTGATTTCCTACAGTATCACCAAACTGGCAGAGGCAAGGGTAGAATCAGGGTATTTTTGAAGCTCATTTACTGAATTAGCTAGTGGATTATCGCCCACTCACTCCCCTGCCTCTTTTTTTTTTCTTTTTTTTTTTTTTTTTCTTAAAGTCTCTCTTGCTTTTGTACTTACCAACACAGTAGTCCAGGGCTCTTTTACCAAATGAAACTGGTCAAGTCTCAGGCCAGCTTGACCTTTTCCATTCAGTCAGGAATTTACGTTGAAAGTACTGTGCAATCCAAGTCTGGACCATAAAGTATATGTGCTAGGGCCTCCAACTAAAATTATAGGGGCAATTTTGACCCAGTGACCCTAATTTTTACTCTTAATTTTTAAGCTTTACACTTTGGTAGAAGGGACACTAAAGGGATGCAAAGTTTGCATTAATTTAAGGGGTCTAGGAAAACTGAATCATATATATTGAAACCAACATCTAAAAACAAATCCCTGACTGAAATGAGGTCACTAAAAATGATAAGTTCTGAGATGGTTTATGCAAAATGAATGAACAGATAGCTGAAATTAACTAAGCAAATTATGAAGAAGTGTAATAGTGTGTCTGTCTGTTAACTGTTGTCAGCTGAAGTGCTATCGAAATCTGCATGCATTAAAGGAGAAGATACCACCAAAAAGCTGACTGCGTTTTTGGGAAGAGATTTCAGCCTTGTATTTTCATTATTCTGAGTTCTCAGAATCTCTTTTGCAGAAGGATCTTCTAGTGCTTTTGTAATGCTTACTGATCACAAAGGAATCAGGTATAAGCAGATAGATATTTAAAAGGTATTTCAGGATCTGTGGAGTCTAATCAGTCTATGGAAATATTTTTACTTCTAATTGATTAAAGTAACTGTAAACGTTAATTTTAAATGATCTGAATCGCACAATGTTACTAAATCAACATTTTGTAGTACTGATATGGGATATTTTCACTGCTACAGTCTAAATGTATATAAATCTCCTGGCTTAAATTTCAGTCCTGTTTTATCTCCTTCCTCAAATATAATCTAAATTATTGTCATTAAAAAATTAGTCATGCTCTTGAAGAAATGTGCACTCTTTTTACCATGTTAGCCTTGATCAATAATCACCTTTAAAGATACTGTGACACTCAAAGAGAATCTTTTATTCCCTAATTATGGATGATCTTGGACACTATTAGAAGAAAGTTGCGGCTTTTTTTTTTAAAAAAAAAGGAAAAATAAAGTGGAATTTGCTTGCTTTGCATTATAATAGCTATTGTGAAAACAGACTGGTTACATTTTTTCACTGGAATTTTAATTAAGCAAAGCCATCAAGGAACTAGGGTAGATGCTTTTTAAAATTGTAAATTGAAATTAAAAAAAACCCTAAGCATATTGTAAAAAGGAAATTCTTCCCATAAGTGAACTGTGTATTACACTGTACTTTGTTTCCACAACACATTTAATTTTTTTGTAGTGTACTTTTTATGTAGTAAAAGGACCCTGAAAATTAAGATACGAATCTTTTACAATACTCACTCTTTCTGTCTCTGTTGTTCCCTTATTTTTTTTTCACTGGATATTGTCAGCATTTTATTTCTTATTATAAAGGCAATACAGCTTCTGGCATAATACACCATTAGGGAAGACACTGTTTAGGTACCGCTCCAAAATATTTTTCATTCCTGAATCGTGTTGCAGCATAAACTCAAAGTTAGTGATGTATTTCGTCTCATACATGTTGAAAAGCTCATCACAACTGGGAGAGACTGGAAAGGGGAATTTTTATGATGTTTTTGTTATATTTAGAGGTGACAAATTTCTAGGTTACATATAGCTAAAATTATACCTAAGTCAGCAGTTGAAACTGAAAAAGGTTGATACTGGTCTTTTGTTGATTTTTATATAGCCTGTGTGTTTTTAGCTTAGGATTTTTAAGAAAAACCGTTTAGCACAATTCTGATTTGAGAGTGCTGCTGTCTGTTCTTTACGCACACCCATGCACAAGTACAGACTCTGTCTTGTTTGCTTTTGGATCTTCTAGTCACAGCTTTAGGTGATCACTGTGGCAGTGTGGCAGGTCTGGCATGTTCATGGACCATTTGTCAACTTTCTTGCTCAAATGTTACTGTCCTTCCATTGAATGTGCATCTGTTCAGAAGCTAGAAAGACCATGTTTGGAGTTTCAATAGCTGAATGAGCATTAGTTTTAAATTCAGTAGGAATTGGGAATTGTTGCAGCAAACGTCCAAAACAAGCCCTGGTTCAGTCTTTAAACTTGGGCTGCAGTAAATTCTTTTTGAAAACCATTTTAAGATCTGAAATTGATTTTATATTTGAAATGAAACCCTGAAGTTAATTATTTTTCTTTGGTTGGCTTAGTTGTAGGTTTTATTGCAAGTTTAGTGCACCTGGAAATAATACGTCCTGACACAGGATTTTGAAAATGAAATGCCGTGTAACATTATAGCCTAAACTCAGCTCCACATCTGTGCACTTTGTTTGACTATTCCCCTGACCTCAACAGGGTGTTGTAAAAATAACTGCACTGAAGATTGTAAAATGTCCATGTATTGTGGTAATAGGGGCCATGTAAGTACCTAAGATAGATGGATAGACAGATAGCATTAGTGCATTAGAGGGTTCCTTGAGAACAGTAACCAGATTAAGTGCCAGTGTTCTCCTATGTAGCAATGTTAATTGCCAATTTTTGGCAGTTGCACAGGCTCTAATTACTTTTTAAGAGAACCAAGGGAAGAAAATTTTCCACTAGGCTTTTATGGATAATTATTGCATTTTTTTTTTCCTTCCAGAAGCTTGAATGTTTGCTCTTAAGAGTATCCATCGGATCTGTCTTCTAGGTAAATGGTAGCATTACAGCACATGCAAGATTGCATTCTGTAGCCTTATACCATCCCTGTCCGCTTTTTAGATGATACCATTTACAATCTACTCCCTCAATGAACAGTTTATACAAATAACACATTAACACATTACAAATAACACATTGCTTTGTCTTGCTCAAATGCATTGTGTTTCTACACAATGCGTTACATAACAGCCACATATGTAGGGACTGTCCACTGTACTTGGAACTTTTGAAATGAAGCCTCATGACCATGCTGAACAAATATACAGGAGTGCTAGCATTTCATGCACTAAATTTGCCAGTGTCTCTTTCTAAAGGTTTCCAGGATTTACTCTTTCTATGGCTCATTCTCTCATTATGTATTCACGTTGTGCTCAAAATAAAAAGAAATTACTGTAAGAACGGTCTCAGAAAGACAAGATCCATGTAAGATGATAAACTTTAAATCATATTAAAAGATGAGTGTGTCATTGCAGTTGGACTGATACGGTATTGGCATCACCTTACATCACCCTTCTGTCAAGGGTTTGTTACAGTTCATTAGGATTTTAATGTAACACTCATCTTTCATAATACTTCATAAACCAATATACTCTGTCTTTGTGGTAATGAGTTAAGCTGAACACTGATGTTTTTGGCTGCAAACCCCACTGTGGCTTCAGTATTCCCCATTCGCTACAAGGTAAAATAACAAGTTTTCAACTTGAAGGACAAGACCTACAGATTTGAACGGGCATGAGGGTTTGTGTTGGTCAAATTCTGGTAGTTTATCAGAAAGTCCTTAAGATAATAGGTGTATGTAAAAACAAGACTGTTTTGGTGGGCTACGGGCAGGTAGGGACAATGTGCCCTAAACCATCCTCTCTATAGGCATTGATGCAGAGTTCACTAAGGTGAAAGTGTGTGTGTCCTACATTCACTCATCCTGCATTTGGCTCTAAAACATGCCTCTGACAAGCCTGGTCCTGTTTGAAAGATTACTAGAATTTGAACAAAACTTTTTTGTATTTTTCTTGAAGTGTTTACTGAAATAATTATCTAACCACTAGCGGGAAAAAAAAAAAAAAAAGAGGGGAGCAAATGTTAGTATTGGAAGTATTATTCATAAGGATTTTGTTCTTGATGTTGTAATAATTTGTAATAATATGTAATAATTTCAACCTGTACACCTAAAGTTATAAATTACATCATGATATGAAATGATCACACAGTAAGAAACCTGTGTTTTAATTTAAAAAATAAACATTAGCAATTGCTAAACCTGGTTGAAGTTTTGAGACTAATTGAAAAGATCTTTTTAGTGTTTGTGTGTGTATAAGGATAATGTTCCCTTCCAAGCCATCTCTATCACTTGGTGATAGAATAGTCAGTATCACAAACCTTCCTTTTACAGTACTTCACATGGCATTCATTCACACATTTCAAGGAGTTTAAAACTGCAGCTCCTTATGGTTTTAATTGTGATGAAAAATCTTGTTGTTCTCCTAAAAAATAAATAAAACTCAAGTTACAAGGTTTGTTGCACTTTCTGAACTCTTTTCCAGAATATTTTAATCAGCTTGTATTGAAGTATTTTATTAGTTTTGTAAGGTAGTAATTTACACAGGCACAGACAAATGAATAGATGAGAAAAGGACAGAAGCAGCACTGGGAGAAGAGGCTTTTAGCAAATAGTTAACAGCTGGAATAGATGGAGGATGGCAGAAACATCACCTCAGTTACCCTCAGCATTGGGTGTAACTAAGCTGACTGGTTCCCTCATCTCCTAGTGGTAGAAATTACTACAGATGGTTCAGACACATGATGTGAATAACCTATGCAAGACTGTTGGGAAGATGATTAAATTTAAAAAGTGCCATTTTCCAAGATCAGGTAAACATGAAACTCAGAGAAGGAAACAACCAACACCTATAAAACAGGAGGATGTAAGAAATCCAAGTAACACTGAGAACAAGGAGTGACACTCCTTATACGTCACTCTATATCTTATAACAACTCCCATTAACACCTGGCTGTTGGATTAAATGGCTAGCACAGGGAGCAATAATGGGGTAGTCCTTGGCAGCTGTCTTTTCTCATAACTTGTAATTCATTAACAGAATCTTGCAGAATGCTGATACATGTAAAAATTCATTCATCAGAACAAAATTCTGACCCTATAATCATTGTCCATGGTTGGATGTAGTCCAAGGCATTCCCTTCAGTTCCAGGCTCTCAATTCATAGACCTTGTTAAATGTTAGAGCCATCCTCCTGTACATTATCAGATCTCTTGATGCCACTCTTCTGACACTTCTGCAGTGTTTGTGAGGAGCAGGAGTACATCAGGAAATTTACTATATACACTTTCTTATTTAAGATTTTAGATGTTGATTTTCCATTAGTGCACAAAGGATTTTGTAATGGAGGTTTGGAAAGTGGGATTCTCTACTATTGTAAGAAAGGCTGGATGTGCAGAAGGGTCTTAATTCTGTACCATAGCCCTCAGTGTTTCAGAAATGAGTTTGTCATTCATTTGAAGCTGTATTCAAAGGCAGTTCATTCTTAACTCGATTGAAGATATGAAATAGTTTATGGTTCTTAGCAAGAATGATTTCTTACAGTGGTAAAATGCTGCAGTTTCATACATGGAATTTTAAGCTTATAAGTAAAATCAAAGTAAGGACAGTGGGTGTGTTTCAGTCATTGACAGAGTTTCCTAAATCTAAGCCTGTAAAAGCTGACTAGACCCCCACCAACATAGGAAAGGCTAAACAGGTGTGCTAAGTCTAAGGAAGGTCTAATGGTGGTGCTAGACTTGGCTAGGTTTCTGCTAATAGAGAGACTATAGTCTCCTCTTCTGTATTACTTTTATTAAACCTAAAGATTTATTAGGTATAAATCTGGGGTTTTTTTATTATAATTTCAAGTAATTTGGAGAGAAAATAATTAAAAATGTAAAATTGTTTTACAGTCATAAGTCATCTTTGGTGGTTCAAAATCTGTGTTTCTCTGTTTGGTTTTGATGATAACCAGGTTTGTAAAGAGGTATTTACTTATGGACTGTTCTTTAAAAGACCCTTAATTAGATTTAATATTCCTAATTTTATCTCACTAGGTGCTGAATAAGTTTGTCTCCAGTGACAATTTAACTGCCTGGATTATTTAGGTTGTATTCTTACTCATTTGACTCTTGCCTAAGATAAGAGAATTGCAATGGCTTTAGAGGTTTCTGATTGTTTTAATGCCAGTTCAGTTTTAAAGAAATCCTAAAATTACTTGAGTCCATGCTTTATAAAATATGGTCCCTTTGAAAACACAATAATTTATTCTAGAAACCTTAAAATGCTAAGAATACTATTAAAATGTTTTTCTGTGGGGTTTCTTTCAGATATAACTGTTATGATGATAACAAACCTACTTGGCAGCAAAAGATAACAAGCTTTGGTGGGTTGACCTTGGGTGGCTGCCAGATTCCCACCCAGCTGCCCTATCACTCCCCCTCCTCATGAGGACAGGGGAGAAAATAAGATGAAAAAGCTTATGGTTTGAGATGAGGACAGGGAGATCACTCAGCAGTTACCATCATGGGCAAAACAGACTTGACTTAATTTATTTCTGATTAAAAATAGAGTAGGGTGGTGAGAAACAAGGGCAAAAACCTAAAACACCTCTCCGTCACCTCTCCCTTCTTCCCAAGCTTAGCTTCACTCCTGACTGTTCTACCTCCTCACCCCAAGCGGCGTAGCGGGATGGGGAATGAGGGTTGCAGTGAATTCCTAATGCTTTGTCTCTGTGCATCCTTCTGCCTTATGTTCTTCTCCTGCTCCAGCATATGGTCCCTCCCATGGACTGCAGTTCTTCAAGAACTGCTCCAGCTTGGTCATCACCATGAGGTGCAGTCCTTCACAAACAGACTGCTTCAGCATGGGTCTCTCATGGGTTACGGGTCCTGCCAGAAAACCTAGTCCTCTGTGGGCTCCTCTCCATAGGCTGCAGCTCCTTCCAGGAGGAAGCTCACTGGCGTGGACTTTGCACAGGCTGCAGCTTCCTTGAGGTCACATCCATCTGCTCCAGCATGGGGTCCTCCATGGGCTGCAGGTGGAGATCTGCTCTGATGTGGTCCTTCAGGGGCTGCAGGAGGACAACGTGCATCACCTTGGTCCTCTCCGGGGGCTACAGAGGAATTTCTGCTCTGGTGCCTGGAGCACCTCCTCCCTCTCCTTCTTCACTGACCTTGGTGTCCGCAGAGTTGTTTCTCTCACATTCCTCTCTCCCAGCTGCTCTTGCATGGTGTTTTTTACCCTTATTTGAATATGTTCTGACAGGGGTGCCACCATCTTGGCTGCTGGGCTCAGCTGTGCCCTGCAGTGGGGCCGTTGGAGCTGGCTGGAATGGCTGTGTCTGGCACAGGGCAGTCCTGGGTTCTCCTCACAGAGACCACTCTGCAGCCCCCCTGCCAGCGCCTGGGCACCTGCACCCAACACAGAAGTCTTGTTCCAGAAAGTAAATGGGGTGTGGAACAGAAATGGAGTGCACCTTTGTTTAATAGGACTTTTTTTTTTATAGGAAACCCAGATGCTGAAGGCAAGACGTGCTTGTCATAGCTCAGGAAACGTGTAACTCTGATCTATACTTTAAGTTCCACTGATGACTTTGAAATAGGTGAGGTTGTATTTTTTTGTGTAAGGATTCTGGTTTTATGTGAAAAAAAAAAAAAAAAGGAATCGTCTTATCAATGAGACACATATTTGTTTGCATTATTATAGTGTGTTTTGGATCTAATTCAAAGCAATACAGAGGCTGTAGTATCTTTCTTTTGCTTTTAGTTTCTAATGGAAAGTCTGCTAGGTGAGTCGCTGAATAGTGCAAGTTTAATGTGTGATCAGCCTGCTAGGCTGACACCTGGCAGGTGCCTTTTTGGTGTGATTCAAGTGTTTTGTTTTTTTTCTTTGCCCCTTCAGCTGTAATAGTGTTATAGCAAACTTGATCATTTTTGCATAAACAGTTTATTTCTTTAAATTTGATATAATGATAAATGTTTTGTTGGTTAAAATGCTAATAAATGTTCTGGGTTCCGCTAGGATGGGGTTAATTTTCACAAAAAGCTAGGAGGGGACACAGGCAGGACATGTGACCACACTTTTAACTTTTTTTTTTTTTTTTAGATTCACAGTGCATTAGACATCTTAAGTGTTACACAAGTTTCAAGTCCAAGATTGGGCATTTGGTTTTAGATTGTCATAGGTAAGGGGTAGGTCTGGGTGAATGCTTTGTTGCAGCTTCAGGGAGACATTTCAGATTTCCTTGCAGGAGCAATTTGCAGTTCTGACAGTCAGTAAGAGCACTGAATTGTCAATGCATTGTGATGGCATTTACCCTGGGAGCAAAGAGACTTCATTAGGGCATGAAGCTTATTCTGACTTTCCTGAAATATGATCCAGTCTCCAGAGATGGAAGATTGTCGTTATTAGTACAAAACTGCTATTTTAACAGGTCCGATGGTAACAAGCTGTTAAATGAACATCCTGAACAATATCAAAGTATAAAAGAAGACAACTGACAATAAAGGAAGGAGAAGCAATATTAAATTGGTTGTGTCACACTTTTTTCCAAGAAGGTGATTTTTCAATTATTTTTGTGACCCAAAGTGAATTTGATTGATAATTGACTGATTTTAAAGACCCTTAACATCAGCATTGAAAGGGACAGGTATCTGGGGCAGCAGAGATAGGGAGACCCTACAGCTAAGGCAAAGTCAGAAAGTACAATGCAGAAATTTCAGAAATAGACAAGACATGGCAGTTATAAACCTTTATGTGTATAGACTCCTTGAGTCCCTTCATTTGAGAAATATACACGAAGTATTTTATGTTGAACATATACACTGTTTTTCTATTCATTGAATGTGTTTATCTTGTGAGCAGGTGGATGCTACAGCATGGGATGAGGAGATTGAAGTGAACTGGACTTGGCCTTTTTTAAGTTCTGTATGTGAAATATTTTAGTTCAGGAGCAAAAAGCAAAACTGGAAGTAGCAGCTGAGAGAGTCTCTACACAGCTGCCTAATTTTGCTTCAGGGCAGCCATGGCCTGCCACCCGGCTTCCTAGGTTTTGTGCATGTATTTACATTGCTGCTTAGAACAAAACACCTCAGGCTGGAAAGTGGAATAGACTCTGTCAGTACTGGGCAGTGAAGGGAAAGAAGTCCACCTGTTGCTTCCACAAGTACTTTGTGATTCAAATTGTTTTATATTATTTGGTTATTTATCAGGACTATATTGTACCAGATATTGTAGAAGCATATCCCCAGCGGTTTGCAGCGTAAGGATAAGACAAAAATCAATGGGTGAGTATTAACTGGAAACATAGGAAAACAGTATTAATCAATATGACTAGCTCAGCTATAGCTTTTCACATATTTTGTAGGAGGAGATAGAAGGAAGATAATGGTTTTCTGCAGAAATATCCACCCTACCTCTGTGGGATATCATTGTAGAAAGCTCGTAAATTTTCACTTGAAAATTTAGTGCTGTGGGTTAATCATGGATACTCTGCTATTGTTGTTCCTGCTGCAAGACTGAGTGAGAGCACACAGTGGAGGATGGGAAAGGGAAAACAAAGCAGGTAATGCTTGAAAGGTGTTCCAGTAGAGATGAACCTCTTTTTCAAAAAAAACTTGTTAGGTTAGTCATCTTTGCAGCAACATTCTGTATAGTTCTGGATGAGGCAAGTTTGTCTCTCTCAAGGCCTGGGAAAAGTATGTTGCAGTAATCTGTACAGTTGCTGGTGACTACCCTCTCCCTCAGCAATCACTGGTGTTTTTCATAAGACTTCTACCATCAGAGCATAACAATATTTTTTTGCCTGTAATGATTATGAAAACTGTTCAGCAGAGTGCTTGACTAAGAGTGCCCAGCACTCTTAACATGGATGCTATAGATCACGGAATAACTACCTTGTTGTACAGCTGCCCTTTCTCCATCAGTAATCACTCTGTCTTAAGGAATGGAAGCCTGTATTTGTCAGTGGCAGCAGAACCTGTCTCTGAGAACAAGCGATTGCAACACAGCAAGAACTGGATAATAGAAGTGGTATTGATAGCTCACCTGCTCCCAGTTAATTGCAGCCTTCTCTGGAGAAGCCTGAAATCCTAGTGGACAGATGACATCACTGTCTCTTTCTTTTTTCCCCACTATTTACCTACCACAAGACTATAAATTACAGAAACTTGTTATAAGTAGTTTCCCCTTTCTCAAAGGCAGCCCTGCTCTGTTTTTGCTTAGCAGTGCCATCCCCAAACACACCAGCTCCCTCTCAGCATTGCTGCACTGTCAGATTCACCCAGTTTAGAAGCTCCCACTGAAATATGTTTTGTGATTCCTGTTTCTCTGGTTTTCTTAAAATCTCCAAACCCGAAACCCAGTGTCAATTGCTGGCATTCCTGGCACCCCTTTCATGGTGATTGAATGCTGAGGATTTCAAAATTTCTAGCTGCCATCATTGCAGTAGTGCATTTGCTGCAAAGACCTAAAGAGTGTAAAGAGCTGGGAGTAAATATATTCAAATGCACTGTTGGAAAAATATGTTTTTTAAGCTGTTGTTGTGAACATGGAGTGCCTGATTTCTTGGTTTGTTTGGTGGGTTTTTTTCAGCTCTTTATTCAGATGTTAGGGCAACTAGCACATTTTTGCACTGATCTTATCAGTCTTCTTCTAGTGCAGTGCCACAATCCAGATTTTATGGCCACTGATCATGGAAGCCCCATTGCCTTGCCAACAAACAATTCCAGCAGGCTAGGAAGAGGATTTTGAGGAAGAACAACTGAACAGCTTCTGTCAGGATCATTTTAAAAGTTTGAAAGCAATGCCATTTGGATGAAGTTGTCAGAGTGGATCTGATCAGATGTAGCAAGCGGAGAACATGCAGCTGTGATCATGTCATGTGTCATGGGAATAAGTATTGCATCATCTAAGGTTTCTGGAGGTGCAAGCTCCATTAATTCTGCTTTCTTCCTTTCCAGGTGTGTATCAGGTTGTATGCAGTACCTATTTCAGGAAGACTATATTTTATTTATCCTAATTTCATAGAACTCCTCTAACATATTGTTGCTGTTTTGCCTATATGAAGGCTGTTATTGTTTGATTGTAGTTCTCCAAGTTTAAAAGTATCTTGTATGTTAGTTGCACTCTTGATTTGTTTTTTTACTAGTGAAGCTCTACTTTGTGGCTGCAGTGGGGTATTACCCTTAGTCGGCTAGAGGGAGAGGTATTTTAAAGTATGTGATATACAGGACTGTAAGTCTTCTGGTTTAACTTCAGTGTATGCACAGATCTGTAGCTCAAATCTACTGCTTTTGCCTTTTGCAGATTGATTTTGAGGCATCTCCTCTTTATCCAAAGACACAAAAAAACCCAAAACAAAACAAAACAACAAAAAAAAAAAAACAAAAAAAAACACAAAAAAAAAAAAAAAAGGACTGAAATTTCCTTCTTGGACAAGCATCGGAAACTAATTATGCTTAGCTCCAGTGAATAACCAGAATAAATGTAGGGATTAAATTGGCCAATGTGTGAGTCAACACAGGCAGGACGCAGGAACAACCGCAAAACCACGGATGAAATGCAAAGAGTAAATTTATTCTTATTACCTCGCGACCTGGGCAGAGGCATGCAAGTGGGAATGCAGGCACTGCAGAGCTCTGTCCTTGCTAGCCAGAAAGAGGAGAAGAAAGAAAAGATCTCAAACCTGTTGCTTTCGCTTGCATATATCATGGATTTTTGCAGGCGTAGTTTTCTACTGTGCTTTGATCTTTCCCACAGTAGAGCAGGAATCTCAAGCATGTTCGGTAAGGTGCCTCTGAGTCCATCACAGGCCTATGTTATCTAAACGCAGACATTCTATCTGTCAAGCACACAAAGCTAAACAACAATTAGTATGATATATGTGTTTTTTGACACCCCAGCTGCAAGTCACTTCAGCGTGTTTACAGTCCTCCTCGCCAATCTTCTGTTGTATTCCCACAGCCTGTAATGCTGTACGGTTTTGTTTTTTTTTTTTTTTTCCTAGACCGTGGAGGCATGATTTTTTGCTATGAACTTCTTTTAAATTCATTACTGCTGTAAGTATGGCTTTGAGGGGAAAAGTGTTTTTCAGCATTTCACTGTATTTGCTGCATGACTGATGCAGCCTGGTATGACTTATCACAACATAACATCATCAGAAAAAAGCTGAGAAAACAAAAGTGAGTTCCTGGAAGCTACTGCCGAGAAAACCAGCATTAAGGGCAGAGCAAGAAAAATGCATGCTTTTAAGAAATGTATGCTTTTCTCTCTTTTCCTCTTATTCCCTTTCCACTTAAAAAAAGCTGGCTAATAGAAACTTGGCAAGTGGTAAACTTTTAAATAAATACTGGATTAGGATGTTGTTTTATAGTGATCAGGCAAAGGAAAAAAAAATATGCAGGATATTGCTTTGGCTCTTTTTGAAGGGGATATTAATCTCTTAATAGGGGAGGAAGGCTAATCATTAGCAAAATAACTATGAAGGTTGTAGATTTTAAATGCTCTTGTAATCTTAGTGATCACTTATGTTAATTTGAAGGTAGGAAGCATTCATTTGCAGTAGCCTAGCCTTTCAAGATTGTGTTACTATATTTCAATTTTTATTTGTTTTTATAATTAATTTTCTAAGTTTCTGTTCTTATGGCTGTCCTTCTCCAACTAATAAATTTTGTGGAAGTCAAAAATAAAGCACAAATCAAAATATGTTCTCTATAGTCAAATAGAAGTATTTGATCACTTTATACGTATTTAAGCAGGTAAATACACTGAGGAGCATAATTAATTTATGGAAGTTGTACTGTTAAGCTTTTGTATGGTAGATGAGAAGGCAGTGATAAAAGGATTGCTAACTGGTGTCTACCATGAGTTGAATTCTGTATTTAACTTGGTAAGAGTGAGTTAATCTGAATGCTAATTATACTAGAAACAAATTTGGAGGATTTTTGAAGTTATTTCAAGGTCTCAAAGTGTTTGAGAAACTTCAATGCAGTCACAACCTATAAAGTCTGCTTTCATGTTTCAAAATATAGCCTGTGCCCTAGTCCTTAGTATTTAATAGCATTTTTGCTGGCTTTCTGCTTTTAAGGTCACAATCAAAAGTGGGAACTCAGGTAGGATTCTAGTACAAGGGAACATTAACAGTAGACTGATACGTAACAGCATGACTTCAGAGTGAGTGCGATATTATTTTAGCAAGATACTTTCAGTTCAGGATGGAAGAGGGAGCATAAGGAGAGATACAATGAATCTACAAGTCTACCAGCATGAAAAAAGCAAACTGCTGGAAAGGAGACCTAAAGAGATGTAGCGTGAGTTCAGTAACCAACACTATTATATGTCTGGCATACGATCTTATTTTGTGGATCATACAGTGTGAATATATAAAATTTCTCTTCCTTCCAAGAGGCAATGGGCACAGGGGACAGATGAGCAGGGGTTTTGGTCCAGATGACGTCTAGATGTCCTTTCCAGCCTCAACCATTCTGTGACTGCATTTAACATTTGTTGTCATTGAATCCTGAGAAAAGCGAATATTTGAAATGATTTTTTTTAATTTTTTTTTATTTTAAAAAACTCCTGTGCTTGAACTTTTCTAGCATGAATTTAAGAAGAAAAAGGATTTTTATTACATATCACTCACCGAAATTTTTTAATTATATATTTAACTGTAAAGTGTATAATCTTATATTTCTTAGTTGCCATTCAGTTCCAGAGGAAGAACAGCACAAAACTTAAGATATAGCCTGCCAAGAGCCTATATTAAAAATATTTTTCAGTTCAGTTTCCTTTCTGTGTTGGAATTTAAATGTGTTATTTACGAGTTAGGGGAATTTAAATAAATTGGCTTAATATTATTTTATCATCTTTTCTCAAATAATTCATAGCAAGTTAATATCCTAAAAGGCATGTGACTCATCGTGAAAAATTAAGAGTCACCTCTTTCAGTGGATACTATTCTTGTTCTTTAAGCATATCTTTTGTTAAGTGGCATCTGCCTACCATTTTTTAAGGAGTTCTGGTGTATTATTGGCTAATAATTGCCTTGAAACTTTAAATAGATTCAGAATTATTAAGGATAAATCTCAGACTGATATTACAGATGGGTCCTTTAACTTACATACTGCAAGTGATGAATGTCAGCTGAACTGTGTAAAGAAAACAGGATTCGTTTGGACTAATGTTTAGCCAATTTTCTGTATATGACATGGAACATGTATCTAACTCAAATTTAGGTATAAGGTGTTATTGTCAATAACTTTTGAATTGGGAAGAGGAAACAAATTGCATACGGATGTCACGTGGGTGAATTTTTTCATTACTTATTAGAAGCCTGGAGAGGAGTCTTCCAGTGTGGATGTATCAGAGCACAATAAAAAAATCCCACTGGTTTGTTTGTATTTCCAGTATTATAGAAGAGTTTGGGTTTTTTTTGCAGCTGGAAGATAGGTTTTATTTTGTCTGTGTTGCTGCTTGTTTGGTAGTTGGCAGCTCAGAAAGGTCAGGCAGTTACTCTTCACCCTTATGAACATGTTCCTTTCTGAGCTCTCTGTGACTTCTCAGCGTGGTTGTAGCCAGCTTAATTTGGTTCTGTGAAATAAGCTTCAGCAACATGTCAAACCAGTGACTTCTGAAAAAAAAATACCTTTAAGAACCCTATTAAAAAACATAAAACTATAAAAACGTGTCACTTATAAATATTTCTTTTTCAAGTATTTTGAAGTGTGATTGTTCTTTTTCAGATTGTACATTGGCTCTGTGCAGAATATATGTGTGGGAAACGTATTTTTTTCCCCCAAAGGTTTCATCTAGCTTGAGACAAGGATAGAAAAAGAAAGGGGAAATGGAAGAACATGACTAAAATGCAAACATAGCTTTGAAAACAACTTTAGTGGCTTTATTGGTCTGAGTGTTTTTGCAGAGGTAAGCCTCCATTTCCTTGTCTAGAGTTAATACACGTTATCACATACCTGGTATTTCTTGTTTCCTGAGTTACCTTTCCTCCCATCTTCCTTGCTGAAACATTTGTTCAGGAAATACTTTTCAGCTTGCTAGATTGTTTTCACAATTTTAATATTGTAATAAGTAATGTTTGAAAGCTCAGTTTAGGCAACATCTGCAACTATATAATTTATTTTCAGACAATGTAGATAAATACTCACAGAAGCTACTTATCTTATTCATTTAAATTACCATTTTAGGCTTATCACTTCCTATTTCCATCCTTGTTTTCTTTCACATCTGCGATTCAGTTGGGCAATTTGGGAGATGCAAGATCCCTTGGGGTGCTTAACCAATTTTTTTAATGCAACTCTTCTTTGGTAACATGACTGGCAGTACTGAGTAACATTAATTTTTTTCATTATGAGATTGGTGAATTTATCTTCAGTATGTTGAGATGGTCGAGTCCTATCAGTTGCAAGTTTCTGTAACAAGATTATGGGAACCTATTGGTGATCACTGAGTTCCCTTTTTCTGTTAAAAGGTCATTATTTTTTTCTGTATTAGATTTCATTTAAATACATTAAAAAGATGGAAGTCTGGAAAAATGCTCTACTTCTCCATTAGTCGAAAAAGCTAAATTACTATATTAGTTAAAAGCATTAACTTGAGGCAGAGATCCTTATGCAAATGTCCTTAGCACTCCAGGAGCAAAATTTGCAAACCCACAATATACAAGGTGAGTAATAGGCCTAAAGAAACAGAATGTTATTTGAGAGGAGGAGAAAAAGGAATCAGTTTGGAATACTTTGTGTAATCCTCAAAGGCAAAGCTGCTGTCTTCCAGAAAGCACTGAATATGAGTCCTGGCTATGTTTCCCTGCTCTCCTTGTGGGACTTGCTGAGGTAGGCAGTGTACAACGTTATTTCTTTTGTATACTATGTATGTTGTCTAAGTTTAACTGATAAACAGTATGACCTGATGTTTGTAAAAACAGTATTGCATTTTTCCAGGAATTAATTTGTTTTATCCACAGGGAACTGCCTGTCCACTATTGAAGAACATGGTGTTGGGTCTCCTTGATGTTCCTGAGGCTGTCCTCTGCCTTTTACCAGCCTGGCCTGACCGTGCCCTTCAACAGCCCTAGTGGAGTTTGTTCATTTTCCAAGGGTGTGATGACATACCCAATCTATAGGGAGTTGCATAGGGGACTTCCTGTGTGAAATTTCTGCCTTGCAAATCAAAGAAAAGAGCAGACAGACCTTGCACAACATAAGTCCTGGTGGGTTCCCAGGTCTCCTGAATTGCCTGCACTTTTCTCAATACAACTGTAAGCATTATAGTTTTGCATCTTCACAGTGTAAGTGGTTTTGGCAGAAATACTCCAAACATTACAAAACATGTACATAAATAGATTCTGCATAGCCCTCAGTTTGCTCCCGGGGCCAGCCAGAGCACTGAGAACAACTGAGAACAGCCAGAACACTGAGCAACTTTGAGAGAGTTTATCCAAAGCTGCTGCTCTTCATAATGCTTCTGGTTTGCCTGGAAGTCCCAGCAACCACTTCCTGCTCAGCTCTAATGAAGAGTTCTAAACCAAGGAGCAGTATGTTGTGTTATCATTCATAGTGTGCTGTTTTGAGTTTTTTTTTTTTTTTTTTTTTTTCTTTTAGCAAATGAAGTAGAATGAAAATGACAAAGATTCCGGATGATATCACAGATTCTTTAATTCATATGTTATAGAGTATGTGTGAGCAGGATGGTGCTGAAGGAAAATGTGCTTACACATGCATTTCTCTTTCAGAAATATGACTAGAGGCAAGTTAGCACGTACAAATTGAAGGACATCTGTCTGTACTACCCATGTGTGCCTTGCTATTTAAGTTCTTTGTGGAGTATTGCAGATGTTCAGTGCTCAATTTAGAAGGTTAGAGAGCAAAAGGATAGCAGCCTTAATGAAAAAGGATTTATTTTCTGAACACTGTTTTTCCTTCTTCATTTTCTTCCCTAGACCTTATGCCAGGAATGCTGAATACCTTCAGTTTCCTGTTAAGTAAAAGGGAGGCATCTTCCAGATGCTCAGTATTTCTCAAAGCTGTGTGTGATTTACCTTCCTTTTTTAAATCATATATGATGGTGGTATTTTCTGAGATAGAAATGTTAATGGTAATTTTGGAGAAGAAATTATTTGTTCGTAGATTAATAAGCACTTTAGGCCTAGTGTCCTGGCCTGTTTGTCCAAAGGTATATAGAAGGAAAAGGTATTTTAATGCCTGAATGCCTAGAGGCTGGTTTTATTCTGTGGTATTTTTTTTAAGGTTTGGGAAATTTGAGATGCCTTTCAGTGAGTTGCCTTTACATCATTGTCATTCTAATCATATTTTAGCAAAACCTGTTTGTTCTTTAAAAAAACAAATAAACAAAATAAAGTTGCTGATCTCACTTCAGAGAATGACCTTTACCTTAATTAGACTTCAAAAAGTATAAAACTAGAGAACCTGGATAAAGTAACCTTTGACTTCTTCCCTTCCCTATAGTATTCTTTGACCATCAAAAATTAAAAGACTAATTTACCTTAAACTTTTAATTTACAGGGCTTCACTTGTGCATTGAATACTTAACCTGTTCAAGTATGGGTCAATACAATCTAAAATCCACAGATATTTAGAGTTAAGAAGTGTTCTGAAGTCTGTGTAGTCTGTAGGCAAATCCCTCTTCTTTTTGTAGAGTTCATGCTAGAGGGAACTGATGGGCTCCATAGGTTTCAAAAACTGTCTGTGGGCCTCAGTGATGGGAAGGGCTTAATATAGGGACTAATTTCCCACTTGCCTGTTGGCTGCATGTTGCAGATGAAACCAGAAGCATCTCAACAGAGGGACTTCCTGAATGGAAAAGGCATTTTTAATCCTTGACACTGGTGGGTTGACCTTAACTGTCAGTTAGGTGTCCACCAAGCAGCTCCATCGCTCCCCCTTCTCAACAGAACAGGGAGAGGAAATAAGATCAAAAGTTTGTGGATTGAGATAAAGACAGGGAAATCACTCAACAGTTACCATCATGGGCAGAACAGGCTCAATTTGGGGAAAATTAATTTAATTTGTTGCCATTTAATAACAGAGTAGGATAGTGACTAATAAAGGCAAAACTAAAACCACCTCCCACATGCTGCTTCTTCCCAGGCTCAACTTCATGCCTGACTCTTCTACCTCCCACCTGCAAGTGACACAGGGGGATGAGGAGTGGGGCTTGTGGTCAGTTCATAACACTTTGGTTTTGCTGCTTCTTCCTCCTCATGGTCTTCCCCTGCTCCAGTGTGGTATCCCTCCTACGGGATACAGTGCTTTACAAGCTTCCAATGTGGGTCCTTCCCACAGGCTGCAGTTCTTCATGAACTGCTCCAGCATGGGTCCTTTCCATGGGGTGCAGTCCTTCAGGAACAGACTTCTTCAGCGTGGGTCCCCCATGGTATCACAGGTCCTTCCAGAAAACTGACTTCTGCGTGGCTTCTCCATGGAGTCACAACTTCCTTCAGGGCATGTCCACCTGCTCTTGCATGCTCTTCTCCATGGGTTGCAGTGCGGGTATCTGCTCTGATGTGGCTCTGCATGGGATGCAGAGGGACAACCTGTTTCACCATGGTCTTCTCCTTAAACTGCAGTAGAATCTCTGCTCCGGTGTTTGGAGCACCTCCTCCCTCTCCTCCTTCACCAGCCTTGGTGTCTTCAGGGCTGTTTGTCTCACATTTTCTTACTTTTCCCTCCCAGTTGCTGTTGTGCTATGTTTTTTACCCCTTCTTAAATATGTAGTCACAGAGGTGCTACCAGGATCATTGATGGGCTCAATTTTCACCAGTGGCGGTTCTGTGTTGGAGCTGACTGAAACTGGCTGTGTCCAACAACTTCTGATGTCTTCTCACAGAAGCCACCCCTGCAGCCATCCTGTTACCAAAACCGTGCCATGTAAACCTGATACACTGACAAAATGCATCACAAAAGTAATGAAGCTTCTTTTTTGGTAGCAAGTCAATTGTTTACTGTCACTCAGTAGAGAAATAGACATTTTGGTTCATGGTATGAGAGCAAAATTCTACTTTGGAAAATACTATTATACATGGCAGTTAGATACTAGAATTTTCCTTTGTCATTCTTTGTGTCTTATTTTAAAAGTTTATTCTGAAAGACTATTGCATTAAAAAAACCCCACAATTTCAATTTTCTATCTTGCAAATGAAATAAATGAGGTCAAATTTGGTAGATTTTGTAGATTTTAGCCATTTGACAAGGAAGTCACTAGGGCTGTCAAACCTGTGAGCTTATTAAATCATTATTTGTAACAGTTTCAACACTGGGTAATTAACATTTTGGTAGAGAAAAACTCTTCTGCAGGCTAGTAGACTGTCAGCATATATGTTAATGCAAGTTTAAAGTCATGACAATCCATGTGAATTCTAACGCAGAAGAGGCTGCGTGAGAGGTTGATACATCTTCCTTCCTCAACTTGTTAGTGGAGTGGAACTGCTGTACGCTAGTACATCATTGTCTGGGTATGAGCAAAAGTGGTCTGTGCGTTCTTGTAAGTAAAGCAGTCCTCTTGTCATTTAGCAGAACTAACAAGATTTTTGGTGACCTTTTTCTCTTTCCATACAAAAACACTAATAGGGATAGTTTCCAGCCATTTTCAGATTTCAAATGGGTCTGGCAACAAGAAGCTAACTTGATATATAGCAAGCCTAGAGCTGTGTTAAAACAATGAAGTTAGTGCAAGTATAGGTGGGAAAGGTTATAGTGAATTTTTAAGATGGAGGGAAGAGTAAAATGTCCTGGGAGAAAGGATTAAACTATTTTGCTGTTTTATACCACTGAACATTCCAGAGGAACCCCCAAAGTCTTTCATGGAAAGTTTTTTTTGTGGGAAACCCTGGGTCTTGTCTGTGGTGACAGTGTCATTTATTCTGCCCACCCATTGTAAGCAATGCAGTATTTCCCCTTCCAATCTTCTCTCTTTAAATGGGAATTCAAAAGGGAGAAGATTAATACTGAAACTGCAGTTTATTAAAAGATATTTATAGTAAGTGATGGGAATTTCTTTGGGTATTTTTGTAACTTGCATATCCTTATCAGTAGATAACTGTAAGTAGCATTCACTGTTGAAGCTTGCTTACCTCATGCTCTGCTTTGCTTCTTCAGTCAGCATTTGTCTTTCCTAGCTCTAAAATAGATATAGATTTTGTAATTGTGCTTTTTTAAAAAAATTCTTTTTAATAGGAGATGAGATCTGTAAATAAGTAAAGTACTATTTCGTTCTTCTGGAAAGACAGTGTGGTTTCAGTTTAGTGGTTTGGTAATATAAATCAGCAAACCGAAATGCCATTTGCAAAATATTTTAAATTCTCTCTGTTCAGGGTTTGTTTGACACTAATAATACAGATCCAGCTTTGCAGATTGATTCCAGTACTTACCACCCCTCTTACTCAGCAGATATCTTTGTGAATTAATTTCATTACTACTTCTTACTTTTTATATCTTGTCTGGCATGTTACATTCTTTAGAAAAATCTGTAAACAAAAACATTTTGTTGGAGCATTTGTGTGAAAAGATGAAGTATCAAGTCTTTCTAGTGAAGTATTCAGTCCCATTTGTTTTTTATAACGCAAGACAGTGGGAAGCTTGGCAAACAAGCATAACTTAATTTGCTTTCCAAGATGTGAATGCCTCCTGAAGTGAAAAGACCCACTCTGTTGCAATTCTAAAATTAGATTACATATAATATACTCAAAGTTGACAAAATAAAATTGCTCCATGATGAGTGTTGTTTTGTTGATATGAAACTTACTTTTAAATCCTTTTTATGTAGGCTTTTTTTAAGTTTAATGTAGGGTTGAATACCTCAGACCTCATAGTCCTGTTCTCTGATGGATTTATATATCTTTTTATCTTAAAATGAAATATAAGGGAAGTGAGGAAGTGACTGGAAAACTTGATGCACATTTCAGTATGTGCAAATTTCTGAGTTCTTGACACAACTTCCACAGCCTTAACACATGAAGATTTTAAAACCTAACAATGGATGAAGGAAATTACAGAGAGAGAGCAGAGCTTCCTGCCTAAAATAGGCTTTTTTACAATGAGTCTGCTTTGTGTTAAAACATACGGAAAATTTTTACTGATGCTTGTATTTTATTTTTACCTCACCTTTTTTTTTCAGGGTGGCTCACGTGACACTAGAGACTCAGAGAAGCTGAGCCTCTTAGGACATGTTAACTGTAATGTAGGTGTCACAGGAATAAGGTCAAACCAAGTCCAGGTCGAAACAGGTATATTTGCGTGATGCTGCACCACTTAGTGTTATCTTGCTGCCTTGCTTCTGAGCCTTCTGGGAATTTTCCAGACAAGATGTTGCAGCTCTGTGGGATGGATCTCTTTGACACTGGTGACTGAAGCAAAATGTTGCAGTCTTTGGTACAAGATAACCATATCTTGCATTCTCTGTACTGCACTAAAGCATAGTTTACTGCGACTGAAAGCAGTTGATCCACTGAGGTAGGAGTTAGGTAGGCATCAGGTGGGAGTGCATCCTAATTCAGCCCTAGCTGTATGATGTTTGCTCCAGGCTCACTCTCTGTGGCAAGAAAGTGAAATACAAATGTGCCGTGTGGGTGATTTCAAACCTACCTGTACCATCTTTTTAGCCATCTCTTCCACAATATATTTATTTCCTGTTGATTCATCTTTCTGAGAGTTAGTTTGCTGTTTCATAAAGGTCCGGATTGTAAGCATTATTCCACTTAGCAGTGGTAGAGGACAAAGAAATTACAAATGAATGGATATAGTATTTTGTAACTTCCTCACTTATTCTTTGTCTTCAGCAGATACTGGTTTTGCTAATGACCTTCTTGTTTATAATCTGATTTCCTTTAACCCTTACATCACTTACATTAGTTTAAATCTGCATTTGACAACTTGTCTTTCCCCAGATGGTTCCCTTTATACCCTTTTGGTATGTGAGGCAGATATCTGAATGGATTACCCATGCCACAATTTGAGCATGAGATTGATTTAGGGACAGAAAGTGGGTCATGTCAGGCTAGCCTGAAAAACATAGTAAGGATTTAGATGACCTGCTTTACCCAGTGTTTTGTTGCAATTGTGATTTACTAAAATAATTCTTAAAATAAATACTACTCAGTTTCACCTTTTTTCTAAATGATGCCGTTGCCAAGTCAAGTATCAATTTAGATTAATATTAATATGTATCCCCCATGATTTATTAAAGAAGTGAATCAGATACCTTTTCACATCTTAGAGTGATTCTCTTTAATGGCTTGTGTTCAATATGTGTATTAAAAAGTGGACTTTCAGTGGAAAAAGGTTCTTGTCTACTTTGAATATATCTATTTGTATCTGGGACGGCAGTGCTGACACACATAGTAGCACAACAGTTACAAAACCTAGCACAGCAGATAGACTTACAGCTGTAGCTTGCAGAGCAGACATTCCTCATTTACCAGTAGCAGAGTTCCTAAATTCTATCATTAATTACTTTTCCATATTTACTCTAAATACAGCAAAGTATGGATTGCAGTTATTACCCCAAAATAATCATAAATCAAGCCTCAGTGAATAGAATTGCCCATGTAATGTGTATGGAATACATAGTTTGTATTATTCCATATATGTAGACATGGTTTTTACTTATAAATCAATTGGAACAGATTTACAAGACTTTATCTCAGAGATGTTATACAAACAAAACAGTTAGATAAACACTTGGCCTGTGTCAGTCATCGATACATTTGATATTTGTATAAAATCATCTACATGAAACTTACTCAGGTAAAATCTTTATATCATGTCACATAATTTTCTGTGCACACATATGCATAAGGCGCTAAGTTCTGCCTGAAGTAATTGTGTTTTCGTAGCTTGTTAGTTTTCTTGTTTTTGTCAGAAAGCAACTTGTGCAAATGATTCATTAGTAATTATATTGAGGCATAAAGTGCACTACCTAAGCACTTAACCTGCCAGGAAAAGGAGAGTATGTTTATGCAGCTTATGGGCTGTATACACAGGGCATAAGGTTCAAAATACTAACACAAAATAATTGTAATAGAAAAAATGCACCAATGCATAACTGTGTTAGAATGCATTGCACGACTATAAACCATTGGCTTCTTAGGAGTTGGATCAGTGAGGGAATTTCTGTCGTGCATGTTCATGCAAATGTCTCAGAAGAGTACATAAAGTGCTTGCTCTGTCACTTGCTTTGCACTTCTTTTAAAAAAACCCAGACAGCAAGAATGACAGAATTTTTGAAATACTGATTTTGGTTTAGGTGAAAGACAGGAAGTCGCTGTCAACCTGTCTGTGCTTAAACTGGATATAAAAGAAGGTATTTTAAACTCAAATGTTTTGAGAGTTTACATTGCGCCAGTGCTAGTTCCCTTATTTTTCTGTTCTGCAAAGTGTAATTTAAGTTCTGTTTATATTTGATAATAGGGAGTTGTGACCTTTAAGAAACCTGAGTTCAAGAAGGATAAAGCTCGTATTAAAAGTAGAAGGTCTGATGCAAATACAGGAAGAAAGGAATGCACTTTGAAAGCTGATGTTTACATAAAAAAAGCAAAATGTTATGCTGATGTTTACATGATAATTAATAAATATCATGCCAGGCTAATCATAATTCAGATTACTTGTATATTTCCTTTCTAACTGCTGAATTCTGTTCTTTTTAATATTTGATGACTTTCATGTAGCCAACAGCTTTTCTGAAGATGTTTTTGGTTCAATACTTGATGAAAATAGATCAGTCTTTTTTGTAGAATCCCCTTTAGGTTTGTATATTTTTTTCCTTTTTCACACCTCTACAAATGCTTTCTATATATCATCTCAAGAGAAAATCAATAGCATTGTAAGACTTTTTTTTTCTTATATTTTTGAAGTATGTTGTGACATAGTAGATGTAATCTGAAGTATACATAAGTACAACTGATTTGAGGAGAGCAATGGCATACAGTCAGGTCTTCGTTGACATTAGCACATTGTTGTGTTGCAGAATGGAGTGCAGTGCAGAGATTTCTGAGGCAGTGGAAACTCTAATTAGTTATAAACCTCAATTGAGTACCACAGGAGAAATCTTCAGCCTAGACAAATCTCTTCATGTAATCATAAAATGCATCTGAATTTCATTTTATTTTTTAAAACTTAAAACAATGGGATCATGCTTTCAAAGGTGGCATACTATTTCATAAACTGGAATGGTACTTCAGTGCCACAGTGATAACTTTTTATTAAATGGATAAAATAAAAAAAGCCTGGGTATTATGGTGTATGGTGGAAATCCATCATTTGTAAGGGAAGTCGGTGGTGTGGTTTTTTCTCCTACTGCTCTCAAGGCATGAAAATATGTCAGTAAAGCTTCTCCCTCTTGCCAGCACTGAAATAGGAATCACAAATACAGGACAACTCCATTGGGGGAAGGAGCTTGGGAGGTGTCTGGCACAAGGAGCTGCTCACAGCAGGGCCAGACCAGACTCCTTAGGGTTTCATCCTATCAGGGCATGAGACTCCCTGAGGATGCACAGCCCCCAGGCAGCCTGTGCCACTACTTACCTGTTCTCCTGGGGAAAGGTTTTCTTACAGCCAGTCCTAGCCTGTCATGTCTCAATTCCTGCCGGTTGTCTGTATGGCCTATATATGGTGGTGAAGCACCAGAACAGGTTGCCCAGGGGGGCTGTGGATGCCCCCTTCCTGGAAGTGTTCAAGGCCAGGTTGACAGGGCTTTGAGCAACTTGGTCTGGTGGAAGGTGCCCCTGCCCATGGCACGGGGTTGGAACTAGATGATCTTTAAGATCCCTTCCAACCCAAACCATTCTATAATACTGTAAGTGAAAAACAGTCTAGCAATGATAATGAAAATCCAGTACTAATATTACTGAAACCAGGCTATTATTAACTGGACCTAACATTTTAAATGTGTTCAACAAAGACATTTCTTTCTGCATTGACATCCACTTCTATGCACGCATCATTTTCTGTGATGATACTGATGATATAATTGCAATACTTACAGGGTCACTGTTTCCTGCAGTGAAAACATCACAGTTTGATCTGAGCATTAACTACATCTAGCAACAGGAGTTGACAATGCAAGTAGAATTCTTAGATGTATAAAGAAGAGGTTTGAAACTAAAAAATGTGAAGGTGATATGTTAGAAATTATTCATTTGGAGCACTGTGTCCAATTTTAGGCTGCTTTTCAAAGGGAAGAAGTAACAGACTTAATAGGATCAGGTAAGATAGATTAAAATGGCAAGTGCATGGTGAGATTTACTGCATATTGTACTGGGTCTGGCTGAGCTGGAATTGGTTTTCCCCTATAGCAGCCCTCATGGTGCTGTGTTTTATGTTGAGAGCTGGCAGGGTGTTGATAGCACACTGGTGTTGTGGCTACTGCTGAGTAGTGCTTACACAGCACCAAGACTCTTTCCGACATTTTCCCCCCCAGTGGGACGGGGTGGGCAAGATCTTGGGAGGGGACACAACCAGGACAGCTGACCCGACCTGACCAAAGGGATATTCCAGACCATATGACGTCTGCTTGAGTATAAAGCTGGGAGAAAGGAGGAAGGGGGTGGGGTCACCCTTGGTCCTCCAAGGCAACCACTACGCGTATTGGAGCCCTGCTTCCTGCAAAGGCCCGACATTGCCTGTTAATGGGAAGTAGAGAATAAATCTGTTTTTGCTTCCATGTGTGGACCCTTGCTTTGCTTTGCTTACATTAAAACTGCTTTTGTTTTACCCACAAGGGTTGGTTTTTTTCTATCTTATTTTCTTTCCCCCTTTTTGCCCTGTTGAGAAAAAAGGGGGAAGGGGGGGGGGAAGAGATAGAGTGACTTGGTGGGTACCTGGCATTTAGCCAAGGTCAAACCACCACAGATATGAAAGTGGAGATTACAAATAAATGAAAAAAAATTACAATTTGGGTAAAGCATTCAAATTGTAAATGCTTGGGGAAATGAATGTCTCCTTTTTCTTTTGTATAAAAAAGTGACATTGTTATTGAAATAGAATTATTTATGTGCACTCCTGGTCTGTAACAGCCTCTGCCACAGTGGGTCACTGAGAAGTGATTTACTGATGGGTATTTTATTTTCAGTATTAACCCATGTGACTACTTGCTGAAGTTTAAAACACTAGATTTATCAGTTTCTGTGATTCATGTTATAAACTGAAGACTGTGGGATACTCTTTACAAGTTGAATTGCCCTAAAAATGGGATTTTCCTCTTCAAAGTCTGTGTCTGAGAGCAGACTATCAAGTAAGGTAATATGATCAAGTGTGGGAAGTGCAATGCGCTGTAGAAGGGTAGCCTTATAAACATTCAATCTTTTTTGTGTATTTTAACAACAGTGAAAGCACAAATGTAGGTTTTAACCATTATGCCAATGATGAGCTAAACATCTCATATGGGCCAGTTGCCAGACTCATCAGGGAATCAATCCACTTCTGGTCTTTTGCATGTTTAAAGCCTGTGAAGTCTGTGAAGCTACTCTGGGTGCTACCTCTCCCTGCTGCAGCCTCTGGCTCTCCCCAGGTGCCTCTGCCTCTCACCTGCAGATCCATCTGGCTGCCTCTTGCAGGGTCATGGGGTAACCTATGGGCAGGGAGCTCAAGATGTGCTGGGTGTAAGGTGCTGCCCTTGCAGCAAGGATCAGCTGGAGTACAGTGGTACAGTGTACAGCTCTGGGGCCCCCAACATAAGAAGGACATAGACCTGTTTGAGTGGGTCCAGAGCAGGGCCACGAAGGTGATCAGGGGGCTGAAGCACCTCCCCTATGAGGACAGAGAGAGTTGGGGTTGTTCAGCCTGGAGGAGGCTCTGGGGAGACCTTACAGCGGCCTTCCAGTACTTACAAATTGGGGCATTTTTGGGCTGATGTCAAAAATCTCAGCTTTAGTTCTCATTCTAGAAAATATCAGATACATAGTGTGGAAATCAGTTATTTGTGCAACTTCTCTTCAGTTTTCCCCTTTTGTGATTATTCAGGCTCCTCTGCTTTCTGTAGCTGGGTTTTTTGTTTATTGTTTGTTTTTAAAGAAGAAACTTGTGGTTTCTGCTTTGGGTGCTTTGATTTACAGCTGGTTAATCAGAAAGGTGCAGTACCAGTGTCAGAAAGGTTAGAAGAAGGAGTAGAATTCTTGACAAAGAGGAGTAGAAGGAACATGCAGAGTTGCTGTAGTGGAGATCTGATAGGGAGACAGACCTGCTGATGGGCCCAAACCACTTTTTTTTAACTCTCTGTCTAGTGCCAAGAGCCACTATATAAAATATTTCAGTAAACTATGAAACTCATAACAGCCAGTTAAGAAGTTACTATTTCTGTGCTTCAAAAGCTAGCAATAAAAATGCTGATAGCCTTTGCTGTTCATTTGAATCTTTAAGAGATATTGTTTGTTGTGCTGTTTCTTCTGAATATTAAGATCTTTCCTCTGAATATTAATTACTAATATATTTAAATTGTTGGGATGTTTATTCTGATGGAAGCTGACTATCTTTTCTCTAGTTCTAGGAGGAGAATAATGCTCATTACCTTAGATTTTTCTGCATTCGAAGTTTTGTAGAGTCATTAATTAAACAGATAACAGAACCTTTGATGGAGTTGGATTCAAAGGATAAATTAGATGAAAGACTTAAAAAGCCGGAATGTAGTATTATAGTACTGGCAAATTCTAATGGTTTCGTTTTTCTTCTGTTGAATAGAGGCTTTACAGCCATGACAGATTCACTAGTTTTGAATCAGTTTCTAGAGTTAAAATTGAAATTTCCAACAATTTAGCACGCAGAGAATATTTCTAAATTTAGGCTGCCAGAACCACCATCCCAAACTACCTTTTTTTATTTCTTCTATTGATACTATGATCAAAATAGTGCACTATTCTCTATTTTACTGTAATGCACATTAAAGACACACAAATGTGTATTTTAATACAATTTTATATGTAACGCAGCCACCTATCATCTTGTGTTAACATTCACAGAAATTGTGGAAAGTGCAACATTATTTAAATGCAGATTGGTGTGTCTGATCTGCTCATCATTTGTTAAAAGGCAATGCACAACTGAGTTATATCTTTATAAATTAGTTTCAGTATTTCCATGTACCATTTTCATATTCAATTCCATTTCAGTATTTCCATATTTTTAAACTTAATTATGAAGTTTAAACCAGGAAATGAAGTGTTGGGGTCTGGAGAAGGCTGCTCAAGTAATTTTTAGGTTCATTTTCATGCTTGTGACTTCTTTAAGTAAAAACAAACAAGCATATTATATTTTAAAGTTATTTAATGTACGTATTTATAGCAATGTTCATATGGATCATTTATACTCAGTTTGGAGGGGGACAGTGATGCATAAAGGCTGTTCATATTACATTACAGTATTGCTATTTTTGAAAATGTTTCATTTACAGAATATAACGTAATGAGTATTTTGAAATACTGATGCTTTTCCTGTGTTGGTAATCCTGATTAAATCAACATAAGTAGGAATTGACACAAACTGGTGTAGTCCATTATGCCAGTAATCTATGGTTTAAGGGTCCTTCAGGGTCCTTAAGGATCTTGTGCACATTAGTATGAAAGAATTTAATAGCTGAACCATCATGTTTAGTAGTCTGCAGATAGATTTTATTTTGTCAGTTTCTGCTAAGCATATGTTTTGTGTGCATGGAGGAAAAAATTTTACAGGATGATTGAAAAATTATTATCTGTAAGCAAAGCCTAAGTAACTGAAGAAAAATCCAAATAAATAATCTGTTAGGTATTTTGCAACTATTAAATTAGTGTATATGATCTATTAAGAAATGTATTTGAATTTGCAAGAAATAAAGCTTTTATATTGATAAATAGGCTAACAAAAATAATTGGCAAACACATATTAAGATTATCTCAAACTGTTGCAGTATCTAAGCACAACAAAATGAGGGGAGGGCTATGTGAAAGTTTAATTTATGTTAGTATTTGTAATCCCTTTAGTTTTAGAGAAGCTAGACATTGAGGGCACATGGTTTAAGTGTAAACACTAGCATTTACCCCTGTAATTAGCAGATTGCACTTTTAATTTAGATAATGTATTGACTATGTAATTGATTATAGGTGCTGTTTGGAAAAAAAAAATCTTAGTGCTGCCATTTGTACTCATCATGTCTTGCAGGTACAAAATTCAAAAGATACTTAAAATACTGATTGCACTAAGTGATACAGTAGGAGATAGTTGATGAGTTACTTGAAAATGTTAGGCTTGCATTAGCATACCTGACTTTTTAAGGCAATGTTGTGACAATTTCAATCTTAACACTAGAGTTTCTTGGGCAGTTTAAAGAAAAAAAATGGAAAAAAATCAGATGGATTGATTAAGTCTTTGTTTATGGGCTTATCTTTATTTGTACTTTGAGCAAAGTTTTGTGATTCTTCTAAAACAAGAAATTTCATGACTGAAGTCTGAAGAGCATCTGTCACAGACAGCAAAGCATGAGAAATACTTTGGTATAGTAGACACAAAGATTTAGAGAAGATGTAGTGGGGGGTTTTGACTAAACCTCTGTAATATATATTTACTAATTATGGGAAAGTAGGAAGGTGTTTGATATAAAGGATGAGTTGGAGGTAGACATTTCAGTGTTTTAGATGCCACCATCTGAAGCCATAAAATTCAAAAGTGTGGTTTGCATGTTTTATGGGCATCTGCTGATTCTGGGGTTTTATGTGACTTCACAGTACCTGGGCATCTCAATAGATTTAGTGTCTGAAAAAAAAATCGGTGAATTTTCAAATGTGGTATAGACATTGTCTGTAGCTGGTTGAGCATGAGTTTTGCTGTGGATCAGCATCCAGATCAGCATCTGGATCAGTGTATGTGTGTCTAATTGGTGTGATTCAGGAATATTTCTGGGTTTTGAGTTCACAGAGAGCATGTTGGCCATGTTTCAGTTTCCCAATGGAGTGGGAACAAGGTGCACACCACTGCTGGAGCCATTACCCCTGGGAAGGACACTTACATGCATGGGACAGCCTACTCTGGCCATTGAGCATGTGTGGTGGGGAAGGAAAAAGAATCAGAATCTTCCAATTTCGAGTATCTGAACTGAGAGAATATTGTTACACTTCCAAATATTTCTCATGAAAATCCTTGTGTGGTGTTAAGATGATATGTGTTGCTGACCACAGTAATCGCTACTTACCTCACCCCTCTGTTGGTGAGAAAGTGCTTACTTATTTCCACAGCAACTGCTGTTGTATGAAATATTTACCCATATTTTGGCATTGGAGAAATAAAGGTAAGTTGACTGATCTGAAGCTCAGTGAAGTCATTAGACTGTTTTGGGTTTTTGGTGACCTGCAAGATGGATCTGTTGCAAAGACAGGATTTAGCTAGATCTCATGTCTCAGTTCTGCTCTTAGCTATCTCCTTCCCATGAAATAGGCAAACTCTTCTGAATAGTGCAAATTCCTCTCTGAGTGACAGAGGCTCACTGATTTTCTCCCCTCTATGGGGCTCCCAGAAATTAGTAATAGCACCAGGTAGTTGAGTGCAAGAGCTGAGAAATACATCCCTAGAAGCCAGGAATCCAAATACCCTGTTCAACTCAGACACTAGTGAAGTTACAGCAAAGTTACGGTGTCCACATAATATACAGAGGACTGGGAAAGCAGATCTAAAAGTCTACACTAATTTATCTTAGCCCTTTCTTTCCTGATCAAGAACTTAATCATTTTACCATAGAGAATTTGGTTTTGTGTAGAAAAACTGACCCATTGCCCAGGAGATATAAACCCACATAAATTGCTTTGGGAACTTTTTCAGCTTCCACATGCTTAGCTGATAGAGCCCTAGCGTGAACAGATGCTCTAACAGATGTCATACTTCTCAGAAACAAGAAAGTTGATGATTTAAGGGTTTCCTGACTGGCAAATATCACTGGCAGATGATGTAAAGTGTGTAATGCAATACTGTATTAGTTGATTGCTGTTTATACACATCTCGATTGCACTTTCATATTGGTCATTGCCAGCAAATAGGTGATGGGCGTAATTAAAAACAGGTTGACAGAAATGAAATGCATGAACACTAAGCACAGACTCATTTGTTTCCTGATTTCAGTAGTCTTGATGTATGTAAGATATAAAACATCTCCAAAACAAAAACAAAATTAGGCCTAGGATACAGGCTCTGAAATTCATAGTTACAGCCAGGCATAGAGGTACTGCACTTGGCGTTCTCAGTGTGCAGCCTAGGTAGTGGTAGAACCTACTCAGCCTGCAGATGTGAATCTCAGTAGTGGTGAGTGCCCTTCTCCTGTTAGGCTCCTCTTAGTATTATTTGTGATGCAGAGTCAATGGGAAGGATGATGTGTCCTTTCTCGTGTAACAACAGGGCATGGCCTTATGGACACAAAGGTCTGCTGGCAAGGAGGAAACATAGTTTGTTGGAGGCAGGTTTTAAATAACTGATTTTCCTGCACTTGAGTCTGCAGCACTGGATTGAAGGCCAATAAGCAACGCTCCATCCTAATGAAATTTCAGGGGAGGATGAAACTTTTAAGAAAAGAACTGAGTGGAGAACCTTTTTTGCTAGAATAAATAAATGAGTATTTTGCGCTTGTCAGTGAACAAATGTAATGAACATTTAAAGAAATGTCTCCATGTTGTATCTTTGCACCTTTAACTGATTTCCATGAGTTTAATATAGATTTTTTTAATTGCTGCTTTCTCAAGGCAGTTCTGTTTTTTAATACAAATACAGAGGGTATTAAAGTGGAACCAATCAATTTATTTAATTCCACCAGTCGCTTACTCCTGTTCCTAAGAGCCTGCAAATCAAAGGAGTCTTTTAAGAAATATTGTGGAATAAAAGAGTAACTTTACACATTTTATAGTCGAAAATGATTCGGAATTTTAAAAATGATACACCGATATCACAATTAGGCCAAGTGCTTCCTATATTTTAAGAACTGTAATTCATTTGGGAGACAACTGATAGGAATTCAGCTGCAATAACAAGGTATTCATTGCTAATAACTGTCAGGTGATTTCTTCATGTTATTCTTCTACAGATACAGATATATCTATGCAGAAGTTTGTGTTTTTCAGAAATAAATTAGTGCATTGTATTTTACTAATAAATTATGAATGTTGAACTGAGGTTAGCAATCAGAATGTCCAGTCTGATTGATAAACTATTTAGAGACTCAAAGATACATCTTCTAATTTTAATTGAAAAGATATGATAATTTGGTCCGTTTCAGATCTGTTTCAGATCATTCCTATGAAAAATTCATGTAGAAATTATAGTAAATTACAAGATATTTGTTGGATGGTAATCAGATTTTTCTAAGCATCCTAACTAGAAATTGAGTGAGGATTTGGTACCATGTGAAAACTTTAAAATGAAATTGGAAAAGCGTATGTGGAAGAAGTCTGACAATATGGGTAAGGTCTTATTCTTCTTGCAGGTATAAAATGCAGTTTTCCATTAAAATTGGGAACTGTCCTTTCTATATAGCCAAACAAGTTGTTCTATATAACAGCATTGACAAGATCGTACAAAATTATGGGAGCCCTCACTCATTCAGGATCTCTTCCCCTTACAGGACTGAAATCTGCTTAAAACTGGTATGTGAGTTACTGGTCAAACCTAAGCCGATCCTTCATCCCTAGCGAGAATGAGCTGAACTGCAGCTCCATCAGGGTCACAGACAGCGGGCATGGGTTTGAGAAGAACTGGGGCAAAATACAGTTCTTCTATGAACAGATGCCAAAACAGGACTCCAACAAAGGGCAGTCAGAAATACTCATGATGTGGAGGAGATGATACTAGTGTAAATCATAAATTGGATCAGCAAGTTAGAAATATGTTTTCTTGGGCTGTTTTTTACATTTTTACTAGGGTATTCTATTTAATTTTGATTTTATCCTTAGAGATGTCACTTTTGCCAGCAAATGGCCAATATCTATAGGTAAGTCAAGTCTGTGTTGGAAATTCAGGCCATGCGCTTCACATATGAAATTTTAACTTTTTGACAAATGAAACAGAAGTATTTCCATCATTTGTTTAACACTATTCACAAACGTGTCTCATGTTTTTTTGCCTGTTTTCTCTGAGGCACTCCCTTTCTCTTGGAAACCTTAATTTTCTTTATAATGCCAGATCATTGAAATGGATATTTCTCTTTGCATTTGCTGAAAAGTCTACATTTAATACAAAAACCATATTTAATCCTTCCCCTCTATCCCCAGTCCTGGAAACCAAGCTAGTAACTTTCACAAAGTTTAGGAAGGGAGGCCATTTCTAATCTTTATCAACCACTGGAGGTCATAATGGGCACAATACGTGGAATAAGTGATCTTATCCATGCTTCACACCCATTTTCAAAAACTGTGGGTTTTTTGTGTCCTTTCTTGCTAGATTCCAGTCTGCATGTTCAGGTGCAGAGTACATAAGTATATAAATTATAAAGAATAAATATTAAAGGGAGAGGAGAATGTCAGTGTCAAGGCATGTGCTAGTGATTCATAAAGCCCTTTCTAGTTGTAAAAGTCAAACATCTAGGAAAAAATGCATATAGTGCATGCATGCATCTGAGGTGTGGCTTTAGCTGGAACAGTATAGATGCCCAGGTTATTTATCTATACCGGCAGACATACTTTCTCTTCCTGCTGGACTGGCTAAAGGAGATAGAAACACCTAAAGGAAGTTTGACTGAGAAGGGAAGAAAGCTGAGAAGAAAAGCTGCTTGCTCAAGCTGCAAGAAGAGGGGTCTGGGTCTTTATTTTTAGCACAGGAGGGAAGACTGTTGACTGTCACTGCCTCACTTCAACCTGATTGAGCAAATTGTCTCTGATCAGTAAACCCTTAAACAGCTATGGGCATCCTGGTGGTCTGTATTGAATAAGATTTAAAGATGAGGAATTAAAAATGTTTCATGTTTTACTCAAATTAACACCAATAATCAAGATGAATAAAATTCTATTACAGTAAAGCTTACAGGGAAAACATTATTCAGAATTTAGGCTTCTGTTTTCATAGATAGAAGGTACTTAATATTTAGAAGATGGAAGATGTCTAATTTGATTTCTACATTTAAAAATAAATTTGAGATTCTCAATTTGGCATAAGAGAAGGGGGGGAGAGATTTATGTGCACCAATCTATATTTTTCTCTGCATGATGTCATGATTCACTTTTATTGTCCTTTGGTGCTTTTGATTAACCTGGTTCAACGAGCATTGGTATTATCTGTCATTTGACTGATGATGGAAAGGCAAAAATAGCTTCACAGACTATGGTTTGAAAAGGCAGCTCAGTTAATTTTGACAATGAATTTGATACTGGCCATAAACATCTCAAGTTTTCTTTAGAAAATTGACATATTTTTTTCCTGTTTGGTGGTATGCCCATCTAAACACATTCCACTGTTTGTGATTTTAAATGAAAACTTAAAGTTGTTTTTTACATTTTATTGTCTCTCAAGATGAGAGACAATGCATGCCTATGCATGCGAGCATTCATCATTGCAGATGTGGTATAGATGCAACTTCAATGGCTAAGGATATAGCCACTAAAGATGTCACGGATGTAGGGACCCCCATGCATTATGGATGCTGTATCAGGTCTGGAAACAATTTTTTGTGTTCATGTGACTGTTGCTGAAGTGTAAGCCTTGATCTCAGCTTTTGTCATGTCGTGTGAAGAAGTAGGGCTTGTATATGTGCAAGGAGCCTTAGAATCTCTGTGCTCTGCACTGCTACTCAGTGTAGCTAAGAAGCTGCTGCAACACAGGAGCAGCCACAGACCTGAGTACTTAAGCTTCTTGTGTAATAATTCGGTAGATTTAGGTACATTTAACTAGGGATTGCAGCAATCAACAGACAGGACAGAGCAGGTGAACTGTTCAGGAGAAAATGCTTTTGATGCGTGTGTTTCAATCTTGCCTCTGACAACAGGTTGGGTGTCCAACTCCTTCCTAGTGTGAGTGCTTCCTTTCATAAACAGCAGAGGCATCACTTTGTTATAGAAAATGTCAGGAAGTGTATGGGAGGTGGTGTCTAAAAATAACAGTGATAATTGCTTTCTGCTGGTGGGAGGTTTTATTTTGGAACACAGTGAGAAGAGGAAAGAATGGAAAGACTGCAGCCAAGGGAAACTGCAGCAGGCTTTAGCCTCCATTTGGTGTTACCTCTCAGTTATTGCAGGTATTTTGAATTCTGCTTATATTCGTACTTGATGTACAGTTTCTTAGCACAGATAGCTGACCAGCCTCTGATGAGACATTTGTGCCATTCTTTGTTTAAATCTCCACTCTCCCTTGGGCATTGAGCTAGAGGCCAGATAGTGCTGGTTGGTGGGGAAGCAGCTTGCTGTCGCATGCTGAACAGTGTTCAGTGCAAAAAACCCAAATGATATGGGGGAATCTGTGTGGGTGTATTGGAAATGTTGGGGGGGAGAGTAGGTGGAAAACTGGTAGACCAGGAGATAGGTGTCCTATTTTAGTCTGCAGGATTACAGGACAAATGGTTGAGACTAATCTGTACTACAGTGCTAGGAATAGACAAGATTATAGCTATCTATCCATCTACCTAGCCTATCACATCTTTTATGTGTTAGTGCCTGAAAGAATAAAACTGGAGAAAGCTTGAGAATTTTGGGTCAGGTGGTGATATGTGGTAGTAATACATGACTCCAGTGAGTTGCATGTCTGTTGACGCTTAAGAATCATTGAAACAGCAAATATTAAAGATAAGTATCTATTGGTGTGCTGCTTCTTCTTAGTCCTTATTCTTAGTACCTTTAAGATCTTGCAAGTCTGCATATTTATCAATGTCAAGCTGTATTTACCAAAACTAGATGTGCTCAAGTTTGTGAGATACACTTGCTAGAACATTAGCAGTACACACACATACCCACAAAATGTTAAAATGCATAGCACATGTAGTAAGATGCAAAATTGTAGGCTTTTTCATCTTTTTTAGAAAAAAAACCCTTTTTGCTGTTCCAAACTGATTTTCTCAGATCCATCCTGCCCAAGTAATTAAATAATTTATCTTTGCAATCCTGAAATCAAAAGGGAAATTAAAATAATCCTTTCCTTTTTCCTCTGCTCTAAGACTGGATCAAAATCATGTCTTCTATGAATATCTCAAATGATGTAGATTACAAAAATTCCCAGTTGATCTGGTCAAATGTTCCATTGTCCTTACCATTACAAAGGTTTTCTTAATGAAGTCCTCTTTGCTGCATTTTAAGCTGATTACTTTTTCTTTACTTCTTTGATGTATAGAGCACTTGTTCACTCCAGTTTCCTATGCAGGGACACCTTGCAGCAACTTTGGAAAACTGTTCTTGAATGTTCTTATCCCCTTTTCTGTTTTTCAGTGTACTGCACTGGGAGTATGCAAGACTGGTAAGAAAATTGTAGAAAAGAAAAAAGAAAAGATGCAGCAGAAAAGCAGAAAGAAGATGGTGGGATATGGATTGCAATTTTACTGGATTTAGTGACTCATCATTCAGCATAAAGGATTGATAGTTTGGATGACATTTAGGTTAATACTGATTGGAAATTGCTATCTGGTGCTTTAGAGAAACAGCCTAATGATTTTTGTTCAATTTATTGTGGACAGGTGGCTGTATCTGAGAATTTGGTCCTTTTTTCGTACAAATTTGTTCCCCATTTGGCAATTTTAATGAAGATAACAAAGAATTGCAGATTAAAGACTGAATTGTCCTCTCTATAGGTAAGGACTGAAGTATATTGACAGTGAAGTTTCTAGGGCACATCTGTCTGTGTCAAACTTGTATTGGGCAGAAATACAGTATTGTTCCTGGATCTGTCAGTCATGCACCTTTCAGAGGTAATGAAATGCAAGAGACGTTCTTCTGAATTAGTTCCTACTCTGACACTCATCCCACTTTTGAAATTTTACTGCTGTGGCAGAAGTGCCATATTTCTTCTCTAAGATGGAATAGCAAATTTTTCCTTCCTTGTTGCTATGTTAGACTACTGTTAGCTGTAGATTTTCTTAAATCTTTTAACATAATACGTAGTACACAGACAGCCACACAAGAAGGATGTATCTCCAGTAGATGCTTTATTTTGACCCCTCCCAACATATGCTTGTTGTATTTTTTACTGATTTTAAAAAACATTTTCTTTGGCAGATTTATATAGCAAAATGACGGGAGCTGACTCCAGTCTATGAAAGGATCAAGTCTCTTTCTGTTAAGTTTCCCTGTGGTTTTCCCATTTATTTGTTAATTAAAAACAGTCACAAATCAAGAAAAGACACAAATGAAGAATAGTGCTCCACATTAAACACCATTATTTCAGACAGTGTGTAGTTATTGGTTGCATGTGAGTTAGAAAAAATAATCATATACAACTTCTAAAAATTGTTTAAATAAACATGATTTTAGTTTTTAAGTTTGATAGCTGTGCCTCTGTTCTGGGAATAATTCTTGTTTTCTCTGACAATCTCAGAAGTTATATGGATTTGATTTTTAAGAATGTCAGATTTTCCTGGCTTAGAAAATGTAATCTGCTAATGTCATTGTGGAGGTTGTATATACAGACATGCAAGGAAACAGCGTTCTGTTTGTGAGATGCTGACACGAGAATGTGCTTCTCCATCTACTTGTATTTAGCCAAAATTATAGCTGATGCAAATGCCCAAGTAAAATTAGTTTCTTATCTACAGAATCTTGGGTTATCTCCTTTCTCACTCTGGATTTGGGACAGGGATGGAGAGAAGTAGTAGCACCTAAAGTATTAGGCTCAGATTCCTGCAGAATTAGTAAGCACAATGTCAGCATGAAGAACAGAAAGTTGAGATTCAGGTGTGGCCTCTGAAGCTCACTTTGATTTCTGGAAGGAGGAAGCCACAGGACAGACCTGCTGCTGGTATATATTAATCAGTTATGGCATCAGACCCAGTGCTTCTCTGCGTGCACGGGAACGTTGGACAAAGCACGGCGATTGCGCTCTGTGTGAGGCTACACAGTGGCAAAAATTCTTCGGTATATCAGCTAAGCCATTGTCTGAACTGAGTGTAATACAACTCCAGCAGTGGTTTTTGACACTGTGGAGGTATGCCAACTACACAGCAGCTGATGGCACTCCCATGCTTGAAGGGAGGCTCCTGTCCCATTCTGTTTTGAATTAAAACAAAGTCAGACAAATGAAAAATAGGTTTTATTTTACTGTTTCAGTCCATGCAGAACACTTCCATCTTTTCACTGTGAACTCTTTCAGCTGCCCTGCTGTGATCCTGTACATCTTGTGACTCTTTAAGTAAGCTCTTTCTACCCATCTGTCCTGCCTCACATCTGGTGCTCCATCTCTTACAGTCTCTGAATTTAGCCTGTTTTGAAATTATTTTTTTTTCAGCAAATCTTCTAAAGCTCTCTGCATATAGACAATGTAAATCTGCACTTAACCAGGTCAGGTAACATAAAATGTTAATATTTCTTTTGGCTTGAAATTTACAATGGGATTCAAGTGCCTGAGTTGTTTCAGGAAACAAGAATTTCTGAGGATAATACAGAAATTATTTTAATTCTTTAATCTGTCTGCCAGGGTAGGGTAATCTCAGTAAAAGACAGAATATCACAGTATACTAGGGAACCATTTTAGTTAGTATGACTTACTATGTATCAGAAATTGTGAATACAGTGGAGAAAAATCTTTCTTTGATACAGCATGGCTATGTTTCAAAATTTTGTGTATTATTTAACGCTGTAGTGTCTTTAAACATTGATGAAAGCTTGTTGCACCTAAAAGTTGGTTAGACTATGAGGTAACTGAGGTTAATGTTTCAGTAAATATCTGAAGGTTGCCAGATGCATCTTCTCTATCTTGTTGTGGAAAACAAAATTTTAAAAAATTATACGTACTTTTCATAGATGAAGAGGCGCCATATTCTTGCATAAATTTTATAGTAGCTCTACACTAGATTCAGTCCTGGTTTTGGTCCAGTGACACCTTCCATGAAATACAAATATTTATCCTTTTGCTAAATCTGTCCACTTCAATGTATTATAATTGCTGAAGGCAAAGTTTTTTGGGGGGTGGGTGAATGCTTGTGTGGGGTGTCCTAAGAAGGTGGAACTTCTTTACTTCAGGAAATGGTGACAAGTAGCTTTTTATAAGCATTTGTAACCTGACTAGCATTAGAAATGGGGAAACAATTTTTTAAAAAGTTGAATCTGTTGAGTTGCTGTAGCTTTGATGAAGTCTTTTGCATTGTTAGTGGAGATGCTTTTTGTTGTAACCTCTTTCTATTATGTTGGGGATTTTGGAGCGGTTTGGGTTTTTTTGATTGTGGGTGGGTTGATTGTTTTTGTAAAGAAATGCTTTGATGTATACAATACTTTGCTGTATAAAATGTGTGATTTACTGTGGATCCAAGATCCTTTCTTCAGGCTTAGCTGGTTCTTCCCCATCTTGCATTTGTCCAACTGATTATATTCTTATCTAGAGGCAGCACATAGTTGGCTTGCATCCTGTCTACTTCAGATCACATCTTAAGCTTGTGATTTGAATTCTAATCCTCTCCTACAAAATAACCAAGTTGTCAGTGTCTGCAGATTTAAAAAAGGTATTCTCACTTTCTCTAAGTTGTTAGTAAAAATGCTGAATGGCGGCAGGCTTAAGCCACATTCCTGAACAGTCTCATTTGGTCAATTTTTCAACTTTGACAATGACCTGTTGGTAGGTGGTATTTTGGTATTGTGTTCCGTTGAGTTTTGCTGATGATGTACGGGGATCCCTCTATGAGATCGTTTGGAGTCTGCAAATATCTACGGGCAAGCATCCTTTTGGCAGCATGCTTTGGGAGCTGTGGCAGGGCACAAGGATCATTTTCCCAGGTCTGTCTGATATTCAGGCTTATCCTACACTTCAGGTGGGTCACTAGGGGTGAGTGGGAATGATTTTGTAAGGCACTAGGATTGTGGCAATGTTTCTGACATGGAGAAGCTTCATGTCTTCTTACTTTGGGCTTTAGCCACTGAAAGAAGAGGCCTGCATTGAAGACCACCTAGAAGGATGGGGAGAAGAGCACAGGCATAACTCGGGGCTTACAGGATCAGTATCAAATCAAGAGTGTATTCACGAGCTTGATGCATTTGCAGGAAAAAATCATGTACCAATTCTGTACAACTGGGTGTGTTTGCAACACATGTGGCAGTGTCATGCAATAGACATGGATCTTTCTTTTTCTGAGGTACCCTAGTCTCCCTCTTCTTTGGCTAACAAAAGATTTATTTTTGTGTTCTTTTATTAGTCTAGTCCCAAATAGGCACATGGGGGAAAAAAAAGTAATAAAACTTAACTGTATCTGTGTTTTCCTAACTAGCTTAGGAGGATGACACATGAGGAAAAAGCCAAGAGTTACTGCATCCTTGTGCTTTTCCCATCCATTATACCTGGGATCCTGTCACACAAGCAAATTAGATTTGTTTTGACATGGTTTGTTCTTGACGAGGCAGCATTGGCTATTACTCATCTCCCTGCTGTTTTGTCTGTGCTTAGAAGTAGTTGGACTGTTTCTTCCAGTAGTTTTTTAGGAATTGAAGGGTTTTCAGTAATTCCTTGGATTGCTGTTCTGTACATTTTTAAAGGTAAGTATTCTCTTTGTCCCTTCTAGTCATCTTGGATGTTTTCAAAATAGTTATTAAAAGGCTATGTCATTAGTGCAGGCAATTCCTTTAATGTTCTGGAATGATTTTTCATTAGGCCCAGGTAACTCAAAAACCTGTAGCTTAGTTAAGTAGACTCCAGACTCTCTAGCTAGTCTAAATCCGATTCCTACTCCTTGGTCGTTTTGTTTGTTTAATTACATTTATTAAGAATGAAGTATGTTAGCTTTATCAGAGTCACATGTTTCTAATTTTTTTTTGTTATTGTCTAATAGATAAACTATTTCCTCAGTCTTCTATATGTTGGTGTTCTCCAGGAATTATTTTTTCATTCCCTTTACTGTATCCTGCATGGTAGTTATGAATTTTTAAATTATTTGTTTTTAAAGAATCTTTGGCCTGTGTGATTTTATCCATACACCTCTAATGCTATAGCTTTGATACTTATCCGTAATAATTTGATCTATTGTTCACATTTTAACATGGGGTTTTTTTAGTTTCAGCTGAACAAAAGAATCATATTCTAGTCCATTTGATTTCCCGTTATAACTTGTTTCCTTGCATTGGGATAGATTGTGCTTGTACCTTTTACATTGTTTAAGAAATTAAAAATATCTTTTTCCTTAATCTGTTCTTCCCATGGGGTCTTGCTTATCAGTTCTTTGAGTTTACAGAAGTTTATTTGCTGAAGATTATTGTATTTAGGCTTAACTCCTCTGCCCCAAGAAAAAGCCCAACCCACAGACAAACAAAAAATGTCCTGAAAAAAAGCCAACCCTGAACAAAAGGTCTGAGAGACCTGTGGAGGCCTTCAATCTAAGCTTGTGCTCTGAACAGATCTAGTTTCGAAGTTCAGTCAGGTTTCTCAGAAGAGGTTATTTTTTTTCCTAAGAATAACATGTTCCCTGTTGTGTGAGCTGCCATTTAGATTTTGAACAGCTCCTCCCTTTTTTCAGAGTTAAATCTAGCAAGGCAATTCTAGCTTTTATTTTCAGTCTTTTGTATGAAAAATTTCCAGAAAGATGCTGGATGTGCATTGTGCACTGCCATATTCTTTTTGAAAAGATGTCATTAAATGGTTAAAAACAAGTCCCACAGTCCAGACCCTTCTATCTGTGGCTCAAGAAAAGCCTTTTCTGTGACAGCTCACCACTTGCTGGGCTGACTGCAAGTCACTGCTGGGCTGTGCTCTTTTACTTCTCTTCTGTCCAGAGATTTGGGTGGTGTAAGATGGTACCTTGTTGCTTTTCCTTATTGTTTCCTGCTTTTCCTTCTTGAACATGCTCTGTCCTTCTGTGTCGGTTTCCAGACGTGCTAATAATCTCATCTGTTACTGTCATGCTCCCTAAATTACCCAGGTAGCAAGTTTCTAACGTGCTATAAAACACTGCCCTGTCCATACTGTAAGCTTCAACCAACTCAGCAGATCAACCATGCTCACCTACAGTGATCTGAGATTCACATACTCCTTCTGGGAAAAACAGTCTTCCATGTTCCTCAGCTTCCTATTGACTGCCACTGTTTGCTACTAACAGCATATTTGCAGTGGCAGCCTTACAGAAGGGGAGCAAAAGAAAATACGTCAGAGTGCAGTAGACAGCTGTATGTTGCTATATCATTTATTTGTAGTCAAGAAAGATTAATTCATGAAAGGCAAGACACTGGGGTCAGGCTTTTCTCAGCAGAAATAAATTATGCGTTATATATGGTTGTCCACCATTTTTGTCAGTAACTAATACTTACCAAGCCAGCTCTTATATTCGTCACTTCAGTTCATGCTGAGAAGTTTTTGAAAGTGAAATTGCTGATGATTTTTTTTATGTCAATGATGAAAAAAATGCAAAACCCAAACGAAAAATTACAAGCCAGGCTTTAAACACCTCATAGGCCTCTGAGAAGTCATGAATGTAACTACATGATTGCATGTATATTCAGCTGCACAAGTCTGATGTTTTATGACTAATTGATCTTTTAAAGTAAGGATCCAGTTGGTTGTTAAAATACTTAGCTTATATGTGACTCTTTCACCCTTGAATTGAAACTATAACCATAGAAGTAGACCGTAGGTTTTCCAGATGGAAAATAATTTTCTATACAACCAGTATCCTTGTATTCAAATTGATACGTAGTGCTTCAGAAGTTATTTTAACACAAAGTGGAAGCTGGCACCAGCACGCTTAGCAGCTTGATGTTGATGGTGGTTACTGAGTAAGAGCTGTCTGATAACCTCTGCTGTAGCAGTGTGCATTCTTAGCCTGGGAACTGTTAGGATCAGACCAAAAAGCCTATAATTAAGATGAAGATTTTCTAGGCTCTCAGCCAGGTAGTTAAGAGGTCTGGCTTCAGTTTTTCAGCTTCATGCCTTTACTCTGTCTTGTGTTTGAATCGTTGAACTAAAATGGCTTGATAGTCTTACGAAAATACATAAATTATTTTCCAAGAAATTAGAAGAAACTGTAGTTTTTCTGAGATGGACTGAAAACTTTCTCACAGTTTTAGTTTTAGTAAAAGGGAAAATTTCAAATTTTATTCAGCTCTGAAACAAAGCACTATTATTGACAGCAAATCTTGCAGATTAATTAATGATACTGCTTATCATATAAAACAATAAGCATGGCTGCCTTCCTACAAAAAGAAATGAATAGATTTAGCTAGGTGGACAGTTCAGTTTTGAACATTGTTTTCATCCTCTTTTTTATATTCTCCTAATTTCCTTTAAAGAGATTAATCTGATTCTTAAACTGTACTTCTCTACAGTGCAGTCAACTTGTTTTGTATTAAAACCTAATATTTTCAGGTTTTTTCCTCAAAAATTACAGTTTCCCTTGTAAAGGTGAAATGTGAAAGTTAAAATAATTTCAGATTAATGATTTTTCTGGAGACCAACTAACTGACAAGCTGTGCCTGTATTGATTGATTTCAAATCTCAGGGTTTTTACCTTAAAAAAAAAAAAGTATCCATAATTACAAGAAGGCATGAAGAGTAATAATGCTTAATGTAAATTTCCTTAAGAAATTGTGGAAGACTGAATTAATCTCATGGGCGTTTGAAGCAAATTGTACTGCTTTTGCTAGACAAGAAAGCAACAAATGTAGCTCTTCAGTGTAAAAAAACCAAATCTTATGGGTAGCTTCTCCTTAGAAAGTTATATATGCTTTCTGTGACCCTCTAGTTATTCAGGTATGTACCATCTTAGGTGCATGTGGGGATGTTTCTGTGCATCTGCAGCATGCACGCTCTTCTGAGGGGAGCCAAACCAGTCTTTTTCAAGTGATATTTCCAGTATAACTGTTAGTTTTTATTTGGAAAATACTGAAGTGTGTCCTGAAGTGATTTTGGAATTATGATTACACTGATTGTTGCATACAATCAAATACTTTTTTATGAGAGTGTCTGTGTCTGTAAAAATATCATAAACCATTATTGTTTATTAGTAATCCATTTACATGCTTTTCCAAGGTACAGCACTCACACTTTTTCCAGATGACACAGGAGACTGATGTGTTGGCTCATATAACAAGCACATGTGTTAAGCAGATGACAATGAGAGAGGAAATGCAGTTACAATGTGTCTGTATCTGAAAAATACATTTTCTGTCCTCTGTGTGGGGCAGAGCTTCCAGGGCAGAGAAGCATTATAGTTTCATGCTTTTTCTGTGACCTTACTCTCCAGATGAAGCTGAGGCTCGCTGCTGGGGCCAGGCAACAGTTTCTGTTGGGTGAAGCCTAGGAATGCAAGAGGAAGGTTAGGGAGAGCTTGCAAATGTGCAAGATGCGAGAGGTACAGCAGGGAACTGGATAATCTGGTAGCATGTGAGGCTACAACATCTGCAGCATCTTCTTACTGCATTTATGATGGAAAGGAAAGAAATTTTAGCTGGAGATGGAAATTTGAATTACTTGAAGGTGTGCACCAATCTTGGAATGATTTTTGATGTGATCTGCAAGCAGTGGGAAAACACAGTGGGGCAAGACTTCATTCTCTCCCACAGCTTGTATCTGCAGCCTTACCAGTTTCAGAGGACAGCAAAGCTGCATGGCATCACAAAAAAGAAGTTTTCTTATCATTTAAAATGTAACATCATCTAAAGTCTCCTGGTTTTATTCTAGTAAGTATCTAAAATTCGTCTTGGTTTGCACTAGCTTTAGTTTGGGCTCTGCAAGCAACGTTACCATACCAGTGCAGAGAGCTGTGCAGGTGCAAAACCCACCCAAGTTTTACATAAACGATTTATTAACCATGGAGATATTTCGCAAAGACTGAGCTGTATGTTACCGTGGAGACCTTGTTTTACTTTAAGCTGGATTGAGTACATCCATGCAAACTGCAGTTGCATCAGTAACTGCAGGGAAGAATACCCTGAAGGAGACATGATGGAATTTTTAATTTTCCTTAATCTTCAATGCAGTTTTGTCCAGCTCCTTAATGAACAGTGATAAAAATGTTTAGTTTCAGTTCTCCCTGATGCTGGGAGGGAGGGTATTTTGTAACAGTGTTTGTGTCCCCATGGATTCTGGAATTTTGCATGAACATGTTGTGCTGCTCTCCATCACAAGCTGCTGCTGCCACCTCATCTCTGCGTCTCTGTATTGTAACATGCTTTCCTGTGCATACCTGGTGTCCTGTGGCTGTGCTGATGAAGAATAATGCTTATTGCACCATATTTTAGCCCCTGCTCAGTTTCACATGCCTGATTTCAAGACTGACAGTGGTCATACTGGCTCATCTTCACAGACATTATTCCTAGCTGCAGGAGCCTGCCCAAGAACCTACCTGAATTACAGCCTAAGATGTACGTAGTGAAGAAAGTGACCTTTTTTAACTCTCCAGAGGATACTCCCAGCCTTTTCAGTAGGACTGTTCTTTGCTCCTTAAAGAGAAAGTTGACTTAGGTTGCCTGTAGTAGTATACTGAAGGTAATTTTTCTTGCTTTGTATGTTGGTAGGTATTATCTGCAAACTCTTGACCACCTTTTAGAGACATTTGAAATGCACAGATGGAAACCTGTGTTTAAAAGGTACAATTGCTGCTAGATTTGTATGGTGAGGGAGGGAGACCCTACTTCAACTGTTACTGTTTTTCTGTGTTTCCAGAGAGCTTTGGACCCATCGGTGGGGTATGTGTCCTCAGATAGTCCCTTGGCATTATTATTTCCATTGTCTAATCTATTGACAAGACTGAATTGTTGGTTGTTCATGGGAGTACTCATTTTGTATGGCTGTATAGACTTTGGCTGGGTAGCAGCCATTCTGTGTGAGTCCCTTGTTTGTTAGTCATTCTTACTATGCCCTACACAGTAATAAAAAGGTAAGTCTTGCTACACCTTTTCCAGCAAGAATTTGCTCTGACATCTTTTAGATGTATTTTGAATAGGAAAATATCCTAGTCCCAGTATGCCAGCCCATGATTTTTTGCATAATCTTTTCCTTTCTGAAGGATCACAGTTATGTTTAGATTGTAACTGCAGGGTAGTTCTTAGCTGGCAAAGGGCCTCCTCCTTAGTTGTGCAGCTGTCAGATGATTAGTGAAAACCTTTTACAAAATAGAGCCTTAAACTTGGCATTGACAACTAGCATTTAATATTGTGATTGACAGCCTCAAAATTAATTTTCAGCCAGGCCCTCTTTTCTTCCCACACAATGCAACAATTTGGGGAGTTTTTTAGCAAGATTGGCTAAGAGCAATAGTGTGTCTGCTCTAGCCTTTGCAACTGAGAACCTGAATTGTGGTTAAATTTTATGTGGTAACTTACCAGTCCAGCTGCCAGTTTTATTTAAAGCCTAACAAATTTACATCTCTCAGAAACAGTACAAAGTTCTTCCCAAGTGTAAGATTTTTGAACCGGGTATCAAGAGAATAACTTTGCACAAACTCTTCAAAACCAATTGTCTTTTCAGTTAGCCCATTCAAAATCAATGAAACTGAGTCTGCAGTGCAGTAGGAGAAATAAACCTTGAGGTCTGTATTGAGGCCAGCACAATCGATAAACATTTTTCTTAAAAATACTGTTAAAATTCTTATAGACACCCTTCCTTCTGTCTGCCCCTTTCCTTGGTGTTATACTCAACTTCTATCACCACAGGGTGGGTGGTCCCCAAGGTGTCTAGCTTCAGTTTGGGTGGGTGGCGATGGTGTAAGCAAGCTGTCAGCATGCTTGTCATGTGCTAGGAGGGGTACGGTGTTGAGTATGGTGTTGATAGTACACGTTTCTTCCTCCTCTTTGCCAAGGGAAGCATGATGACTGGTATCTTCTTCTCTCTGGAGCCTGAGGGGAGGCTTCCACCACACTTTATGCCAGGCTTATTTTCATTGGTCAGTTTACATTGGAATTTGATGTATGTTAGGTACTTGCTCTTTGTTCCTTTTGCTGTCCCTAAGAAAAATGCTTTTCTCAGTTCCCAGGTTTTCAATGCCTTTAACGATGAGGGAGTTGCTTATAGCCATAGGATCTCCATTATCATCCTCTACACCCTCTTATCATATAGTGTCCATATTCCTCTGCACTTCATACTGTGTCCCCACTTTTGAGACTGCTGTTGTCACACCGTGCTGCTTTTTTTGCACATGACATCATCATGACAAGGTCATAAGTATTTAATTCAGTGCAGTCTGACTACTTTTTCTTGCTAGCTATATAAAAACTATGGTTATATCATGTGACTATGCAAGGGTAATTAAAACAAAATAGACAGTAGGCATGTAGGCTTTTACAGCTAAACCAGCTAAACAAATCTCTACTCAAGCCAAGACATACTCAGACAAAGCCTGACAAGTCCCGAGGCCTTTCAGAGTCAGTATGAAATCTATTACTAGCAGTGGTGATACTGTAGTCACAAGGCTACAGAGCGACAATAAAAGCATATGCAATGCATATTTCATATGATGAGTAATTTGTTGTATAACAGTCTTAAAGAATTCTTAGCAGTCAGGAGATCTTTTAAATTAGTATGAAAGACAACTGTGTCGCAATTGAAAACCATGATGGAGATAGGGTAATAAGAGAAGGGTTCAAAAACTCTCTCTGCCATTTTCCAGCTTGCAACCCAGCTTCAAAGGCAACAGACAGAGGAGATATGCATCATCAAAGTTGTGTTTTTACCAAGCAGGAAGCAACACCCCCCATTTGATACAAAAAGAAGTAGATCTAAAAGGCCTTATTAATATTGGCTCAAAAGCAGGGCACCAAGACAAAAGCAGAGTGAAGAATAGAAAACTGAACACAGAGAGTAGAAATGCTTGAAAGTGGGACAGCAGAGCATGGGGAATATGTCACTAGCTTTCAAGCTAGCTTCAGGACAAGATTCAGAAAAAGCTGGTAGTTATGCAGACAAAGTCATAGATCTGGTGACTTAGATATGGGAAGTTGGGAGTCTTAATGCTACAAAACGTAGGTGAAGATTGCACTTAAATATTATTCTGTCATGCTGTTTCCATTCTTAAAATTGAAGCTTAACGTTTGAACTTAGCGGAATTTCTTTGTTTTTACTCTAGTTTGTCTGAAACTACAAGTGAATCTGAGTGTGATCGTTATGGATGCCCTTTAGACAAATAGATCCAGAGCAGAAGTGATTCCTGCCATGTTGAAAAGTTTAATGTGATCAGCGTTTCTAGGATTCTAAGAAGAGTTATGTCCTGAAATAAGAGTCTTTTGCACGGTGTACAGATGGTACAGAGAAAGCCTTGCAGTTGTAAGCAAGCACTCAAGTGTCATACCCATATTAGCCCTACATTTTCTAATCCTAAGTAGCCCTATCTTTTTAATACCCTAGAGGGATTAAAAGTATTGATGATGGGTTTATGTGTATGTCTTCATTCATGGTGACTGTCAGCATCTTAATCTTCTTTATGGGTTTTTTTGTAACTTATTTTCAGCTGCAGTCTTTTCACAAGTATATCAAACCAAAATTAAAATACTAGATCTCTGGTGGAAGTAATCTTAAGTGTGTCTTGTGTAATTGTAGGGTTAATTTCTCTTTATATACTAAAAAATATAGATGCTCTTATGACTTTGTGGGAAAGGAGAACCAGAGGTCTCAGAAAGGAGAGATTAGAGGTGGCATAGGAATGAGCAAGAAATTCCTCTTGAGTAGCTGTGAAATCTTGTATGATTCTTATGATAAGTTAATTTGTTATAAAATAGCAAAACCAGCTTCATTGTAAGTGTCCCTGAACTTCAGAGTAAATAATGGTATCACAGGAACAAAAGCAGTGCTTCATAGAATAATGTTTCCCATTTTTTATATACATGTGTACTCCTGAAATTGTAAGTTTCTCAAGCAATAGATTTCATTTGTTTTCTTGATGCTGATTACAAACTCTCAGGATGTTGGGGTTTTTTTCTACACGTCCATCATAACCAGGATTTCTACACATGCGATGAAACTTGAATCTTACTTCACCATCTGCAACATACAGAAGTTGTGAATTGTTTTTCTCCTATTGTATCTCTATGTTTGGTTCCCTCCTTTTTTATTGAGAAGACCAAAATTTTATTTCTTAAAGGAATACAGCCATTTAAAAGTAGTGTCCTAGAGCAGATAAGACTTTATCATTATATAATAATAAAATTATCATTCTCTGAAAGCCTTCCAGTGAAACCATGCTTTCAGTAAAATAGGGCATGTCTGGGCTGGGAGGACTTCTGTTATTATAGGACAACTTTGCATTCAATAGTACATTAGACCTGTATTTACAGTGTGATAGTGGATTAACTAACAGATACTATGGGAAAGTGCTTATCACCATGGGCTAGGGCATGAAGGGAGAGCAAGCCACGTGTTTCTTCTTTAGCTACAGATGAGAATCAGCTAACCAGACTGCTCTAAAAGAGTCACATTTTAGCCCAAGTGTAAATGGGGCAGACGTACGTATACAAGACAGTTGGTACCACTTAAAAATAAAACTCACACCTCTCATATTTTAAAAAGTCTAACCCAGAACCCTGAGTTTTAATGTGTCTATATTCTTTAGGTTACTTATGTCCTGTGAATTGACTCTTAGTTTGTCTCCCCAGACTAGTTATCCAACAAGACAATTATGAAGTTGTCTTCTTTTGTCCAGATATATGGATTCTTTTATGGGGGCACGGGACCTTGAGAATGGGTTTGAAGTATCTAATATAGAAAACAAATTACATTACTGAAATGCATAGGTGTTCCGCTGGTGGAGGAAAGCCTAAAGTCTCTTGACTCCTTCCTGTACCAATGGGATGAATTGCAGGTGTCTTGCAGGTGATTCATCATGACTTTCTGCAGACTGAACTCCTTTGTCCTGACTTCTCAGTGCTTTTGAGACACCAGTGTTAAGGGTTCTGCTGTTCTGACTCATGGTTTTCTTCAGTAAAAACAGGAAACAGAATCAGAACACAATGTATTTATTTTAAAAGGCTTTATTTTATTTATAAACACTTTCTTAAAATATTAATGTGGGGACAATGTTGGAGAACATTTTAAAAAAGCAGACTAATTATGAAGCTAACATTTTCTGCATGATTAGATAAATAATGTTTAGGTTTCTGAGATGCTGGCTATAACTATGCAATTTATTTCAAGGAAGGTAGATAGTAATAGCATTTAATGATTCCTTGTCTAAGTTCAGGTAGTAAAAAGCCCTGCTAGTCTTGTTGTAAAACCAAATAAAGCCTCTGAAGTTAAAGACTGGCAGCTCTTAGCCTTCCTAGGGAATTCCTGTGTATTCTATTATTATTATTATTGTTAATTATCCAAAGTTTAAGATGTGACAGAAATTGGTTATAAAGCTTTGGAAATCAGATATTAAATAAAAATTAGCTATTTAAATGCTGTGAGATCTGAAAATATGCGTAACAGTTTTCCTGAAGATCTTTAAACATAATTTAAACTTAAGTACCATTGTGTATACACTGTTCTGAGTGGTAGGGTTAACTGTGAGAGTTCTCCAAATTAGGGATTGCTGGGTTAGAGTTTTAAGAGAATTCAGTGGAAATACCAGATCCCTCAATATTACTGAAATAGATTTTAAGAATCTGTCCTACAGGTTTTTTATGTTCATAACATAAGTCTTTTTTCTTGAGTGTCTCAATATCTGTAAATTGGGAATGACAGAAAATGATAAATCAGAAGTGCCAAAACATGAAGATGCCAAGGCAGTCATAATCCTTCTGCCCCAAAATCAGCATCTACCAAGGGAGGCTATCAAAGACTAAAATGGGATAATATTCTAGTTGCCATGAAAAGCCAAAGAGTTTTGGAAGGCTAATTTCCTTGAAAACTCTGCATTTCACATTTTGTCTTATATCAGTTGAAAATGAAGCATGTGCTTTTCAGGACAGAAGATACTGCATCAGAGAATTAGATTAGCATGGGAGAACCTGACCTTTTATGAGAGGCTCTAATTAAAGAAAGAAAGGATAGAGCATATTTCTAGTGTAAAGCTTAAGGGAAGAAGTATATCTCAGTTAAAAACTCAGAATTTTGTATCCTACCCCAGTCATGCTCAGCTTGTGGTCTGTGGACCCCTGGGGGGCTGCAATGTTGTCTTAAAGCAGGGATGGGGAACATCCACCCTGGAAACATTTGGTCTGGCCTGTGGCAAGCACTGCACCTCCCTTTCCCACAGCCCCCTCCCCTCAATGCTCCTCTCATACTCAAGGGCCTCCCCCTGCCCCCCCCCCCGCCCCCCAGCCTGCCCTGAAGTGCTAGTATGGTTGGTGGGACCTACTTCAACTAGGCAGTTTTTCTCTTAAAGACATTTTCTTAACCCAACGGCCCTCTTTAGGGTCACAATGTCTGTTCCTCCAAGTGGTGGCCCTGGACCCATGAACAAAAATATATGGTAACAAACATGGGGGGAGGTGAGAAGAACTGTAAAAACTTTAAATCAAATTTTAATGTAAAAATTGGCATCAAATTCGGAATTAGCATATTAAAATACTGTAAAATGGGCCATTTGAACAAGAAGAGTATTGATGCTATTATTTTAAATTCATAAGGAATCATTGCAATAAAGATATTATAATAGGAGTGCGTGCATTAACAGATTAACTTATTTCCCCTTCTCTCCAAATTTGAAGACCCTTCATGAGAAAACTGAAATAACTATTTGATGCAGTCTAGTGCTTTAAATCTTAAATTAAGTCTTGGTGGTCCGTGGCCACAAAAGGTATTTAAAGGGGGTCTGTGGTGAAGGAAAGGCTGAGAACCCCCGTTCTACCTCATTCACAGTCAATTTATATTGCAGTATCTGCTTGAGTTTTATATGTAAAAGTTCTTATTTTGAACACAGAATTTTTTGTTACTGACCTGGTGCATTCAGCTTTTTACTGAAATTACCCAATTTTGTTCTGCGTACCATCATTCTGTGAAGCTGTATTAATAGAATCGGTCTGAAAACCATATGCTAACTTTTTTTCTAGGAACATAAATGGCTAGAGACCTTATAAAATGCGTCTGACAATCAGGAAAAAGAAATACAGACTAACTCTCAGGGGGCATATTGAAGCTGATCTATTCAAAACTATTGTTTTATTTGAACCATAACACTAATACTTTTTTTTACCATAAATACTAAATGTAGTCAAAGTGAAAGACATGCAGGCAGTGAAATGAGAAGCAGAAGTATCCCTTTTATTTTTTATGAAAAATCACAAAGCTCACATATGGAGGAGCTGTCAGTGACTTGCATGCATTTATATTTGAAATGTAAGGAAAATACTTTTCCACTGACTTTTTTTTTTTTTTTTTTTTTGGTATGCCAGCATGGATAATTGTTTAGGATTGTAACTGATGAACACTAAATGTTTAAAAATTTTCAATGCTTCCTGCACCTAGCAAGTTTTGGTTTCTTGAAATAAAAGATTTATTTCTGTCAAGAACTTTTTTTAAGAGCAAAAAGAAGAACAGATGGATATTGCCATGCTGTTAGAAGTGCTTTGTCTATGACAGTACAAAACTGTACTTTGAAATTCCAATAATAAGTATCAACTTCTCAAAGAAATTTTACTGTAAATTATAGAACATGAGCCAGTGTATCAACAAGATTTTTTTAAATACTCAGTACATTATTGATGTGAATTGTTAATACTTTAGTTTCTGAAAATCTCCAGAATGTATGGAACCCAGAAAATCATACTATTGTAAAAACAAATACACAAAACCCAAGAAACACTTTTGAAAAATGAAACATAATCAAATAAGTTTACTAAAAATTCATGAACAGAATACCAGTGTACTGCTGTGTCATTGCTATCCAGGAATTTGTCTTTGTGAAGTCCTTTTCTGCCTCTGCTGCCTTTAGCTTACTGCTTTGGATAGTTGTATCTATGCAGAGAAAATTCATTCTTTGCTCTTGAGATCATTTGTTGTATAGGTGAACCTCACTGTATGTCTTTGCAAGCTGCAGTATTACATAAACCATCACCTAAACTCCGACGTGTTGTTATGATATTGTGATGTGTACACAGGTACTGAGCACGTGGCAATTAAAGGACTGATGCTTTGTTATGCAGCATTTGAATCATATATCCCAAATGTTGACAAAACATGTTACAAACAATATCTAGTAAGACCATGAAAGCTGCTGAGCATTTGAAATGCTTTTTGGCTTCATAATACATCTAAAGGTCTTCAGTCACCGGTGCTCTCTGAGGTCTCTGCTCCGGAAAGCGGTTTGAAGCCGTAGGAATTCTGCTCTCACAATCATGTCTCTTGTACCTGAGGGAGACTAAAGCTGACTGTAAATCACATTGGTTGTCCTGCACTTGATGTATACTGTTGTTCTTTTTTGCCTTGACAAATGCTACTTTAATAAATTCAGTTCAGGAGGTGTGCTTGAGGAAGAGTCTTCGTATTTATCATTCCTTTATATACATGATTTATTTTTCTCAAAAGCAACCACTGGCATCATTCCCAGTCACCTCTCTCATGGTATCAAATTACTCCTGGTAATATACATCAGTTGTAACTGGTTTTTTTTAAACTTAATGCTGGGTTCCCATCATAGCCAGCTATCTGAACGGAAGCTGATTTTTCAAAAGTATCAAACAGTACTGTTGAAGCTAGAAGTGGTTAGTAGTGCTGCCGTGTGTGTCAGAGCATATCTGGGCCTCCTATGTGTCCTGGTTTCATCTGGGACACAGTTAATTTTCTTCCTAGTAGTTGGTACAGTGCAATATTTTGGATTTTGTATGAGAATACTGTTGATAATACACTGATGGTTTAGTTGTTGCTGAGTAGCACTTATTCTAAGACAAGGATTTTTCAGTTTCCCATGCTCTGCCAATGAGCAGATGCACAAGGAGCTGGGAGGGAGCATGGCTAGGAGAGCTGACCTGAACTAGTCAAAGGGATATTCCATACCGTACATGCTCAGTATAAATTGGGGGAAATTGGCCATGAGGTGCCTATTTCTGCTCGGGGACTGGCTGGTCATCAGTCATCAGGTGGTGAGCAATTGCTTTCTCTCTCTTTTTGTTATTCTACTTTTCATTACTATTGTTATTATTATTATTACATTTTATTGCAGTTGTTAAACTGTTCTTAACTCAACCCATGAGTGGTTTTTGTTTGGTTTTTTTTGTCCGATTCTCCACCCCATCCCACAGGGGGGGAGTTGGAGGGGAGGAGTGAGTGAAAGGCTGCATGGTGCTCAGTTGCCAGTTGCAGTTAAGCCACGACACTGGTTTTCATGCCCCATTATGAAAAAGACATTGACAAACTCGACAGAGCCCAGAAGGCTTTCTGGGTGATTTCATGGAGTGTGAGAAGGGGCTGCGGGAACCGTGCTCCTTTGTCCTGCAGAGAAGGCGGCAAAGAGCAGGCAGGGGGCGCCTAGTGAGTGTCTTCCACTACCTAATGGGAGGTTTTGAAGAAAGTGGAGCCAGACTCTCGTCAGACATACATAATGAAAGGATCAGGTACAACAGGGAAATTGCAAGAAGAGAAATTCTGATAAAGTGTTAGGAAAAGAAATTTTACAGTAAAGATGGTGAGATGCTGGAATAGGGGATACTTTGGGATTTTTAAAACCTCATTTATTAGACTGAAAAAATCTAAGGAGTGTTGTAATCAACCTCAAACAAGTAGTAACTTTATATTAAAATTTAGTTTACTTAGAATTTATTTTTAATTGACCAATGGTGAGGATCTTTTACAAACAACTTTTAGTAAAATTTTGCAGTACCTATTTTAGTATACTTGGGAACTAAAACTGCTTATATGTTCTGTGTTTCATAGGCTCTTTTCATTTATTCAAGAGGAAATAGTCTTGGTGAGGCTTTTTAGTTCAGCCTGTAGAATCCATGTTCCTTCTCCTATCTCTTAAAAAAAAAAAATAATTAACAATTCTTTTATTAAACTGGTCTAGTAACTCTGAATCAGAATGAAAATCAACAGCCATAGAAAAAGATCCAGTTAGGGTTATTAAGATAATCTTTTAGAAAAAGAGTATCATAGGAATCCAGTTGAATGCTGGGACATTCCAGCTGAATGTCATAAGGACAAAATGAGACCATACTCAAAGGAAGAGAGTATGTCTCAAAGATGTTTTTATATTATCTGCCAATAAGGATATTGGTCTAGTGGTAAAAACCTGTAGATATAATCCTGACATGTGGGACTTCCTATGCTGTGGAAATAAAATGGTAAAGAATTAAATTTCAATACTGAGAGATTGTGATCATTTTGAGGAGTAGCAGTACAAATACACCGTTGAAGAAGATGCCTTAATAATCTTAAAACATGAGTCTACAATTACACTCAAAGACTCCCAGGTATTTTTTCTCTTTAATTCTGAACACATACATGGACTTTCAATCCACAGGGCTGAGAGATAATTTATGGCCTTCGCATTAATGCTTAATTATACTTAGAGGCTACATTATGTTTCTTTGCCAGACCATGGAAGACAAATAAGTAAAATTTTAAAAAGAGACATCATTTAATCTCCAGTTGCAGTGTACAGTGTCTTGTCATTAAGCTAAATGAAAAAACATTGTTAGAGAAAATTGGTGGGTTTTTGTTGAGGGTCTTGGGTGTTTTTTTTTCATTTAACGGGTGGGAAGGAATGTTAGAGTCAGATTTGTGTCCATGACAGAATTTAGACCCCTTCCAGCATTTCTGGACCCCACTATGGATTGATTGTGTCTTGGATTCTACATAGTGGTCTTAAATGAAACTAGGGTGGTTTTGTAATGAAGATGAATCTAGCAATTGTTTAAAAAAAAAAAAACAAACAAAATAGAAATTGGGTTAGATCCAAGAATATGTATAGGTTCAAGAAATGTACAGTATTGAAAACTTTCTAGGCCATGTAAGCCTGCAAAAAAATAAAGCTCCTTCCAGTCAATCAAAATGAGTCTTGTCAGTTTCAGTTGGTTAAAGAATGATTAGGCTTATGATTGACTTTAGGTGCTGAGTACTTCAGCACTCCAAAGATGCCTTTCAGATTAACTTGAAACACCTTTTGAATCTAGAGGGTGTGATACGTAGTGGAAGGAGGTGGGTTCTTGTTATGGTGATCTGTCAATGACTACATTTTATCCAAAATTGTAACCCAAATTTTATCAAAAATTTGATGCATTCTAAACTGATATATAAGAGCTGTGCTGGGTAAGGCTATATCCAGCACAAGAACCTGCCTCCAGTGGCAGCCAACAATTAATGTTAGAAAAGTGAGATTTGCATAAAATTAGGTGATATTCATCCATTTTTGTTATAAGATTAAAGATCTTTCAGATATTGTCTATTTGTGCAGAATGCTGTCAGTGTTTTCCTGTCGATTGTTCAGAGAGGTAGCCACTGCCATAATATCATATGTCTGATTCATTTCTGTAGCAAGACTCAGCCATCCATGCCTTAACCTTGCTAGCCTTTCTGCTGGTAACTCCATCTCTTCTAACTATTGTATAAATGAAACCTAGGCTTGTCCCCTGCTATCTTTACTGAGCTCTCCTCTTGTGAGTATCAGAGCTGGTTAGGATCATGTGTGAAATGGCACACCGGATCTAGGTCACTTCCACCCTACTGTGATGTGTGTGAAGGAAGGTTGTATATATAATGCCATGGGACATGTTGCTTCTAGCAGTATTGCAGCACAGTACCTTCAATCAAAACTTACATGGGAACCTTACATTTAGCAGCATTGCTTCTTGAACAGTTACTGTTAATATTAAACCTTGATTTCAAAGAATAAAGCATTTAACAGAATTATTTTTTAACAATCTTCTGTTCTCACAGTTGAAACACTTAGAATTTCATCATTTGCCAAGTTACTGTTCAGCCAGGCAGCATCTCCTGTCATATTCATGTGAATCTGTTGCAATAACAGTTAAGCAAAACAAAACAAAACAAAAACCCACAGCAAGACCCAATGTCTTGTAGTGGGACCCCAGCACTGGGCCCTAAACTTCAGATGTATCTCACCAGTGCTGAGTAGAGGGCAAGGATCACCTCTGTAGTGGTTTAAGCCCAGAGGGCAACTAAGCACCACACAGCCCCTCTCTCTCTCCTTCCCCCTCAGGGACAGGGAGGAGAAAATAAAACAAAAGTCTCGGGAATCAAGACAAGGACAGAGAAGGATGACTCACCCATTACCATCATGGGTAAAGACAGACTTGATTGGGGAAGAAAAAAGAACATCAGTTTAATTTGAACACCACCACTAATTCATCAGTCAGATTAGGATGGTGAAAATGCAACCACATCTGAAAAACACCTTCCCCCACACCTCCCTTCCTCTGGGCTCAGTTTTGCTCCTGATTTCTGTCCCTATTTCCCCTTAGTGGTGCAGGGAGGGCAGGGGATGGGGGTTGCAGTCAGGTCATCACCCGTTGTCTCTGCCGCTCCTTCTTCCTCAGGGGATGGTCTCCTCACACTCTTATCCTGCTCCAGCGTGGGGTCCCTGTCATGGGAGACAGTCCTCCATGAACTTTCTCTGATGTGAGTCCTTCCCACAAGCTGCAGCTCTTCACAAACTGCTCAGTGTGGGTCCCTTCCATGGGCTGCAGTCCTCCCAGCAACAGACTGCTCCAGCGCGGGCTTCCCTCAGAGTCCCGGCCTTCTTTGGGCACAGCTGCCTGCTCTGGTGTGGGGTCCTCCATGGGCTGCAGGTGGGCATCTGCTCCACTGGTGATCTCCATGGACTGCAGGGGCACAGCCTGCCCTCTCACTATGGGCTGCAGGGGAGTCTCTGCTCTGTCACACCTCCCCCTGTTCCTCCTCCTTTCTTCCACTGACCTTGGTGTTTGCATAGGTATCTCCCTCACAACTCCTCCTCCTCTCAGTTTCCCCTTCTTAAATATATTATTGTAGAGGCGCAATCATCATTGCTAACTGTCTTGACCTTGGCCTTGGCCAGAGGTGGGTCCAACTTGGAGCTTCGAGAAAGTTCTCACAGGGGCCACCTCTGTAGCCCCTTCTCTTGCTACCAAAACCCCGCCACACACAAACCCAACATAACCTCCCGAGAGGCTGCTGGATTTTTGCTGTAAGGGCAAACTGCTTGGTCAGGGTCATGGTCAGCTTGGCGTCCACCAAGACCCCCAGGTGTTTTTATGCAAAGCTTCTTTCCAGATGCTTAACTATTTGGCACTGTAAGTCATGAGCTTCCAGCCCCCTTCCTCATGGGAATCCCACTTGGATAATCTCAGACTTTGCCAGCTCTGCCTTTGGTACTTTGGAGGTTCAGGCCCGTGAAGCCACAGGGGCTTGGAGGAGATACAGTCCAGTCCATCTTTCTTCTCACCTCTGATGCTGTCCAGGCTGCTGACGTCCTCTGTGGCACATCTCTTGCAGGTGCTCTGAAGATAAAACTTCTCTGTTGTCTTCACCTCATAAGGAGGCTGGGACCAATACTGACATTCCATACTAGTTTGAAGAAAGGTGAAGGATGTGTTTAAGACCCTGTACCTGAAATTTCAAGTATTCTCCCATCCTCTTACACTTGCTTTTTGACTGCATGTTTACTTTTTGTCATAAGCAGTAATTGTGAATGCATCTTTGCAAAATTTGACTTGTTGTGATTTCAGGACTTTTTCCATTTGTCAGTCTGTGAACTTGGTTAGATGCATTGGTTCTTCATTTTCTGTCTTTGAAATTTCACAGATCTCACAAAGAGCTACTAAATTTTATCCATTTTCAGTGCAACTAGAAGTGGTGACAATGTTGAGTACCGTGCAGGCCAAGAAGGTTTTCAGATTTAAACACTCCTTTCTCAGAAGGAAAACTAAGTAAAAGGTTGCTGGATGAGAGGAAATGTCAGTTATTCCACAACAGTACAGATGCCCAGTGGCTGTGAGCTGAAGGGAGATCTGCTATGGCTTGAAAATAAGCTTCCCCATTCATGTGAAATCAAATATTAGCAAGTAGTAAATAATCTGAATTTATATTACAGCCTGTTTTTCTTTGGCATCTGACTGAAATTAGGTTTTCCTCTTATAAATCCATTTGTTAGGGTAGCCTGCAGCTACGAGGAGAAATTAAAGTTCTTTAATATTATTTGATGAGAAGTTCATGCCTTTAATTCCAGAAACTGGAATAGCTGACCTCTGTATAGAGGTCAAATAATACATAATGCCACATAATATATCATATCAAGGATGATAATTGCTATCAGGTCCCATTTATAAATATATGTGCTCGCTAACATCACTAGAAATTTTTTAATTAGAAATGCCTTTTCAGTAGAGAGATTCATGGGACACTTTGTTTCCATGCATGAGAAATTAATTGGGTAATTTTACAATGGCATATAAAGATTGTTGATTCTAATGTAAGCTAGGAATTCTTGGCTTTTGTAGTTCAGCTGTAGTGTTTAATATACTCAAAATTCCAACTATCCATTTTTGCACTCCTATTTAGTCTGATAGTCCTTTATGTGGATATCTCCATCTCTGAATGTACAGCCAGCTTCTGAGAAGGGGCTGCCCTCCTGAGAGGCTCCTTAGCCTACTTTTCAATCAGTATTATTTTGGAAACCCAAGTTCAAGTGCATGCTTTTTAAAAGATTTAAAAAAAAAAAAAAACTTGCCCTCTTACACAACCATACAAGGGAAGCAATGCTTCAGGCAAACTAGGACAATTGGGAAAGACCAGCTCTTTCTTGGGAGGTTTCAGCCATGCAGACATCACATTTGTTATCTTGCAATCAACATGATGTGAATAAGGATTAAGATTCTTGTAAACTCAGTCAGTCATAGAATCACAGAATCATTCAGGTTGGAAAAGACCCTTGGGATCATCGAGTCCAACCATCAGCCCTACTCTACAAAGTTCTCCCCTACACCATATCCCCCAACATCTCATCTAAACGACCCTTAAACACATCCAGGGATGGTGACTCCACCACCTCCCTGGGCAGCCTATTCCACTGTCTGACCACTCTTTCCGTGAAAAAATTTTTCCTAATGTCCAGTCTGAACCTCCCCTGTTGCAGTTGAACCTCCCCTGTTGCAGTCCATCAAAGCAAAGATTGTACTGTCTGAAATTATCTCTTGTATTTGCTTGAATACTTCAGTGCTCTTCATATTATTTAACATGTCACGTTTTTCCTACTACAGACCACAGTGGTCAAAATGCCAGCTTCCAAGTCTATTAAATGCTGTGTTTCTTTTCATCAAGCTATTGCAGTATTTGCTTTCAGACAGAGCTTGGATATCAGTGTTACCCATTGTATGTTTCACAAATGTGAAGGAACTGCAGCATTTTAAAGTTTCTTCTTCCATATGAGAGGCAAAGGGACTTCATAGCTAAAGTCTGAATGGTTTTTATTTGATTGTCTTGTAATCTGAAACATCTTTGGGGTAATAATTCCCATACAGTGAGGTTTAGGCACCCTGTTCTTCCTTTCAGGGAGAAGTTTTCCAGAAGATAGTATTACTCAATTATGGCATTTAAAATGGAGATGAATATTTTTTTTCTTAAAAGTTAATTTGCAAAGTGTTTACTAATTCAGAACAAGTCAGGCATAAAAAGGTATAATACACAATTGTAAAAAGAATCTTAAGACTCAGCAGATGTGAATTCAGGGTAAAAGGAAATGGCAATTGAGATCATTAATCGTCTTTTTTTCCTTTTGCCAGAGGTACATAGATAAAGTTTCAGGAGGAACATTTCTTTTCCACTCTGCTGCATAAAGGGGAAGTGGAAGAAGTACAGAAATTGTGTTTATAGAACTGCTTTGGAAGGGGTAGCTTGAAATTCACCAGCTGTAAGAAAACATCTAGGAAACTACTGCCCTTTCAGCAAAAATGTAGAAGACACCTGGGAGAGAAAATTAAATATACTTGATGCTTACAGTGTCTTTCTTTTTTTTCATGTCATCAACTTGTGTTTCATCAAGTTTTATGAAATAGCAGTTTTCTAGTAGTGTTCCAAAGTCTCACCACATGATCCCAGGCCACATTATGATCTCTCTATTGTTCCTTAGTCCTTGTATCCTCAACCTGTAAGACCCCCAGCATCTAAAAATGCCCACAGTGGAAAATATAGAGGAGTAAACTGGGGTGGATGCTTCCTTGATCTTTCCCAGGCACCTCAACATTACAATTCAGCTTTGTTATTTTTACTTTTTAATTTAGAAGTGTTAGGAAATAGACAACTGGAGCACTGATGTCTTTTCTGTCGCAAAATCTAATAAGGAAAAAGTTACGATAAAATTGTATTCTTACGTAAAACTGTTCTGTAAATTCCAGTGTGGCAGGTGTGGTGTTAAATGGAGTAAATCCAGTGTGGTTCATAAGTCTGAGATGGCAGAGGATGCTGCTGACTTGTCAACCTTCTCTTGCACAGCTGAAATTGACTCTGATTTGTAGTTGCTGTTGGTTAAATGGGAAACCACATGGATTTCCACGAATATCTTATGCAATATGCATGCATATTTTCAACACTTACGGAGCTTGATGTGTATGACTTTTGCATGTGAATTAAAATCCCAAGATATTTACTCAGGGTTGTACATACTGTATTTCAGTGTAAATTTTTAGATACAGGTAATACATAATCACAAATGGTGAACACTCAAAAAAGTGATTTTTTTATATGATGTCTTCCTGTGTTTTGTTTTTAAAATCACCCCTAGTACAATATTGACTTTCAATATTTCTAAGTAAGTATTTCTTTTTCCTCATTTCGACTGTTACACCCTGACATTTGTTTCATGCAAAGCTAAAATTTTTAAGGCCTCTTTCTTATTCCTTTACATGCATGAGCTCCATCAAAACTACTGTTATTACTAAGGGAATAGTGCCAGCTGATTGTTTCTTGGAATCGAATCTGCAAGGTAACTGACACACTGCTTCTGCCCGCCCTCATAAAAGCAGTGGTTGTTAATGTACTTGCAGGTATTGTTTTAGTTTCTTTATGGGAGAAGAAAAAGTAATTTTGTATTGCTTTGAAATAAACAGGTAAACAGCTCATGCTTTAAGATTAATATGGTGGGGTAGGTTTGCCTAATCGTGAGATATCTGCAGAGATGAGAGTTTTCAGTGGTATAGGGTTCCGTGTTTTCATTGCCTTGGAGCAGTGGACAACATTGCATAAAATAATCTCCATATTGTTGTTCTCTGAAGTCTGCTCAAATTTCAGGAAAAGGGTATGCACTGCAGAGTTAAAGGATCTCAAATTGGACTGGTTTTTCTTCATTTAACCATGATATTTTAAAAGGGAACTTCATTAATTAAGAACTGAGTGCAGTGAGCACAGTGCCTTGGATTTAGTTTTCCAGTATTCAGTTGTTCTGAGTCCCATTTTTGTATTTGAAGTCTTCCCTGAGAGACATGAAAAATTAGAAACCTGAAAGGAGAGTGCATAGGGATTTAAGTAAGTTAGCAAATACCTTCTGAAAGCAGCATATACAGAACTATGTATCTCTTAAATTTTGGTATTCAGTATTTAACAACTTGCTTGATTTTTAAGTAAAATGCCTCTTTCACTATTTTATTCTTTCCATTTCCTCCTTCCCATTAAGGAAAAAAAAAAAAAAAAAGCACAAGGAAATTACTATGTTTTGTGCTAGGAATTCACTTATTCCAAAGGCAGCCAATCAAAAGTGTCTGAAAAATAAAAGCATATGTTCATCTCTCTGTGTTAGCCAGAATAATTGTATTCCCTTAAGATGTGACTTAATTTACATGAATGAATGTAACAATAAATAAAGCAAATGTACTATAAGTAGTGCTCTTTCTGCATCTGAACAGCATTTTTGTTTAGTATTTATGTAATAAGATGTTTTTCTGAATGTGCTGATATTGCAGATGAACTTTAACAGCACATAGCTTCATCATGATGAGCTTGTATCTCATGTCTGAACAAAAGTAGAATATTGGTAGTTTTTCATTTCATGCAAATATATTTGATTCTTCAATTTTAACATCTGAAATGTGTAGCCAGACATGTTCTTCTGCTTATCCTGATGGACATCCATTTCTAGACTGTATGTGCTCAATAAGAGTTGCTGATATGGGCTGCTGGACACATCAGTTAAATAAGTGTCCTGACATCATCTTATCTCTTGACAATGCAGTTTACTTTTTCTTTCTGTTGAAAATGCCAAAAGGATGTAATCTGGAAAAGATACTCATCTGCAATTCATCCTAGTTATCTGCAGCTATGTTTCCTTCCATGTTTCATTAATCCCTCCTGTTGCATATTCTTACATTTATTCACATAGGAGAACAGTGTGACTCTCCCACTCTTAGATCAAGCTTTGACTTTTATGTCCTTAACTATATGTCCTCAGTAACTGGTTTTTCATTTTTTGGGGAAGGGGTCAGGGCATGGTGGGTGGATGGAAGTGAACAGGGAAACATAACAGTTTCTGTAAATCATAACACTGTATGTGTCTTTTTTCCCCCCCTAAAAAACCATTTGCTAGAGAAGAACTATTGAAAATGAATATTCAAGTTTCTTAAAGGATTTTTGCAATGGAAGAAGAGTGCAGTAAATACAAAAGAATGACTGATTTTAGCTAAGACAAGAATTACAGTTATGCTGTGTCCTGAAATTGCAACTTGATAGTTTCATTTAATGCTCCTTATGTTCTGCATTATGAGATTGAGTGACTAATTTTGACCTTAATAATGGTGAATAGGAAAAAGATTAGTCACTCATACTAAGGTGTTGGTGCATAGCAGTTTATGATTTGATTGTATCTTCCTTTAGCTGTTGCTTTTCCCAGCTGAAGAATCTTAGTTTATTTATGATTTTTCTTCCCCCCCCCCCCCCCCCCCCCCCCCCGTGTGAAAGCCATTTCCTTGCTTTGCGGCCCTTCTAGCTGCGTTTTCTAGTTCCACTCCATCATCTTTGGGATGAGGGGCTGGAACTGAGCACATCAATCCGAATACAGTATATTTTGGAATTATTCAGTGGCCTCCTGCTGCCAGTAACTAAATTCTTGTTGCAACTAAACTTCTTTACCTGGTTAGCTCACTCAGCTTGGGGATTTGCTTGTCCTGTGCTGGGAGCCTCCCTGCTGCATTTCTAACATGTCTTCATTGACAGAGGAGGGAGAAGAAAGGAGAGGGGAAAAGGAGTAAAGATGTGCATTTCAGTTTGATTCAGTCTTACTGAAGCATTCAGGGAGTTCATTGTTCTCTGTAACATATACGGTTAGAGTTTAGAAAATAGCTACTGTGTGTGGTGGTGCAATTCTCACCCCTCCCCGCCCCTCCTTGTTGGGCTGCTTGGTGCTGGGTGTGATTCCACCCACATCCCCGGAGCTATACACCAATCTGTGGAGATAAGGACTGATAACGTTAAGGCGCCCCCCTAAAGGAGCCTGGCTCCTGCCCCTCAGGGAAAGGGTTGTAACGGCCCATCATCTCCTAATAGCCTGGCACACCTGTGCCTGGGATGTGGTCAAATGGGAACAATAACAGAGTTGCACATTCATCAAGTTCTTGTGCAACTGCTGGAACGCACCAGAAGGTATCTGACAAAAGTCAATTCTCTTGGACCCTATAAATTGCCACCACAAGGGAGACCCTTTGAGCTCTCCTGGATCGCGGCGGGCCTGTGACCAGCATCTCCCCTGAGCTGGGATGCCTCTCAGGTACCAAACCCTTATGGTGTCATCTGCTGCCAGAGCTGACGGAAGGCCAGGGCGAAGTCCACCCCCTTGAGTCTCAATTATCGCCCGTTGAGGAATGCCAAGGCATTGTGAGTATTTACTCTAAACTCGAGAGGGAAATTTTCTTTGAGCTAGCTTCTCTTTCACCTGTTCTTTCTCTGTTTATTGGTGTGTGGGTACATACTTCATTCTACTGGATCCAGATACTTTCATTTCTGTGTGTGTGTTTGTACGTTTTGTGTATGCGCATGTATATATGTTACCAAAAATCCGGAATAAAGAACTTATCAACACTAATTTGATGCAGATAAGCAGACACTTCTTTATTGACGGCCGGGCGCGCAGGGGAGTATTCTCACCAACAGCGCGCGCCCAGCACCAAAATCACCCATCTTATATAGAACTTTTTCATATACAATTTCCAAGGACACAGTTTCATACACAAACACAATTCCCAAGGACACAGTTTCATACACAGACATAATTTCCAAGGGCACAGTTTACTTGGCAGATACTTGTAAGCTGTTACGGTTGTTTCCCCCAGTTCCTATTAATCCTAAACTTTGACAACTACTTGTATTCTCCTGGTCCTATATATATATATTATAAGTCAACTTACAGATCAGTTTATATTTGGTTACCTAGGTTCCAAACGTTTCTACTAAATGATTATGACCAATCTCTTCGGCCTTGGTATGGGACTGTATAGGTGATTTTAAAGCAACAATCGGTTGCTAATTCAAACCACAACAGATAAAAATTTCTTATGATTTTATATTTCTATTAAATCAAACACAATTTCTTCTACTTATTGGTAAATCGATAACATATATGTATAAATTAAGGTACCGTTAAGTAAGTTAGTGTGAATCTTGTCATTTTAGAATCTGTAAATAAGTTGCTTTTCTTTCTTTCAACATTTCTGAATTATTTTGTAATGATAAATTGCTGTTAGTTATTAATAAATCTAGATTTCCTGCTAAACCATCACCATGTTAATGCTTTCATCTGCGACACTGTGATAGTGATTTTATTAATCTCAAAGCAAAAAGTGGGGAGTGTTCCTCTGATTCTGATTTTGAAATCTTACTGAAGAAAAAAATAGATGCAGCATGATGCCTTTTATCACAGCCTAACAACTGTTGAAGTTTTAGTTATCTTTACCTGTTCTGGGAAGATTCGAGGCATTGCTGAATGTTCCTAGGTGGTTTTTTTTTTAAAAAAGAAGAAAATAAAAATAAGAGAAGTTATAAGGGAAGATTCTGCCCTCAGCAAGTTTCTGCCAGGAAGACCTGCCACACCACACTAAGCAGTTTTGTGTGGAGGTCTGTTTTAGTGTAAACCTTAGCTTTTTTCTAACAAATTGGTGTTGCAGTCTGTCATCCTAGCTGGAAAGTAGCAATAAGGAACACCAAGAGTAAATAAAAGATTAATCTGAGTTGTCTTTCTCATGGTGGGCAATAATCTATCACTGATTCTGAGCAATAAAGAAATTTTATTCTGGGCTTGCAAGATGATTGTTTATAGGACAATCTATGTATTGATATTCTTAGTATTTCTAGAGATGAACTCATCAGATTTTCTTTTCATAAAATTTCATGAGTAAGTAGGTCATTTGTAATCACAAGTATTTATGAATGAATAAATGCCTGTTTGTGAATTCAGTGTACTGATCTAAACACGGAATTGCAGTAATTTATGCTGTTGCCATAAAAGTAGTCATATATTAATCAACACCGAACTCTGACCTCAGCCTATGGAAATCAGGCTTATTAAGTCATTTATGATGTTCTTGCATAAAATTTTACTGCATAAGGTCTTGCTAATGCTTTGTCAAGCTTATTTTTTAAATGCCTCAATCTGCTTCACTTTTTATAAGCATTCCCCTTGGCTGACCTCGCTGCATACACTGAAAACTTCCTAATTTTGTTAGCTCTTCTCCAGAGCAGGGGACTTCCATTCCCGTTTTCCTGTTTCCTGGGCTTGGACTGTCCACATTCCTCTCATCTCTTCACAGAACTTGATACCTCCCCCCTCACTCCTTCCCTTTCTGTTAAAATTTGAAAGGCACAGTGGGATTTTTTGTTTTCTGATAATTATTTAGGTTTATGGTGGTGTCTGCCTTGGCGTATGGCATATGCTTGGGGAACGTCTGCAGGTGGTACAGGTAGCATGTGTGAAAGCCTGGGTGTCCTCCCTGGAGCAGGTGCTGCTCCAGCCACTTCAATATGCCCCTCACCATCTTGTTCTCTCCAAATCTGCTGATTCTTTCCTTGGGCTTGTCCAGCTACCTGGGTCCTTACAGATGAGATCAGGGAATCAGACCTGGGGTGCCTTATATGAGGGGATTCTTAGATCTATTTGGTGCTTTAATAATTTAAAGACTTTTCAGAAGCTATTAATTTCTTAAAGCAATTTAGGTGATCTCAAATGATTTAATATACAGCCTCATTGAGCACATTATACTTGTACTATACCTGAAAAGACTGTGCGTCTTCAAAAGAGGGTTTTTATTTTATTTTTCATTAATGAAGTAAAATAATTTCTGGGAGACCATATGTTCCCCACCACTACCACAACCTAAATTTTTCCTTATGTTTCATTCTTTGTTATGCTTCTATAGACTATTATTTTGCAAGTACTTTCATGAAATTAACAGAATATTTGATGTGTTTATAGATATGTCTGTATGAATTTTCATAATAAACTATATATATATTATATACATATTAATTGAAAAATAAGCCTGCTTTAAGACAAAGTGCATTTGTCATACACAGAAGAAATATGGTACAGGTTAATGTTTTTCATAGAATTGTACAATGGTGTTGGAAGGGACCTTAAAGATCATCTCATTTCAACCCCTCTGCCATGGCCAGGGACGACAACTACTAAACCGCGTTGCTTGAAATGAGAGATGAGATCAGGTTGTTTTGAGATGAAGCAGTGCATTCATTAAGGATGAAATACTGTAAATTGCTTATTCCCACTTTTGCTGAATCTGAACACAGTTAAAATTCCCGGGATTTTAACATATCCCTGGACATGCACAGCCAGTCAACACTTCCTCAGCCATGGGGCCTTTCTGTCAAAATGGGCTTTGAGCCTTGTGCCAGCACGCTGATGCTCCTGTGAATTGCCTGGATAATCACTTTCATTTTTAGTTGCTCAGAAATGCCATTTGACCAATGAAATGTATTAAAAAGTTAACGTGTTTGGCTATATCTCCTTCTCAAAGGAAATAGTAACCACTGCTCTGAGTACTTGTTAAACTTGTTCATGTAAATCTTCTCTGATGTGTAAGAAGCTTTGCAGAGAAACACAGTATTTTCCAATACAATACTAGGCCATCATTTCTAGGATTAGAAGTACAATATTCTACTGATCATTTCTCTCATTCTCTAAGGAAAGTACCTAGCCATACACTTGCATTGACAAAAGAAATATTTTCACTGATATGTGAACTTGCATAATTCTGTGACTTCTTTATGGGCAGTTAATCACTCCTTGAAGGTGAATAAAAATAATTGAGGTAATGTGTTATATAAAACCTCTTACATAGCACAGCCAACTTTCTAGACCCATCTTTTCTATCTACAGAAAATCTCCCTAAAATGTATTTACTAGCTTGCTTTTGGTAACACAGTATCAGTCCCAACACACTATATTCTCATTAAACTTGGTATAAACTTAAAAAACAAACTTGTGCAGCAGTAGGAAGAATTACAAGCAATTACAAGCAAGAAGAGACATTGTATGTAATTGTATGTAATTGTATCAAATTAGAAGAGTTATTATTTTTCAGTACTGACCATGTTTTTAGTTTTTCTTACCCTTCAGTAGGCAGTTCTGTCATTCAAGGCAGCCAAATTTTTTTCTAGAGGTTAAGATTCAGAAGCTAGTAAAAATCATGTTGGCAGAACCCTCCCTCAGAACAAATCCTGGGCTTGAGCAAGGGCGTTGTAAGGGACACACTTACTGTTCTGTCCCCAAACCTGTCAGACCAATGATGCAAGAGAAGCTGAAGTGTTGTTCCTCAGTAGGGTATCAGTTGGTAAGGGATATCAGTTCTATCTCACAGGTATCTCAGGAAGACTAATGGAAAACACAGGATGGCGGCCAGGGCTGCAACTTCGAGGGTCGGGGGAAAAGTCTGCAAGCATTATATTACTTTCGCTGGTCCAGCATAAACCCTGGAGACCGGAGATTTTGCCTACCTACATTTCAGTTAATGAAAATGACTTTTTGATATCTGAAATTGCTCCAAAGCTATGGTAAAGTCTCCTGCCTCCTTTAAGCCTTGTGTCTTGATGGCAGCAGAGTGCTGCCACAGTGCAGTCACATCACAGGCCAATGGAGGGGGCTTTTCTGCAGGCACGGCTGTGCACCCTGTGCAGCAGAGACCACAAGGCAACAAGAGCTCCCTTTCACTGGCACGATGTTGCTTGATCCTCAGCTTTGCTGGCAGAAGAGGTCAGGGAGTGGGGAGACTTGTCCTCAAGGTCTAGCTAGTGTGGTTAGATAAACAAAACTTTATAGCATGGAGCTGGTCTAAAACGTGATGCCTAATGTTACACCATCAGCTGCAGGGTGAGTGCTTGGGCATGGCTGTTGCACTGGTCATGGTGCTTCCTGACAGATGTAAGTAGTGCTGGTACAGGAGCAGTGACTAAGGTAAGGTGGAGGTTTTGGTCAGTGAGGGCTGCACGGTATGTTTCACAGCCATTTTACATTCAGTTGGTGGACAGGTTTTTTTGATTTCTAACAGTAATGGATTCCCGAAATCCTCAGGAGAGTTTTTGTTAAGTTATATATAAAAATTAACATGTGTTGTAGGAGTTTTGCTCTTCGGTCTTCCTTTTGTCATCTCGTTGGTAATGTACTGGCAAAAGTGAGAAAGAGATTATATAGATATATTGTTAACTGGCTGATTTGTATAGTATCACTACTTCCATATGGCTGTAATCACTGTACAACAGTTTTCTTCCTTCAATCATTCTGCATATTTAAGTGTTTCTAGATATCAGTCATCCAAGAGAAGCAGGTACATTACACTCTTTCATGCAAAGATGCATTCTTTGCATGTTCTCACTGTATTAGAAAGCAAGAATATTATCTATCATTCAGTAATACACTCACTACTTTGAAGTTCATGACTTCTGTAGCTTTGAGGCATGGAGCAGTATTAGGACAGTCAGCATATTTCTTCTTAGAGTTGGGTGCTACTAATAATTACTAAGCTTTGAGAAATCTGAATTGTTCTTAGACTTTTACTTGCTATGTGGATGTTGAACATGCATGGAATTTTGAATATTAAAGTTCTAATGGTTAGTTTAATATTATCAGTGCAGTTACTTTGGCATCTCACAGTGGTGAATCTGGAATACTGGTGTCTTGGCAACCATAGCAATTAGCAAATCTCCATGATCAGATTTTGTGAACGTGAACATAGTAGCTTGTGCCAGCTACCAGAACAGGAGTTCAATGGAAAAACAAATCATTTTCTTTTATTACTGCATATTAATGAAGTGATTTTTATTCAGTTTAGCTATAGCTGCTTTAAAAGTTGACCAGTGTAAATGTCAGTTATGCTTTGAACTAACATGATTTTATTTTTACTTTGTCTCAAATGTTAAATATTTTATACTGGACCCATGAATGCAGGAAGGTTGTTTGGCAAAAGATAACAGTGAAAGATCTGAAGAGCAAATAGGTGTCTGATATGTCAGATACTGAGATAATGAAAACTGTGTTTAATTTGCTTCACATGTTTAATCAAAACAAGATGGAGGATTAAAAATCGTGTGATAGAAGTGGACACTGTAACGGACAGTTGCAAAATCTGCAAATAATAGATCTCAAAAGATTTGACAAGGCAATGTGAGTGAGTCAACAGGAAATATAATTTAATTTGATTTCCACTGAATGTTGCTTCTTTGATCAACATCTTTCATAGCTCATGGATTGAAGACAGCTATGTCTTAATTTTTCATAATGAAAAGAAATTATTTCTTCCCTGACTTCTGAGATCACAAGAATTAGTTTTCACCTCCTTTTTTGGTAGAATGCACAAAATGAAAAGTTGGAGCATAGAGTCTGGTTTTAGTAAAGAATTTGGATCAGGCAATCTGCTTTTTTTCCTCTTTCTTTTTCGAAGTTTTCATTTTATTGAGGGAAGAAAGTAGATGTATAGAGGAGTTGAACTGGGCAGAAAGCTGGAAAGAAGTAAAACCTAAAACCCTTTCCCTTTTTCTTTTTTTCTTACTTAGTAAAGATCCTGTGTGTTTGAAAGCCAGAGTGTTTTGTTCCAGCCATCATCTGGTCTTATAAAGATATTATTGCTTGCTTCTTTTTGTAAGTAAACACATTAATCTGAGAGTGAGATGCACTTGGCTGTCTGACTAAGCTGAGGGTTTTTTTTAAATTAAAGTCTAATGTATAGCTTTCAGTAAACTCTCCTGGTTTCTTATGAGTACAACAAATAATTGCAGCCTGCCTTAACTTAAGTATGCATTCTTCAGAAGATTAATTTACACAGCCTGGATTTACTTATTTGTATGTTTATGAATTCTCTTCTCTGAACTCCACCCTTAGAGAGAAGAATTAAAGGTAGCTACTGCTGTTAGTAGCAATGGAAAGAACTGTATGACTGGGTTTTTTCCAATTAGAATTCATCCTTTACTACAGCCCAGTGATAAAAAATACAGATTCTTATTCTCTGCAGTTGTCTCTCCCACTCCATCAGTAAAAACTGTCAGCATGAATGAACTTGTTGTGTATGTCCACAACATCTTGGCTCATGGATTCCCCTTATTATTGCCTCCTTTATATAATCACGATGTTTTCTTTATTCTCTTTCCTTTTTTTTTTTTTTTTTTTTAAAGATATCAGTGCTACCATTTTTATTATACTTACTGTTTGTGAGGAACCTAGTTTTAGCTGTGGAATCAGAATCTGATGTCAGTGAATATTAGCCAACAAAATTAATCAACGAGATTAGCCACAATGTTCTGCTCTGAAATAGGGTTGAAGAATAATATTAACAAGTAGCACATATTTTGCAGAGAAGGTTGCGCACAAGAGAAATGTAACTCTTGTTCCAGGGTGTACAGTGTAAATAGATGAGAGATAAAGAGTAAGGAGAAAAATGGCATCACATAAAGAAGGAGCTCCTTTCTTGAATTAACACAACAGTTATGTCTATAACAGAGCTAGAAATCAGAAACCACTGGGCATTCATCTATTTCTTGTGATCTCTTTTAAGATAATCTGTATATTACATATTATTTGAATAGATAACAACTACCTTTAAAGCAATTGTGATTTTATTCTTCTGTCACGAACAAAAAAGAGATGAAGAATATGTCATAAACTATTTCTTCTGCTGCAGTACCTGTGACTGGATATGAGTGTGTTCAATGACTTAATGGCATTGGGATTTTTTTGCAGTATCATTATGTTGTTTTTACACTTCTTGATCTGCAGGAGGGGGAGATTTTGGGCCTTAAAAAGACTTAAGGAGGTAAAATCAAGAGCAACAAAACTACTTGCTGTAATCCTGGGGAGAGGAATCATCAGTGGATACCTTTTTTTGGTAATGGTTTTATCAATGCAAAAAGACCACTACTGTAACTGTTAGGCTAAAAATGTAATTCAGCCCTTGTATATTACTAACCTAGTGAAAAGAACCAACAAAATACAGTGATCACCAGATATATTATAAATAATTGACAGCAGGTGTAAAATATGCATATAGTATATGCATATATATATTTAACAATACTTGTATAATAACGCATATAAAGAAAGAGTTGGGGAAAACTTAAACACTTAACAATGTTTGTGATGTTCTGCAGAGCTGCTTTTGTCTTAACTGTTCTGACAGTAAGAATATTAGAAATAACTCTGATCCGTGTTTGTACGTTCAAGTTGGTTTTCTTTAATCTGCTGACATTTTCTCTAGTACTTCCTGTCAAGAAGTTGGGGTGTGTCACAATCCTGGTGTATAGAAACAAGTAATGAAATTAGACACAGATATTAAAAACAGTACATTGGTACATAGTACTAATGTGCCAGTGTTTACTAGTGATTTAAAGGTACAAAATTATGGTCTCTAGAAGATAATTTAAATTAAATTTAAATGTCATTTAATGTTTAATTTTCCTTATCCCTGAATTCTCATCTTTAATATGTTATATGTAGCCCAAAAGAAACATCTTAACTCCTACCAGGAAGATACAACCTACCTAGCTGTGAATAGAAAGTCCTCTCTTTTTGAGCTGCCTAATGTGTCAGATCTTACACTTTTAGCTTAAATAAATATAACTGTTTTGACTAAAACTAATAACCTCTCTTAGGCCTTTTAAAAAACTAAGTGCAAGTTCATAAGGTTTTCAATAATTTTCATTTAAAACTTTAAAATAATTTGCAGTACTTACTTTTTCTTTAGGCATTTCAGGGTTGCTTTATTTTCCAAGTACTGATGATATTTTTCAGAGTTTGCAGCACTTTCTTAGATGAGACATATATATTCTCTACCTCAGTATACAGGTCTGTTTTACATGTCTGAACCCCCAGTATCTACATTTGCAGTTTATATTTACTTTGCTAAAAGGGCAAATATTGGCTCTAAAATTCTTGGTCTCAGTATTAAAATACGAATTATAACTATAAAGCTTACCTATATAATTTTCTTTTCACTAATAGCCCAGAAAACAAAGTTATTATTTGTTCAGTGCTATTTGATTATGTTGTATACAGCAATAGCAGATGAGATTTATTGCAAAATGTCAGTGCATATACCAAAGGTCTGTTGTATGTAATATCTTCTCATCAGCCATCTTCTGTTGAACAGCAGGACTGCATTTTTATTTGAAATAAAGCAAACCAAGATGACCTCCATAGGATAGCAGCAGAAGCAGGCACTTGATCTGTCTTCCTAGCACTTCTCTGTGCATCCTGCCAGCAGCACTGGAAAAATTCCACTCTTTACATCTAAGGACCAGTTCAACATAATAGGTACAAAACATTTCATTCCTGCTGTCACAAATACTGCAATTATCAGAAAGGGATTGGGAATTGTAAGGACTGGATGTGAGGACTCTTCAAAGTGGATTAGTAATGTGGGTGGCAGTAAAAGAAATTATTTAGTACTTAAGGACTTGCAGAAATTGTGCTGCTTTCATGTTATATATTTAAAAAAAAAAAAAAGATAAAAAAGAGAGAGAGAGGAAAAAGGATTCATGTTTTGTGAATTCCAGAAGGCAATGTGAAAGGAAGGTCTAGCAAACATAGAAAATTGCTTTTTTTCTCTTCATGATGTTTACAGCAGATTTTCCTTGTATTGTTATAGTCACTATAGAAATAATTATTAATATAACTTTAAAATAAATATTCCATAGCTTTTTTATCAACGTGCTAACTGAAAAGGCTTCGTAGGGAAGCCAAAAGCCAGGACAAAGCTTCAAAGGCAAAGTATCAACAATTTGTTTCAACAAGTGAATCCTTTTGACCTTATCTTTGATTGGAAATTTGGAGTAGCTGTGCTGAGTCTTGACTGCAGTTCACCACCCTGCATGACCGAGGTAGGGGGTTGCTTCTCCACCCTGCAAACCACTGTGTTTTGCAGGTCTGTTTGGAAATGGTTTTCTACTCTCTGCATAGTCTCCTACTGCAGTTTCCTCCTGTAACATAACTCTTCATTTATGAGGGAAACAGACCTCTTGAATTTCACTTTCAGCCTTTAATTAATACTTCTGATAAGTCATGCCTCTCTCTTGCATTAAAAATAGAAAGAGTGACTACACCCAAGGGAAACCTATGCCACAGATGCAGAGGCATCTGAACTGAACACACAGGAGAGGGGCTGGACCACAAGTTGTAAAAATATGGTGTCATGGTACTGAGTACAACACAATATACCATGTGAGATGGCCAAATTACCTTTTAACAGTTCAGTAGTGCTGGGAGTGTAAGTACATGACAGGTATAACAGGCCCAGCGTCTCTGCAGATTGTGCAAAAGCAAAGAAAAACTTTGTTTTCTTATGTTATAACCTACCTGATGTTTAATCAGAAATAGAATTGGAACAGCAGGTAACAGTGCCAAAAACATGAGCTAATGGTCTTACAAGGTCAAAAATTGCTTTAAAAAAATCCATAGTATTGTGTTTTGGCACACTCGGAAACAATTACCTCCTTCAAAAGTGCTGAAAATATCTGAGCTACAGATTTCCTGATTTTTTTCTGTTGGGGTGATAAATAGTACAAATACTAGGTTTGAAAACAGAAGACTTCCTAAATCTTAAAGACATCTTAAAGGTGCTAGATAAGTATTTTTAAGGCTCAGCAAATAGAGTGTGTATCTCATTGCAAACATCAGCTGCAAACTCCACTCCTTCACCTTTGCTCTCCATGCATCCTTAATTCATGCTATTTGTTTGGGGTTTTTTTGACTGGAAGGCAGCTAGAAAACTTTTTTCAAGCCCTGAAATAAGTGATTTTGATTAAATTCAGCTTTAACTATAAAGTAAGTGAACCTCTATGTAAACATGTAACATTAGATTACATTATTTACTTTGAATTTTCATTAAGCAGCTGTCTTGGAAATGTTCATGTTGTGCTAATGTGAATAATATAATTATTGCTAAATCATTTAATTAGATTATTTATTTTTAAAAAGTCCTTAGCTACAGTTTGCTCTTAATCACTGTTTCAAATATATATAAATTGTACTAATGTCTTGAAGGGATCGGGTTTATGTATCTGCCTAAGGGAACAAAAGTTTTGTCTAGATTATATTGTTATTAGCTTTCTTCAGATAATTACCATATTGAATCAAAAATATGGTTCTGGCCAAAACCATGGAGAGATGAGACTCAATAAACTTTATACCAATTTGACATGTGTAATGTATATAGAACCAAGGATGAGATAAAACTTATTTTTTATATTTCCCTTGTGCACATGTAGCATTTTATTTAATGGAATCTGAAAAAATGTTATCCATAACTATTAAGAAAGAATATTATGTGACTTCTAATTAAATTCCTTAAATATGTTGTGATGCAGTGTGAGCAGAAGTCGTTTAACTTGGAGCAACTAACAATTAAAAGGCAACCAAGTATTCATTTCAAACCTACATTACTCTCTCTAGTAGCAGGGTTTGGCTGATTCATTTCTATTATTTATTAGTGGCATAAACTCACCACGGGCTATCTCCTGTTACATATTCTGGCCAGGACATCCAGACGGAAGAAGTCAAATTGAGTCACAAGAAGCCTTCAGGAGGGTGAATATTACAAACATCTTTTTTGTTCTCTCATTCTTGGAACAGTGTCTACAGCACACTTTCAGATGTCGCCAGCAGCTCATTGGGAGAGCAAGGGGGAGAAGGTAGCTTACTCATTTTAAGATGTCTCAGCTGAAAGAGTTATACAACTTCTTAATAATAATCATCATTATCAATAACATCATTTTTATCCAGGCAGATAGTTCAACCTATTGTATAATTAGAAGCTCTTTTTTTCAATGAAACCATATGAACAGAGAGAGTATTGCAGATATATCTGAATTTAAAAAAGCCAACCACTTTAGTATTTTTTCCACTGTAAAAAACAAATGATGCTGTCACTTCATCTAAAATTTGCTTTGAACTTTGGAATTGTTCAAACTTTTAATTAGAAAGAAACTTAATGGATTGTGCAATTTTGGGTCATGTTTTAAAGCCAAAAGGACTGATTTGAAATGCGTCTACTAAGCTGAATCCTCCAGTTCTGTTCAGCTCTGTTGAAACTGTATTTTAATAAGTGTCCAACAGTCTTGGAATTAGTAGTTCCAGATTAATGTAAATTCATTGCACACTTCATTTGGGCTTAAATGTGGCTTTGGAGCTGTAACAGAACTGGTGCTGAAATACAAAATACAGAGGCCATCTAGATGCAGAGTAGTATTATACTAATAAAATCCTTTCAATCAAAAAATCCCCAGCCTTACATGTGGTCTCCCAAAATATATATTAGCTGTTCTTGGGGAACATCTTTTTGGTTTTTTGAACAAAAGGATGTTAAACATTTATTTCTGGAGTCTCATTTAGACTGTCAGAGGAAAAGGAAGGATGCTGATGCCTAGTGAGGTGGTTTATCTAAAATCAGAGAAGTATACCTAGTGCTTAAGACTGGAGTTAACACAAAAGAATTCTGATAGCATTGTTTACCAACTTCTCAGAAAATTCGTTTGGGTGTACTAAATATTTTAAATTATTTTTCAAAGCTGTGATGTTGCAAGGATTCTTTTTTTTTCACAATAGCTGTTACTAATGTATCTGAAGAGTGTACTTAGGAAACTATTTATCTGATTAGGGGAACATTTTTTTCTAATCTTACAGGGGAACTTTCAGTCTCCATGGTGAGCATTAATAGTTTGGTGATGCATATACTTTAAGGGACTTCTACACGCTGTTCACATTAACAGTTAAGAACTTAGACAAATATTTATCATTCATTTAAATTAATATGATATATGATTAGGCAAATCACTGTATTTATAGTCATTATGAACTGATGTTTATATCAAAGGTTGTTATGTAGGGACTAAGATCTCCAACATTTTATGGTACTGCATTTTCAGCTGTTTTACAACACTTCTATTTAGAAAACACTAGAAATAATGAAAATGTACAGACTAACCATTCCTTAATCTTTGTCAACATGCAGCCATTTTCAATTTTGTTACCTGCTTTGAGAGAGAAAAGCAGTAGTAAGCCACAGCTTCTAAAATGTTGATTTAGAAAGATACATCTGATTCATAAGACACACCAAAGTCTCACAACTTTGGCCTTTTTATATTAAACCGAAGAGGTCCACTGTCAGGGAGTATTACTAAAACATGTACACAAGGGTTCCACATTAATTCTCTTAAGTTTTTTTACAGGGAAGCCTTTTTACTTTTATTTACATGTGTATTTAAGCATTGAATACTGATTAGCAATTTGTTGTTTAAATTTCTTGATTTGTGCCAATGAATTAAAAAATTGTGTATGCAGAAATCATTGATCAAGTGCATATTTATCATGTCTACCTTCATCCTGTTCAGTGTTTTTTCCTTTCTGATAGCATAAAAATAGAGGTCTGCAGTCTTTGTGTTGCCAAAAATCTAATTTATAATTCTACAAATTCAAGAGAAAATGTACAAAAACCAAATAATAAAGTAGTTGTGCAGTCTCCTTATTATAGTCTTGCATTAGCCATTTTCAGAGATAGGATAAAAAGTAGGCTTCAGTGTCCCCAAAAAGAAAATGAGAATTGTTCCATTATTTTCATGACCTTAAATAGTCACACAGGCTGTGTCTACACTGTCAAACCTAAACTCAAAGAGTAAAAAAATAAAAATAGTATAACTGACATCAGTATAATAATAAAGGGAAAATTGCTGATTTCCCATTAAATTGGAGTTTGTGAGTCATATGAAATTAAACTTTCTTTATATTTTATTATGTAGTCCTCATTAGTTTCTCCATTACTTAAAAGTCCTTTCTTCCAGTTGTGAGTCTTTTGTTGATGTTCAGAACAAGCTGGCTCAGATTCACTTGCTGCTCTTGGAATCTGTTCTTGAACAATTCTTAGTTAACACTGCTGCCCATAGAGATACACATCCTACATGTTATTTCAAATATGTGGATTGATTTGCTATGCTTACATAGCTTTGGTGACTATCATTATGGGCAAGGGAGGGGAGCAAAGGAAAGTCATGATGATAACTCTAGACTTCTTTTTCGTTGTTGAGTCTGAGTTGCAGTTTGTCTTTCAGCCTGGGTAAAGAGCGACATGTGAAATCATTGCACTCCCTTACCAGAGTTAAGACAAATGTCATCTCTCTGTGTCTCTAGATGTGACATAAAACCAGATTTAGCCCACTTTACTTTTGTGAAATTATTTCCTATATTGTCAAATACGAGGTGATGTGCGTATTTAACTGAAAGTGCGAAATTCTGTTACCAATCATAAGGAATGCTGACTTATTTCAGTTAATATTTTAGAACAGCTATCTTTTTGTAACAAGTATTCTTTCAACTTGCTTTTTCTAGAAAGGGATTTTTTGTTTGGTTGGTTTTGCTTTCTTAGGGTTTCTGTTTGTTTATTATAATTTCATCAGGGTTCTTTTATGCATGACAGGAACTATAATTGTACTATTCTTGATGCTATGAATACCTGCCACATACCTGCTTTCATCTCTCTCTTTAATCTTCCAAGCAGCTTCCCTAGCAAACTTCATCCACAGGGTACACAGAGGAATTGCCATGGCTATGTTAAGTTCTTAAAGGGGAACACAGAGAGCACCTTACTGCCTTTTCTGTATCTTTCTTTATTCCTTCACGAAAAAAGAATCCTTTTTCTTTTAAGATTTTGAATATGGGCTTCCCAGTTTGCTTTGCCTGAAATGCTAAGTTGGGATGATACTGAGCTTTTATGGCCTTCTTAGATTCCCAGGAGTCCAACATATTCTTAAATTTCCATTTATACATTTATGTCCAGCCTAACTTGGTGTTCAGTCTACTTCCAAGTGTCAAGAGTCCAGTTTAGTGTAAAGCCTGTCACTGAAAACGATGTATTTCTGCATTCATTTATGTACAGAGGCTAAGGTTGAATCAATAACTCTATTATGTACTCCAAAGGGAAATACTAGTTTGCTGAAGTTACTAGTGTATTCTTTAGCAAAAACTTTCCAGTGGCAACAACAACTGCATGTGGGTTTTTTCTGTTATTTATTGAGTTGGGATGTGTGTAAGTTTGTTTAGGATGGTGTTGATCTTTCAGATACCTTAACACTGACAGGTCTCACACTAACCTTGCCCTTTGCTGGTGCTGCAGGGTGGGTGACTGAGCTGTCTGAGACACTACTGTAAGAGTTGTCTCCCAAAAGTTGAGCTTTGAATCTGCCTGGAAGTATGTATTAACTCAAATATTGGATTCATCCATAATGCTATGCTAGAATATTTTAGCATAAACAGATATGATTATTATATATAATACAGTTTCAGATACAAAGATGCTGCTGAATACACTGTAAAAATTATATTATAAGTTATTAGTGGTGGCAGAAAGGCCACCAGGTGTAGCCAGCTATTTGAGTCTTGGTTTCCTTGTGTAAGGTTATTACTCTTTGTTCTACAGACATTTATCATGTATTTGATTAAATTAAAAAAAAAATTCCAAGACTGAGAGGGCTTGCATAGCTGTGGTGTTACAAAACAGCTACAGTGAGTCCATGAAGCAGTTTGTCTATAAAAGCTTCTGTGTTTTCTCTCAAGCAGAAAGAGGACTAGGTGGTATATTTGTATCATGAAGGTGGGAAACTGCAGGATATTGCAGATGCTAAAAGCTTATACGGGTTCAAGCAGAAATAGGCGTGTTCACGGTAGATAAATAAGTCAAGATCTATTCAGTGCAAAATCTGTTAACAAGTACTTGAGTTAGAAGTTCTTTGAGACTGGGATAAAATTCTACATAAATATTTCTGTGTGACTTTTCTATTCTTGTATTCTTGCCTGGGCACCTGCTTTTTTGTAATTTTTCACAATATTGTACTAAGTAGACCATATGTCTCTCCTAGTAGAGCTCTCCTTTTGGTTTCTATTTGCAAATTTTTGGCTTATGCAACTTTATAAACATGTTTTTAGTCTAAATTTGGTTCCATTTCTCCTTGACCTGGAAGCTGTATTCACTGGCGGGGGGGACGGTACGGTGCGGGGGCGAGGGGGACAGCGTAGAGATTAGCTGTGACAAATGCAAAAGATATGACCATGGATGACTGAGAACAGGGTCTTATTCCGATGTTATGCAGTTTAAACTGTAGAGGGAAATACTGTCTCTCTCACTGTTAATAGGGACATCCCTTTCATTTGTTGTTCAGGATTTACAGACAAGGACTTGGTGGGGAAGAAGCCTGCTTGTGTCCTTAGTTATATTGAATGTTCATTTTTGTTAACAAAGAACTAGTAACTCTACAGGAAATAATGAGCTAAGATGACAGGAAGGTAAATAGTTTGACAGCTTGTCTTAAAGACTCCTGTAGTAATTTTAGCAAGCAATCTCTTGTAGGATTAAAGATGCAATCATAAAATATTAGAGCCACTGACATAGCATATTTGTCAGTTCCTTACTTAAAGGCAAGAGTAGCCTGTTTGTGATAGGGCAGATTGCTGTTTTATTGTTAAATACATGTTTCTTCTGGTTTGTCACGTAGATATTTTTGCATGTATAGTGTAAAATTTATCCATGTCAAACTTTGCATGTTTTTGGAATTGCTTCAACAATAATAAAATTAAGGCATTTTTATTGCACTTATTTGTAATTAAAGAATGCCACCTGATTTTGTTCCTTTCCCCAGTAATTCTTTTAGTTCAGATTAAGTAAGCAAAAACTTGTGCTAGTCTCACAACCTGACTTGATTTCAGTTGATTTAAAATCAAGATCAGTATCTGTCTGTAACTATTAATTTTCTAGAAAACTTCCAGCAAACTGTTAAATCTCTTAGCTGCACACTGCTGTGGTGTAGTGTTGAACAGTAATATATGGGTTATAACTATTCCATCTCTGAAGTAATATCACAGCTAAGTACCATTTCCATTTTGCTTATGCAGACTATCCTGTACAGAAGCAAGTAATTAAAAAAAAAAGTAAATCTTATAAATCCATGTGAAACTTTGAAGAACATATGAAACAGTGAAAATGGCTGGATGTCTTAGGAAAAATTATAATTTTGAAGTTCTGTGGACTTAAAAGTTTATGAATCTTTGAGAGTATATTACTTTTCTTTCTGAAAATCAATTTGCTTCTTTATTCAAGAGTGGAGAAAAAGCACAACAATTGTCTATGGTGGATTAAGTAGTTTATATATTCAATGAACATCAGTACTTTACTGCCTTGTTTCCTACTGCCTTTAAACAGGAGGAAAAACAAACCATGTAAAACATTTATTGTAAGGAGATTATAAAACTCTCAATAGATTACATATACCTTTGTGGATGTGTATGGCATAATCACACGAAGAGAAGCACTGCAAAAAGCGTGTCTAATTGTAGATACTCTTTTCAGAGAAGTTTAGGGATACAATTAAAAAGTAAAAGAAACTGTTACTTTCTGTGTTATGTTTCAGTCTTTTTATTGCCAAGTTAGGTTCTTATAAGGAGATTCTGGCATCCTGTTAGAAAGACAGAGTTCTGAGTATTGGTCTAAATTGAGTTTGGATATTCACTCACAAAAGTTTTTTAGCAGAGGAGATAAAAACCAGACAAAACTTATAAGTACAACTAAAACAACAGAAATATTAGGCCAGCATAGGTTGCTTTTGATAATCATGAGATGTTGTCTTGGACGAAATTCTCAGCTGCTTTAAACAGGGACTGCAGTTTGAACTCGGTGGAAAAGCAATAACTTATGCTAGCTCTGAATTTTTAAGCAATTTAATATGACTTTGATAACACTGAAGGATAGGGTTAATTGTAGGATATCTTTGCATTGCAAATTGTTTGTAACTTCAGTGTCTTCCTTTGTTTTTCCATTTTTTTTTCTTTTTTATTGGGGGTGGGTAGTATTTATGTCCTTTTGACCTCCTCACTTTGATAGTACTGATTCATTCTCCGTACACTGGTGGTTGCAACACAGAATTTCTGAGTCTAAATGCACATTGCTAAGGTTTTTTTTCAGTAGTACATAACTTGATCTTACCTCTGTCTACAACAAGGAGATTTACATTTTCTCAAACATTTTAATATGCTGTGCACTCCCAGAGAGAACAGGGAAAAAGGTTGTCCCCAAATAGTAATCTTTAGTCTCAGTTTACTGATGGTTGTATCTTATGTCACACAAATCATATTCATGTTTAATCTTAGTGAAGTGGGAATAAAAGCTCATGTAATGTTACTACAGTTCTTACATACTGTATAAATTTAAAAGTCATGTGTATGAACTCCTGCATGCAGTCTTTCTCACAAATGCTTCTAGAACATTAGCCGTTACCTCAAATGTTTTGTCAGCTCCTTGTGAGATCTGCTTTTACATGGCTGCCTTTTCTTTCTTAGTTTTCTTTACACTATTCTTTCACTCTCAGGAATCACGTTTGCAACATTCATCCACTGATTAACTTTGGCTTCTTCAACTTCTATGCTGTATTGCTCAAGTATACCCAGTGTGCAACCAGTGTTTTATTTTGTCCTCCCATCTTAAAACTGAGTGATCTTGCCTCATTGCCTACTCTTAGTAACTACCACCTGGCAAGTTGTCAGCATGAAGCAGTCCTTGGTTATTTCATGTTTGCTTTTCTTCTCTCTGATGGCTGTTTGTCAGTTCCTGCACAGTTACTTTATTTCATTCGTGTCCTCTCTGGAGTGGGGTTTCAGTTCCACATGTCCTGTTTGATGAGCTTCTAATTGTGTTTCTTTGGCAGATACTGTTGTCACTCAAGTGGCGTCATTTACCCTGTGTGCAATATGCCAATCTTACACACAGAGCAGAGGTATTTATTTATTCCATGTCTACGCAGAGTGGGGTGCTAGGTGGTAATTACAAAGCTAGCACACTGAACAAAAAAAAGGTCAGTATATTTATACACTCCAGACTACACGAATACACATTTACTATAGTGACCATTGGCTATCATTTTGTCCCTCATCTCGATGTAACACCTCACACCTCATGTGTGATGTAACAGCACACCTCATCTCGATGTAAAGTGACAGTGTCTTTTAATTAATTTTAATGTGCAGACTCAAAGGGTGAGGGGGGGTACATCTTCTTGGTCTTAAATTGAGTCGGTGGTTGTAGTCTCCCCACCGCCATCTTTATCTTTTCCCAGTTACGCTGATTTGCACTGACTTCACACTTCTCAATCATCCATCTTCTGCAGTCTTCTGGGGTAGGATGTTCCCCTCTTATTGGTCTTATAGCTCCTCTTCAAAGGCATAGTTGTTAGCAAGGCATGCATTTTTAGGCAAACCTGGAGTAAGTCACTCCCTTATCTCCTGGTTTCTTCTTTTCAACTGCAGCAGTCTTAAATCAGTAACTGACCCTGTCATTGTTCTATTTACAAGTTCAGAATGAGCAGAATGGAAGATTTCCTAGCGATATCAATACTATTCCTAGCATTTACCAGAAATTTAACATTATCTAACAAAATTAAGCACAATTTTCAGATGTAATTACAGATCTATCATTTTCCTTTTGGGTTAATTTTATTCTTATTCTTTAGTTTTCTGTGTCTAATCCAAACCTGCAAGCTCTTGAAGCAGAGAGAAATGTGTTATTTTGCTTGTCAGTAAAACATCTCAAGCTTCTATGGCATACTCTAAAGATCTGGATTTTGCTAGTATGAGGAAAGTACCCCTGATTACTCCCTACTATCTTTTTAATTATATATTTCTACATTCTTTTAAAATGCAAGTTATTAGTTTAGATATCTTGAGAAAACCTTTTGAAATAGAGATTTTAAAAATAATTTTAAACCACTATTGAGTTAGTGCATTGACAAGCAAGACCTCAACAGCTGTAGTATTCATTTGCTTTAGCAAAGATTTGTGATCTTCCAGTAGTCATATAACACTGATTTTTTCCTTGAAGCTGTTATTGTAGTTAGGTAGTCAAAAAGGAGGCAGCTTACAAGGTGAGTTAGCACCTCTGAGTTAAGTAATTTAAAAGCACTGGTGAATGGGAATGCTTGACTGTTTCCTCATTGGATTGTTCATAATTAACATTTTTTTCCCAAATCTACTGAAAGGCTTGAGTGTCTACATAAAAATTTAAAGGAACAACAAAAAGCAGAATAATTGTGAATCATAACTCTAATTCTACTTTTGTTGGGGGGTTTTTTGTTTGTTTTTTGTTTGTTTTTTTTTTTTTTTTTTAATTTGGTATATTGCTGTTAGCTAGTGTTGGTTTTTAAACATACCCCTGCTGTTTAGACTTTAGGTAGAGATGAGATTTAATTCATGTCAGTTGATTGCTGGTTCTAAATGATAATTATAAATTCTTATATACATGTTCTACAGAAGCTGTTCATCTCTCTAGTTTGAGCAATACTGGAAAGAATGGCTTGAGTGTCTACATAAAAAATTAAAAGGACAAGAAAATACAAAATAATTTTCAATCAGCAAAGTGGGGATGAAGGATAAACATAATATCTACATTAAATTTGCTTTATCCAAACAATTGATTTTTTTCTGCTCATTGTGTGGTAAAGATACCCAGTTCTTGTAAAAAAAAAAAGAAAAAAAAAAAAATTAAAAAAACCACATCCAAAAGCTCCACACATATTTCTAAGGATAAAGTGATGCTATAAGCATAGATTTGACTTGTTAAACCATTTGGATTTCAGGATAAAATATTTTGGGTCTGTACATGTTTTAACAGACTTTGATTAATTTCTTGGGGTCAGCTAGAGAAATCCAACTCCATCCCCGCTGGGCACCTAATACTGATGTCTAGTAACAATTCCGAAAGGGCATAGGAATGAGCTGATGTCCTGGTTCGTTCACACCAGATCCTACAGAGCTTGAAGCCTCAGCATATTGCTGGTGGGGGAGAAGTGGGCATCTCTGCAGAGCTCAAATCCATGGCTAAGGAGCATCTCAGGCAATAAAAGGACGTCTCCCCCATGCTTGTGCATGTGAATCAAGTCCTGTTTTATTCCAGAACTGAAAAATGGTCTAATTCTGCACAACTAGAGTAGCTTTTTTGTTTCTAAATATTCTCTTTCTTACTTCCATAGGAAGTGTGTTGTTTAAATGGAGGCTATTTCTTTCAACCCATTTTTTTTCCTTTTTTTTTTTTTTTTAAACTACATCACTTTCACTGTGTTAGTCACCAGTTCTGTTACTTTTTCATCTTATTTGCATTTTTACTTCTGGGACAGAAAAAACAAAAGAAAATAACATTAAACAATCACAACTTGTGGTGGGAATGAATCTGGACAGATAAACTGTGTTGTTATGTCAGAGCCATTTTGTGCTGTTTTTATGTTTCACAAATGGGTAGGTGACAAAAAAAATTTCTATGTGTACTACATTTGCCCAGAGGGCAAGAGATAAACTCTGTAGTCATTGAAATTCAAGGACAGTTCATAACAGACTTGCCTGTTACTCCTGAGAAATTTTTTTCACTGTCAGAAGGACAGTTTGTATGGATGCAAATTTTCTCACCAACATCTCCCATTTTATGACACCACATGGTGCATAATTGCATCTATATCCTCACAACACCAGTGGAATGTCACCATTAACTCTCAAAATAATAAACACCAGGATTTGTTTCTTTAGAATTACATTGCATGGAGCACATTTATTTTGTACAATGTGGAACAGAGACAATCTTTGTTGCACGTGAGGCCTAAAGCAAAGTAGTCATCATTTGTGACTGTTTCTGCAGAAAAAAAATTACACTAAATGATTTAGAATTTTGTGTATGTCTTAAAATAATATTAAAAGGCATTTTTGTTATTTTATTCTTTATTGGGAATTTGATATTGGAAATTGTGAGTGATTTTTATTATGGTGAGGAAGATTTAATATATTATTTGGATTATGACCATGAGATTTATTCATAACTAATTATGGAATAACCACGTCAGTGGTCCATGTCTGTCTTTTTCCTGACATGTCCTATGTTCATTTCTAAGGTCCTGTATGATTATAGGTACCCTTTGAGGGGACTATCATGGTAGAAAATAGAGGAAACCAATTTTTGTTCTTGGTATTTTAATATAGCTCCTATTAAGCAATGTGAAGCAACTAGATATTATCACATAGTATTATCTAATACTGTAATAGGCCAATGTACTGTCACATGTACAAGTTATCCAGTGCTCCTGGTTGAGCATCCTTAATGGATATGTTTTTCCTTTCTCTCTTGAATGCAGCTGTTTAATGGCTCTGTTTTGTTTCTTTGCTTGACAAGGAGTTTCTTTGATTTATGTTACATCAATCAATTCTGTAGCTTTATAGTTTATTAAAAGATTACATTTTGAATTCCAGGAAAGGGTTCAATAGTATATTTAGCCATATGTGGGCAGAACCTAATATTTACAAAAATCCATACTAAATTTTCAGAGAGGTGCTTGAATTTCAGGTTTAGTGCCCAGAACATGACTGTCTTTTCCTTGTTCCTTTAGATTCAGTGTTTCATTTTGGGAAGTTGTCTCTGCCTTGGTTTGCATATGTAAAGTAAGGGGATAATGTAAGTTCTTTGTCCTGTAAACTTTCATACTATGAGTTTTGCATTGTCTTAGTAGAGGTATGGTTTATCTGCTTTTATTCTGAAATTTCCAAGACTAATCATATGCTGTACCCTGGAGGAGATGTTTGGGATCTGACAGTTACCAGAGTTCAACTGTAACTTTCAACTTTTAGGAAAATATTTTAAATCCTGATTTTTTGGGGGAATTAATGTCTGTCTTTTAAGGGTATAATTTTTATTCTTAATTGGAGAAAAATCAAAATGCTAAAATAGAAACTTAAATGCAGCGTGGTATAGGGCTTTGAATAGTGAATAAATGAGTAGTTGTTTTTGTCTTGGAGAGAAAAAGTATTGTAAATTTTTTCAAAGATTTTTGAAAGCTCTCTTTCTGAATCATGGTTATCTGCATGTTTGCTGTTTTTAGGAGAAGGAAGGTGCTGAACAGAATTGTTGCATATGAATTTTTATGAATTTTATATTACACAACTCTTAGTTACAGTATGAGTGGAAACTAAAGTGTTCTTTCATTCTATGGTGGTTTTGCTTTCATTATTTACTGTTTACCACTGGGCACATAAGTGAGTTATTGGTTTGACCCCATAAAGAGTTGCTGCCTTCAGTAATGACTTAAAATATTTTTGCCGTTAACATATGGCTTATACTCCTGAAAAACAGACTTACTTTAAAATCAGTAGTATTATGACCAAATTATTGAAAGCAGGAAGTAGGAATGAAAGTCTCAAAGGGTAAGAAGGATTGATGCAGTGGCACAACTGGAGGCGTCTATTTTCATTTCAGATATACTCGGGTGCCCCCTCCAGCTCTCCCTCCAGAATATCACAGATCTCCCATAAGGACCCCAAACTTTTTATTCATGCACCAAAGCTGGCTAATAACATTTCAGCTACTGATTACTTGATGTATATCCTGTGAGGATGTAAAGGATAAAGATCAGTTTTTAAATGTGTGCTTACTTCCTGTGGTGTATGTTGTAGTTACCTGTACGTTATAACTACAATTGTTCAATTAGGTACTGAATGAAATGCAGTTTTAAGGGCTTTTAATTGTTGTATGACAAATTTTTGCTGCCTAGTAAAGGCACCATCAGTTGCATGTCCTATAAAACATTGAGTAGGAAAAGGAGTCTGTAAGACTAGAAGAGATGTAACATTGTAGAAACTACAAACAGAAATATAGGAGGTAGAGGAAATCTTGGAACAAAGTGCATGAGTTAATAAATGCTTGTAACTTTGGAAACCAAACTATTTTTCCTCTCTTCTTGCAGCAAATGCTATTTCAGGATTGCTTCAGGGGATCTCAGATCTTAAGGGAAATATTCATAAAAGGAGATAATGCAATCTAATTCAAGAGGGCAGTTGCTTCTCAGTACCTTATTTATGTTAAAAGATTGTCAGGAAAACGTGTACAAAACCTATGATTGTAGCTGTATGATATCACCAATGCAGAGATTTATATGTAAACCTAGACTGTGTGAAAGGTCAGACATAAAGGAGACTCTGCAGAAGATTTGGATTCGGAAGCTGTCACGTGGAAGCTAAAGTTAAATAATTCAGTCTCCTCCTGCACTGGAAGGCAAAGCATAATATTGAAGGATTACAGTTCACTTACAATGATATTGCTAAGTAAACCATAGGGGGAAGGAAATGGAATTTCATTCCAAAGTGTTTTGAAACAAAGGAATTAACTCAACAGTCAGAATCCAATATAACTGTTAAGCAGGTATTCTTTATTGGCAGCGCTGGGGTCACCCTGGGGATTCTCCACCATAAGGGCTCCCACGAACTAGCAAGGGACATCATTTACATACACACAAATCATACATATTCATTAGATTTCCTGGAAAGGCGTGTCTTATGATAATGAGTTCCCAGAATTCATTTACATAGTCTGAGCATGCGTAGTAAAAATAGAGTGAGGCTCTTCAGTGGTTGAGGGAAGAAGTAAGTGGTCTTCTTCACGGTGTTCGCTAGTTGACCTTCTTTCCAGAGCATGTGTTGTGAAGTAAAGTCCAGGTGTCTTCTTCCTAAATGGACAAGATCATCCTCCCTAGATTGTATCTCTGTGTCCTTTTGTTCAAGTTCCCCTCATCTTAGTTTGCCCAAATGCCAGTTGAAGGCTTTGAGTCTGCTATCAGTGAGTTATACAGGGAGTGTTTTACTTTTGCCTAGGGAGACAAAGAGGCCTAGGGAAAACAGCTGAGGAGTAATTGGGAAACAAACACAAGCAAAACTGTCATGCATCACAATTTAGTCTTAATCAGAAATTCACTGGTTGGAGCCCTTTCAGTTTCAAGTTATATTTCTTTTGTATTCAGGTGATGAGCTAGTGTCACGACCCGGACTGGGAGCCCAAGGAGTCTAAAGGTTCTGTGATCCCCTTGGGTTAAATTAAGATGAAACAACACCAAACAACCAGTTAAAATCTTTTACTTGTGGTAGAAACAACTTAAACCTGGAAAAGGATGATAAGCAATGTGGTCTCTTAGAAATCTATAAGAAAGAAAAGAAAGGAAAGAAAAGAAAAAGGAGAGATAGAGTCAAAGAAATCTGGTCACCACCCCTGGATCCAGCGTTGTCTCAGGTCTGGTAATCTTGGGTGGTGGGTGCACACACAGCGAAGTTTTCTGTCGTCTTTTTTAAGTTGCTCTTATCAGCTGATTAATATACTAGACAAAGAGAGGCAGGTATTCCACAAACTCATTTCCATGAGAGATGAGGAAAAATGTGGAGCATGGGTTCTGCACATGCATTGAGGGGGAAATGGGGTACACCAGTCCCCTTGTCCAGTTGAGTTGGTGGTCATGCTCGCCCTGCCCACCTTCGTTTTTTCCTCAGTTCCCACAGTTTTTTGCTGACTTCATGCTTCTCGAGTAATCATCTGGCTTCTGGGGCAGAAATGCTCAACTCTTATCAGACCCTACCACTTCATCAGGCTTACACATCATCATCATCACTACTACTACTACTATTACTATTACTATTATTACCTCTTTATTACATTGGCAAGAAAAAATAAATAGTGGTCAAAAAAATGAATGCTTCAGTTCTGGGAAGGACAAAACTGATAGTGGAGAGTGCTTTTGTTTTTCTGTGCCTTTACTGGACCAAGCTTTTCTCACTGTTTTTACTCTGGCTGTTGTGCAGGTGGTTGACCAGATTGACACACTGACATCCGACCTGCAGCTGGAGGATGAGATGACAGACAGTTCCAAAACAGACACACTCAACAGCAGCTCCAGCAGCACAACAGCTTCCAGTCTGGAGAAAGTCAAGGTGCGGGGCAGCGCACCGCTCATCAAGCCGCCCGCACACCCCTCTGCTATCCTCACCGTGCTGCGGAAGCCGAATCCACCCCCACCTCCTCCACGACTGACACCTGTCAAGTGCGATGAGCCTCCAAGGCTGACTCCTTCCACCAATCCTGTCAAGACTAATGGTACCCTGCTGCGAAATGGGGGCTTGCCAGTTGGGCCCAACCGCATCCCAAATGGAGATATATGCTGTATACCGAACAGTAATATGGAGAAAGTTGCGGTGCAGCCTCTGATGCACAGACCTGAGAAGGAGCGGTGTCCTCAGCCGGGAGCAAGGGAACGGGTACGATTTAGTGAAAAAGTGCAGTACCATGGCTATTGCCCTGACTGTGATGTTCGGTATAACATTAAAAACAGAGAGGTGCACTTGCACAGAGAGCCTGCCCGTGTTGTGGGAAAGTTGCCACACCAGTGCCCTCCTCTGCCACCTCCACCACCTCCACTGCCTCCATTTCCTCTGGAAAATGGAGGGTTGGGGATAAGTCCCAGTAATAGCTTTCCTCCGCCAAGACCTGCGACTGTGCCTCCACAAACTGCACCAAAACCCCAGAAGACCATCTTGAGGAAATCAACCACTACAACGGTGTGATGTATGCCACTTGAAACAACTCTTTCTTTTATCTTATATATAAACATAAATAGGTAATGAGCACTTTCTACTTGAGCAATAAAAAGCCCCAATGTATTACTCCCTGTGTCCAGTGAAGTGGCATAAAAATCACATGGTAAGTACAAAGAAGAATGCTTGTTGATCTTACTTGTACTCACCAAAAAATGTCATTATGGCAAAGGATACTGAAAAATTATTCATGCTTTAACTCATATGTTGTAAACATCTATTGCAGTTTCATATCTGTAGCGTAGTTTAAAAGACAGTGAAAAGAAAGTTCAGTTTGAAATTACTGAGTGGTGATTCATGATAGATTTCAGTCTATCTGACATAAGGGAATAAACATTGCTCCTGGGCTTTGGGAAACTTCCTGTTTCTAGCAAGTACCTTTTAAAATGTCATTTGACAGAGCAAAGTGGAGTACCAGATAACAGGTTTTGACTGAATTCTAGCAAATTCATTTTTCTCTGCCTGACTGCTTGAGTGAAGGCATTGTGTGTGGAGGGGTGCAACAGGAGGCAATCACTGGACTTTCAGGCAGCTTGATCTTTGGTGGAGAAGTAAAAAAGTAGTTGAAAGGTATGTTGACATGGATTTGGAAAACTGTATTTCGCATTTTATTTCTTGCTTGCTCGGTCTGCCACAGCCAAGGTGAAGTACAGAGTTTTCAGATAAGCAAGGGTAGTCCCATTCAGTTCCCCCCTATTTCCACTGCTCCATCTACAAAATGGTAGGAATATTTTATCTCATGTGGGATGGCAGTAGATTAAAACAACAAAGTGCAGTCCTGTGTTTTTCACAAAGCTTTTGTCTGGTTCAAATCTCTTTTTGAAGGCAAAGAAAATTTTGCCTAAGGCCTTCAGGGATATCCATTTAATTCATGTAAAGAGCTTTAAAGTTGAAAAGCTCTGTGCTATTACAAAGCATTAACATGCAAAACAAGATATTTTACATGTTACCACATTTTGATGGTGAACTCAATATTCTTATTAGTTGAAAAGAAGTCCTCAGTGTTTTTAACTATTTTGTGAAAGAACATTCTTTTATTCTCACGAAGAGAATTGTGGGGACCTAGAGTTAAAAAAATCCAATCAGTAAAGAAAATATGATAATAAATCTGTTATTTACAAAAGTTATGCCAAATTAATCTCAAATGGCCCAACAGCAGATGCTATATAAAAGCAGTATGTTTTTTTCAGCTGAAATGTAAAACGTACTCAATGACAAAACAATGAAACTAGACAAAACAGATTTTTAATTTAAATTTCCATTTACATACAGTAATAGGTATTAAACTGAAAAGCAATCTTAAGGCAGTTTCCCTGTATACACATTATAGTACATTTATAGTATTTAAACCACAATAATAATAATAATAATAATGACAAAAATTCTAACAGATAACTACCCTTTGAAAACCTTTGCAGTAAACAAAGATTGTATTTTGTGCAAATACACAGGGTCTAAAGCTTCATGTTGTATTCCCTGCATAAAAGTGGCAAAGCAAGGAAATCATCTTAAATGCTTAATCATGCTTTTCCCATATGCTCCCACATGCTTTTCATGATGCACTTTACATTTTGTATTGTTTGGTTAAACTTAATCTCATGAGAGCTGTGGCTAAGTCCTAGTGCTTGCAGCAGGAGGCAGTAACTTGTTCTGCATGTGTGCAAGATCTTTGCTGCCCAAATGAAGTTTCTGTCAGGTGAATTCTGCTCATGCCCTGGGACTCCACAGCATCTCCCTTGCTCACACATTGAAAATCACATTTAAAATCACTGCAACAATGTGTTGACATATCCATATTGCATATCTACAGGTTTTTCTTTTAAAAAGAAAACTTCTGCTGTCTGTTTGACTTTTTCACTACTGTGGAGATCATAATTTAATATTTTTTCCATCTTAAAAGAGCTACTGTGTACAAGAAATTACAGGATAATGCAATCAAACATTGCATATTTCATGTAAAATGTTTCATCGTAAATTAGAGAAAATAACACTGAATAATTTTAGGGGGGAGGTCTGCTGCACATGTCTTACCTCACTTGGCTCAATTACTCCAGTATAGTCTCCTCTCTGATAGCAGAGCACAGTATTTCTTCTCTGGATTCTGCCCGTGGGCTTGTCAGAGTCTCATAAACATGTTAGTACCTCCAAATTAGATGCTGTACTCTATGGATGTGCATTGATGTACGTGTAAATTTCAGGTTTGTTGCAGTGCTAAATTTACAGTTCTCAGCTCTGGAAAGTTTAAGTGACATCTGACTTTCAGCATTTCATGTTCAATTTTGGTATCCAACATCTCTCTTGCAGTTTCTCCTCTCTTTCAGAGGAGCTTTCTTGTCTCTTTCCCCATGCCTCCTGAGTACGCTTTCACAAACTACTGCCCTTCTTTGTGCATTTTCATGGGGGTAAAAGTGCTGTGTTAGAAAAACAGAAGATGCAGCTTTTCGAATTCAATGCTGCTTTTGGTCAGAAATGCAGTTTCCAAATGTGAAGGAAATACATTGTTTTTCTGCAAAATGTGCTTACTCTTGTGCTTTAACCTCAGCCAGCAGCCAAGCACTAGGCAGCCGCTCCCTCACTCCTCCCCCCTCCCAGGGGGATGGGGAGGAAATCGGACAAAAGAAAGTAAAACTTGTGGGTTGAGGTAAGAACATTTTAATAAATAAAATAAAAATAAAATAAAAATAAAATTAAAATAAAATAAAATAAAATAAAATATAAAAAAATTATTCTCGATGAAAAGGAATATAACAGAAAAAAGAGGGAAATAAAACCCAAGAAAAGACAAGTGATGCACAGTGCAGTTGCTCACCACCCACTGACTGATGCCTGAGCAGTGATCTGCACCCACTGGCCAACTTCCCCCAGTTTATATACTAACCATGACGTTCTATGATACGGAATATCCCTTTGAGAAGTTTAGGTCAGCTGTTCTGGCCATACTTCCTCCCAGCTTCTTGTGCACCAGCTCGCTGGCAGAGCATGGGAAACTGAAAAATCCTTGATTCAGAAGTGCTACTTAACAAGGACTAAAACATCAGTGTGTTATCAACATTACTCTCACACTAAGTCCAAAACACAGCACTGTACCAACTACTAGGAAGAAAATTAACTCTGTCCCAGACGAAACCAGAACACTAACCCAAGCTCTCTTTAAGGCACCAAAGTGTTCCAAGGTCTTTGTTAAATTATGCTATGAACATTGTTCTGTTTTAATAAGAATGTCTCTGGCCTGTGTCCTATTGTAAGGACAGTATTTTCAGTATAACAATTTCACATTATTGACATGATAGAGTAAAATTCAGGTTAAAACAGGTAAACTTGCAAAGCATGGGAAATAATTAATTTTAAGCTTTGCAGCACTGTCTGGAAACTTCTAATAAAAATGGCATAAGAAAGAATGCAATACTATATTCAGTGAGCAGTGGTTTTTAAATTTATATTAGGAATATGATCTCTGTGAAACATTTTTAAACACCTGTAACATAGCATATTTCACACCTTACTGAGGAAAATGCAATAAACTAACCAGAACCAAACAGGAATTATCTGCCTTTGAAACATAAATGTAATAACTCTGAGGTCATATTTAGTCTTTTGCAAAGGTGTTAGTACCTGAAAAACTGAAAGGCAAATAACAGTACTCAGAGCTTTAATTCAACATCTGCCATCACTTTAGACTTCTGCTCAGTTTGATTCCCCAAAGGTATTTTAAAGTCTGAATTGTCCAGATCTAGATTTCTCAAATGCAAATAGAAGAAGAACGTGGTTTCTATCAACTTAATTAAGGAGATGAGCTTAGGAAAATGGAAATAAGCAATGAAAGTTGCTTAACTTATAATGTCATTGCTTAATAAAAGATATCCTATGGATGCTATGTAAGAAAGGGACACTACGAGAGCAAAATCCAGTAACAATCCTGTTTAAGCCAGCTGAACATGAGCCAGCAGTGTGCCCAGGTGGCCAAGAAGGCCAATGGCATCCTGGCTTGGATCAGAAATAGCGCGGCCAGCAGGGACAGGGAAGTGATCTTACCCCTGTACTCGGCACTGGTGAGGCTGCACCTCGATGACTGTGTTCAGTTTTGGGCCCCTCACTACAAAAAGGCCATTGAATTACTCGAGCATGTCCAGAGAAGGGCAACGAAGCTGGTGAAGGGTCTGGAGCACATGTCGTACGAGGAGCGGCTGAGGGAACTGGGGTTGTTTAGTCTGGAGAAGAGGAGGCTGAGGGGAGACCTCATCACCCTCTACAACTACCTGAAAGGAGGTTGCAGAGAGCTGGGGATGAGTCTCTTTAACCAAGTAATAAGTGATAGGGCAAGAGGTAATGGCCTCAAGTTGCACCAGGGAAGGTTTAGACCGGATATTAGGAAGCATTTCTTTCCAGAAGGGGTTGTTAGGCATTGGAATGGGCTGCCCAGGGAGGTGGTGGAGTCCCCATCCCTGGAGGTGTTTAAGAGTCAGGCTGGCATAAAGCTTAGGGATATGGTGTAGTTGGGAACGGTCAGTGTTAGGTTAATGGTTGGACTGGATGATCTTCAAGGTCTTTTCCAACCTAGATGATTCTGTGATTCTGTAAGCACATGAGGTAAGAATCTTCAAAAAGGTCGTGGTTCTTTTTATCACGTAGTAAAAGTCACTGTTCTTCCTTCTCTCATCTTCTGGAGTTGTTACACCTTTCATCACATTGTCCATTGTTCATAGGAACAAGAAAAGATTCCAAATCTTCATCCTCCTTTTTTATTATTAAATCAGTATTTTATTTAAAATGTTACGTGAAATGAGTGGACTGCAGCTTTTGTTAACTTTCTTCAGATAACTTGAAGCAAACAAGAGTGCAGCATGAATTCTTTAATTACCAGAGGGAGTTGTGTGTGCCCTCTGGACCTCCTCAAATGTCTTTGTTTCCATGTTCTAACTATACCTTTCCTTTCAGTGATACCATGAACAGTAATTTTACATATGGAGATATAATCATGCTATGGCTGCTCCATTACTTGTCTGATTTACTCTTGAAGTAGGCATGAGTACTGGGCACATATTTTTACAGAGGCAGCATTTCTCATTCCTGGTTTCTATGTATGCTGTGATCTATGCTTTTTCAGAGGGGCTGTGTGTATGTAGAAGCAAAATACCTATCCACTCTTCAAACTAGTAATAATAATGAAAGCATCAGGCTTAGAGCTGCAGTAAGGTCTTGTAAGTGAGGTATGTGCAAAGGCATGTGGCAGAAGAAATGTCTATGGTAAACTATGGTATGTTTAGAAAACTTAATCTGAAAAATACTTGGCACCTATTGAATTTTGTATTTGGTAGGGCAATGTGTGATATATAGCCTGCAATAGTTAACACGCTGCAGCCTAGCATTTCTGAACCTATTAGCACAGACCGTGCTGTTCGTAACTGAAGCAGCAGCAACAGCAGCACTGGTGTTACTGGCTCAGCACACTGCAGCACAGTGTGTACACACTGCAGTTCTGCCTCATCTTTGGTAGCAGTTACATGGTGATGGTTTTTAAATGGCAAAAACTAGCGGGGGTTTCATCTCACTGTCCAGCTCAGTGGTGGAGAGCCCAAAGGAGCAAGTTTCTCCCTCAGTCATGATTTTGACAAGGTATCTGTAATACTCCACCTTGGGATAGCTCTGGGGAGTTTTAATTCTTTAATTCCTGATCTTAAATGTTTTGACATTTGACTACCTCATGTTGGTCAAAGAGCTCTCTTATTAGCTGAGACTGGAGCTGCTGGGATAAAGGGACTTGACCGGGACTTGACTTGATCCTGCTGCAGGAGAGTGGCCTGTGCTCTTGTCAACATGTGCCAGCTTGCTACTGTTCACTGTTTTTTCACATTTGTTCATGCATGGCAAAATCTCCATGTTACTTATGTGGTTGAAAGTTTTTGTTAAGAAGTTGCACTATGCACTGTATCCATCATGTGGGCCACATTATTTCAGTAGTATAAGCAGGTAGGACCATGACTGTATTTAGGTTGACCAGTCTTTTGTGATGCTGAATCTTTGGAAATTTTGAGGCAGAGTTTTCTTATTGTTGAGATTATCAGTCTTCTGTCAAATTATAAAAATAAGGTGAGAATCTCTCATGCAGGTATGACCAAGAACTAGAACCTTTCATATTTTGCAGATATTGCAAAAGTTTTTGATATTGCAGAACTATGTATCGTTTTGTGGTGTGAAAATGTTTTTTATAGATAGATGAGAAAAAAGCCAGATCTCATCCAGAAGTAGGACATAAATTGCACCTGATAGCCAGTCAACAGCAGTGCTTTGACCAGTGAGTAAGACCAGGACCATTCTGTTGCCTTGCTTGGGGAATATAAAGAGCAGATCTCCAGAAATTGCTGTATCTTTTCAAGAGAAGAGTATTTTTCTTTCATCTTGAAATATTTGATGTATATACTAGGATTCTTTTAAGGAACTGAGCACAGTCAGTCTCACTGTTGGTTATAAGTGATGTTCATAATAAGAAATTGCATTTTTATAAGAGTTTTCTGATCTCAGATCTGTCCCTTTATGTTGTTTGCCTGATCTTTTCACTGACTTTTGCAATCTTGCAAGCAATAATGGGAAAAAATAATTTACATAAGAAGGGAAAAGTAATAGGTAAGTCATGAAAAAAAGGAACTTTGAACAAATACGTTAAAGTGTATTCTTAAGCAGGCTTGAATGATGATGACTACATCAATCTCAGAGTTTGTTTTTCTTTAAGTAGGGTTATTATAATTACTTTAAACTTAATCTTGAATGACTTTAAGCATGAAAGAGCAAGAAAAAAATGTCAGTGACAGAATTTTTCATAGAAGTGTTTATTTCTTCCAGTTCAATGTTGGCTTTGCCAAGTAAGAGTTATTAATGCATGTCAGTCTCCTTCCTGGATAAATTAACATGTGAAAAACAGAACATGATGATAATATCTTTTTGTATAAATCTCTAATGCCTACAAAATATTTTGTTTTTCATTTTTTGCAAATACAATGATGATTGTGTGTTGGTGCTACAAATTATATTATCTTCTGTCACCAAGGAGTAACTAACATACTGTAATTCTAATGGATAAGTGTTTTCTTTCAGTTTCACAATTTCAGCGTGGTTACATGGTTCAACTTTATAATGTTAATTTTGGGCTTCTCACCCATGTGAGATAAAACATTGTGTTTAGCAGTCATTAAGATGAACTACAGCTAACACCAGTGGAATATGACTTTTGAAACAAAGCCAGTGTACTTTCCTCACACCCACTGCAAAAGGGTTGATTGCAGAATCCTTCTGGTACTACATAAAAAGCTGTTTGTATGTCTGTATGTTCCAGTTTCTTTCTTGTTTTTAAAAAAGATTGCATAGTGACATCTACTTCGGTAAATGTTAGATTTGCAAATACGTGATATTAGGAAATACTGATTCTCTGAAAATACAAAGCAAAAGAAAAACCTCGCTGATTCTCACAATATCATGTATTTACTCTTATGAGAAAACTATATAGCAGTTATTTCTCAATAGTGTGTACGTATGAGTGTATAAAAATAGTGTATGAGGAAAGGCACTACTACGTAGTAATTGTTACAGATGAAAATGCACTTCTTTTGCATTGGACAGCAATACCTCTTTCTGTACTAATGAAATATATGAAGGAAATGGACTGGAGGCAACTTCCAAGTTTATCTGTATCTGTGTGGACCAGCTTCCTCATACTGTGTTGTTGAACCAGTCCAGTTGAATCAGTACCAAAAAATGGACAGATGATAAAGTGATTTTTGTTTTGCATGCTTTCCTTCTTTTGTTTTGGGTTATAAGACAGTATTGGTCTTTCTGTATCTGTAAGAAAGAGAGGCTTGTTTTTTAATTTATTTAAAGCATGGGACACACATATGCTTGTGAAATTAGTCTAGCACAGTGGGTGTAGCACAAGCAGAATCAGAAATAATAGAGCCAGGCTATTCTGTCCATGCTGGAAACAGCAAAATTCATCTGTATTTGAAAGCTGCCTCCATTTACTCCAGCAGTTTTAAACTACAGAGATTTTGAAGAATGTTCGTAAATGAATCTGCTGATACCTTAACTTGTACTACTAGACGGGAATGTATTTGAAATGCGTGTCTCTTTTTAGTTCACTGACTAAATAAAGAAATAAAAGTACCTTTTGCTGTTTAGGATATAACTGCTGATAAATTTAGGATGAGATTCTAATGAATTAGTAAGACTTTAATACCTCTGGGACTTGTCCATTGCATACAGCGTGGAAGAAGGTATGATGCATAGCCACACTGCCCAGGAGGAGCACTGGGAGGCGATGGCAAACTTCCTTCTGGAGGGACTGTGTTCCTAGCACTGCAGCATTTGTAGTCCTGATAATAAATCAGATATAAGGGACATATCTCAGTAGCCCTTGCATAGCCAGAGAGGTGTGCTGGTCAGCGTAGTAAGAAGGCAGTGCCTCAGTGCACTACAGAAACCACAAACCACACAATTTGCTCAGCCCAGGGTTTAATTCTACCAGAATTATATAGTGTTTGGGTAGTTGGACGGTTTGGCTTTTTGTACCCTTCATTATCTTCTCCTTCCCTACTCCTCCTTTTCTTTCTCTACAAATGCACAGTAGCATAAGAATGGGATAAAGTTTACCTCTAAGTGTTTAGCTTTATTTAATGTGGATCAGTATTACTAAAAATTATTAGATGTGACAATAAAAATGTTTGTAATGGATATTCAGATACTCTCAGTTCACTTTTAACTGGAAACGTGCCAGTCATCAACAGTCAGTGCTAGGAGTTGAACAAGAGAAAAAACTATTTTACCTTCCTTGCCTTAGCATGCATTGACTGGTGCTGGACAGCCAACTTGATTCCCCATACTATCACTGAATTTACTTTTAAGCAGATGATTGAAACTAAGGTCTCTGTGGTTGTCACAAACCTAAAGGTGTTGTATTTCACAGATTGAGATCTGTCTGTCACAGATCAATATATTTACAGCGTTATGGTCAGTGCTTTTCATCCGAAATATTCAGAATAAAGATTCTGACACTGTCCTTCATGCTTGAATATTGAAGGAGAGAAGAGAGTGGGCGTTTTTTTATCATCTCTTTGAGCAACATCAAAATCTTTCCATCAGAAACCTATGTAGTTTCTTTTCAGAACTGGCCTGGCTGCCTAGACTCTGATTTTAGACTGAAGACTAAAAGGCTGAGGTTCCCTGGGGCTCTCAACTTCCCACCAAAGTATAGGTAGCTCAGGAGGACTGTTTGTGTAGATCATAGTAGTAAATCTATCAAAAGACTGAAATAAAACGCTTCTTTCCTGAAACAATTTTAATGGTATATTTGTTTCCATGAATTTTTTAATAACTCTTTGTTGTTCTGAAGTGAAATAAAACTTCTATCAAAATGCTGTTATTCCCTACCAATACAAATACTCCTAGCTTTTGCCCAGTCAAGTCTTTCAGTCAGCATATGTCATGGACAAGAAAATCTTACAGAATGACTGCTGCAAATGTAACAACTATCCTGTGTGTATATGTTTGGTGGAGCATAGGATTGCTTGCTGCTCCCAAATAAGCCCTTATTTTCCCAATGGATGTTAACAGGACATTGTGTACAAATTTGGAATTGCAATTTTCTTTTTGTATTGGAAATCAAACCTTTATGTTGTTTCATTTGTTTCCAAAGAGCTGTAATATTCAATGTGTGGCTTGTGCCAAACAGTAAAATGTAGGAAAGCAAGCTTTGCTGTGGTGGTTTAGCCCCTGCCGGGGTCTGAGACCACGTGGCCACTGCCCCTCCCCCACAAAGGGAGTGAAATACAAAGCCCCGAGACTGAGATAAGGAAAGGTTTAATACAACAGAGCAACAGCAACACACAAACAATAACAATAAGAATAACAGTGATAACAATGAACAGAGCAAAGTATATACCGATACAGCAGTGAGAGAACCGGCTGCGCCAACCCACACAATCACTGATTCTTCCCGCGCTGGCGCCAGGATGTGAGGTCAGCATGGTATATGAATAACCCGGCTAGAGCTTCCCCCCCACTGCTGGGGAAACTTAACCCTATCCTGGCTAAACCAGGACATTTGCATACTCCAAATGTCTAAATACATGATCAACAAATATCTCCTAAAATATGTTCACTGTTAGGGCTTAAACATGCTTAGATCTTCCCTTGAATGGAAACCAGGAATCAAGTATTCGAAATATCCTAACTCTGCTATTTTAAAATGCAAGGAAAAACTGAGTTTCTTTCATTCACCAAGGTTTCTACTTGTCCAAGTTTTAACCTCCAAGTGTGTAATACTCCTGATGATAGAAATGGGTAATGACAGTCTCTGCCTCTAGAGAATTTACCAGTCTAGATTCAGGAAATATCTGATGCCATCAAGCTAATTTTATACTAGCTGACTTGGTGTCCCGATCCAATGTCAGGGGAGGTTTCAATACGATCCCAAGAGCGAGATTAAGACACAAACAAGGTCAAATGCCGTATACCCAAACCAGGTTTTTATTATTAAAGAAGTGAAGAGGGGTAGCGGTAAGACAGAATGGAAGGAAAAGGCAGAAATAAAGCAAGGATGCAGGATAGGGCTGCAAGAATAGTCACCACCATGGATCCAGCGACGTCCCGTTGGTCCTCAGTCTTCAGTTCTTCGGTGGTGGGTGCACACGGATCTGGCTTCAATGGTAGATGCACACTGAGAAAGTTTTCTGCTGCCTTTTTAAGTTCATAGTATCCCCTGATTAGCATATCTGCTTGCCTTTAGTTTTTTTTTTCTCTGGTCCAACAGGTTTTGTTACATCTGGCTTCAGGGCAGGAACCTTTGCCTCCTGTCAGTTCATTAGCAATGCAGGCATGGTGTCTGGCCCACACAATAGAGCCACAAATGGCTACAGGATGGGGCCAGCTCAGCACAGGTCTGCCCCTTTGAGGCTGGTCTAAAGAGTCCGGACAATGCAACCGCAAAGAAGTGGGGGGGTGCATCCTTCAATACACTCCTGCTTCTCTTGGTGACATCCCCCAGACCAATACACAGGCCGCAGCAGCTTCTCTTGGAAGTTTGCACAGACACAAGCAAGCTTTGAGACAGTCATAGGACATTTCAGTCTCTCACACTTGGGAACAAGAAAGTATTCAAACGGGACAGACTGTATAGTGTGCAGTCCTCCAATAAAATATATTTTTAGTTTAGAGGGACCTAAAAGAATAAAAGGATACCAAAGAGATAAATTACAGACTTCTCACGTTTTACTATATATACAATGATTTTAAAGCTTAGATTCCATTCGTACTGAGGGAAAATCAAATGGTGTGGAGGACAAACAGATTGATGAATGCTGGTGAATAAATGTCAGAAGAAAAAGTAAAAGCAATGTAACATTTTACCAACTGGCCAAAATACAGATTTTATTTTAGCTTCACAACAGTAATGTGTTAAAAATATGTTTTACTGCAAGATAGGTGGTAGGGGTAGACATACATGCTCAGCTCAACCCCGTGCAACAGAACTAGACAGAGAAGCTGAAAGTGGATTGTACGTCTTGACTTCCCTGGGATTTTCCATTGGGATAGGTGTTGCTTGTTTGGCTGTTGTTCCATAATCATTTATACTTGATGTGCATCTACAAAGCAGCTTTTCAGCTGTACAGCCTTGGTCTGGTGTCATTCAGTTGAATTAGTCTGTGTTTCTGGGTATCTGTGTCAGGTTGCCATTGCCAGGTACACCAGGTGCTACCCCCTGCCCATTCTTCCCTAGCTGAAGTGGAAGGTCTTAGAAGAGCATCCCAGGCAGTGCCAGATCCTATCTGCTGTTTTCGTGTCTCAGTTTGGACACAACCAACCTTCTCATAGAAGGAACAAGACTTCTTAGGAGTCCATTATTAACCTTGGTCTTGATGTAGCCCTACTTCAGAGATTTTCCTCTACACTTCCAGTTGTGGGCAGTGATATTGGAAGAAACAGATGGACCCAGTCTATTACTACATGGCTCTGTAGCTGATGTCACTACTGTAATTTTGGGTTTTTTGATAATGGGATGGTCTACACAACACTAGGCCTGCTGACGTCAGATGGGATTCATCTTTCTCAAATGGGGAAGAGGGTTTTTGTTCATGAGCTAGCAGGGCTGATTGACAGAGCTTTAAACTAGACTTGAGGGGGGAAGGAGGTAGTATGAGGCTCGCCCATGGCAAGCCATGGGATGCCAAGCCAAGGTTAGAGGGATGGGGTGCTAGCAAGGGCCCTCGGGCTGTTGCTCTGTGACTTGTTGGGTATACTGGAGCACACTTGAAGTCTAATGGAGATGAGCAAGGGCTTCCTGAAGTAATCGGAGCCAACAAGGAACACTGGTGAAACACCTCAAAAGAATTAAAGTCTGTTCCTCTAAAAAAGTGACAACAGCCAACAGCCCAGCTGAAGTGCTTGATGGGACAAATTCCATGACTGGAGTGCGACTATGAATAGCTACAAGCTGTTCAGAAGGGACAAGTGAGGAAGAAGGGACAGAGGAGTTGCCCTCTATGTCAAGAATTGGATAGATTGTGAAGAGCTGTCTGTGAAGAATAGCGATGAACAGGTTGAAAGAATTGGAGGCTGAGGCAACAAACAGGACCTTGTGGTTGGTGTTTGCTACAGGCTGCCCAGTCCGTGGGAGCCTATTGACAAAGCCTTCTTAATCCAGCTACAGGAGGCATCATGCTCACAGACTCTCATCCTGCTGGGAAACTTCAACCAACCTAACATCTACTGGAAAAGTAGCATGGTAAACTGTAGGCAATCCAGGAGACTCCTGGAGTGCATCAAGGATAACTTCTTAAACCAGGTAATATAGACAGCCCTAGCGGAGGGGGTGTGTTACTGAACCTATTGGTCACCAATGCAAGTTAGCTAATCAGTGACATCAAGACTGGAGGCAGCCTGGGCTGTAGTGATCATGCACTGGTGGAATTCAATCCTGAGGAATATGGGTCAGGAGAGGAGTAAAGTCAGGACCCTGAATTTTAGGAGAACAAGCTTCCAGCTCTTCAAGGAGTTAGTCAATGGGACCCCCTCGGAAACTCCCCTCATGGACAAGGGAGCAGAACAGAGCTGGCAGATCTTTAAGGGTGCTTTCCATAGAGCACAAGAGCTCTCAATCCCCAGGTATAAAAAATCAGGAAAAGAAGGTGAGAGACAGGCATGGATGAGTCAAGACCCGCTGGTCAAACTAAAGGGCAAGAAGGAAATGCACAGGCTGTGGAAGCAGGGACAGTTATCCTGGGAAGAGTATAGGGACATTGTCCGCTTGTGTAGGGATGGTGTCAGGAAGGCCAAGGTGCAGCTGAAACTGAACTTGGCAAGGGTTGCAAAGAATAATAAAGGCTTCTATGGGTATGTCAGCCAGAAAAAAAGCCAGAGAAGGTGTACCACCCTGATCGACATGATTGGCAAAGTGGTAGCAATAGATGAGGAGAAGGCTGAGGTACTCAGAAGCTTTTTTGCCTCAGTCTTCACTGTCAGTGTCTCTTCCCACACCCTTCGAGTGGGTGGACCTCAAGGCAGCAACTGGGGGAGCAAAGTCCCTCCCACTGTAAGAGAACATCAGGTTCGAGACCACCTGAGGGACCTAAACATACATAAATCTATGGGACCCAACAAGATGCATGCCATAGTCCTGAGGGAATTGGCTGATGTAGTTGCTAAGCAACTCTCCATGATATTTGAGAAGTCATGGCAGTCAGGTGAAGTCCCCAGTGACTGGAAAAAGGGAAATATTGCACCCATTTTTAAAAAGAGTGGAAGGGAGGACCCTGGGGACTACTGACTGTCAGCCTTGCTTCTGTGCCTTGGAAGACTGGGGAACAGATTCTTCTAGAAGCTGTGCTAAGGCACATGCAGGACAAGGACATGATTCAAGACAGCCAGCATGGCTTCACCAAGGGTTGCCTGACCAACCTAGTGGTCTTCTATGATGGAGTGACTGCATCAGTGGACAAGAGAAGAGCCACAGATGACATCTATCTGGACTTCTGTAAGGCCTTTGACATGGTCCCCCACAACATTCTTCTCTTTAAATTGGAAAGATATGGATTTGATGGATGGACTGTCCAGTGGATCAGGAATTGGTTGGATGATTGCATCCAGAGAGTAGGAGTCAATGGCTCAATGTCCGGATGGAGATCAGTAGATCAGTGACAAGTGGTGTCCCTCAGAGGTCTGTACTGGGACCAGTACTGTTTTATACCTTCATCAGTGACATAGACAGTGGGATCAAGTGCACCTTCAGCATGTTTGCAGACAACACCAAGCCGAGTGGTGCAGTTGACATGCCTGAGGGACGGAATGCCAAACAGAGGGACATGGACAATCTTGAGAAGTGGGCCCATTTGAACTTCATGAGGTTCAACAAGGCCAAGTGCAAGGTCCTGCACGTGGCTCAGGGCAACCCCTGGTATCCATACAGGCTGGGGGATGAAGGGATTGAGAACAGCCTTGTGGAGAAGAACTTGGGGATACTGGTGGATGAAAACCTGGAGATGAGCCAGCAATATGCACCTGCAGCAGAAAGCCAACTGTATCCTGGGCGACATCAAGAGAAGTGTGGCCAGCAGGTGGAGGGAGGTGATTCCCCCCCTCTGCAGGGAGGATCAGTTTGGTGCAGAAGCTTGAAGAAATGAACTTCTCTGGGCGTAGTGTAAGTGTTACCCTGGCTTATGTCCCTGAACAGGTGTGAATGGTTCCTCTTCAGGGTCTTTTAGATGATCACCCGAAGGTATGCTGGTGCCATTTTACATGAGTCATGGTATAACCACAGTGATGTCTTTGTATAATGGTAATATGGTAGCTGGTAGTGTAACTCTTTGATTTGATCAGCAAATACTTCTTCCAGTGAGTGAACATCTCCAATCTTTTACCATCTTAATTAGTTCAGAGCGCATCTTTCTAGGGGAAAGTTATTAATAAATAACAGCCATCACAATACCAAAGTTACTACGTTAAAATGACAGGAATGTTTTAGCTATCAAGCAAAAAACTCTATAGGCTTTGGAGCAAAGATGTGTAGTACTAGGAAAATTAATAAAAGATTTTTCACTGGGAGGGTTATGGGTCCCTTCTAACTTGAGATATTCTATGATTCTCTGAAAAATGTATTCTGAGTGCTACTACAGCAGGCAATTATTAAACATTTGCAGATGGTAACCATGCATGTAACTGTCTTTCAGAGAAAGTATTTAGCACAGAGCTTTTCTGTTTGAGTATGAAAGAGGATTCATTCTATAGAGAATTAGAATTTAGCATGGTGAAGTACAGGCCAGGCCACATACCTGGGCACCTGAGGTAGGCTTGCTTGGTTTAGTGACTATGTGTTGAAGCAGTGATTCCTAGAGATTTACTAGTCCTGATGAGCAAGTTGAACAGCAAAAGCAGTGTATTGGGTTTGCATGGCAAGGTTTTGGTAGTAGGGGGGTACAGGAATGGCTTCTGTGAGAAGCTGCTAGAAGCTTCCCCTGTGTCCGATAGAACCAATGGCAGCCAGCTCCAAAGACAGACCCACCACTGGCCAAGGCCAAGCCCATCAGTGACTGTGGTAGCACCTCTGTGATAACATATTTAAGAAAGGGGAAAAAACACCCAAAACTGTGCACTTTCAGCCAGAGGGAGGAGTGAGAATATGTGAGAAACAACTATGCAGACACCAAGGTCACTAAAGAGGGAGAGGGAGGAGCTGCTTCTGGAGTCAGAGCAGAGATTCCCCTGCAGCCCATGGTGAAGGCCATGGTGAGGCAGGCTGTGCCCCTGCAACCCATGGAGGTCACTGGTGGAGCAGGTCTCCACCTGCAGCCTGTGGAGGACCTCACGTTGAAGCAGGTGGATGCCCGGAGGAGTCTGTGACCCCTAGGGAAGCCTGCAGTGGAGGAGACTCCTGGCACTACCTGTGGAACCATGAAGAGAAGAGCCCACACTGGAGCAGATTTGCTGGCAGGACTTGTGACACTGTGGGGACCCACACTGGAGCAGTTCATGGAGAACTGCAGCCCATGGGAGGGACCCCATGCTGGAGCAGGGGAAGAGTTTGAGGAGTCCTCCCTTGAGGAGGAAGGAGCGACAGAAACAATGTGTCATGACCTAACTACAGTCCCCATTCTGTATCCACCTGTGCTGCTTGGGGAGAACATGTAGAGAAAATCAGGAGTGAAGTTAAGCCCGGGAATAAGGGACAGGGAATCACAGAATCATCTAGGTTGGAAAAGACCTTGAAGATCATCTAGTCCAACCATTGACCTAAAACTGCCAGTTCCCAACTACACCATATCCCTAAGCTCTATGTCAGCCTGACTCTTAAACACCTCTGGGGATGGGGACTCCACCACCTCCCTGGGCAGCCCATTCCAATGCCTAACAACCCCTTCTGGAAAGAAATGCTTCCTAATATCCGGTCTAAACCTTCCCTGGTGCAACTTGACGCCATTCCCTCTTGTCCTATCACTTATTACTTGGTTAAAGAGACTCATCCCCATCTCTCTGCAACCTCCTTTCAGGTAGTTGTAGAGGGTGATGAGGTCTCCCCTCAGCCTCCTCTTCTCCAGACTAAACAACCCCAGTTCCCTCAGCCGCTCCTTGTATGACCTGTGCTCCAGACCCTTCACCAGCTTCGTTGCCCTTCTTTGGACACACTCAAGTAATTCAATGTGTTAGGTTTTATTTCTCATTACCCTACTCTGATTTGATTGGTAATAAATTAATTTCCCCAAATCATGTCTGTCTTGCCCGTGACAGTACAGTAATGGGTGAGTGATCTCTCCCTGTCCTTATCTCAACCCATGACCCTTTTGTTACATTTTTTTCCCATGTTCAGCTGAGGACAGGAGTGATGGAGTGGCTTTGGTGTGCACCTGGTGTTCAGGTCCAGGTCCACCACAAGCAATGTCTAAGAGTGACGAGATCTAGTGAGGCTGTTACTGGAAAACATCCTTGTTTTATAATCAATCGTCATAAGAAATAATGCAAATTAAAAAATCAGGAAAAATAAATTTTAAAAAGTTATTTCATACTCTTAAAGCTTTTCTGGAAGTTAAAATTTTTGGGATATGAGTTGCTTTAACTTAAAAAAATGTTTAGAAGGAAGCTTATTAATGAATTCAGTGGAAATAAGGTTTCTGACAACAAAGGACTTATTAATATAGTAAAAACACAAGGTACTGTTGCCTAAGTTAATAAAATCAGACTAGAAATAAGCTAAAATTTTGTAACAGTGAGGTTTGTAGCTACTGGAGCAAATTCCTTGGAAAAGTAGTCAGTAATCCACACTATAAATTTAAATTGGACATCTTTTAGTATAGAGACACACTAAGTCTGAGGAAATCACTTTGAAGTTCTACAGTGGTAAGCAAGAGGGCAAAGTAATTTGCCCTAATGCTCTCTGTTAGCCATTAAAAGAACTGATACACCTTTCATAAAAGACAGGTGAAAAATAGATCTTTCTGATGTTTCTATCCTGTGCAATTTTGTACTTGACAAAGAAGAGAGATGAAATAAAACAGTTAAGCATGCCAGAAACAATGGAAAATTAAAATATAAAACCTTTTTTTATAAACAGGCACAACTCAGTACAAATTGTGCAGTGTTAATGAATTTCTTCTACTAGTATGATGACTTGAAATGAAGGGGTTGGATGCGTTTTATGCAGATATATGGAAGTGCCTCTCTACCTTTTAGAATTATGGTTTTGGAAAAAAAATCCTTTTCCAACAGACCAGCATACTCCAGATCAACCATAGTGACAAATCCTTTGGCAGCCAGTCAGCCTCAGAATCATTCTGTGGATGCTGCCATAGACAAATGCTCTTCAATTCCCACTGCTCATGTGGCTTAGTATACATTTAACCCTGCCCTGTTTTCTGGAAAACCATCTTAACCCATCTCTGCAGCTCATTCTTATGTCATCCCTACAATAAGTCAGCTGCAGACATCTTTGCAGTGAAGCAGCTAACCAGATGGGTGACCCAAGCTATCTGAAAAAATGTTTATCCCCAAAATTGGTTTGTTGATCAATGAGACAGTCTATGAAAGAGGAGACAGTGGATTTTTTTTTTTTTTTTGTGGTGACACCTAGTGTTTACATGTCTTTGCTTCTCGGCACTTAGATTAATTAAAAATAGACATCTAAGCCTGTGTGCTTCTATTTGATTTTACCATTAAATGAAGGAAAAGAATCAACTTTGTCACACAAAGTTGTTTTTGTCTTGGCTTGATTAGTATCTGAAAAGCATGTAAGGGTGCAGGAGAAATGTTTTCATATATACATACCATGATATATTTTAGATAGGTGGTTGGGCTTCACCAGTGTAACTGAGGAGAAAATATATGGGAATTCGAGTTGTGTTTTTATGTGATTTCAGTAATCCTAGTAAAATATATTTTCATAAGAATTAATGTAAGCTAGTATGCTACTTTTAAGAAATTTATAACATATTTCTTCAACAAGTTGTCATAATACCAGTAAAGTAATGAACACATAAGGAAAGGCTTCTCATGGATGTTTATTTTCTAAAGCATAATCCCTGCAGATATGCATGAAACACAGATGGATTTTTAGCAACAGAGATAGCACCATTCATATTTGCATTAATAAGATAGTAGTCAAACTTTTTTCTGCTAGGGACTTATTGGGGGATTTTTTTTTTCTGTCCCACCAAGTATAAGGAGGAAGTTCTGGGGGTTTTTTTGGTTTGTTTTTTGTTTGTTTGTTTGTTTGTTTTTTAAAATCTTTCATTTTGAGTTCTTTCCATCTAAAACCAACTGGTGGGGGAGGGGGGGGGGAGAGACAAAAAATATCTGCAATATTTTTGGTTTCTTTATGATACAGAACACAACATCTTAAGACATTTTTAAATACATCGTAATTCTCACATGGTCTACTCCTGAGAAACTCTGACAATTGAAATACTAGTGAAAAACTGGCCTACAAGAAGATGAGAGTATCAAACAACAAAACAATAAATTCACTGAAATTTTGATAAACATATAAAATATCACTAATTACTGAACAGATTGGGCAGGAGACTCATCTGATAAAGATTCAGTGCTCCCATGGTTTTTTCATAAAAAAGGTCATGGTTCACAAAAAGAAATTGTGAGACTCCTTCAACAGTTTATGCAGAATGTTTTGTGCTTTTACCTTCATTGAGATAGCAACTGATTGATAATGTTGGTTGTGAGTCTCTACAGGAAAGAGACATGTAGGCCAATAGGCCAAATTTTGATGATGCATATATATTGATAATTCATAATATGTTTTCATAATAAATCCAGTTTTATGATAAATTTACTAATAATAATTTTTGCAACCTCAGTGATAATATCTTACTGAGAAAGTTTATCACTTTGTGACAGATTTCTTTAAAACTTTTCAGTAATCACACCTCCTGAATGATAAATGAAAAAATGCAGCTATGATGATTCGTGATTTGTAATTTATGTATTTGAAATCTGTATAAACAGCTGAATATGATCTTGAATACTTTAGAGACTGATGATTTTAATTTTTTTTTTCCTGTGGTGATTTTTAAATACAAGAGTAGTATTGTGAGAGTATGTCTAACTTGCAGACTTATACACTGCTTGGAGACTATGTGGTATTTGAAAACTATTTTAAACTTGGGTTTTGACAAAACTTGGAAAACAGTTGTAAATACTGAAACAATCCTTTTCTTATGATATTGCAAAGCATTGTTCTAATTAGAAAAATCTTTTATTATAGTATGTTGGTAAATTACTATTTATGTGCATGAAAAGGATATCATGTCTTAGTGGCAGGAAACGATGAGAAACTCATGTTAGAAAAATAAGAATACAGTTTCTTCATCTGAAGGCCAGTAGTTAACATTGACTTCATTTTGTTAGGGATCTTAAAATGCATATATTTACATTTTGGTTTATTGTCACTTAGGGCTGAACTTGTCACAGTGGTATACAAGCTGATTATGTCAGTGTTTGATGCACAAGTACAGAAAATTAAAGACTTTGTTCCAAGTAGTTTATCATTTGGTATCATCCAGGGTCATTTCTGATCACATTCACACTTAGAGTAAGTCTGCTAAAATTGTTTACCATTCTTCCATGGGAAACAGCTTTTAGAGCCTGAATTGCATTGCTGAGGCGAAGCGTCAGAAAAGTTGAAGCAGAAGAGTAAATATGGTAAGCAAAACTTCTTATAAACTTAAGGCTCAACATATAAATTTTGTAGTATTAATGCACTTTACATGCATTGTTCTATTTCTGCCTCTTCTTTTTCCTGATACTCAGCTCCAGCTGTACAAAGACATGCTGTTCAGTTACTTCTTTTAAGGGGAATAAGAAACAAGGTTGTAAATAAATTACAACTGACTCACTGTTTTCTAGAAAGAAGACTGACAATGTAACAAGCTTCAGTGATGATCTTGTAGTCTGAATTCACAGACTGAGGCAAGAAAACTATTAGAAAAGCATTTGTATATACTAATATCTCTTTTAACAAGTTTGTTTCACTATCACTCATTAACCATGCAGGAGATTAATTATTTCTCTCAGACATGCAATGAATCTTTTAAGTCATGTTCAAGTAAATTCTTTATGAGCTTTCAGCAACTGTGTTTTGTGTGGTGTGTTTTCAAGGAAAATTTGATCTATGTGTGGAAGCTTTAAATGTCTGAAATGCAAAGCAAAGAGCTTTATCATAGTGCTGTAAGATTCTAGGACACAAATATTATAAAGTACTATGGGTAGGAAGGTATTGTACGGGTTTTCTGTTTAACAGGAAATTGCCTGTTTGATAAACGAACCTTGTACCATTCTGCTTCATCTATATTGACTGGAAAAACTATGAGAACTTATCAACACTAATTTGATGCAGATAAGCAGACACTTCTTTATTGATGGCCGGACGCGCAGGGGAGCGTTCTCACCAACAGTGCATACCAAGCACTAAAATCATACATCTTATATAGAAGTTATTCATGCATATTCATTAAGTGTTCATACATAAATACACAGTTTCCAAGAAATCATTAACATACTCTCCGCCTACTTCCGATTCTGCACAGTAAGGATTAGAAGTGTCTAGAAATGAGTCTGGGGTGTAATGTGAGTAGGTGGTCCATGGGTCGGTGGTCGTGATCTTCCCCTGCCAGAATTACCTTTTGGTTAAGGACACAGTTTTCTTGGCAGGTACTTGTAAGCTGTTACGGTTGTTTCCCCCAGTTCCCATTAATCCTAGACTTTGGCAACTACTTGTATTCTCCTGGTCCTGTATATGTATTATAAATCAACTTACAGATCAGTTTGTGTTTGGTTACCTAGGTTCCAAACGTTTCTACTAGATGATTATAACCAATCTCTTCGGCCTTGGTATGGAGCTGTATAGGGGATTTTAAAGTAGCAGTCGGTTGCTGGTATAAATTACAACAAATAAAAATTTTTACTAAATATTTCTTATGATTCTATATTTCTATTAAATGAAACACAATTACTTCTACTTATTGGTAAATCAATAACACTTGGACTAGAAACTTGGAGTGCTTCTAGGGTCCCAAATTTAGATTGACAGAGTTTACATGGCAAGGTTTTGGTAGTGGGGGGGCTCCAGCAGCGGCTTCTGTGAGAACGTAACAGAAGCTGTCTCCATGTTGGACAGAGCTCTTTCCAGCTGCCTTCAAGATGGATCCAATGCTGTCCAAAGCTGAGCCTGTCAACAATGTTGGTAGTGCCTTTGTGATAACATATTGTCCTTATTTCCCATTATCCTACTCTGATTTGGATTGGCAATAAATTAAATTAGTTTCCCAAGTCAAGTCTGTTTGGCCCATGACAGTACTTGCTGAGTGATCTCCCTGTCCTTATCTCGACCCATGAGCCTTTCATCATATTTTCAACCCCCATCCAGTTGAGGTAGGGGAATGATAGTTTGGTGGGCACCTGGTGGCGAGCCAGGGTCAACCCACGACAACATTCACACTCACGGGCCTGGCAGTGCCCTAGTAGAGCAAGGAGGGTTGGTCAGTTGCCCAAGCCAAGCCTCGGTCTGTCTCAGCAGCTGGACCACAAGGCAGATTCAGATGCTGTCTCCTAGCCACTCAAGCTCAGCCTCAGGGATGCACTAAAAGCTGCTTCCAGCACCTGGTGCTCCACACACAGCATGTCTTCCCATCCAGGTCTGCTTAGGCACTTGTATGGTGCAGCAGTGGGGTGGGAAAGGCCCTGCTGCACATCACATACTCACCCTGATTTCTTCTCTGCACTCAGCTCTGCCCTGAGACATTCCCCTACTGTTCCACTCACAGATTGAGGGGGAGTAAAGAGGGAGACAAGAAGGATGGATCCCTACAATGTCTCCATCTTGGAGCATGCAGGATGGTGTTTGTGCAATGGGGACAAGGGGGAACCCCAGCAAAAAGGATGCTGACACCATCTTTGCCACTCAGTGCAAGGTGACAGTTGGAAAAGGGGCTGGATTACCATCTCAGGCTGACTTTTATTCTAAGGGATCAGGGTCTCAGCTGGGTTTACCACATGAAGCTTCAATGCAGTGACATGTGCAGTGGTCTTTTGCTTGAAGCATTACGCTGAAGTGTAGCAGCCCTCCAAATGCCAGAGGCACTGGTTACCCTCTCCTGCAGAAGCCCGGACAGAGATTCCACTTCATCCTGTGGTGGAAGACTGTTGTGACGTAGGTTGTTCCCCTGCAGCATGTGGAGGTCCACAGTGGAGCAGATATCTATCTACAGCCCATGGATGACCCCACACCAGAGCACGTGGATGTGCCCTGAAGGAAGCTGTGACCCTGTAGAGACTCTGTGCTGCAACTGGCTCGCTCCTGGTAGGACCTGTGATCCCAAGGGGGAGCCATGGTGGAGTAGTCCACTCCTGAAGAACTGCACCTCATGGAAAGGACCCACACTGGAGCAGTTCATGAAGCCCATGGGAAGGACCCTGGAGGCAGAGAAGACCACCTGGCTGAACAGGGAGCTTTGACTGCAACTCAGGGAGAAAAACAGTTTATGGCTTTTGGAAGAAGGAGCTAGCCACTCACAATGATTACAAAGACGCTGTGAGGCTATGCAGGGTGGAAATCAGGAGGTGTAAAGCCCAGCTAGAAATTAATCTGGCTTCAGCAGTCAAGAGTAACAGGAAATGTTTCTATAAGTACGTCAACAGCAAAAGAAAGACCTCGGAGAACCTCCATCCCCTACTAGATGAAGGAGGAAACACTGTAATGAGTGATGAAGAAAAGGCTGAGGTGCTTAGTGCCTTCTTTGCCTCAGTCTTTAATAACAAGACTAGTTGTACTGAGGGAATCCAGCCTCAGCCAGAAGACAGAGACTGGGAGAACGACCACCCCCCATTCCAGGAGGAGACAGTCAGCGACCTACTGCATCACATAGACATACACAAGTCCATGGGATTGGATGGGATACACCCAAGGGTGCTGAAGGAGCTGGCTGGGGTGCTCGCCAAGCCGCTTTCCATCATTTACCAGCAGTCCTGGCTGACCAGAGAGGTCCCCACAGATTGGAAATTGGCAATATGACACCAATATATAAGAAGGGTCGGAAGGATGATCTGGGAAGTTACAGGCCTGTCAGCTTGACTTCGGTGCCCAGGAAACTGATGGAGCAGATCGTCCTGAGTACCATCACACAACACATGCAGGACAACCAGATGATCAGGCCCAGTCAGCATGGGTTTATGAAAGACAGGTCCTGCTTGACAAACCTGATCTCCTTCTACGACAGGGCGACCTGCTTATTGGATGAGGGAAAGGCTGTGGATGTTGTCTACCTTGACTTTAGGAAGGCCTTTGACACTATTCTCCTGGCGAAACTGGCTGCTTGTGGCTTGGATGGGCATATGCTTCGCTGAGTGAAAAGCTGGCTGGATGGCCGGGCCCAAAGAGTTGTGGTGAATGGAGTTAAATCCAGTTGGCGGCCGGTCACAAGTGGTGTCCCCCAGGGCTTGGTTTTGGGACCACTCTTGTTTAACATCTTTATTGATGATCTAGACGAGGGGATCCAGTGCACCCTCAGTAAGTTTGCAGATGACACCAAGTTGGTGGGAGTGTTGATCTGCTTGAGGGTAGGGAGGCTCTGCAGAGAGATCTGGACAGGCTGGAGCGATGGGCTAAGGCCAACTGTAGGAGTTTCAATAAGGCCAAATGCCGAGTGCTGCACTTGGGCCACAACAACCCCCAGCAGCGCTACAGGCTTGGGGAGGAGTGGCTGGAGAGCTGCCAGTCAGAGAGGGACCTGGGGGTGTTGATTGACAGCCGGCTGAACATGAGCCAGCAGTGTGCCCAGGTGGCCAAGAAGGCCAATGGCATCCTGGCTTGTATCAGCACTAGCGTGGCCAGCAGGGACAGGGAAGTGATCTTACCCCTGTACTCGGCACTGGTGAGGCTGCACCTTGATGACCGTGTTCAGTTTTGGGCCCCTCACTACAAAAAAAGACATTGAATTACTCGAGTGTGTCCAGAGAAGGGCAACGAAGCTGGTGAAGGGTCTGGAGCACATGTTGTACAAGGAGCAGCTGAGGGAACTGGGGCTGTTTAGTCTGGAGAAGAGAAGGCTGAGGGGAGACCTCATCACCCTCTACAACTACCTGAAAGGAGGTTGCAGAGAGATGGGGATGAGTCTCTTGAGCCAAGTAACAAGCGATAGGACAAGAGGTAATGGCCTCAAGTTGCACCAGGGAAGGTTTAGACTGGATATTAGGAAGCATTTCTTTCCAGAAGGGGTTGTTAGGTGTTGGAATGGGCTGCCCAGGGAGGTGGTGGAGTCCCCATCCCTGGAGGTGTTCAAGAGTAGGGTCGACTTAGTGCTGAAGTATATGATGTAGTTGGGAACTGTCAGTTTTAGGTCAATGGTTGGACTAGATGATCTTCAAGGTCTTTTCCAACCTAGATGATTCTGTGATTCTGTGACCCACATCAGAGAAGTTCACGAAACACTGTCTCCCATGGGAGGGACCTCACACTGGAGCAAGAGAAGAGTGTGAGGAGGAAGGAGTAGTGGAGACAATGTGTGATGAAGTGACTGTACTGTTCCCCCCATGCTGGGGAGGAGGTTGAGAAATCAGTACTAAAGTTGAGCCAGGGAAGAAGGGAGGGGTGGGGGGAAGATGTTTATAGACTTGTCATTATTTCTCATTAGCCTACTCTGACCTTTGATTGGTAAAAAATTAAATTAATTTCCCAAAGGCGAGCCTGTTTTCCCTGTGGTGGTAATTGGTGACTGATCTCCCTGTCCTTATCTCAACCCATGAGCTTTTTGTCACATTTTCTCCCTCTGTGCTGTTGATGGGAGTGACAGCAGCTTGTTGGGCACCTGGCAGCCAGCCAGCGTCAACCCACCACACCCCAGTGGAACCTATGCATAGCTTTCACTATTCTTGCACTACCTAACATTACATTTTCAATACCACTTAATCTAAGGTAAAGAAGGGTTTCTGAGTCTGTTCAAGAAATAAAAGTTGAATGTGAGCTAAGAAAAAACTGATACAAAGTAGAAACATGAATGAAATTTCATATACACTCATAATGCTCAAAATGTAAATTATGTAGTATTCTGGTAGTCTAGATTCCACACAATATTTTTGTTAGACTACTTAATGATTTTTTATAAATCCTATATACTTCCATCAGGAATGAGGGAGGAATTATTAAAGTAAAACTGTGATACAGACAGCTATTTTCTGATTATTAGAGAAACAGCTTATATTGGATCTGTTTTCAAAATATATTACATGAACAAAGTCAAAGGAGCGTTTTCTTCATGTTTTAATTTCACATAGTTATGATTTTCAATTTATTTTATTTTATATTAAAAGGACTAACTTGAAGGAACACAGAGCAAGGGAAGTAGTTTTTCAGAAAACTTCCAGTATATGTATGTCTTGATTATGAAAATATATACTGACTAATCTCTTACTTGTGGTGAAATAACAAAAGATTTTCAAAACTAGAGCTGCCTCTTCCCTTTCTAAATAAGGGATCTAAGGTCAAATTTGCTTTAAAATTTTTCAGCATAGGGCTGACTGAACCTCACCAGGTGATACCTGAGGTAATCAAGCAGTTTGGCTTTTTTACATCTGCAGAGGAACCTCACAAGTTGCACTGAATATAAGCAAGCAAAAGACATGATTTTTGATTGCAGTCAAGTGTAGTTGCTATTTGATGGAGCAGATACTACAGTACAAACTAAGTTTATAAACCGTACTATATTGTTTCTGTAGCTTACCATGGTGGATTTAATATATGAGTGGAGAGATTAATAGTGAATACAGTCTTCCTCAAAGCTTTTTTTTTTTTTGAAGACTGGTAGCAAATGGTGGCATGAGCCCTGGAGAATTAATTCCTGGGCAAATTGGATCAACGTAAAAGCAAGCAGCAATGAGACTCAAAGGGATGATGAGGAAGAATGAAGGGAGGGCGTGATGAGAAGTACATTTTCCCTGCCCTATTTCCCAAGGGGGAACTGAAGAGGAGAGAAACACAGCTATTGGGTGAACAGAGCAGTTCATGTGCCACAGGCACATGGGAGCTAGTGATTCACTTTACTCCTTAGTTTCTTGGTTTGGATACAATTTATTGAGGTAACTTGTTTATCACTTGCCATCTGTTTCTTGTGATGTACAACAGTGAAAATTTTCTTTGTCCTCTTTTATTTAGAAAACTTTTTGGTCATTTCTCACTATTTATTCATGCATTTCTGAACCCAAGAGCTTAAATTGACTTATCAAAAAATAAGAATTTTTGTGTACTCACTTTTCATCATTTTTGCTTACTGACAGAGTTTTTTGGCCACTCAAAATGTACAGGTATCACATTCATTTCACATTAGAAGCTTTTTCAACATGTTTAGTAGCAAGTATTTTGGCATAATGTTGAAATTTTGAAAGCATTTCCTTTCCCCCAGCTATTATGGCATACCCATGTTTATATGCAAGCAAATATTTAAAGGTAGCTAACAGAATATTAGAAAAACTAGGAAAAAATGCTTCTTTGGTCACAATTTCAAAATGAGATTTCTTTCCTGGCACATCATTTTAGAATTCTGCTTTTAATTTATTTGTAAAAGCCAAAGCTCCAACTTGAATGGAAGAGCTTGCTACTGTTTCAAACATGAAAAATTAGAAAACATTTATACACATTTCTATGTGTGCATATCTGTACATAACAGCGTCGTAGCAAATAACTGCAAGCTTATGCTGTTGTTTCTTGTCCTTGCTAAGACATAACATTTTATAGAGTGGTTATGGAGCGGAGTCTCTTTAATACCTGTCGAAGGTTATTAAGCATCAGTTGTCTGGACCTGGAGCATTGCTGAGGATTACATTTGTTGAGGAGCTGCTGACTGCAACAAGTACTGCACAGAACAACAGGAAGTTGTCTCCCAGTCCCCCCTCCAAAGATCCAAACCTTAATTTACAGCACAGAAACAGTGTGGAAAAAGACATTATGCTGGCCAGATGACCATTGTCAAAGTCATGCCATGACGTTGCAGGGTTGAAAAAGGGAGAGCTTTGGAGAGGATGGCAAAATTAAGAGGAAATTAAAGGAGGGACCCCACTGAAGTGGAAGGCTGAGGGTGAAGTAGGGGTGATGAAAAAAGGGTGAAAGAAGGATGCAAGAACAGCAAGCCCACCTAGAAAATATTCTGACTACATTACCACTGTCTTGACATCGCAGCTTAGATTAGTTTTACAGGTAATGTCTAAGTGGCTTCTTCACAAAATTTCTTTGTTGAAAGCCACATGGCATGAGATCACAAAGTATTTAACATTTCTTGTTTTTCTACTGAACATGCAAGGAGTCAACAGGGAACATTTGCTTTAGTTCCACATCTTCATATGTTTGCTACTTTTTTCTTTTTTTTGTTAAATTCATATAATGCCTGGAAGTCCTTGTGGCTGAACAGGAAGTTTTTCTTTTGAACTTTTCTGACAAACATAACCACAGGAAACCTAAGAGCATTCCTGGGATTTCAAATAAAAGAAGTGCAGCATGAAATAGGTAACATTTCATAAAAGCCATAGAAGTGGTCCTGGGAGTCAATGGAAGTTATAGAAGTACAGATGCATCTTATAGAACATGACAGCTGAGAGGGAATTGCATTGAAATATCATTTTAAATAGCTTAGATAGAAATTAACCCTCTGAACAGACAAGACTAAAACCATCCCTAGAGCCAGTGGCTAGAATAGTTACATCAAGGGTGAATGGGGCCCACTGTACTGATGGTAGGATATGGACCTTGAAAAAGGCATGAAAAAAGATGAATTGGAAACAGATGTCAGAAAGAATTTTGAGAGTCATGTATTTATGAAGTAGCTACTGGGCAAAGCAATTGATGAAAAACACAAGGGGACAAGAAGTCGAGGGGGAGAGTGAGAGACAGAGGGGAGAGAGAGATTGACATCTCTTAATAGCTGCTTCAGATAAAAAAGATCTGTGCAGGTGAAGTCTGTTGTCCCTAACAGTTCTTTTTACTCAATGCCACACTGAGGTCTAAATTGGTAATACTGAAACCCACTTAATACTTTCTCTTGAAATCTTGCTCTGTGTATCAGTCAAATTATAGAATCATAGAATCAGAATAGTTTGGGTTGGAGGGGACCTTTAAAGGTCATCCAGTCCAACTCCCCTTGCAATGAGCAGGGACACCTTCAACTAGATCACATTGCTCAGAGCCAGTCCAACCTGAACTTGAATGTTTTCAGGGATGGGGCATTTACAACCTCCCTGGGGAATGCATTCCAGTGTTTCACCACCCTCATTGTAAAAAATTTCTTCCTTATATCTAGTCTGAATCTATTTTCCTTTAGTTTAAAACTACCACCCATTGTCCTATCGCAACAGGCCCTACTAAAAACTCTGTCCCCATCTTTCTTATAAGCCCCCTTTAAGTATTGAAAGGCCACAATGAATCTTTCCCAGGCTGAACAACGCCAACTCGCTCAAGCTTTACTCACAGGAGAGTTGTTCCATCCCTCTGATCATCTTTGTGGTCATCCTCTGGACCTGCTCCAACACGTTCGCTTCGTGTCTTTCCTGTACTGGGGACTCCACATCTGGACACAGTACTCCAGGTGGCGTCTCACCAGAGCAGAGTAGAGGGGGAGAATGACCTCCCTCCACCTGCTGGCCACACTTCTCTTAATGTCGCCCAGGATACAGTTGGCTTTCTGTCTGCAGGCGCATATTGCCGGCTCATCTCCAGGTTTTCATCCACCAGTATCCCCAAGTTCTTCTCCGCAAGGCTGTTCTCAATCCCTTCATCCCCCAGCCTGTATTGATACCAGGGGTTGCCCTGAGCCACGTGCAGGACCTTGCACTTGGCCTTGTTGAACCTCGTGAAGTTCACATGGGCCTACTTCACAGCAATTACTTACAACATTCAACATGTTCCAGGGTATTAAGATTATGGAAGTCATTTCATGATTAAAAAGGCTAAAATTTTGTCTCTTTCAGCTATGTATCCTCACAGTTACAGCATAAGTTCAATCAAGATTCATGCAAACATTTTATCATTGACAGTGAAGGGACCAAATAGGTGGGCTACTTCCTATCATAGAAAATATTTTTTGAAGAGTAGAAGAATACATTTTTTTTAAAGAGTAGAAGAAAATGAGCATGCCATAAGAGCCTTTAACATTTTTTAAATAAATTAAGAGCTGTTGTAAATAATGATAGTTCTGAAAAGGCTTCCTCTTATTGCATATCCTTCAACAGCAAATAACTTTGAAATCATATTACTCTAAAAAAGTATTTTTTATAAGAGAACAGGAGGTTCACAATATGGAGAAACACTTGACCTCTTGCTTGACTGTAGGTATATGTACTGTAGTGACTCTCAAAGAAACAGTAAATATGGAATCCCTATCATACTACATTCAAAATCCCTTTCAGAAGACAGTGGCCATGCAGCCTTAGTTTCAGATTCCTTTTTTAGATTAATTATTTTATGTTATAACTACTGACTTAATGTTATCCGAATATCATAGAATCATAGAATGATTTGGGTTGGAAAGGACCTTAAAGATCATCTAGTTCCAACCCCCCTGCCATAGGCAGGGACACCTTTCACTAGGTCAGGTTGCTCGAAGAGCCATCCAACCTGGCCTTGAACAGTTCTAGAATTTAAGAATTTTGAACAGTTATGCGTTCAAGCATCAGAAAGCAGAGGTATTTATAGATATGCTCTTACACTGAGAGCAGGTAAGCCCTAGAGACAGATGCTTAGAATGCTGTGTTGTATCCATCCCCAGAAACATTCAGATTTCTTTGGGACAAGACCCGGAACAACCTGGTCTAACTAAAATCTGTTCTGCTTTGTATTGGACTCCACCTATTCCTTCCAGCTTCATTTTTTCACTGATTTTGCTATCTCAGTGAGCTGGTTGGAGGTAACTAAAATGATCTGAAGAAACTGCCTTAGAAAGTTGCTGCCTATCCAGCATGCATCAACATGTGGGGTTTCAATAATGGACAGATACTGATAATAATGCCTAGCTGAATTGTGAAATGTTTGAAAACGTTAATATATATTTTCTAAACCATGTATTAAGCCTGGTTTTGCTCAGAGATTAATATACCATGAAAGATAGGTATCGATGCACGGGTATGTCATGGGCTGTTTCAGGTTTAGCAATCTGGAGAAAGCTATATTAGAGTTCTCCCATGTATGCATTGGTTCTGGGTGGTTCGGTCTTAATTTTCTTGAATTAGCTGAAAAGTGGTAAGAAGGTGATGTGTATGTTTCTTTGAATCTGAATTTTCCTCGTAAATGTGCAGACTGTGTTTCAGTCTTCCTGTGTTAACACTGAGTATTGTCTGAAGTCATGTTTAGCACCATTCTTCTTCCTGCTCTAAGGATATCTGCTCTAAGGATATGAGTCTGTCCCTTCAGGATGTTCACTGAATGTGTTCCACAGTTGATTCAGTCTTCCCACCACCACATACATTCTTAATTTTGTTACTTTGGAAATTGAAATGAAAACACCATGTTGCAATATCATTTGTATCATATATCACTGTTCTTCATAGTTGGAGCAGAGACTATAACCATAAGAATTGTCATTAGTTTTAGTTAATGATACTATCAGTGATACTATAACATTCACTTGCTTCCTTGAGCTATTACATAATAATGCCTTTGAGCATAATCATGCCTTTCTTTCCATTCCTTAACACACAAGCATACAAATGTGTCTTCTGTTGCTCCAGTATTTGTTGATATTGTCAGTGTAATGTCTGTAGATGCTCTGGCACATTGAATTAATTTAGTAGTGTGCTGAGTTAGTGACTGGATGTGGTTTTGGAGAGACGGGTACTACATAGAAAGTAACTAAGTAAAAAAAAAAAAAAGATACTTTTTTCCTGGGGTATTTTTTACCAATAAAAAATATTTCCTTTTTGAGGTTACAAATAAAAGTTGCATAGAGTATAGTTTTGTCATATCAGTATACAAGGTTTGAGCAAAATATCATGTATCTATTTAAAACAAACAAACAACAGCTTTGCCTCTGCCTATGTTGGAAACTTGAAGAACACATAAATTTACTTATCAGTTAGTTGCCTCTCAGTCCATTTGTTTCAATAACAATTCAACATTTTTCAAAAGTATTGGACACTTAGAATTACTTTGCAAATATTACCACTGTGTTCCAGTAGCACCAGGAGAAATTGTTGTCTTTCAACATATCACAACCAATAAAGCAACCCAGTGATGCAGTGTGTTCTTTCTACAGATAAAAATTATTGTAATTTCTGAAGTAACAGCAGATCTTATAGGATAATATTTCATGAAACTATTAGTTTACTTTGCACTCTCATTTGCCTTGCAGAGAGAGAAAACCACAAATGCATAAAATAATCCCAAAGCCAGCTCATAAAATGTTCAGGCTAGATGAAAGTTTGTGAATTGTGGTGAATAAATGACTGTAGACAGCGGCTCAGGCTCTTTACATGTACAGATGATTGCAAATATTCACAAATTATATGAAATCTGAGCACTTGATTTCTTCCCAACTCTCTTACTGCAGTAACTTGATTGACATTAAACCTAGTTTCTGACTGCTTTCCTAATCTACAGTCTTTTTTCAGCGGTTCTGTTACCTGGAAAACTTATCCAGAGGAACATCTGAGGAAAAGATTATCTGGCATTTTCTATTGCTTCCATTTATAGGAGTATGTTTCTTCCATCTGTCTGTCTGTCTGTCTATATCTATCATATCTGTCTAGTTACTTTAGTGGTCAGTAGATCCTGGAAGAGTATCTAACTGGGAAATATTTCCTGCTGTCTTATATTGCAATATACCAAAAAGTCAGGCATTTACAAGAAATGCTAATCTTCCTTGTGTCTTGCAAATATTCAAGAAATTACCAGTCGAAGCAGTCAAGAAGAATACAAAATGAGGAGGCAATGATATGGATGATTTAGGCTTAACTCCATAATGAGACTGCTGTCTTGTCCTGTTTAGTTTCATGGGGTAAATTGCAGTGATTGTATTAGGACATCTTATGTGTCTGTGTGACAGCTGGTGTAACTGTTCTATCTGTCCTTTTTTTTGTTTATTTTTTGGGCACTGTGTAGGTACTGCAGGTACAGCAAGTAATGGGGGTAGGCTATGCCTCCTGGAAAAAGAGCAAAGGGTGCTGCAGAGCAAGATGTTTGGTCATGTGGGATGGAAATTTTGGAATGGGCAGAGAACATTTAGCACTGTTGTGCTGGCAGACTTCAAGGAAGTCACATTTATTTATAAAAACAAAAAAAGTGATTTTTTGAAGATTATTGACTTGTAGGAAGCCACCAAAAAATGTTACATGTACAGCAAGCCAGGAGGGACATCCTAGACAAGGGGAGATTTTAATTTTGATCCAGTCTCACACAACAGATCCAAATTGCCTTTTCTGTATATTACCTTATTCCAGAGGCCCTACTGAAACCTAACATTAAAAATGGAAAGACCTTTTGGTCTTCGAAGCATATTCAGTTTAAGGAAGATGCTGGCAGATCCACCTGAAAACTGCATCCCATTTCAGGTCCTCAGAGAGCATTTTTGCTTATAATTTCTCTGCTTAGTGCCCTAGGGTAGCTGTCAACAGTACTAAGTAACACAGTATTAGGATAGAAATGAGGAGGGAGCAAGTCTGGTTTTAGTATAAAATGTGTTTCTTTGTTTATAATCCTCTTTCATCAGAATCCTCCCATCAACTGTAGTGAGTCATTAACTGTAGACATGCTCTCTCTTGCTCAATGACTCATGCGTTATTTTCCGCAAAAGTTGCATAGTTTCAGCAAAAGCAATGGGGGGAAAATCCCATACTTAAGAGTAATTTGTAACTGAGTATCATGGTTGTCTTCTAAATAGAAGACTGGGTTTAAAATCCAGCCACAGGAAGGAAATGAACATGGGTTTTCTTACTACTAGATGGATATTTTAACATTTAAAATCTGGTTTCTTCTCTTCCTTCCTCTCTTATCTCCCTTCCCCCTCTCTTCTCTGGGCCTTCTCTGGGTACATTTTGAGCGGATCTGATCTGATTGGTTTTTACTAGGAAAATCTACGTTCACAGGAAAATCAAGTACAAGAACGCTTGTCAACCTTGAATGTCAGCTGAGCAAAGTGGCTCAGCCCTGCAAAGTGCTTTTGCATATCTACAAAACCCAAAATATGTAAGATTGCAAGCTGTAGCTTTTATTAATTAAAGGCATCTCCAGGATTCAGTAGTCACTAAATATGCATTTCAGGATAGTAATTTTGAATTTTGTACGTGTGTTGTTTTCTGGGCATCTCTGTCATGAGGTTTAACTTGTGGCATGTTAGATAGGGCTTGATGACCTTCAAATGACCCTTCTAAGGTAAACCAGTGGCTTTCTACCACATCACTAACTGAAATCCTAATAACCTTTGGAAAAATTCAGATGTGTCTAGGAACAAAACTCAAATACTCCCTTATTCTTTTTGCCGTTCCTTACTTTGACAGAGCAATGTTTCTTGCTACTCAATTTCACTGGAAGCGATTTATTTTTCTTGAATATTTGGCATAGTCTAGTTGAAATTACTTTGCATGGAACATACATTGCAGAGATTATACTTTCAGCGGGCACCTTATACCTGCCTATAAAAACAAAACTAAGTCATGATGTGACATTTTATGTTCATATACTATCTTGTGTCTTGGGAATTTTAGTTGAGAGTGTGTAGTCAATTTACTTTCTTAGAAGTATTCATCAATAAGAATTCTTGTTCTGTATGTTAACCTTAGATTCCCTGAAAACTGTTTTGATTGGCTTGCACTTTTATTTTATATGTACAATCAGCATAAATTCTGTCCTAAAGACTTATGATGCAAAGCAAAATAAAATTTGGCCCAAGCAGACTTTTTCTTCTTCTGTCTTCTGATATATTTTAGTTTCCCAACAATTACAAATTCCCCCACGTCATCATAATGCAGCTTTGCTGTTTGCTTTTGAATGTGAAAAGATTTCACTCTGCTGTGAACAGCTGTCTTTTTTGTACCTTGGTAGTAATATTACATACAATTCTGATATCATACATATAATTTAATGGTAATAGCTCTTTTCTTGTCACCTCATTTTGTCTCTTTCCTGTCCTGGCTCACTGGAACTGAAGGCTGGGGTTTGTGAAAGATGGTGCTGAGATGAGAATCACTACCTTTAACTGATGTCAGAGGTAAATGATGGCTTCATTCTCTTTACAAATCCCATCTGCTCTCAGAGGGTCCTCCATCCCGCAAAGGTGTCTGCCCAGTGCTGCTTATGTATGTGGCACCACCATAGAGAGATGGTATAAATGGGTGCTGCTGGGGCCAGTTCTGCAGTTCATCCCTGCAGGTAAATGCTCTTAAAATCTAAAAGGTACCCAAGATTTCTCTCCACAAGCTGTGTTGACAAGTCAACAGAGAATTTTGCCTTGAAATACTTTGTATTAGAAATCACTGTGAAAATACTGTGCAACAATTAATGGCTGCTGCATTCACCTCTGTTGGGCCTAGTAACCGCTCGGGTTGTACACGCGGATCCTGAACAAGAAGCTGGTCTTGCAGTTTCCTTCAGAATAAGTTATAGGATGGCTTTTTTTGCCTTTCTGAGATTGTGAGGTATTGGTGGAAAAACAGTGAATGACTTTTAGCATGTAAATGATTTAGTGGTTTTCTCACTGCAGGATCACCAGTAGGGATGGGAATAGCATATAGGCTTTCCTTCCCTTGCAAACCAGCCAGGTCTGGTAGAAAACAGCATAAGTAGTGGTTTGGGGTGTTAATGAGGGTGAATTTAAGAGCAAGTCTGGTCACAAGAGTGAATTAATTCTATAGCAGAGATGAACTTCAGATAGTCCATGTTTCTAAGTTCTTATGGATAAGGCTGTGAGAGGAAAAACTTCCAGAATTTTAATTACTGAGAAAATAGTTTAAAATAAAGTATTTCTTTTCAGCTGGGAGCTAGTTACATGTGACACATTACCTGTCCTCCATGTGTCTCTAATGCAGACAGAGAAACATGTGGTTCATAGCCCAGAACATCTTTAAAACAGAGGCATGGTGTCACATGTGTAATGTGACACCAGCTGTATAAAATGTAGGCATTTGGGGTAAATATAAACCCGTTTCAGCCCTGTGGCCTTGATCAGAATTGTATAATTTAAAAAAAAAAAGATAAAATTTTCTGTTAAGAAAATGCCTATTATGAAACTGTGAATGACTTGTGATGGTTTAGCCCCTGCCGGGGTCTGAGACCACGCGGCCGCTGCCCCTCCCCCACAAAGGGAGTGAAATACAAAGCCCCGAGACTGAGATAAGGAAAGGTTTAATACAACAGTGCAACAGCAACACACAAACAATAACAAAAAGAATAACAGTGATACCAATGAACAGAGCAAAGTATATACCGATACAGCAGTGAGAGAACCGGCTGCGCCAACCCACGCAATCACCGATTCTTCCCGTGCTGGCGCCAGGAGGTGACGTCAGCATGGTATATGAATAACCCGGCTAGAGCTTCCCCCCCACTGCTGGGGAAACTTAACCCTATCCTGGCTAAACCAGGACAATGACTGAAGGTCAAATATAAGAAAGCATACAATTTTTATTGTTGCTATACTGATGGTCACAAATAATAACATTTAGAGAGGACTACAGGCATGTTAGTATGCTCATGTATTCTTTCTGATAGTACAAATCTTTTATGATCTACAAATTCTTATCTTCAGACATGTTATTGGCACCTGAACTAGTTGAAATTTATCTTTTACAAAAATCTCAAAAATAAAATAAAAAACATAGTGTCTCAACAGAAATACGATTACTGGGAAGTTTCAAGGTGACTAGTGGCTCTTTTGATACTCATTGCAGGTAGAGGGCTTAAGCAAATACGATCATTTTACTATTTGTTTTCAGAAGTCTTATGTGATCTTCATATTATCTTTAAAATGCATCAATATAATGGTTAGTTGTGCATTCAACAGGTTTTACTGAACTGAAGTAGTGGATAAAGAAAATATATCTCTTGAAAGTACTGGAAAACTTGTTATAATTAATCTAAGTAGGTTAGTTGAAGCCATGCAAAGTGAGTTTAAAACACTGAAATTTTAAGTAACCTAAGCATTTCTTAACTAAACTCTAGGTTAAATATCAGAGCATCTATTTCAATCCTTTGCAGTTATTTACATTTAAATATTCTATAAATAAACTATTAAATACATTATTTAGCAAGTTCTGGCCCTCTATTTCATTTGTGCAGTGGGTACAAAATATGATGGCTTTATGAGTTTGAAATACACTTTAAAGTGGCTAATGATGTATAGTCATTAAAATCTCATTTTATTTTCTATGTTCAACCTAGGATTCCGTGCTGTAACCTTCTTAAAATTAATGGATAACTCTCCTGTGCATTAGGATTTGAGTATCACTCTTTTATGTATTTTCTGTAATAATTAATGCTGTGCCATCTGACACCAAAGCAGAATTACATTGTTACAGCTAATGAACTTTGTACTTTAGGAAAGAAACAGATTCCTCTGTGTGTCCTAGAATTTAAAAAAAAAAAAAAAAAAAACAAAACCAAAAACCCAAACTTGGAAATAATGTTTCCAAATATTAAAAGTGTGAAATATCTATGAATTCAACAATTTACAGGAATGTTACTTGGACATAACAGTATGTCTTTTTCTTTTCATTATTTTAATTGCAGCAGGGCATGTGTTTTATAAAAGAAGAAAACAGAATATTCCTTCCATTAATTTTCTTCCACAAATCTATTATTGCTTTGAGATAGAACTGAACCATTAGAAACACTGTAAGTTCATTATATGGTAGTGATTGTGCTGCAAAAAACTGTAGTGTTTTCAGCAACTGTAATAGATCTTACATGCTTAAATAAAACAGGGTCGGCACTGACTGCAGAATTCTTCAGGAGCTGTGGGAGAAAGCTAGAGGAGAGTCGAAATGACATTTCCAGAGATCCTTGAGAGTCCATAAGAGAAGGGATATGACAGAAAATGGAGAAGGTGAATCATTGGCTGTGTAACTGGTGAATGTTTTAATTTTGTAAGTCATTAGTGAGTAGAACTGTACGTGTATATCATAGATAGAAAGCATGCTCTTCTCTCTAAAGCTTCACTGGAACAGTCAACAGGCATTGAACAGTGTAAGAGCAGAGGACTGAGCAGACATGTAGAAAACACAATTAGCATGATTAGGAAATTGAAGAGAGGACAGTTGAGTGACTATTTGAGTGCTAGGAACCTGGATAACTAGCAAAATAAGAAGGAAAATTTCCATTTGTTGAAAGAAATTTGGTATATTTTTATTATTGTCTAAATTTACAGTTTGCATAACTGGAACAGTACATTCTGAGGTTATCACCTCCCTAATGTGTGACAAGTTCACACATATTATGTGTGAACAATGACATAAATACCTGGGTTTAGAGTAAGTCTTTCTAATGTTAGATGCCTTTGGAAGTATTAATGTTCAGAGACATGAAAAGAATAGAGGTAAAAAAAACCCTTATAGACCCATCTGTGTATGAATGTTTTTTAACAGTGTCTGAATCACTCTTTCTTTAGGAAAAGATCAGAAATATTGGAGTGCCTCCTGGTCACTTGAAGTAGTCGTGGAACAGTAGCAGAAAAGATCAACAGGTTAGCAGGGTTTTAAGAGTATCAATGTAGGTTTCCGTGGAGAGAAAATTTCCATTTTTCACAAAGCAAAATAGGAAGCATCACATGGCAACAATTCACCTCTGTTAAATAATGCCTTGATGGAATTATTTCAGTAAATACCCAAAGAAACAGAATGACAAACCACTACTTGTTGTTATATGCTGGGGGGTTTTCAGGTGATCATTTTCTGAGTAAAAGCATGTACTGTAGTTAAAATGCTCCACCCTCACTTTGAGTTTGCCTGCCCTCACAGGAGCTGAGACTTTCCAGGCCAGTCGGATACAGGATGCTGTTGGGGTGGGAATGTTGTAACCCAACTGGCCATTGTGTGTATACCCACCCAGCGGTGGTGGGTGTAGGCACACTCTTGGGTGTCAATATGAAACAGTGCTAGTCATCACTGTCTCCACCATGGGGTTATGTCCACAACTTACACGCAGATTGGTTTCTTGCTGATGTAGATATCTCAAATGTGGTTGTGGCTATACTGCCAGCCACATTGCAGGGCTTACGTAGGTGGGTAGGTGTCCACCTAGTGTGAGACATCATTGTGAGTAATAGAATGGAACAAACAAAAGATAGTTTCAGTGGCCTTTCATGTAGTTGCTGTATTACAGTCTTGTTTGAAAGGTGCAAAGAAACCTGAAATACCCCACATGGAGCATAATTGATTCAGCAGTAAGAAAGATTGAATTATATGATTAATACATATTTCACTCTCTATCTTCCATCAAAACCCATAAATTTAGCATTAGTAACATATCACAGAAGAAATTAAATGAAACATCTATTGTAAGAGTATTAAATCAAGCACTGATTATTTCAATTGATTTTTGTTTGGAAATCATTTTTATAAGTACCCAGGTATTTTTGTGAGTAGTGAAAAGTAGTAAATATTTGTATGAATAAGTGTGATCGCTGCATAAAAGCTAGATTTTAAGTTTACTAAAAATTTTTCACCTTTGGGGACTTTTAAACATAGTTTCCTTAATTGCTAAAAAATTAAATGAGAAATTTAAATATTATATAAATATTAGTGTACTGACTGTTCCTTATAGGATCCAACATTAGGAATTATGTTTTACTTATTACAAATAACATAAATAACCTCCTTGGATTTTCCTTCTAATGCCATCACAGTTAACAGGCCATTATTTCAGAATCTTACTTAACAAAAGGGTTTCATCTGTTTAATCTTGAAGTTTTCTGGGGGAGAACTTTATGATATTGTCTTGATCAAGATCAAGAGCATATTGATCCTCCTCCAAAAGCTTTTATGTTACTTTTTTCTGATTGCCTATTTTTTAAAGGAGAAAAAGAAATCTAAGACACCATCATGCCACTTTTTGTACTGCTGCTATTTGACAGCTACAGTAAAATAAAATTATTACTAATTACCTCTACACATAGATTTATTAAAATTACTATCTGAACAGCAGAAGACTTGTATTTCAATTAAAACCTCTAAAGCAGAAACCACATTTCAGTTACTGCTGATGCATTCTTATCAGTTACTAGAGCATTCAGCTAACTCACACTTTTTGAACTTTCCTACTTATCGGAGCTATTCATGGGGTAAAGAGGGAGGATGATACATGGAAAGAGTTACTCACTTCTAATACCTACTGTAGAAAATCATTGCATACAAGGTAATTCCCTTTTTTAACTAGTGTATAGTTTGACTTTAGCTCACAGGCAAGATAGAAGGTTCACTTCATCAGTTGCTATCTGTAGCTCTACTGCTGTATTTCTATTAACGTTAGAAACATGAGAAGTATAACTCACACAGTACTGGTCTTAAAGAGTTCAGGTCATCAAAAATAAAAAGAAAGGTGGCAGTTTTCCACTATCATCACCATCTGAGGTGGCCACTAGGTTGCATTATTTCAAGCAGTGCAAGCCAGGAGGGCCCAAAGTGTTCATTTGTCTCCATTCTGTTTAACTGTAACTCAAAGGAAAGCCAGTGTATTTTGACTCACACTGAAAGTAAAATGTGGACTGTGTAATTGCATGGCCAAACTGAAAAACTAAAATCTGTCATTCCTTTCAGCATTTAGATATTCTGTCTGACACAAATACAATTGCTTTTCATTCACTCATAAATAAACCATGGAACAGATGTGCTAGATTTACAAATTGCTGGAGAAGGGGATGGTGTTTGTAGACTGCCTTTCTTTTGCCCTGTGTTGCTGGAGTTAAGATAAATTCAACCTGAGTTGCTTTTTCAGCCTGAGGCATTTTGAACTCGCAGCTCCCCTTGTGTCTGAGGCATGATCTGTGTTTCTGTATGGAGCAGTATGGCCTCAGCTGCTCATGGCTGCACCTCTTGAGATTTTGCTAGAGGAAGGTGCCATGATAGAGAAGAAAGTGAGTGCTAGGATGACTGCTGAATTTTAGAAAAGCAATAAGCACCACACTGAGAGGACAGAGTATCCCTTTTTCGTCTACTGTATCCTATGCCTGAAGGATGGATTGAACTCCTCTTCTGCAACCTCCACAAACACACACCCTCTTCAATTTTTCTGACAGTTATGGATGCACTGCCAAGGGCACTCCCTATTTTGGGGCATCTAAAGCAGCCCCATTGCCCGCAGTTCCCCATCAGGACTCCTCCAGGCTCAGAGCTGCTGCTGCTTCTGCAAGTGTGACCACCAGGCAGGCCGTGCTTTGTGTCAGCTTTCCTCCCTTCTCAACAGCCACAAATACCAAAAACGGCAAGTAAAACCTTCAGTGAATCTGACCTTCTGTCCTTCCTTCTCAAGTCCCAGCTCAGAAGCTGACTTTTTCCAAGCCACAAAGAGGGAGTGAAGTCTTCTGACTCTCTAACTTCCACCCCTCTTACCTCCTCATCCCTTTAAGGAAAGCCATATTCTCCAGTGACTTGGTGACCTGATACTCATTGCAGCAACAAAGGCAGCTGAGCATCTTTTCACCTACTCTCTACTGGAGTATGTTTAGACATTCCCTAAAATAGTCTAGAATTTGATTCTCAAAGAAAAGTAAGTTCACAGTTGTACTGAGACTTTTAATAGAAGATTGCAGGAGGATGCAGCTAGCAATTTACCATTCAGCACATACTGTCTGTTGGTGGGAGGAGTGGTAAGACTTCACTCAAAATGGAGGCTGGTGTTGTGGAAAAAGGCTTTTCAGAAGTCATCTGTCAGCTTGTCATTTGTCCATTATATACTTTGCAGGTTTGACATGGTATGTGAAGATTTTGTTACATCAGCAATGAATGTTCAACTGATCGCTGACTTACAGTTGTGATTAGTGCAGTGATTTATATACCCACATGCTAAGAGCTTGTTGTTGTTATATTTCTTCCTGTGTTTTGTTTTCTTATTTTCTTATTGGAAAATCACTATGATACAGGTAAAACAATTTACAAAGGTGAATTTAGCACCTTTACTTTTAGAGATGCTTACACATTGATGCCTTTTTTTTTTGTCTAGGAAATGTATTTTGAAAATTAAGTACTTCTGTGTAAGCAGAAAGCATGTACTTCTAATTATTGATATGGATGATTCAGTTTACTATCCCAGTTTGTTGTCCCAGTACACATTTGTGGCTATAAGTATTGGAAATAAAAGCAAGCTGTTTCAGTTTTATTCTCTTACAAGTTTTTGTACTTGATTAGAGGCTCTTTTAGTCATTAAGAGTTAAGAGGCTCTTAGATGGAGAAGTGATATTAAGGAATAATGCAGTTTTCAATATTAACTGTAGACGAAAGTTTCATCAGGCCAAAGTTCCAGCTTCTCTTGTTGGGCTTGCATGGGAAATACAAAGCTAATTTATATTTCATTATTATTTTAATCAGCTAAGCATTTTCAATATGTACTTCACCTCTCCATTGTGCTGTCCAAAGAACAATTCTTTGCACAAAAAAATCCAACAAACCCAAAACCCACCAAAACAAAACAAGGTGCATTGTGACTGGAGCAGAGTTGATTTTCAACCATTTGCAAATGAATTATCCAAATTATGGGTTCATCAGGCCTTCCTTCCTCTTTTGCTTCTGGGTGCCTTGCTTTGTCACACAGTAGTCATGCTGTCTTAACCAGGGTCTGCTCAATGATGTCTAAAATTATGTCTGGTTTCTACAGAAATATTTCAAGAAAGTTCAATAAAAAATGAATTTATGTTTTGATTACTTAATTTTCTTAAGTTTTATGGTATTGCATTTTTTGTTTTCTTCTATATGGCTTACTTCACCATCAGGATAACTGAGAACCCACTGTGTAAATTCCTTTATCTAGTTTTGTTGTAGTGACCAAATTGCTGCTTTTCACCATTATCACGTTTGATACTTCAATGACTTCAAGAGATCACGTTCCCATGCAAGGTCATGGCAGCAAGCATAAGTTTGTGTTAGGCATTGGTATGATGTGTAAAGTGAGAATTTACTTGGTTTCAGACACCAGAAACTGAAAGCTAAGAGACTATAGGGTAGGATTTAAAAAACAATAGTGTGCAAAATCGAGTAAATTCAAAAAATCTGAAATTTGTGCATATAACTAACTGTAACCATAGACTTTTGTTGTGGTTTAACCCCACCTGGCAACTAAGTACCACACAGCCACTGGCTCGCTCCTCCCTGGTGGGGTGGTGGAGAGAATCAGAAGGGTGAAAGTGAGAAAAGTTGTGGGTTGAGATAAAGACAGTTTAATACGTAAAGCGAAAGCTGCATACACAAGCAAAGCAAAACAGGGTATTTATTCACCACTTCCCATCGGCAGGCAGGTGCTCAGCCATCTCCAGGAAAGCAGGGCTCCATCTCGTGTAATGGTTACTTGGGAAGACAAATGCTATCATTCCAAACATTCCCCCCCGTCCTTCTTCTCCCAGCCTTATATGCTGAGCATGACGTCATATGGTATGGGATATCCCTTTTGGTCAGTTGGGATCAGCTGTTCTGGCTGTGTCCCATCCCAACTTCTTGTGCACCGCCTTCTTGTGCCTACTCGGTGGTGAGGTGGTGTGAGAAGCAGAAAAGACCTTGACTCTATGTTAGCACTGCTCAGAAATAATGAAAACATCTCTGCATTATCAATGCTGTTTTCAGCACAAATCCAAAACATAGCCTCATACTAGCTACTATGAAGAAAATTAACTCTATCCCAGCCAAAACCAACACAACTTTATAAGATTTGGGAATCTTTGTTCAAGATTAAGTACATTCTTCTAATTTTGACTAGTTCAGCAAGACCATACCATTTCTGGATGCATCGATTACAGGAAACAAAGAAAAGTGTCTTTGCTGTATATCAGGACAGATAGAAAATCCACCCTACTTGAAAAAGAATTAACAATGATTTTGGCTTTCTATCCTGTGTAGAGGAGGGAATGCTTGAAGAGGGGTTTCAAATATGCAGAGGACCATCTGTGACTTATCTGAAGAGCTACAAACTCTTTTAGTTTGAACTGTGGCTTGGAAAACAGTGCTGGAGAGGACCTTAGCCAACTCAGCGAGCACATGGTAGATTCAACACTTCAAACATATGTCCAATCCACATAGCCCAGATCATGTACATCACCACTCTGATTGGAATCAGGATTTTGCAGCAGGCTTTCTTATCTATCTGACTGTTTTAGATAAATAGATCCAGAGGTTTTATTCTTGTTTTCAACTTCAAAGCACCTCTTTGGTGAACAGCTCATAGAATTGCTGGCTTTAGAGTTTGCTGTATTTTGTTGGCCAGACAAATATTCTATTTGAGGCCAGTGCTTAATGTGCAAAGCACTGGATTGTACATTTTGCTAGTAACCTTTTCCTGAATAGCATTAGCAGGAGAGTTTAATGGGCTGTATTTGAATTCTGAGCTGCTTTTGTTGGCTAGAGTATCTTTTTTGTTAAGCAAATCACTCCAAAGCCAGATGAGCATGGATACTTGTGTTGAAGCAGGGATGGCCAGCGATTTTGAGTCAGCAAGCCAGTCTGCACTGGCAAAGGTCTTGAGGTTTGCAAATGTTGATGTTGAAAAAAACCAAAAACACCAACCAACCAACCAAAAAAACCCCAAAGGGATCTTATGTTCATTGTGAGCCAAGCCTTGACACATATTTGATGGACATAACAAAAGTTCTAAGGCAGAGACGCTTTATGGATTTGAATTTTTCCTGTAATAAGGAAAGATCTGAAACTGGGATAGATCACCACCTGTGTAATCATCCCCTTTTCCTGCTGGAGCTCACTACATACAGCTGTGCACTTGAAATAGTTCTTTACTACATTTTTCATGTGTAAATTTTGATAGGGATGTCTGTGCTAATAAGTGAGAGAAATTAAGTTCTTTAAAGGCTAAGTGGAGGAGAAATTTGTTGCTGAGCTTGTGTTTGACAGTCCCATCCAGTTGTAGATGATATTACACATCATTAGAGCTGGATGGAGAAAAACTGATCACGAAATTTGTCAAAAAATACTGTTTCATTCAAGTCTAGATTTCTGGGCATTCAGCTTAAAATGGCTAAACAGACTACAGAAGTAAAGTGACCCATGGCAGATCTGCAAAATGAGAAGCTGAAATGTTGATCTGTGTTTTCATTGCATTGTTCCAGAATATTGCCTTACCCCAGAATTATGTGTTTGTTTCAAATATAGTGTTATGTCACACCAACATAACAGAATTCTGGAAGCTCATTTTTAGGATTATTCAAAATAAATTAAAAGGCATCATTCTGAATGCCTAAGAAAAAGACTTATATTTTGATATTTTACTTATATTTTGATAAACTCATATTTCTGTCTTTTAAACATCAGTTGCATATGGTTTGTTGTTTGGAGTGATGGATAAGTGGGAATAAGACAGCTAACAAAAGAGGATGCACAAGAGCATCGCTTCTTTTATATACAGGTATTTGAAGAAGATGTTGAAACAGAAGCTGACATCACTTAAAATGAAAGTTTGCATTGAGCTGTTGTATATTTAGAAAAGTTTTACTTCCTGTATGTGTTTTTATAATCTAGAAAGCAAGTACATTCTAGTAGAGTATGTACCACTTCACAAATCAGAGGTCTTTCTTTACCAAGGTTTACATTAATTGCATTTGAACATTCCCATTAAATACATAGTGCTTTCCATAAGGGCATTCTTTCATACATCTTCAATGTAAGTGTTGTGTCAGGTTGATCTGTTTCATGCATATTGTTGCTGAAAATACAAGGCGTGTGAAGATGCTGGGTAATTTACTGATGCTTAGCCATGTTGGGTTTTTTTCACCTTCCAGTCTAAGTATATATTGTTACATTTTTAGAATATCTTTTGCTGTTTCTATTCAATTTCTGCCTCATACCATGATTTCCTTGGGAGCTCAAGAAAGTAGCTGGTTAAGTCTTGGTAAACAAATGTGTAGAAGTATCAATATTTTTCTTTCACGATGCATGAAGTCTCAAGCAGTAGATGCAACCTTTTCTGTTGTGCCTTGTGGTAGAAAAGGGCTGCAACTGGTTGTCAGGAAGTCTGAAGTGTGGAGAATTGTAGTAAACATTATCCCATCTCTGCATGGCCTCAGGCCCTCTCTTGCACCTATAGGGTTCTGCCCAAGATTCAGCTGTGAGCTACTCAGTAATTTCTAGCAGCTAAAAATTCCTAGCTACAAAGACAGAACCTTCCAGTGTCCAGAAGCATCCCAGAAACCCCTTTTCTTTTGTAAAGAAAAAATTTTAATTTGAGTATGTTGACTAATCATAATGAATCATTGTGAGCATTTAGTCACATTGACATGTTTAGGGAACACAGGATAATGTAGTTCCAGTAATCTCCATGTCTCTGTTGGCATTGAACTTAATTTTTTTTCTTGTGTGGCAAAATATTTCTGTCAAATAATAAAGGAAAAAGTAAATCCTGTAAAGCACTTGTTAACAAACAGCATGTTGTCAGCTAGAATCATAAATTCTTTCATCCTTCAATAGGCAAACCAGCAGAAGGCTGTGCCGAAGTATTTACAGATATTTTCTGATGTCTTTTAAGTCCTTTTGGTGTGCAAAGTAGGCCTAATCCTACAAGGCTGCTGGATTGCTTGAATAATTTGGAATAGATGAAAGATCCATAAATGTCAAAAAAGAAGCAGAAGTATTATAGATAGTTACATTGTCTCCTACATGGCTCCTTTCACCCATATACTTTTTTAAAAAAAAAAAACAAAAAAACGCAAGTGGAGGGACTGCCAGCTCACTTATCATCTGTCCTTCCTAGCTTCAGGCTGGATGAGGAAAGGCTACACCTGTCAGCTGTAAGATGTACTCTCTGGAGAATAATTTTCAAACCATTCATGTATCACTTTAAGACATGTAATTATAAAAAACCCTCTAAACTCTAAAAATTGAAACATAAAACTCGAAATTTTTAAATAATAGCAGATGCAAGTCCTTTAAAGCATTTAACTATTCTGTGTGAACTTTCACTTGTCCTGAGACTTACGTCCCTTTCCCTGACTGATAAAAGGTTTTTTTCCATTGGCATATAGATTATGCCATATATTCAAAGAAATTATTTTTATTCAGTGAGTGTGGGTTCACAGGGATTTGTATTACCATCCTGTTTTCTGTTATATAGTCAGCTTCAGGAATTGACTGATTTAAAAGTAAACCACAGGAAATCTGAATTTTTACAGAAAAAACACTGACACATATGGGATGTGGGGTGATGGTATTTTTCTAACCTGTCAGACATTCCATCTCTTTTAGTTTCTGCCAACAACTAGAATGTAAGAAGGCAATAATGACAAGGTCCTTAGATTAAGCAAAGAGATAATAGGCACAGCATTGATAGGAAGCTTGACAGCACTAGATACTGATGTGACATTCTTTGGCAACTCATTGCAAATGCAAAGCTACTTCATACTTAAAATTTTTGTTTCATTATTTGCTTGCTATAGCATTGCTTGTGTTAAACTAGATAGATAAACTTTGTAACCAATTCCCCAAGTGTGTTAGTAGCTAATTTTTCACTAATTCATTAGAAATAGAAAGTTACTTCTGTTAGGACTTAGCTGTCTTTTGCATCTCTTTCATTTCCTTATCTTTGTTCTACCTCCATTTGACACAGATGTGCATTCAAGCTAATTAATGAAATTGCTTTGACTCAGCATGAAAAAGAAAGCAAAAATAAGGGTGGAAAGATTAAAATAGTGGCACATATTATCTACTTCTAATGTTTAAAAGCCTATTTCTAAACAGAAGAATATGCAGTAAGAATGAATAGGTGGGTTCCCTGGACCCTATTGTTTTCCATACCATTGTAGAAGATTCTCTTTGCACATCTCAGATGCAGAGCCTCAGTTTGGGAAAGTGGCAGTAGGCCTCAGGTTTACCTAGCCATGCATCCCCACTCCTCTGATACTCAATAGAAGGATTCGGTAAGAAAAAAGCTTTTGTTTACAATTAACAATGTAGGGTTTATTTGTTTCTGTTGTTTCAAGAGAATAGAGAGCCCTCAAGAAGAATCAAAATTCTTGTTCTAATGTTTGTGCTTGTAGGTTCAGTGTTTTGGAGTATTTACATTCTGAAAGAAGCAAAAATCTATTTACATTCTGAAAGAAACAGAAATCTATAGGAAATGAAAAGGACAGAGTGAAATAAACTGCTGTTAACTTATAACATGTAGATTAAAAGTATTGCTTGGATCTCAAAGGAAATCTGCAGCTAAACCAGGAAGTGGACCCAAATTTCTTTTGATATAGTTAAGTGCCTCTATGCAAGGCCTGCTTTATGGTTTAATTATTGTCCACTGATATAATACATTATTTAGGTAATTCATCATAAAGTAATACTCAAATACTTTCTGTATTAAAAGACCTTCTAGCTAAACAATTGATATCTACTGTTCAAGAACCATCACCAGACATTAGAGTGGTTGTCAGTACATGAAATTAATTTCCATAGTATCATTAGCACATGTCTCCTAGGGATGTAACTAAGCTGAGGTATGACTATGCCTATATAGACAGACCCAATCTAGTTTTCACATTGGTTGCTCAGGTACTGCTGTTGGTACACTTCAAGTGGCCGCTTGAACCATGGCTTTGGATGTGACCTTGCAAGCTGCAGTCCAACTGGTTGCAGCCTTATGGATATTGTTCAAGATCTGTCCTGTAGCTAACCCAACTCAGTAGAAAAAAGGAGATAATAAATATATATATACTTACATGTGCACACATATATAGGATATATAAATAATGTATAAATATATATGTTTATATTTACATATATGTATATATTCTATTACAGCCATTGAAAAGCAAGCATTTAAGTGTACTTGACCTTAGGATCTACATCACAAGCCTAACTAAATGAAATTACGACAATCCATGCCTTGTTCCTTTGAAATGAAAAATAGCTTGAATTTTATATAATACACTAGCAGAATAAAGCTGATTTCTTGATCTTTTCTTGCTTTTTCTGTGTATGTTAGTCACAATACAAGATAAAATGTAGTCCAAATCTAAGTTTTTGAAAAAATAGTTTTTCTGGGAGCTAGTAAACATGTATCCCAGACACAAAATTAAGAAAAAATGCCCTCCCAGAAATATTTTTTGAGTACTTGTCTCACGAAGGATGTATCATACCCAAAATCTAATGAAAAAGTAAATGGACTTCCTAGGAATATATTCACTCTTGGCATAACCAATCCTATCTTAAGACATGCTTTAAGATATTGCCAAAAGTTTTCCAATATCTAAGTGGATGAGTGACCAAAAAGACAAATGAAAAAAAAAAAGTCATGTCAAGAAAAATGACCTGATAAAAATGTTTCTAAAGGTTTAAAATGGTGAACAGAAATGTATTGTCTCAACCAAAAAATGTGTCTGAGGAATTTTCAAAATGCTTATTTATATATCCTTTCTGTACTGCCAAGGAAGAAAGATCTTACTTCTCTAGTTAAATTTATGTATACTTCTCTTACCAGACAAGGTGCCTCTGACCACTGAACAAGGCTGCCACAGTTACCCAGGATACATCATCAGAACTTTTTCCAGTGCCATTCTTTCCCCTTTAAATATTTTTCAGTCAGAGTTTTGACATTTTTGGCATTTATCATGGCAACCCCTAATGTAGCCTATTGACTTCAATGGTGTCAAGATGCCACTTGGTAACTTTGGTTGTCTGGATTTTAGCTGTGTTGAAAACTAGTGGTATCAACCAAAAAAGCTTAATTTCATGTTATCAGTCCCACAAATTGCTTCTCTCAGATCTGAATTATTTGGGACAGTTCTGAGACAAGCACCACAACAATTTGGCCAACAGTTCATAAATAACAAATTTTATGAGTTTCATATATTTACAAGCATGATGCTTCTGAGAGACTTCTGTTGAATTCACTTGCTATTTCATTTGACAACAGGGATTAGAATACAGAATCTCAGGTTAAATTAGACTTGAATTCTTAGAGGCTTTTTCAAATGCTTAATGTATAGTTCTGCATTTTTAAGATCTCAGGAGTTCTTGTTTTATTTTGTGCCCTAAGGAATATTGTTAAGATGATTTATTATGTTAGGTAGGTTAAGAAGGGTAATCTTCTTAAAAAGAATAATTCAGAAAAAGATTAAAAGATCATAATTTCAAGATCCCCATATACTCTGAGACCTAAGATAGTAACAATCAGCTTCTCAGGTGGTGTAATATAATGTGATTCCAAAGACACCATTAAAATTAAACCCATTTATCCCAGCAGAGAACCAAGGCTTCTATCAATAATAAAGTACAACTGTAAAAGGTCAGGTTTCAAAGTATCATAATTACTGGAACTCTTGCTTACATAAAAATGGAATGATCATTCAAAATTCTGGTTTGTTTACTATTAACTTTGTCTGTTTAAAGTAACATTTTTATAACTTTGTCCTTGTCTTCTTTTCTTTTTATCAGCACCTTCAGGCTTGAAGGAATATCTATATCTGGAGGCACGTCAGTTAATTATTTGCATATCAGATTCATCATTGTGACTTCTTGCAGGCCAGATCTGAGAAATAACCAGGAACCTGACGCTCCGTGGAAAATAGAAAAGCCCTTCAAGACAGAGCACAACTGATCATGAGTGTAATCTGCATTGAATCGTCTTTCTCAGATCTGACAGCTACATGCTGAGTCCTGGCAAAAGCCACAGCCTTAAATTCCATTTAATGGGAAAGAAGAATAAAGAGGACTAAAAGTCTTGCCCCATTACAGAAACTGCTCTCTCCAAGCCTGACACCTGAGTTCTGTGCTGAGCAACCAGAGTAACAAACAATGAGGTTTTCATGGGTCCATCCAGCATCCAAAAATATTTCAGTATGTAGCCAGAAGGAGAAATGAAACATTTAGGTGATAGCAGAAAATTAATGCATTTACTGTAACAGAGGAATGTTACTGTCTGTGGGGATAGAAGACCTCTGTCATCCCTTGTACATATTCAAAGCCATACAGGAACAGGGCATCGGTGATTGCTTAAAAGGATGCTGTCTCCTGTCCTCCACCCAACTTTGAAGAAGTTCAGCTGTTAGAGATTGCATCTCAATGCACTTCTAGTATTTGCACTGTCACTTCCATTCAGGGTAATGATGTGCACCTCCATTTGCACAGATGGCCCCAGGAGATTTTTGACCACAACAAGCTATATTTTGCTGGGGCTTCAAAAGGAATTAAAAAGTTAGAACTGAAGAAAAACATTTGCGCTTTCTTTCACTATGGGGATCTCTTCACAGAAAGGACTATGGTCCTTTCTTAGGTTTAAATAAATACATACATATACATACATATATATATATGTATATATATGAAAAAGCATCAACGTGATAAGGTGTATTTAAAAAGGGGATATAATCTTTTTTAATAGCATCCATTTTTTATCATATTAGCAACCAAGAAATTTAGTCTATTGAATTATACATCCAAAATACTCTTACTGAACATAGACATTATAGTCCCAGTTACTGTTAAAGAAGTCATTTGTAATATGTATTTGACATTAAAATTTTTCTAGCCATTTGTCTATACTTCATGGAGAAATCTAACAGACAAGCAGCATTTTCAGTTTATTTTTCTAAATAAATGTGTTGTTTATATTATTTGCAGTCACTCATTTTGGATGGTTTTCATTATCTCCAAACATGATTTAAAGACAGAACCAAAACACAGGAATTGTTTGTTCATGTTAAGATGTAATGATTTGCTGACCGAAAGCTTTAATATAAACATTGTAATTTGTAAAATGATGAAGTATATTTATACAGGCAAATATGTATGGAAAACAAGAGGAGGTATTTTAACTCTTAATTTCAGAACATAGTTTATTTTAATATCCGCACGAATAAATCTAAATATATAATGGGACAGATTTTTTTATTATCAGTGAGTTTTAGCAACTTAAGATTTGGATGTTTAAGAATGAAAGGAATGTAGTCTAATACTGGTGGTTTCCCAGGTTATACAGAGACCTTTTGTCAGCTGCCTCATTTTATTCAAAAACTGGTTTAGCTTTTTGGGGTTTGGTTTTTTTTTGGTGTGTGTGTGTGTGTGTGTTAGGACTTTTTGTGTTTTGTTTGTTTTAGCATAATGACAAGGCCCTGAAGCTGATACTATTTGATCACAAACAATTTGAGAAGCTACAGAATAAGAGCGTGTTCCTTAGAACAATCTACAGTTTACAGTTAAGAACAGTCATTGTTATCCATCTACTGCAGTGTTTTGTTATGAAGTTATTGAACATTTCAATGATAGAGCTGTTTTGAATAAAAATATATTTTTTCCTTTTTTATTAGTCCATTAGCCTGTGTGTAATTTTAAGAGAAAAGTAAAGCATGTGATTCCCAGTTCACTTAAAACATTCTTCTTTAATCCAATCATATGTATCTAATTTATAAAGCCGAATAGTTTTTTCTTTATTCTCATTGTTTTATGGAACCTATTAAGTGCTCACTAACAGAAAAATGATATTTCAACAACAAATAATAGAAAATTCAATCCTTTTTTAATCTGTGGGTTAACTTTGTAAAGACCAAATATAAAAATGTGTTGCTCTGCTCTAATGTACTAACTAGTGTATGCGTGTGTGTTTGTGTGTGTGTGCACGCATGCGCACCCTTACCTGCTGATGAATGAAATGCCAGCTCTGCTGAAGTAAGTGCCACAAGTACTGTTACTGCAAAAGATGCTTATGTTATTGTATTTTTTGGAGCAAGACCTCAGCTCTGTCTTTGCTTGTGACTCTGAAGCCATAAATAGCTTTTACAGTTTGTCAGGAAATCACAAATGAAACAATTAAGTGTATGTTAGCCTCCCTCATTTGGCAAAACTTGGGATCATCTCATGGTTTGACTCTTTAAAGAAATTTAGTGATCAATTTCCATTGGTGCAGTGGATAAATGAAACCTTTGTATTTGTTAAAGAATGATGGCTGTGTTTTGTTCCTACACATTTTAGCTTATGGTTGGTTTACAGTCTTTTAAGTGTGATTTCATTTCTGTGTCATTAGAATAACATACTTGGACACACAACTTGCATGGGCTTTGTTTTTCTCCCTCTTTGGATAACCTGTATTTGAAAATTGGAGAGCTTACTCTTTGAAACTAATATTCAGAGTTGTTTAAAGAAGGGACAACATTATTGAAACAATGAGAAAATTTCAGAATTATAATTTGAGCACTTCCATTATTATCTAATAATAATATTTGGAAAAGCTCTTATTTTTGTGAACAGAATGCATTCATCTCTATTTGAAAACAGCCCAATAAAAATCTAGTGAATAATTTATTACTACTTGCAAATACTTTTCTGCTGTGCTGAGTTCTAGATCAGCTTGTGTGTGAAATTTTTATTGTAGAAAAACCACCTGAAACAATGAACAATTTTCTTCAGAAAAATACAGCACATATGAAAAATAATGACCTGGTCCCAGGAGTGATTTTACACAATGTGAGTAATGCAAAAATAATAAACATATACCAACATGTAGGCCTAAATTAAGTGACAAATGTAGTTGCAAGAGGACACTGCAAATCATGGTTCTCATCAATCACGTGCTGTTTACAGCTCTGAATTAACTGGCGTTTCACGCTGGGAGGTAACTTTCAGTGCATGTGCACACAAATGCACTCACATGTATCGTGTCTTCTACCGCTACCAATGACACTGGGGTAAATCCAGATTTCTTGATTTTTTGTAGATTTAAATAATTAAATCTTTAGGTAAGTATTCAATGTTGTGATATAAATTGAGCTGATGTCTGTATACTATACAGATATTCCCCTGAGATAACATTTCAACAGAGGATAATAAAACTCCACTGGAATTTCAGAAATTGTTGGCAAATCATTAGTACTGAAGTATTTTTTCATAAAGTTTAAAACCAGAGAAGACAATTAGATTATCTCATTAAACAACAAAAAGTTGTGTTTTTTCCATTATCTTAGGCTAAACATTTTGACAAGACCAGCAGAACTTTTTCAACTAAGATGATATTATGGTGACTGATAGGTCCTTTTGTAGGTTTATGGATCCTGTGTATATAAGAAGAGCCTGCAGAAGTTGTTCTAGAATAGTGCAGTGTTTCATTATCTGTCATCTGAAAAGCTGTCTGAAGCAACCAGTGCTTGAAATGATGAAGTATGCAAAAGAAAAAGCTGATAGTTCTGGATGTGTCTACAAAACATACTTTCAGCACTTGAATTTTTTTACAGGCAAGGGCCACCATCATTCATGAGAAAAATAAGGATATGTTAAAGTAGCTATTTTGTAAAGGGAAAGCAAAAGATTGCAAAAATCTGGTAATCACCATGATGTTATAAAGGTGTCCCTCTCCTGATACAGTCGCTCCAAGTGTCACATGACATGAATATCCTCAAAGTACAGATTTTTTTTTTTTTAATGGGACACCTGCTCAGTACATAGTAAGGCTCTCCAGTGACATTATAAATAAAACCTGTCCATAAGATAACCATGCCAGTTTTGGTGTGGGAGGGTATTGCCTGGGGAGAGATGAGAGGAGGGCAGCCATGGGCCTGCCCTGAAGCTCCTGTTGAAGGTAGGAGGCTGTTGCTCATGCATCTGGCAGGACCAGAACCCATCAGGGGACAGCTGTATGGGAACATGCCTGCCCACTGTGAGGTAACACCTATCGGGTATGAGGGCGGTGTCTGCTAGCCAACAGTGAGGAGGAGTCAGGGGATATGGACCTGCTTGGATGTATGTGGCAGAAAAAAAGGAGACAGGAGTTTCTAGGGCAAAATTTAAAGGATGTTGGGAAAGAAGCTGTAGGCTTAACATGATCTAAATCCCAGGAAGACCCAGGGAACTACCAACCTGTCAGCCTCACCACTGTGCTTGGGAAGGTTGTGAAGCAGATACTCCTAGAAGATATGATAATGCACATGGACGACAGAGAGATGGTTTGAAACAGCCAACATGGCTTCACCAAGGACATGTCCTGCCTGACCAACCTAGTGGCCTTCTATGATGGAGTGACTGTATCAGTGAACAAGGAAGAGCTACAGATGTCATCTATCTGGACTTCTGTAAGGCCTTTGACATGGACCCCCACAACATCCTTCCTTCTAAATTGTAGAGATATGTATTTGATTGATGTACTGTTCAGTGGATGAGGAACTGTTTGTATGGTTGCATCCAGCGAGTAGTAGACAATGGCTCAGTGTCACACAGGTGGTGTCCCTCAGGTGTCTGTACTTGGACCAGTACTATTTAATATCTTCATCAATGATGTAGACGGTGGGATCAAGTGCACCTTTAGCAAGTTTACAGATGACACCAAGCTGAGTGGTGCAGTTGACACGTCTGAGGGATGGGATGCCGACGAGAGCAACCTAGACAATCTTGAGAAGTGGGCCCATTTGAACCTCATGAGGTTCAACAAAGACAAGTGCAAGGTCCTACACCTGAGTTGGGGCAACCCCCAGTATCCATACAGGCTGGGGGGATGAATGGATTGAGAGCAACCCTGTGGAGAAGAACTTGGGGATATTGGTGGATGAAAACCTGGGCATGACCCAGCAATGTGCACTTGCAGCCAGAAAGCCAACTGTATCCTGGGCTGCATCAAGAGAAGTGTGGCCAGCAGGTGGAGGGAGGTGATTCTCCCCTTCTACTCCACTCTAGTGAGACCCCACCTAGAGTACTCTGTGCAGCTCTGGAGTCCTCAGTACAGAACAGACATGGAACTGTTGGAGCAGGTCCAGAGGATGAACACAAAGATGATCAGAGGGATGGAACAACTCTCCTGTGAGTAAAGCTTGAGAGAGTTGGCATTGTTCAGCCTGGGGAAGATTCAGGGAAACCTTATTGCACCCCTTCAGTACTTAAAGAGGGCTTATAAGAAAGATGGGGACAGAGTTTTTAGTAGGGCCTGTTGTGATAGGACAATGGGTGGTAGTTTTAAACTAAAGGAGAGTAGATTCAGACTAGATATAAGGAAGACATTTTTTACAATGAGGGTGGTGAAACACTGGAATGGGTTCCCCAGAGAGGCAGTAGATCCCTATCCCTGAAAACATTCAAATTCAGGTTGGACTGGGCTCTGAGCAATGTGATCTAGTTGAAAGTGTCCCTGATCATTGCAGGGGTTTGGACTAGATGACCTTTAAAGGTCTCTTCCAACCCAAACTATTCCATGTTTCTATGATTCTATGATAAATTATGGAGTTTATGTTGACCGTTTTTAAGTACCATTATCCTTTAGTAGGTTTAAGAGTTACTTATTTAACAAGTGTCCACAACAATGGTTCGACAGCATTGTGCAGTAGACCAACATCTCTGCAATTACCCTCCCTGAGTTACAGAGTGGCTGAAAGGGAGTATTTTCATGTATAACTGCAAAAATGGTGTAAGGAGAAAGTACATCCTTAAGAGGAACCAAGGAGTCCTTGTGAATACAGGAGACTGTAAAGAAGGGTTGACAAATTGAGATCACAATGGAATCCAGCTAAAGAGTGGGGAAAGTCGAGCATGTAGTTTGAGATGACACACTTAACTGGGGGAAAACTGTAGGAATGAGTTGGAAGGAACTGAGCCTTACAGAGAAAATAGGATTGAACAGAGTGACACTTGCACACAGTAAATTTCCCTAGAGGCCTGCTGAGACTAAATGGCTGATTTTTGTGGACTGAATAGGTGAAGATCCCATGAGAGAAGAAGCAAAAGCCACGTGGATGTAGTTCAAAATACTTCAGGTGAATCTCCCTCTAGATTCAATATCCTTGAAGGGCTGCAGAAGCCAAGAAATCTCCCCAGTTGTTCTCAACTTCAGAAAGGAGAAGGCCTCCTGTAAGGAAGAATCTGTGAGGAATCACTAAGAGAGTTAAGTCATGACAGATGGCACAGAGGCTATTTAAGATATTGTGTTGAAGGCAGAGGAGGAAATACATCCTGCTTAGCAAGAAAGGCTTGAGAAAGGGCGAAAGGGAGCCTGTGTGGTTAAGCAGCAGTCTATCGGAGACTGCTGAGAACAAGAAGACATCCTTCAGATAGCTGAAGATTTTTAAAGAAAATGTAAGGGCTGTAAACTTATTAGGACTAAATATAATTTTTTAAAAATAATCCACAGCAATGCAAATCAAAATAATCACAAGATACGTGAAAGATTTATTAACCGAAATAGTTGCAAGAAACACAAGAGTTAAGAAATTCTATTACTACAATAGCAGCAGCAGGAAGTCTGGCAGAGTCTACCACCAAGACAATCAAGGGAAACAGAAGCACTGAGAAGGAGTTACAGGAACAAAATTGTCTTAACATTTGAATTCTTCTTTTGCTGTAGAAGCATTTTGGTATATTCTCATTCTCTCTGGGTAACTCATGTGAAGTCATACTGTGTCAGTATGAGGTGTTGTAAAATGAAAATATCAAGACATACACCTAAAGTTTTTAAAGGCACTCTGGTGAAATAGTCAAAATGATAACTGTGGTGTGAAATTCATCATTTAAAACTATGTTGATAGCTTTGAGATGTGAGGTTACAAATATGTTGCCAATTTAAAAGTGAATGTGAGGGAGTTTGAAAGAAGAGTTTAGATCATTAAGTCAGTACTGGGCAAATCAGTTGAAACAATAATAATACCCTTTTTTAAAAAATCTAGAAGGTATTTAACAGTGTCAATGTCACCAAACACTTCAGGAAACCGCAGCTGGCTAAGAGCAAACACAGAGGAAGCAATGCAGCTGACTAAGAGGAAAGTTCCTGCATTCATTAAAGAAACGCTAAAATATGGGAGAAAAGGGTGATATTTCTATGGTCAGTTTTCACAGTGAAAACAGGCCATGAGTGAAGTTCCATGGGACATCCATGCAATCCATGCTTCTCAAAATATGTGTAAACATGTGAATATGATGGAAAAGTAGTGAATAGTTATTTGGTAAATTTTCTGATCATACTGTTACTAAAGGTATTAAATATGAGTGGCCTGAGTGACTGGTTATGACAGATGAAATTCAGTGAAGATAAATGTAAATTGATCTATATGAAAACCAATTTTCATATTGTCTGCTACTGCTACAAACAGTTTAATTCTGCTATTTTTACAACTGTACTTCAATTATGGCCCTTAGTTTTAACTTTGCCAGACTAAAAACAACTTAGCTCACTCAACCTCTCCATGCCAGTCTTGTGCTTTTAGGCCCCTTGTAGTCCTCTGCTAAGCATTCTGCAAATTCATCTAGCTCAGGGCAAGAACATGTTGTTGACCTTGTGGTCAACCATCACCCTCAAGTCCTTTCAGCCTGGCTGCTGCTCAGCTAATCAGTCCCCATCAGCCACAGCTATTCCACCCCAGGTGCAGAGCTTGGCCCTTGTTAAACTTCATAAGGCTTCTTTTTGTGCAATCCATAAATTTCCCAAGATCCTGCTCAATTGAATTGTAGCTATTCATTCTGTCAGCCACTCCTCTTACAAAACATCATCCAGAAATTTGTCAAGATTGCATTCTGTGTTTTCATCCAGGTCCCTGATGAAGGGGCACCAGTACTGATCCCATATGTCATCATAGAAGTCATTAAGGCTGGTGGAGTATGATTTCCCATTGGTAAATTTGTGTGTATTGCTCCTGATGACTGCCTTGTCTTCTGTGTGTTTGGAAATGGATTCCAAATGAGTGTCATCTGTGATCTTTCCTGTGTCTAAGGTGAGGCTGCCTGGTTTAGAGTTCCCCTGATCTCCCTTCTTAAGGGAGATTACAAACATGTAATGTTTGCCTTTTTCCAGTTGTTGAGGACCTTTCTTGGTTGCTGTGATTTTAATAGATGATTGTGGCCTTGTGCTCACTTCAGCCAGCTCCTTCAACACCTTCAGATGAATTCGATCTGGTATCCTGTACTTAAGTCCAGCTTCTTTAAGATGTCCCTAACTTGTTGATCTCCTGCCTGCTTCCGTCCAAACACAGGCTGATACATGCAGAAGGTAAAAAGTAGGCTTTGCCTGCAAAGACTGAGGTGAAAAAGGCTTTAAATAATTTAGCTTTTTCCATATCAACTGTCAGTCTCTCCCATTCAGCAGCATCTATTTTCTGTGAACTTCCTTGTGATACTAGCATACTTGTAAGAACCCTTCTTGTTACCTTTTATGTCCCTAACTAGTTTTAGCTCTAATCAGGTTTTGTGACTTTTGCCCTTAACAGTGTGAGCAATGTTTTTATAGTCTTCCTTTGTTTCCTGTCCTTGTTTTCACTTCCTGTATGATTTCTTCTATCATTTCTTTAAGAAGTTCTCTGCCTAGCCATTCTGGCCTTTAATTTAAATTTCCAGTCTTCCTGCATGAAGGGGTGTTTTGCTCCTAGGCTGCAGCTGTTTTCTTTAAAAGTCAGCTAGCTATTCTGGGTGCCCCTTGTAGGAGATCCCAAGGTCATTATCCCAGCAATATTCTAAATAAACCAAAATCTGCTGTCCTGAAGTCTAGAGTCCAAGTCCATGCTTACCTTCTCAGCCTTTCTCCAAATCTCAATCTCAGTCTTCTCCTGGTAACTGCAATCCAAACTGTTGTCTGTGATCACATTCATAACCATTTCTTCCTTGTTGACCAGCAGGTCAAATAGAGTGTTTCCCTGGTTGGCCCCTCTAACATCTGCATTAGGAAATCATAAGCAGTGCCCTCTATACACTTCTAGGGTGACTTTAAGAATTTTATTGCCCGTTCAGCAGATGTCCAGATGGTCAAAGTACTCCATATGGACCAATGGCTGTGATCATGGGATTCTTGCTAATTGTCAGTAGACATCATCTTAGCCAGGTGGGCTGTAACAGACCGCTGCCACAACATCATCAGTGTTGCATCCTCTTTGACCTAGATGAAGAGATTCTCCACAACCATATCCTTGGGTTCACACCAGGTCTCTGCTTAGTCAAGGATCTCCTTTACATAACACACATCTTCTGTGCTTCTTCTTTACTGCCTACATTCCCTGAGCAGTTTTTAACCATGTACTTTTTGAAACCAACTGGTTCAGTCTACTGGAAGCAGCAGCCCCGTGGAACTGAAAAGGACAAGAAGTAATTGCCAAATGGCATGAAGACTTGTTTAAGCTAGTTATGAGGAGAAACCTTAGAACAGAAAAACATTTGAATATGTTTCACAGTCTTAATCTTTAGAGGTCATGAAGCATACAGTAATTTGACAGGAAAGGTTTACTCATGGTTGTTCAACCACAGAGGCAGAGAGTGACCTAGATGACCTTTCCATAAATGGGAGAGAAGCTGTCAAATGGGATAGGAGGCTGTGAATTTGAATATTACTAATTTAATAATCAACCAGGAGCAAGTAACATGGTAAAAGAATGTGGGTGAGAGCCCAAGAGTAAATGTGAACGTTACACTTTCAATGTACATGTCAGGGTTTCAGAGAGCTGTGTCATGCTCATTAGGGCACGCTTGAATATTACCAAAGAGGCTACCTGACACAGCAGGATGACTCAAGCAGAAAAAATTTCACTGTCAGATTTTATAATATAAAGTTATAATCAAAACACTGTAGAACAGCTTAAAAGAATGTGAAATTTTCAAATGTTGGCTATTGTCTGTTCTGCTGAATGAAGATTTGAGACAAAAATAGTCTGTCATACAGGCAAGCATGGAACACCATTGAACACATTATCTGAATTTGCTTTTAATTCATTTGTGCTCAGCCCATATGCATATGAAAACGGATTATTATCTGTGTGGACAAAATCCTCATGAAGGGCAGAAAAAAATAAAATTGCTTGGGATTTGGTTATCACTTCCATTTAATCTGGATACCTAGCAGGGTGAAAATATGTATGTCCTGCCACAGGTATAAAGATAATTTGTTCTCACTTTAATTCTACTTTCTGTTGACAGCATAATGCAAAAGGATTTACTTAAAATAAGACCTTCTCTCCTGACCATTGTTGTTTTGTCCTAGTCAACAGCAAATTGAGTAATTAATGTCTGTTTGGCTACTTGTAGGATAGCTCCTGAATTAGAGAAGAACCAGGATCATTGGTTCCTGGGAGGATCTCACTGAGATGTGAGGAGGAAAAGGACTGAGAACAAATAATGTTTCTTTCTCATTATTTGAGATGTATTACGTGAGAATTAGAATTACCTTCTGGATATACATCCTTTCACTGGCACAAAGCGTGAGCACATGGGAAGCTGATTTAGATTAGATACTTAAGGTTAACTTAACTGAAGCTACATGAGATGAATCTTTCTTTATTCAAGAAGATCACTGAAATAAGTTTTGACTAACAATTCATGGTCATGTTTGAAAAACATTTAGTAATTTACAGCCAGATTCACTGACGATAGACAGTAAAGGTAACAGATAAGCTGGCTTTTGCCAGGACTTCTGTAAGGCATAGTGAAAAAAATAATTTATTCTTATGGCCTTGTCATTTGCCATAATCAGAAACTGCACTGATGCTAAAAAGTTTACTTTACCCAGATAAATAAAACAACTTCATATCTTCTTGTATTCATTGGTTTCCAACAAATGTTACTAGATGATCATCTCTACTTATCTGCATTAATATTTAATGGATATTCTTTCTAGAACCTACCCTAGAAACTAGTATATTTTCCTTTTGGGAATCATATTGACAAAACAGAGACATGGATAGATTTATTTACTCAGAATATGTAATTTAAGTGTGAATATTCCTAAGCAAAAAGATGTCTTCAAAATCTTTTCAGATCCCCATTAGTATGAAATAGCCATCGGTACAATACTTGAGGGATGATATTTTAATTTTGATTGAAACAGGAAATGCAATTTAATGATGTCTCTAAGGACAGAAAGATTAGGGCTCCAGGCAGAAACATAAAGAACACAGGCATGAACTGCAGAGGTAATAGATTCTGTTCTTGTGCCCTCTGGACTCATGTCTTTGGTAAAAATGTGCTTATTACATAGATGTAGAAGGATAAAGACTATAGACATCACCCGCAGTTCTCCTGCTCTGTGTTCATGTACTAATCTTCATAGAAACAGTCAGTTTACCAGGTGGATGTCTTTATTATTATTACTATTATTATTATTGCTATTACTAATATTTAAATTTTAGCTTTTAGGGATGTAAATATTATTATTTTTTAAGCCACTATTTATTCGCATATCTGAATCTCCTTTAATTCTCTGGTACAAATTATTGAAAGTATTTTATTTTGCTGAAATCTAAAGTTCTTAGGTACAAGGAACACTTGGACCAGCTAATGTGAGTGGCCAGCTTTATCCTCATAAATTCTTGTCTATTATTTTTGGTTTGGAACTAATGAGATCTCAGGTTCTTCTTTGCATTTATCCATTTTTTTATTTAATTTTCTTCTTTTCAACCATTTTGAGTCATCTACTTCCCCATTAAGAGCTGGCCACCAAGATAGCATCATGCCAGTTTTTGTTACACCAGTATTTAATCTTTTTATATAGGTCTATATTTATACAAACATATTTTGTGCTGGAGTAGCAGTTGCACACAAATGCAATTCTGATGTTTGAAATTTTTAGATAATATGTTATTTAGAGCCACAAAGATTAAAGGCATAGATCTTGCATGTTTAGATACTTTTTTTTTAGTTTTGATTGAAGCAGTTTTGACATTTATCTTAATTCTCATCCTGCCAAAGGTGATTTATTTTGTTTAATATCTTGCTGAAGAATGGAATGACAAGTATTGGAATCAAGTATTAGACATGATACATACTGCAGTAAGAAGTACTCCTCAGGCAACATTAATGAATCAATAATGTTGTAGAGTACAAAATTTAAGATTACTTTCCTTTAGAACATATAATGATTTCTTTTTGTCCATTTCCAATATCCAATCTAGAAATGACGCTAAGGGTGTTTATTGGGCCTTCATGAGACTTCAATTCCAGAAATAAACACTGCTAAGAGAGTGCTAGTATATAAATAATGATCATGTGAAGACAGAATGTGCTCAATTTCAGTTAGAATTGAGAGTCTCAGTATAACTGTGAAACACTGAATCCCTGGACATTTATTCCTTAAAATCCATAATAGTTATTTCATTGATAAGGATGCTTTTTGGAGGAATATGGTTAATGACATATGCAAATGACTCAGAAAGAAGCATTTTTAGCACTGCTAAAGCACTGCTAAAATCTAAGTGGCACATGAAATAAGTATGAAAATTTATTTTTTGAACATATAAAGAAAATTTTCTTTCATTGTAAATGGCAAAATGGTAGTCTCATGTAAGTACTGTAACATCCTGTAAAGCAAGCACAGGGACTGAAAATTTATTTGCTTGACTGGCCTTTACACAAATATTTTTTCTCCCCAGATAAGTGTTCTGCTGCTTGGAAGTCTGTTCCATTATAAACTAGTGAATAGCTATGATAATAGGCCCCCTATTTTACCGAATGCCCTAGGATCTGACAGAAAGAATAGTGTCTGCTGAATTAGACTAGAGTTCCATAGAAGATCCCCTTTTTCACCCCCTCCCTCAACTCTCACAGCCCTAGTTTCTAAACTTTGTCCAAAGGTCTCCCCTAAGCCTTGAAAAAGCTCAGGAGAATAATGACAGCTGAATCTCAAAGTACCAGCACTGTTTCTTAGATCCTTCATTAAAACTATAATTGATTTGTATCTTTCCAAAAGAAAAGTTCCTTTGGAGCTTCTGTCTGAGAAGTAACTGCAAAACATCTGGTTTAAGTCCACTGCAAGTGCACAAGTTTTCATCTTACTCTTTTTAAGGAATGATCCTTTGGATTTTTTGCCTCATACAACATTGGTATCACTACAGGTACACCACTACTACTCATTTCATCTCCTGCAGAGATGTGGGTGATTCTGACCAGATACTAACAGAAAGAGGAAGGAAGGAAGGAAGGAAGGAAGGAAGGAAGGAAGGAAGGAAGGAAGGAAGGAAGGAAGGAAGGAAGGAAGGAAGGAAGGAAGGAAGGAAGGAAGGAAGGAAGGAAGGAAGGAAGGAAGGAAGGAAGGAAGGAAGGAAGGAAGGAAGGAAGGAAGGAAGGAAGGAAGGAAGGAAGGAAGGAAGGAAGGAAGGAAGGAAGGAAGGAAGGAAGGAAGGAAGGAAGAAAAAGAAAAAGAAAAAGAAAAAGAAAAAGAAAAAGAAAAAGAAAAAGAAAAAGAAAAAGAAAAAGAAAAAGAAAAAGAAAAAGAAAAAGAAAAAGAAAAAGAAAAAGAAAAAGAAAAAGAAAAAGAAAAAGAAAAAGAAAAAGAAAGAAAGAAAAAGAAAAGAAAGAAAGAAAGAAAGAAAGAAAGAAAGAAAGAAAGAAAGAAAGAAAGAAAGAAAGAAAGAAAGAAAGAAAGAAAGAAAGAAAGAAAGAAAGAAAGAAAGAAAGAAAGAAAGAAAGAAAGAAAGAAAGAAAGAAAGAAAGAAAGAGAAAGAAAGAAAGAAAGAAAAAAGAAAGATATTAAATAGCACTTTCAGTAACTTTTCAGAGGCTTATAGAATTTCAAATACACAAATAGACCTCATATTCTATATACAAAACTTTCTGTGCCTCTAAATCCACATCCATTATGTCCAGAGCATGTTTTCCTATGTCTCACATACAGGAATTCAAGAACATCAGGGAACCCATAAATCAGTAGGGAGAAACAAAGCCAAAGGCAAATTATTTAAAAGTATCTCAGAATGATAAATATGAGGACATTGTTGAAAATTACATATATAGTAATCAGGGTTTTCCATAGACATAGAAAGAAACTACTCTGGTTGAGTCTGAGAAATAATGCATATTTTAATGGGTGAATGCAGTGTATAGATGGTGGCTGTTTCAGAAGCCAGAATACACAATGAGGTATAATCTAACAGAAATACTCCACTTAGGAGCATGCCTTATACAGCGGTGACAGTATGTGAACTCCAGGTACATATGGAATTTAGATTGCTGCTGTTTTCAGTCCAACATCTCTCCTTATGTTTATCTATCTTCTTATTTCTCTTATACTTCGTTTCATGCTGATTCCTTTTTCATGTCTTAAGTCTCTAATTCCTTTCTTATTGTTTAATTCAGCTGATGGTTATTCTGCCATTTAACACATTCAGTTTTATGTATTCGATCCACATACACACTATTTATGCTCACGTTCTTCTCTTAACAGATGAGCTGGTGTTATTCAGACTATTTGCCAAGGGTAGGCCCTGCAAGTACCCCTTCAATATACTGGTGGATGGAGTGTCTTGCCAATGACCAAATATTTTCCTGAAAATAGAGGCATGTTCTTGAAAATTAGTTTCTTGTAAGAACTGTATTTCTTGAAAGAAAACACAGAACTGCTATGGCTATGGTCAAGCTGTAGAAAACTTGGTTTCAACTTTCTTCCTTTCCTTCTGAGAAAAGTGACCAGGCAGCAGGGAGTTTATTTCTTAGAAGATGAGAGATCTTTGAAACAGCTTCACTTCGTACAAAAGAAATCTTTTTGAAAGAAAAAGAGATTCCACAGAATTTCTTGCCCAGTGACACCTACTCTCAGGAGGCAGACTTTTATACTAGACAGGCCTTTGGGTGTGTTTAGAGCAGTAAATTTTGGCTACATTTTTAAACTATGGTTCTTATTTATGTCACAGCAGTCTGGTCTCCTGATGAAGATAGGTCTACTCGTAAAGCATAAGTATCATACATACCTGCAATGATCTGAGCATTATTAGCACCTAGTGGTAGAATGAGCTGACTGTCCAGTATATGGGAGTCTCAAAGAATATATGCGAACAACTGTTACATCTCTGATTTCCTTGGTCCAACTTCCCTTATTGAAAAAAGTACTCTCCATCACTAAGCATTCACTGACTAAAGTGTGAGTTTTATTTCAGTTTGAGGTAACCTTGTTGAGGGGTCAGTTTGCTAACAGCCTTCATTTAGGGCAGATCTAAAAGAAAGAATAAGTCTAAAATTAAGCCAAATATGAAAATGTTCATGGCTTCAAATACTCTGGATATAAAGGCTTTGACTCCATGCACATAGGTATGTACACAGAAAAAACTAAATGGAAGAGCAGTAACAGAATCCAGGAACAGAATAAGAGTACTGCCTTAGGCAGCACTGATGTGTGGCCAAGCAGGAAAAGTACTTAAATTAACAAATTTCATTTAGAATCCTAATGATGGGGCAGAAGGGGAATACAAGTCTGCTTGCACAAACAGAATTTTTCTTGAATCTCAGTTCCACCAGAAAAAAAAAAAACAAAACCAAACAAAACAAAACAAAACAAAACACACCAAACCAACTGATGGCACCATCACATTTATGTGTTCTTGAAAAGCTCTTTGAGACACCAGTGTTTGTTTACAGGCTTGGGTTCTTTTTCTAACTAATTATTGCTCAGTTTTGTTTGGTATTCAACCTAAATATACACATCTGATTTCACAATGGACATACAGTAACTAGTCTGCTTGTTTCAGCTCAGGAGGGCTACATATATACTGAAGGCAAAATACATTCAATTTTATTTTTGAAGATGATTGTGCCATTATTGTTTGGAAATAAATCAGTACTAATTGATTTCTCATATTCAGCTTTCCTACAATGACAGTTAGATGCCATATTTTATTATTCTTGTGATTTATTATTCTGTAATATAGCTCTAAAGTTGTGTTTTTACATGCCAGATGAGAGATGGGAGTATCAGAAATAGCAATCATCATCACTGATTGTGTAAGAAAGACACTTGCACTGATCACTACTATGTTCTTAACCTGCAAAAAAACCCCAATAGCATTTTAAACCTTCCTGTAACATAGGAGATGGTGATTCAGGAAGTACTGTCTTAATTATAGAAGCTTGAATAAGATAAACTCTGAGTCTCAGGTACCTAGATATAAAAAGGGGATAATGAAATACTGGGTTGAAGAAGAACTCTTCTGGCTTTAGCTCTGTTGTATTTATACCACTGAATGTTCATTTATTTTATTCTTTAAAAAGTGCTCAATATTTTATCACAGCTGTAAAAGTAATTTTTCAGCTGTTCCAAATGCACACAAAAGCCTTTCAGCAATATAGCAATACTCAGTAGCAAGTTACACTATATGTATCATCTTCAAGAAACCTATCTACTGTGCGGGTGGTGAGACACTGGCACAGGTTGCCCAGAGAGGTTTTGGGCTCCCTCCATGGAAGTGTTCAAGGCCAGGTTGGATGGGGGCTTTGAACAACCTGGTCTAGTGGAAGATGTCCTTGCCTATGGCGGTGAGGTTGGAACTAGATGATCTTTAAGGTCCCTTCCAACAGAAACCAATCTATGATTCTGTAATTCTATCTACCTTTGGGTTTACAGGTAACAGTTTAAATTTGACAGAGCCCTGTACTCTGGTTTGTAGAACATCAGGCCCTTGATGTGAATAAAAAAAAATTCTCACTCTTCCAGAGCATGTTGTCAGTCTACCATCAAAATAAGTTATTGGTACATGAAAATATTTCAACAACTAATTTTATCAAGATTATTTTTATTAAGTCATATTGGAATGTGGCTTAAAATACCAAGATCCTTCTCTGATGTAGGTCTTGACAAGTGTAAAATACATAATTGTTCTGATCCGTTATTTTATAAATTCATTTTGTTGTGAGAATTCAGAATTTTTGCATATTTACAAATTACTCACCAAGAAATGGATTCTTTTTCTCCTTTGCCTTTGATTCTATCTAATCAGTTCCTTGTACGGAAAAGCCTTTTATTTCTCCAGGTCCTTGGATAAAAATGTCTCCAAGGTAATAAAATATGAGCCCTAGGTTAATGCTGAACTTTACTGGGTGAAAAGCTTTTGATCAAAAATGCATTTTGCTCAGCTTCATCAAGGTACGAGCTACATGCTAGCTTTAAAGTTACAGCATGTAGTATATCTACTACACATTTAGACATATGAGTGAGGTTGGAAATTTAATTTACAACCTATGCAGAATTGAGTTCTTGTCTGTCTGTCCACTTGAATGAATGTTGGCTATCTTTTGAATCTGTTTTTGTCTCTGGAAGACTTTCAAAGTCACCCCCTGATTTTACCTTTTTTAAAAACTAACATATCCTGGCAGTAATGCACAGGTAGAAAACCAAGTCTAGTTTGAATGTGAAAGAAAAGAATATTGGCTCTTTGGGATCAGTGACATTTCCACAGTCACTGGTAGATTTAGAAGCAGGAGTCACTACACTAGAGCCGCAAATAATTCACCATCTTTAATGGTCAAGGACATACATGTTGTATTTTGCCAAACTGTTACAAGTGCCTTCAACAATTCTCAACAGCATAAATCCCAGATAGGTATTTTTCTTGCTGACTATAGGAAACAAAAAGTCTGTAATCAAAATGACCTTCAAATGCCAGTGTTATTTTGATGACAGTGGATACCAAAACATCTTGCACTTATACTGAATAAAGTAGATAAGAAAAGTCTACTTCAGACAAGATTCTGTACTGACTACCTGTAAGTCACAGACAGCTATTAACGAAGAGCTCTAAAAGGCTCATGCACCTCTTGTCTCAGTCAAATGCATGTCTTACCGATTGTTTAAAGGATGGATGGGTTTTTTTCTTTTTTTCTCTTTTTTTTAAATAGTGTTTTTAAGTAGTCTGACAGTGCCACTGATACTAAAATTATATTGTGTGCAGTTACAAGGTATTTCTAAATGCACTACTCCACTGACCTAGGACATTATGTTTCTGTTAAAAAGTGTATATTTCATGTTAAAACCCTATTATGTTCTTACATAAATCTTTTGATGTAATAACAATGGTTACCTTTTTTTTTTTTTTTTTTTTTTGGCTTTGAGCCCTTAATTTCTCTAACAGTTTATTAATAGAACTGAAAAATCATATCCCTCTCCAGAGAAAAAAATTAAAAGCATAATGTATTGGTGACTTTGCAGTAAGTGTACAATGGAGCTATAATAAAATCTGTCATCTTAGTCTGCAGTCAAGATACTTTGTATTACCACTGTAACAGGAAAAGAGGCAGAGACAGTTGCTGTGGTATGAGAGCATGAAAATCAGCCTGTGTTTTCAGACAGTATACTGGTTTTGAAATTTCATGTCAAAGAAGTGATCCATAGAGTATTTTCTGGTGGTTTGTTATCTGATAAGATGCTGCTATGCTTCCTGGATTTCAGCTGCTGAACTGAATTTTAAGATACCTTAAGCAACATAGAATAGTTGCTTAATATTCCTTTTCATGGTAAAAATTTCTTAGCCATTTCGAAGACGTAAATAGGAAAAGGAGTGTCCATCTAGTCTTCCTTTTGGGATCTGAACTATCAAAAAAATCCTTTGCAGTTTGCCACTACCATATTTACAGTATGTGAACTTTTTCTTTCTTATTTAAAAAAAAATATTCAGCACAATCATTTTGGTACGTTCCTTATGAAATGCTCTATTCCACCAAAATTAAAGTGTTTAAAAAGCTTCTTTTCTGCCTGAGTACAGAAGCTTCAGAAGAGGTTATTGGCAAAATGCTTAAAGAAATAAATTGTCTGGTTCACTATGTAATAGCCATCAGACTTGTTAAAAGGATGAATGATTCATCCCAATACACACCATTCCTGTCAGGTTATGAGTATGCCTTGCAAAAAGTTCTTATTGACTTTTAATTCTGTAGCTGTTAAAGTAGGGGTTTTCCCAGTTATAGCACCAAGTGTTATACTTGGGAACAAGGAACTTTTGTATCCCAATTTTAGCTCTGCTAGTGGTTACACCATTTATTTTGAACGTTAACATGCAGCAGCTTAGCTGACTATAAAATATGACTTCAGATTTTCAGCCTTTTGGCCACTGAGCATTGATCACAGTATATTTTCAGCCCAAACAGTTTTCTTTCTTTGGATTCTGTGTGGTCACTGTCTCCTGGAGTAATGTTCGTCCTAAAGTTCAAGTATCTGTAGAATGCAATTATTCCTTATGGCAAAGAGTTGGAACACTGCACTTAAATTCAATTTTAGTCAGTGTTCTGGTGCTTTCAGGCCAGGGCAAAGTATGACTTCATCCACTTACAAGGAGACTGAACCAAAATGTTGGAAGTTAGTTGTTTCAGTTCTTTCTGTTAAAATAGTGAGTGAACCTCGTAATGATACCATGGGTTTTAAAATAATGTTAAGGGCTAGAAAGAGAATTTGTTTTCCTTTCTTATTTATTAATACATGTATCTCAGTGAAGAATATTGCTTTTGAGACTATTCTACATGTTAATACAACCTAAAACATATCATTCTGGAATTTAATGTTTAGCAGGAATGAAATAAAAGCAATGCTGTTGTATCTGTCTTCCTTTAGGACCAAGCATATTGACTGTACATCAATACAAAGAGGCTAGTCATTTTGAGAGCTCTGAATAGCTCTGTTATACTAGATGATATGCTGTATGCCAGAGGGGAGGGGATGTGGCATAGGAAGGGAGAGAGCATAGGAAAGAGAAGCTTGGCTTCTAGATGTTGTCACAGTGAATCAGGTACCTTGTAGTCAAAGGTCCTTCATTCACATTATTTTTATGCTTTCAGCAAACCAAGCAGAAAAGGCATTAGTTCAGATTATTTTACTTAATCTTTTATCTTTTTAATCCAGATGTGTTTTTTTCAGGTTTTGGGTTGTTTTCAATGTAGCAACCAGTCATAACAGATAAAATCCAAACTATCTGTTAAATCTCTGCCTAAAACACCATAGATTAAAAAGCAACTAGCAGTAATTCAGAAAAATACAGATCTGACCCTCTAAATGACATGCTAATCTGTGTAGGTTTAAATTTTTTTTTTTTTTTTTTTTTTTTTTTACTGAAAACTTGAGAGAAAAACACACATGTTGTTCATATTCTTCATCTACTGTCTAAAGTTTGGTTCACTGGATCAGTTTTCACATACAGGTTGTTTTATTTTAGTCAATTTTTTGGTCTTCATTTGATTTCCTGCCTAGTTCCCTGAGGAAACAAGGCCTACAAAATTGTGTTATCTGCCTCTCTGTCTCACTTTTTGAACTCTTGGCCACCATCAGCCAAATCTGACATAAGGCAAGGGACTCATTGATGTGAAGTTTCCAAGGCCTGCAAAGAGAAATGTGACATCTGTGTTGCTGCCCAAATCTATAGCTAAGCTCAGGGACACAGCGAAGACACAGTGTGTGCTGCAGCCACCTGGCTAGGCAGGTAGGGAAAGAGGTGGGAGTAAGGAGAAAGAGGACAGGCATCCTTTGGAAACTACTCATTGCTGGTTTCTCTATGTAGGAATCAACCTGTTCCTTAACATCCCAAATTTTGAAGGCTGCAGTGTGACTATGGTTCAAACAGTACATCCCAAAGGAAATTAAACTGGCAGAATACCAGTATGTTTTTGTCAATACAAATTAACCTATGCTGCATTTTTTAATTAATTGCAGTATCTAGCCTCTTTTTATTCACTGAGGTCACTACAGTTTCAACATCAATAGTAAGAGAGAAAATCCTGACATACAAGTCAAATTCTTTTGTCCCACAAGCAAACAAAACAACTGCCAAAACTGTGTGATGCTGTTGTACACTTTTTATATCAAAATACTGCAGTTCTTATATGGAAATGAAGGCAGACTTGACTTTTCAGTAAGAATGTCCTTGCCAGCTTATTTCATTACCTATTTCTGTTCTTTTAGTCAAGTTGCATAAAATCAGTTCACATGAAGATAATACTAAAATGTATTTAATTTTCATATGATCTCTTGTATGAAAATGTACAAAAAAACCTAGGTGGGTAGGAAGCAGGAAGGGGAATAAGGGCTGGAAGTTATTTATATGGTAATTTTCCTTTATCTGAAGTATATTTTAATATAATGAACATTTGCAAACAGTAACGAGATTAGTACAGAGATACTGAATAATACAAAGGATCATGCCCCAAATTATCCTAAATTATACTTGGAGTAACACTGAGGACCACAGAGACAACCTGATAGGCTTTTGTGTAACTTAGGGCACAATTTAATCTATTTATCTCTAGCAGAACTATTCATTATGAACACAATTTTCTATAAATCATGTTGGACTTGCAGGCTACATTTATCTGATAGATAGATAGATAGATAGATAGATAGATAGATAGATAGATAGATAGGCAGGCAGGCAGGCAGGCAGGCAGGCAGGCAGGCAGGCAGGCAGGCAGGCAGACAATCCCAAAGAAAATTAGCTATATTCTCTGAATTACAACTGAGCTACGATGGTGCACCAAAATAGAATATACCACATTCTGAAAGAGCTAAGTTAAGTAACAGCAGTGTATGCGGTGTAAAAAAAGCATTCTGACCAAACAAACAGGGTCATACAGCCCCTAGACTTCAAGTAGCAACCAATGCAAGATTCAGGTTTACAGATAACAGTTAGCTCCAAAAGGGGAGAGAAAAAGGAAGATGATGAATGCTGTCTTGTCACATCTTTATGTTGTATTAAATATTTGAAGGCATTTAATTATAATGTTGTAATACCAATGTTTTGAAGAACCCTTTGCCATCTCAAAGTCTTTGCAGCTCTAGAAAACTGTGTCAGGTATCAGAAATGTTTCCCAGATGTTGAAGTCAGAGTGTCACTGGCTTATATCAAAGTAGATGTCAACAGTGTTCTAGAGGAAACTTGTGCCTGAGCTAATTTGCTGTCAAAACTAAATTTAACTGAAAATTCTTTGATCAATGTTACTGAACTAACCCAGCATCTGAAAAGAACACTTTGTATCTCTCAGTGGTCTGTGAGAAAACAAAATTGTGCAGCATCAAATAGAAGTGCCAGAAGAAAATTGTACATTGCAAAGTATCGCTTTCAGCAGTACAAGTAGTACAATATAGTTACAGAAGTGCATTAAATGCATCGGTTAAACAGAGAGTTTGGGCTCTCAAAATGCAGCTGAACTTCAGCTTACTAGAAATTGGCTGTCCTGTACAGCCACAGCTGGCAAGCCTGTATATACCAGTATCTGCAAGGAATGCTGTTGCCTTAGGAGGCCAACATGGTGCTGTATTCCAAATGAGCAACACATTCTGTTACATGGGTAGATTATGCCTTTCTGTCATGACTGACATCTGCATCAGTTTCCCTCAGTGGGAAATGTGGAAAAATGGAAAAAATGCTTCTGGCTCCTTAAAAGATGAGGGCACTTTACCATAAAAGTGGATTAGTTTGATCAATGGGAAGGCATCATGATGACAATGGTAAATCTGTGTGATGACAGACAAGGGAGTATCAGTTTTATTTTAATGAACGTGATGCCTGCTTCTGTGTGCATATTCATTTTTTCGGGTTATTTGCTACTTTGTCATTAAAGAAGATATAGAGGCAAGGGACGGGAAAAAAAGAAATTATGCTTAACTGAGAAGAAACCTAGAATATGAGAGGAAGATTTATCAAGCTGAGAGAAACTGACAGCACAATATCAGTGAGGCCTTGTGTGGGGTATGGACTGTATCTGTCCTAACTCTGGCCTGGAAAGTATGCTGCAACAGAAGCACTGATCTGTCAGGTGTAATCTAGGTTAAGTACAGACATGGTGCAGAGATGTTACAGTTCTGGAGCCCTGTTGAGACTTCGGAGTTTGGATGTAACTCTTGAATTAATGTGCATTTCCTGAGTCTAAATCTGATCTAACATGGCATTGCTTTGACCTGTGTGGGTTTGATAGTTTGGGATTCTGCAAGATCAAGCACTGAATCTGCAGCAAGTGGTCTATCACTTGGCTTGCAAAATAGTCAAGGTCATAAATACCAATGCATGTTTACATAAAGAATGGAATAAAACAGCAAGCATATGTAAGATAGTTTACAAATAAAACTCACTTGTATAAATCTTTTCTTGGAGGAGTGTGCACCTTTTGGCCAATACTCACACTTTTTATTTTAAGAAGTTGCTACTGTGCCTCAACATTCCAACTGCCTTTCACAGCATTTTCAGGGAAAACTCTTGGAAATGCCATGTCCATGGGGACTACAATGTATTACAGCTATAAATCAGGTAAAAGTAGTCCAGAGACATCAATGAAAACAGTCCTGGAGGAGGATCATGTCTTGCTTTCTCAAGGAGAAACTGAAAAGCAGATCTCATTTCAAAAGTGTGTACTCTGGAGTCTGGAAACAATAGTCATAGAAGGGTCATCCTACCTTTTAGAGAGGATCTGAGTGTTTTGTTGGGTTATTAGGAGATGATATTCAGTAACACATGTCAGTTTTATTTACTGAAACCGTTACAAACCGAACATGGTACTTAGGGAAATAAATTAACCAGGGAAGTGGAACAACATTCAAAAATATACAGCTACATTTATCAATAACTACGTTTGAAACTTTCATGTTCATTTTTTATTATTAAGACATGCATTTCTTAGTTCTGAGTAGAATTCTCATTTTGTGGAGTATTTACAGGTCTTGATGCAACTGTGCAGCTCTTAAGAAATTACCAAGTTTACAAATTGTGACAGAAAATAGCAAAGACAAAACTTTGTCTGCTTAGAAAGCTTAGGAAAAAAGTTTAACTTCAGAATTTACAAGCCTTTACTTTCTATAAACTGTTTAAAAATGGCTACCTTCTACAAAATCCTGTCAGAAATATTTACCATTTCAGTAGGAGTTCTTTCATAATTTTAATTAATCAAATTGGGAATAGAGTTCCTTTGAATTCTATTTCAATACTTACAAATTGACAAGAAGGAAACTAAGATATACATGAAGAACTGTCTCCTTCAAATGGAAGAACCATGATAAACATTACTGCAAAATAACACTGAATAAAAATGGCTTACAAGTAGAAAAAAAAAAATGTTTATCCCTGTTCTATGGTACATTTACAATCCCAGGTTGACTGGGAACACCAAAACAATGTTTCAAATCACCCATTGAACTGAGCAAATTACAAAATATTTTAAATATGTCCTGAAAAATTAACTACAATAATCTTCTTTTTGGCTCTCCCTTTCACCTTTCTCCATATGCTTTATACCCACCCTTTCCACTTTTCCAGCAAGGATGATTTTGCCTTTGTCCCTGTAACTGCTTGACCTCTATTCATAGCAATCAGTAGAACCCCTCTGACCTCTCTGATCCAGATCTGTGCTCCAGTCAGTCAAGGACACTATTGGATTTGATTGGTTTTTTAGTCAAAGTAAATGCAAACTGCATGAGTTAATAGCTAAGACTAGTCTGAGGAAGCCTGAAGTAAAGCTAGTCCAGGAAGAGCTCTGGAGTTTGTAAAGGCTGATAGTAGAAGATGCTTCTTCAGAGACCAGTGCTATCCAGATATCACATAGGTTCTGGTTTCAGGTGTGAACCTGTTAAAATATTCGGAACCAGTTTGCCCAGCTCCTAGTAAGTACTATATTAATGTGTAAAAGAAGTGGTAATATTTTAAAGATTAACAGTGGTGTATTTTTATTTGCAGCAATCTTTCATAACATACAAATGGCTGTGTTCCTCTTGAAGGACAAAAATGCTCATAGAAAACTCTCTTCAGATTGACTTCAGAATTTGTTATTGCCTTCAGAAGACTGTTTACCACTATCAAAAGGAAAAACCTTCAGAATATATAATTCTGTAATTTTTAAAATTCAAGAACACGGATGTTTGTGCAAATCCTGCTCTTCCTTGGTCTAGGCATGTCAGAAGTAGACTGGCTCTTCTGTGAGGAGGTTTTGTGAGCAAATCCCTGATGGTATATTTTCCTAAGATGACTTGTGATAAATTAACTCTTCTCCACTGAAAGATGCATGATCTATTTCCTTCTCTCCTATCTGCCCATCTTACTTTACCCTCTCTATGGCACTTGTCTGTTCACATAATAATTTCTTTCAGCTCCACAAAAGAGGAGAACACTAACTTGTAAAATGAGAAAGAAAATGAAACGTTCTCTGTTGGGCTGGTTATTTTAGCTCACAGTGTGATCAGAAGAGTAGCAGAGGCAGTGTTCTCCCATGATCCCCCCAACTCATTTGAGACCCCACCAGCTTTCTTTTGGTGAAGACTAGCTGTGTTCTCATTTTATCATTTATATCATCAGTTCTTGCCCTTTACTTATATCAGCACTGAATTAGCTTTCTCTTCTTTCCCAGCTGGTATTGTGACACAAAATTCTTCTCTCACAGATTTTACTCTTTGTTTATTTAACATATTCCTGTCTCAGCAAATCCTTGTCAGTGCTTTCCTTATGTTTGGTTTCCAACAGTTTTATATCTCGGTATTATTTAAAACATTAATATTTAGTCTGAAGAGATGGTAAAATGTGTCTAGGCATGTATTATGAATAAATCCATTGAAGGTTTACACAATTTCTGGCTACAACACAGGTTTAGATTAACATTAAATAAATCAAAGGCTGATTCATTTTCAAAAAAAGATAACTGCTGAACTGATGGAAGAGCTTGTGTTAGTTTTTCAAAGCTTTTGGAAAAAAAAGAGTAAAATATAATGCAACTTTCTGTTATGATACAGGCATTTTAAAAAAAGCAATAATATCTCAGTAATGGATTACTAAGGTTTCCAAAGACTCCAGCTTTGATTTAATCATTGAACTAACCAACATTCACCCAATATGGTCCAGCAAATAACATCTAATATCTTTTAAAACTCTGAACTACTTTTTCAGAATAGAGCCTCTTTGAAAGCCAGGCTCAGTTGTTTGTGCCAGACAGAGATGAACAGGGATTGCCAACCGCAGGGTGAGTGATGCTGTGGAAGGTGCAGGCCAGCAAGCAGCAATGAGATAATGCCATCTGGACCCCAGCACATCCTCAATTTTCTGTTTGCCAGAACATGGGTCAGCCTGGGTACCACCACCTGCAATCCACCATCCCTTCCCCATCCCCACGGGGCCCTGTTGGCCCTGGGGGAGTGTCACACAGCCAGGCTCTATCATGATGGGGAGAAAAAGGTTTTCCTTCATGCTGAGAGTGAGTGAAAACGTTTTTGGGGCCCTGTAACCTACAACAGGTTGCCAGGCAGCTGTTTGGAGTCCCCTCCTGTTGCTGGGGTTGCAGGCACAGCCAAATTTGTGTTTCTTCATGTCTCCCTTTCCATGAGCTGGGACCAGAAAAATGCTGCCATGGAGTTTTGGGGAGCTAACTTCAAGGGGGTGATAATGACAGATGTCCTAGCTGCTGAGAGTTTTGGTATTTAATCTTTCTCAGAAGCCTGCCTCCTTCTTCATTTTTGTGGTGAGAGGGAAGTACAATCCAACACTGTAACTGATTAAAAAATAACATGCAGGTAAAACCCAGGAAACCACACACCTATGTAAATTTTTATCCCCTTATTCATCAGTATGTGATACTACAGAATAACCAAAGCTGTGAAATCTACCAGGCTTCATTTGTTTAAAATCTCACATGTGAAAGAAAATCTCACATATTATTTTTAGGAAAAATGTTTCTATTTATTTTAAGAAATACTCTATATCCTGAGATTCATATCTTCAAGAACTGCAGGAATGGCCAAACTGGTGGGTTTTGCAACTTGAAAAGACAATACTTGGATCACAAACTGAAGTTATTCTTGCAGAAATACGTCCAATTTTAACACTTTGGAAACACATCTGCTTTTTGCATTAGCCACTTAAATATGCAGCACTTCTTAACAGAGTTGTAGAGTTGTGTTGTACTTGTGGGCGAAAAAGCAAAAATAGAAAAAACTTCTTCTTGGAGTTAAAAATATTGAAGGCAGCTGTGCATTCAATTTTCCTAGAAGAAATCAAAGTTCTCATCACACACAAGGAATGAAGAACTATTCCAGTGTAGAAAACTGCATTGTGTCAATCTAAAAGCAATTCTTTGGGTATGTGGATTGACTGAACCTGTTTCTTGGAGCTGTGTGAATGACTAAGTTTTCAGCTCATAAGCCAAACCAAGCCCAACAATAATTCTAAAATGTATTTCTGATTGACTTAAATTTGTTCTATATATTCATTTGAGATCAAGCAAAACATTTATAGATAATCAGAATCAAAAAAAAATCTCAACTGCAAAGATTATTGGAGTATATGTTATAGGTTGTAAAATAGAATCAAGAAGCAAAGTCAAAATTGAACTTTCAATTTAAGTTATTTTAACTCTTGAGCATTATCTTATTAGTATTATATATCATGGTTAGTTTTGGTGTGCAAACTTCTTATGGCTCTGACTGTTCATCCTTGAACTATATACCAGTTCATTCCCAATCTAGTTCTACCTATGTTGGCACTCTCTTGTTTTCATGCTGAGATTTGTGTGCTAAATATTTTTAAATGAGCTTTTGTCATACGTATAGCTCTTCTCCACTCCTTTCCATTTGGCAATATTTTTTTCTGCACTAAACCATTCAGATTCTCACATTAATACGGCACGTTAAACAGTGGCAATGACATTAAAAGAGAACTGTATGGAATATTAATTTGGGGGTTAAATTGCATTGAACTTCTTTGGTTTCATGTTTCTACAAAAATGTATTTAATTTTCTGCCTACACAGTACCTTCAGAGAATCCTTTTCAACATCCCTCTTACTGACCACCAGCTATAAGAATTCAGAATAAAATAATGTGATGTATAAAAAGATGGAACAGCTTGGGACAGTGTGCTATGGCAAGATAATGGATAACATTTATTAAGTACATTATATGTATCAATTCAATATCAGGGTACTGATTCTTATGACCCAGAAAGCTGTCTTCCCTTTTATATCCTAACACTTTTCTGACCTTCTGCCTGTGGTCTCTTTTCTGCTAATTTCTTTGTGGGTGGGTGTTTGATTTGTTGGGTTTTTTTAATGTTTTTTTTTCACCTTGATATTTGATTGAAACAGTTTTCTGCATCCAGGTTTATTTACTGTCTTCATTAATGCTTTGCAAGGGGATTAAGCTGTTTCAATCAATCAAATCTGTGATACTCGGCATTCCAGCTTTAGTCTTTATGCTTGTTTATAATTTTTTCTGACCACCACAAATATTATAAGGAAGTAAACATTTTTTGCAGTCAGAACAGTTGAATAGAAAGCACAGGCTATTTCTCTCATGGCTGAATAAATTATATCATAATTAAAAGAAAATATATTTTTTTAAAATTACTTGTTTGAAGGATCAACTCCCAGAAAGGAACAGGGCAAAAACACACCATGGGGGTGCGGGGGGAAGACTGAACAGCAGTCAAAAATATGGTTTCCCTCTCATATGCCATCACTGTAACCCCTGTAACTTCTTTTTTAGGTTGTCTTAGGGTGAAAATCACTGTAAATTATCATGATGCCTAAGCATACATAACATTAATCTCAGCACTGTCATATACATCTGTAGAGTTACAAGCACTGTGAACCATATTATTCATGACAGTCTACTGGGAGAGGGTCTAACATGTTTTTTAATGGAGACATTTACAAAATCTATTGCAACATAATTGCAATGTCAGCCGATCTATCCAAAAAGGTTCTACCAGGCTGTGACATAGCGACTAAGAATATGGTATTGCCTCATAACTTTTAATAAGTTATTACTAGAGTGAGTAAAATTTTTATAAGTTGAACCTGAGAAAAACTTACTCATTTTCACCTACGCATGTTCATATAATTACATGCAACAGTTTTATCCAAGTAAATAGAAAGAATAATACCTGTACTAATTTAATCTTTGTTCACACGGAACTCTCTACTGGAATGGGAAAAGAGACTGCTTTTTGCAAAGTAAGTGAACAAGTCACAAGATATTTATTCAAAGGTTTTCGGTAAAGACACTTAAATAAAATAATATTCCTGATGATGGGCCTTACACAAAAGAGCTATTCTGGTGAATCTCAAGTATCTTAGTGGCTTGTGTCATATATAGTATTCTTTAGATATATGAAAATACTCTGAAAGCAATGGATTAAAGTGTGTACGTCTGTAAATGAGCTCAGTTGTAAGATTTCTTTGGCTTTAAACAACAGAAATCTGAAAGAAAACAGACCACTAGTAATGTTTTCTGAGTTTGTTAAGAAGAGATGCAGTCTCTTCAAATTCTATCTGAACAGCAGATAGAGGTAAATGAAACTTGATTCAATATGTCTGTTGAAGCTGTACACACTTAATAGTGCAACAAACTCCTTTTCTTTCCCCCCATATCTACTACAGTGGCATCAGCAATTTAAAGACAAATTCACATCTTGGAGTGCAATTAAACTAAGTTGAAAAACTAACCTTGATATTTGGCCATACTATTTGCTCCACAAGTAAATTGTCTCCCAGACATTTATGCTAAGGCAAATGGCATTGGAAACTGGTAATTTTGAAAAAAGAAATTAAAAAATGAGGTGTTCTAATAGTTCTACAGAATCTAGAATAGGAACTGAGTCACTGAATTACCTGGTGGTAATGATTCATGTTATGAAGTGAAAGATTAACCTAACACTCTTTGGCCCGTTTCCCTTTCTCTCTCTCTCTCTCACACACACACACACACATACATATCTTGGGTATGGTATATGAAGACTCCTCTGCACATTTGGTTTCACTTCTTGCAAGGGCATATGCTCACTTTGTCCATTCCATTATCTTATTAACTGTGAACAGCTGAACTGTATTAAATTCACAGTTTGATGGCCTCTTCATGACTTTGTAGGGCAGAAGAGGATTTAATTTTAGATCTATGTCCCCAAAAGAACGAAGAAAGAAAAGGGAGGAAAAAGTATTTCAGGTATTAAGGCCCAGATTCTCAAATCTTCAGTTGTGCCTAATTTTCACTGAAATGTTTAAATTTAAGTGTATTGTAAGACTTAAAAAATCTGGATCTAAACAACACATCTGCAAAAACATTACACTGCAATCTTACAGTTTTCTTATGCTGTAACGCATACTTACTGTGAAGATTATACACTAACTCAGCAGTGTCTAGGAGATGGTGGGCTAAAAATTTCCAATTATTTTGTCTTTTTTTTCTTTTTATTTTTATGAACTACTTCACAGCCTGGTATACAGAAGTGTGTTTTCACGTAGATTGTACAGATTGTGCATAGTTTTTGCTTTATGCCAGCCATTTGTATTTCCAGAATGATAGTCATGCTTGTCTTTTACTTTCTTCTTTTATTTTCTCATTTTTTTTTTTTTCCCCTTCTTAAAGAGAGATAAGCCCCATTTGGGTAAAATAAAGTTCTGCTCTCTTCAAGAAGAGGTACCTAAAGTCCCCGTGGCATATCTATCGTCACTAGTGTGACAATGTCCAATGCCCCTCATGTACAAGAGCATCCTCCAGGGAGCATGAGTGACCAAGAGCACAGCGACCAGGGCAGGCAAACATGTCAGAAGGGCGTGGTACATCAGTCTGCGCTGCGGTTCACGCACTGCAACACGTGCAGGTAAGGCGTGTGGACAGGGCATAGTCACTCTCCTGGCTCTAGAACTTACTTAGCTAGTTGTCATCTCATCATCCTCCACAAGTAGACTGAGCTGTGGTCTCCACTCGGTTCAAAACCACCACCAGAAAGAACGTGGTGGCCCAGACGGAGCTGCCACGCAAACATGCAGCGGTCCAGGTCCCGGGCTGCAGGGAGTGCCTGAGCCTGTCAATCCTGCCGGAGGGCAGCAGTGAAATCACTCATGGGCGCTGCGATCAGATGGATGACCTGCTCAGCCTGGTGGAGGAACTCAGAGAAGAGGCTGAAAGATTAAGAAGTGTTAGGGAGTGCGAAAGGGAAATTGGTTGGTGGAGTGGCACCTTAGCACCCTTGAAGCAAAAAGAGAGAATGGAAACTCCAAAAGAGGCAGGCGATCCCTCACCCTCTTGTTATGAGGCAGAAGGAGGGGACCTAAGAGATGAGGGAGACTGGAAACTGGTCCCTGCTCAGGGAGACAGGAAAATCCCCTCCTGACGTCCCTCACCTTCCATGGTGCCCCTTCACAATGGATATGGGGCCCTGGAGCTTGTGAATGAAGCAGGGAAGGATGCAGAAAATGAGCCAGATAAAGAGGAAGATGAAGGTCCACCAAGGCCAGGTCACCCTAGACCATGTATTAAAACCATTTCTAAAAAGAACCTCAGAAGGGTCATTGTAGTGGGTGAATCCATTCTGACAGGTGTTGAAGGCCAAATATGCAGACCAGACCCGCTTCATAGGGAAGTCTGCTGCCTTCTGGGGCCTGGTTAAAGGATCTCATGGTAATATTCCCCACTCTAGTGAGACCCAAGGACTACTACCCTTTTTTGGTTTTTCACATAGGTAGTGATAATATTACCAGGAGTAGTCCTAAATGAATGAAGAGAGATTTCAGGGCCTTGGAGAAACTGGTTAAGGGGTCAGGGTCACAAATAGTGTTCTCCTCCATCCCTTCAGTTGCAGGGATGGGTGAGGAAGATTACAGGAGAACTCAACAGATGAACTTGTGGCTCTGAGACTGGTGTTACCGGCAGGGCTTTGGGTTTTTCAATTATAGGTTAGTATCCAGGACACCAGAACTTTTGGCAACAGGTGGAATGCACCTGTCCCAGAGGGGGAAAAGGATATTGGGGCAGGAGTTAGCTGGGCTCATTGAGAGAGCTTTCAACTAGATTTGAAGGAGGAAGGGGAAAAATCTGAAACTCACAGATGTAAGCCCCAGGAAGATTACCAGAGTTTGTGGGATAGTGTGCCACGACGATCCTCTCCCTGCCATCTCAGTGGCGGCAAGGGATGGAGAAATGCAGCACAACAAAGATGCAAGGGATATTGATTCATCAGTAACCGTGGTAACACCTGTGAAAACTCAGGCTGGAATTAGGACCTCTAAATGCAAAAAGGTGCTGGAGACATCAGCCCATCTGAAGTGCATTTATACCAATGCACACAGCATGGGTAACAAACAGGAGGAACTTGAAGCCATGATGCAGCAGGAAAATTAGAATGTAGTGGCTATTACAGAAACATGGTGGGATGTCTCCCATGACTGGAGTGCGCCAGTTGATGGCTATAAACTACTTAGAAGGGATAGACAAGGAAGGAGAGGTGGTGGGGTGGTGCTGTATGTTAGGGACTGTTATGATTGCTTTGAGCACAAGTATAGTGAAGACAGGGTGGAGTGTCTTTGTGTTAGAATCAGGGGGAAGGCCAACAGAACAGATGTCATAGTGGGAGTCTACTATAGGCCACCCAACCAGGACAGAGAGGTGAATAAAATATTCTATAGGCACTCAGGAGAAATCTCATGATCACTTGCCCTTGTTCTTGTGGGAGACTTTAACTTCCCAGACATCTGCTGGAAATAAAACACAGCAGAGCAGGACCAGTCTCGGAGATTCCTGGGATGTGTGGCAGATAACTTCCTGAAGTAGGTGGTGAGTGAACCAACCAGAGAAGGTGCCCTGCTGGACCTCCTCTTTGTGAACAAAGAAGGACTGGTGGATGATGTGGCAGTTGGAGGCTGACTATGGCACAGCGATCATGAAATAATAGAGTTCTCTATTCTGAGAGAGGCCAGGAGAGGGGGCAGCAGAACTGACATCCTGGACTTCCAAAGGGCTGACTTTGACTTGTTTAGGCAACTGCTTGACAGAATCCCTTGGGACATGGTCCTGAAGGGTATAGGGGTCCAGGAAGTCTGGGCACTCTTTAAGAAGGAAGTCTTAATGACTCGAACAGGCAGTCCCCAGGTGCTGTAAGAGAAGCCGATGACAGAGAAGACCACCCTGGCTGAACGGGGAGCTTTGGCTGCAACTCAGGGGGAAAAACAGAGTTTATGGCCTTTGGAAGAAGGGGCTAGTGACTCACAGTGATTACAAAGATGCTGTGAGGCTATGCAGGATAGAAATCAGGAGGTCTAAAGGCCAGCTAGAAATTAATCTGGCTTCAGCAGCTGAGGATAACAAATGTTTCTACAAGTACATCAACAACAAAAGAAAGATCAGGGAGAGCCTCCATCCCCTACTAGACACAGGAGGAAACATGGCAATGAGTGATGAAGAAAAGGCTGAGGTGCTTAATGCCTTCTTTCCCGCAGTCTTTAATAACAAGACTAGTTGTAGTGAGGGAATCCAGCCTCCTCAGCCAGAAGACAGAGACTGGGAGAACGACCCCCCTGCATTCCAGGAGGAGATAGTCAGTGACCTACTGCATCACATAGACATACACAAGTCCATGGGACCAGATGGGATACACCCGAGGGTGCTGAAGGAGCTGGCTGGGGTGCTCGCCAAGGCGCTTTCCATCATTTACCAGCAGTCCTGGCTGAGTGGGGAGGTCCCCACAGATTGGAAGTTGGCAATATGATGCCAATATATAAGAAGGGTCAGAAGGATGATCTGGGAAATTACAAGCCTGTCAGCTTGACTTCGGTGCCTGGGAAGCTGATGGAGCAGCTCATCCTGAGTACCATCACACAACACATGCAGGACAACCAGATGATCAGGCCCAGTCAGCATGGGTTTATGAAAGGCAGGTCCTGCTTGACAAACCTGATCTCCTTCTACGACAGGGCGACCTACTTATTGGATGAGGGAAAGACTGTGGATGTTGTCTACCTTGACTTTAGGAAGGCCTTTGACACTGTTTCCCACAGCATTCTCCTGGCAAAACTGGCTGCTTGCGGCTTGGATGGGCACACATTTTGCTGCGTAAAAAACTGGCTGGATGGCTGGACCCAAAGAATTGTGGTGAATGGAGTTAAATCCGTTTGGTGGCCGGTCACAAGTGTGTCCACCATGGGTTCAGTTTTGGAGCCACTCCTGTTTAACATCTTTATTGATGATCTAGACGAGGGGATCGAGTGCACCCTCAGTAAGTTTGCAGATGACACCAAGTTGGGTGGGAGTGTTGATCTGCTCAAGGGTAGGGAGGCTCTGCAGAGAGATCTGGACAGGCTGGAGCAATGGGCTGAGGCCAGCTGTAGGAGTTTCAATAAGGCCAAATGCCGGGTGCTGCACTTGGACCACAACAACCCCCAGCAGCGCTACAGGCTTGGGGAGGAGTGGCTGGAGAGCTGCCAGTCAGAGAGGGACCTGGGGGTGTTGATTGACAGCCGGCTGAACAGGAGCCAGCAGTGTGCCCAGGTGGCCAAGAAGGCCAATGGCATCCTGGCTTGGATCAGAAATAGTGTGGCCAGCAGGAACAGGGAAGAGATCTTACCCCTGTAGTCAGCACTGGTGAGGCCGCACCTCGATTACTGTGTTCAGTTTTGGGCCCCTCACTACAAAAAAGACATTGAATTACTCGAGTTTGTCCAAAGAAGGGCAATGAAGCTGGTGAAGGGTCTGGAGCACATGTCTTACGAGGAGCGGCTGAGGGAACTGGGGTTGTTTAGTCTGGAGAAGAGGAGGCTGAGGGGAGACCTCATTGCCCTCTACAACTACCTGAAAGGAGATTGCAGAGAGCTGGGGATGAGCCTCTTTAACCAAGTAACAAGCGATAGGACAAGAGGGAATGGCCTCAAGTTGTGCAGGGAAGGTTCAGACTAGATATTAGGAAGTATTTCTTTCCAGAATGGGTTGTTAGGCATTGGAATGGACTGCCCAGAACAGTGGTAGTGTCCTCATCCCTGGAGTTGTTTAAGAGTCGGGTTGACATAGCGCTTAGGGATATGGTGTAGTTGGGAACTGTCAGTGTTAGGTCAGTGGTTGGACTGGATGATCTTCAAGGTCTTTTCCAACCTAGACAATTCTGTGTGATTCTGTGATATATTCTGTGGATGCCAAACCGAGGCTAGTTTAGTCGTAAATGTTCTATCTAAAGCTCAATTTGCCACTGGATATATGTCTTTTGATTTTTTTCATGATACATGATATCGGCACTATGCCTTCAACCTGTAGAGGCTAATAATTCTCTTCTCAAAGATGTTATATAACACAAATAAGAGTGTTTAGATCATCCATTCATGGCACTAACAAAGCTTCAGTTGTATCAGCAGTAGACCTGAAAATGTCACAAACACGACCTTAGATTCTGTATTATTCTGTAAAGCTTTCTAGTTAATTTTTTCTTGTGAAGTGCTTAGAATGATGTGAAAGTTTTAAATGGATTCCCTTTCCTGTTTACAGTGAGTTGGGAAACAGTTGTTAACTCAGAGTAGTTAATTCTGGATGTTTACTTGGAAGATTGTGCTTCAGAGAGAAGGAAAGGAAACTTTGATGAAACCTGAATAGTTGTGCAGAAATTTGTAATGCACATACGCCATCCCTATTGTGAACTTGCAAAACTGTTTTGGGTGTGATGTTCTCCTTTCCAAAAATAACTCAAACAATTGGAGAATTGTATATGTTGGGCATCAGTATGAGACGTAACTTGAGTCTACTAAAGAGCCAAACATCCTGCATTTTGCCCTTTAGTCCTCTTGTCCATTCGTACAAGCCAGAAACTCATATAAATAAATTAGAGAAGACTTGACTCAAAATATAACACAGCTGTATGTATTTTTACACATTCTGTTTTAGGGAGATAGGAAAGAAAGGAATTGCTTGTATTTTCATGATCAATTAAAAAACATATCTTCCTAAGAGAAAATCTACTATATTCCAGTCCATTTATTGTGATTTAGCTTTTGGTATAGGGAAGAGAATATAATATTTTCAATAGATTTAGCACATTAATTCAGAATCTTTGCTTAATTTCCTGAAATGTGGCCCAGCCTTTTCTGGACATTCATTTTTCAGTAAGGAAAATAAGGCTGTTCCTCAGATTACAGAACATACAGAAGAAATCCCCCTTGTTTCAGTGTGAAACTGTAAGGTACATTATAAGAATAAGGAGAATAATTTTGTGAAATGGTCAGTTCTCCACAGTACTATTTATCTAGCAAAATAAAAATTAAGACAGCACAGTTCACTCACCAGACCAGAGACAGTAAAATACAGAACATTGAGTTTCATTAGGTTCAAAGCAGACATGAAAACTCCAATGTTAATGTAAGTAAAAGTAAACATACAAAAAGTGACATAGCTTTGTAGGGTGCAGTTTGTGTTGCTTCATGTCAGTGTTAATAGTAATGAAGGTAGATAGGAAAACTCTGGTAAATAAGTACAATGGGAAAAACTTAAGAATTCTCCTCTTATTACTGTGTGATTTCACTGGGGCCAAGTACCTTGCTGGATAAGGGTGCAGACATCTCAGCTGCTGAGTGAGTAAAGAGCCCTGATAATATCTGTGTTCTGATTAATCTGGCTGTGTTTATCCTTTTGGAGGAAACAGGTTGAATGTTCCCATCATAAGAAGCTTAACAAAAAAACATATTAAGTGAACCACATAGGGGAAATCAAGACTCCCAATGCCAATCAGTTCAAACAAATTAGGGTTTGCAAACTGAAGTAAAGAGAAGTGGGCCACTGCTGTTTGCATTTCAGTAAAACACCTAGTCCATTCCACAATCCCAGAGGCTGAATAAAAGCTGTTTATTCAGAGAGGCCCTGAGGCTGACTCAAGTCTTTTACAGTTGCAGAGCTACACGGAAAAGGCCAATGGTTCCTTAGAGGCACATTTCAAAGAAATTCAGGATTTATGCACACAAACATTATTTAAAGTGCAAGTTCTGCTCTGAAAGTCATTGCATAAGAACAGCACAGAATAACAGGATTTAATACTTATTACTTCAAAGCATACTATATGTTGAATATCAGCTGTGTCTAAGTATTCAAAATATCTTCCTGCCACCAGTTGTTTAAGATACTATCTTTCCTGTCTTCCTTGGTAAGAAATGTGCAGCTGGAACTAGTTAAAAATTTTACTGATTAAATGTATGCCATCAAACTCTTCCTATATTTCATTGACATGGCTGAACAAAAAGACTGAAAGGTAGCAACATCTTTCTATTTCTCCTTCCCAAGATAAAAATCAAGTGCAAATCCGTATATTTATCAAGAACAAATTAATGCAACATTTCAAGATTTTTTTTTGATAGATATCTTATTTGGTTTGGTTTTGTTGGCAATTTCTCCCTTTCGTGTACAACACTATGCTCAATAGGCTGATCAACAGTCCCTGGACTCTTAACATCCCTAGGGAGTTCACACAGAGCAAAATGAGTGCAAAGACTGGTTTAGGGTATTGAACTCACGAAAATGCTTCAGAATCTGTGGACGCCAAACTTGGGGTAGCTGGACTTCAATTATCAAACTGTACTGGGTGTTCAAGATGCCTGGTAAGAACCTGGTACTTGAGGCAGTGAAAGCTAAAGAAATTTCAGAGCTGGGTGCTAAGAACTGATTATGCTCTAGAAACCTCATGCCTGCAACTTTTTGAGAGGAAATATCTAAATAAACAGAAGTGAAAGAATTCGAGTTTTTTATGCTCCAGACACACATGAGACCACACTGAAATGTTAAATCTGTTGACTGGAAATTTGTGCTAACTGACATAGATCTTCCTGTTCAGAACATTTGTCTGTAAAGAGAAGCTAATATATCTTCTTGTCAAAGATGTACCAAACAAAAGGGTGAGGTACAAATATGTATCATGTATCAATATATATTTGTGATTGAAGGAAAAAAAAAAAGGAAGGGGGACAGTTAAAACATGAGTGTAGCTATTAACTTATGTCCCATGTAAAAACTGATGATGAGACTAGCTTAATTTGCCCCACCATTAGACTGTAATATGATCTCTCATGAGATTTGCACTAATAACCACTATAATGTCTTGTCTGCCTGGAGATATTGTTTTCTCAGTTTATTCTGCTTTGAGTTTGTGTTATGCAAAAAGGAATTACGAAGAGCAATTTTGCAGTTTAAAGCTGTTGGTTGAAAATGCAGCTGCCCATGTAATCTGACATCTTTGGTCAGCTTGCATCAACTGCAAGCCTCTCTTTCCATAAAAAAGTGAAAAAAACCCTGCACTAGCAGATATAGAAATGGCTGATGGAAGGGACAACAGTTTCCAGGCAAATTACCACAATGCACAGCAAATGATACTGGCATTTTAGAAAAGGTGACAAAATCCATATTAGACAAGGCCTCATTCCATTCTGACATGGCTGATGTAAAACAACAAGGGGCAACACTGGCTGCCATTTTTTATTTCATTAGTGATCTCTAAAAAAATCTTAGAAGCATAATCTCATAAAAATGATCACAAAAATACTGTCTTTTGATTTTCTGCCTTTATTTGTTTATTTATTTATTTAATTATGTATTTCCTGGTAGCATCATGCTTTACAAAATTAACAATCTGCCTGCAGAAGCAGGGTGTTTTATTTGCTTAAATTTGGCAGGGCTACCTTGCAGTTCACTAGTTTTATGTGAAACAAATACCTCTTTGACTCTCTAGCTGCTAGCATACTATACCACACTGATCAAAGACTAGCTAGTAGTAGACGAAATTGTCAGTGTTCTTTTGACATAATGTAGATGCAGGTGTCTGTAGCAAAATAACAAGTAAATAAAACTTGATCCAAAACCCAATAAAGTCGGCTGAAACATTCTCATGGAATACAATGATCTCTGCCTGATGCATTACAACCTCTGAATAACCTTTGTCTGCATGAATTCTGCATATCAATGAAAAAACTGGTAGTGTTATTGAACTACCTTTGTCTGAGTGTGAATCCTGCAAAAACACAAGTGCAGCAAAAAAAGGAGGCATGAATATCTTGAACTCCACAACCACTGTGTAAGTGGTAATGAATGCACTATGAAATTTTCTTGGAATAAGTCTCATGTATTTTTCTAGGTTGGAAGATGATATATATTTTCATAAACATCTGAAAGTAATTCGGGAACTAAGTAATGTGAAAAAGTTATTCATTCAAGTAATTAAAAGAATTCTATTTGTGGCACAAATATGGTTATATATCATAAATACATAATGGCATATTACATATAAAATGATGTAAATAAAACCATAAAATTAAAATCAGACATAGTTTGAGATAGCAATTTTTTGCTATTCTTGCTTCTTCTTACAAAAAATTAAATCTATGGAAAGTAAAAACTATTATTATTTAATGAAGCTACCTATTGTTAAGCCCCACAAATTTTTGCTCCTGACTAGATCACAGTTTGGCAATGTTTGCTTTTCAATCCATTTGAAACTGAATTTGTTTATAATTGCTGGGTGGTTTCATGTAGAAGATATTTGAGAATTTTGCTCTATTCTATTTTAAATGTTGTATGCTTCCCAGTAATCATTAACCTTGTAAACACCCACATCATTACCACTCTGAGAAACATTATTTTTTAAATCAGGACAAGTTCTCCGTATTATACATTCGCATATATGCAGTTGGCAAATGACAAGGAAAGAAAATTATCCATTTTTGCTATTATGACTGTAGAGGAGAATCCCTTTATCCATTCATGAAGTGGATAAGGTTTCCTTGGGAGGTAAGAAATTCTTCCCTAGTTCCTGCAATCATCTAGCAGAAACCCAGAAAGCATGTTAATATAAAATGAATAAAAATAGTCATAGGAACTTGAGGGACAGAAAATGGGAGCTTGTGAATATGTAGATAAGATGAGAGGAAAAATATGAAAGTCATAGTGCAACAAAAGTAAAACAGTAAAGTTCAAAGAAAATTGTTTCTTTTAGGTTTCAAATTCTGCATGGGCTCACATGATGGTATAATAAGAAGGTCAGCAATGCACAAAAGTAATTTTATAAAATTTAAGCACTGGACATGTTATTAAAAAGAGTACTGAAACCTCCCTCAAATTGTTTTACATTTTATTAAAGCAATTGATATGTCTTCAATCAATTCCTGAGTTCCTTCTCTTTCCAGCAACAGCTCTAGCTGTTATGGGACAAGGCATGGATCACAAAATAGGTGATATTCAAGATATGCTACATAAGTACATAATCTATGGAACAAGTCACTGGTTTTTTATGTGAATTTACTTATTCTTTCTTAGTAGGTGATAGATGAAGATAATAACATTTTTCTTTTAGACATGAGCACTCAACAATTTTTTACTTAGTTTTAGTATGTGCCACATAAAGGCAGAGTTTAGCCAAGATTTCAGACACTGTCCTTGAGTTCAAAGAGACTGGCTAATTATCTTATTATGGACCCTATTTTTAGTAAATATTTCCTACTTCTAATCAAAATTTGAAGACCAGAATTACACACACAAAAAAAGTAAAATAATATGGATAGTGTTGTATTGCTTGGAACTTGGGTCTCACCTTAGAATTAATCTGTTTACACTGACCTTATGCCTAGCATTATCATTTCTTCACAGAAAACAGGGAAATGTTATATCCATGTAAAGCTCGAGCTGCTCACTATCATGTTTAAAATTAGACACAACCCTGAAGCAGGCCTACTGATTAAGAAACTGGAGTTCAGTCAAGTCTGGAACCTTATTTGTTAATTCATTGAAACAGTGGAGACATTTTGACTTAGAGTGGTTGCAGTTCACTTCTAATTAAGATGTTTAAAAATTGCAACCATGAAATGTTTTGATAGAATTGTTTGCCTTCATTTGCATGTATCATTAGACAGTAAAGGATTTATGTTAGGTAATAAGTAAAACATTTGACTTGCAGAATATATAATCATTTATTTTAAAAAGAATATTTACAAAGTTAGAATTTTGTTTTCTATCAATGGTCTTGTTTCTTGTGTTGCTTACCACATTACAAGATTAATTCTCATTATACTAATTGCTTGGTAAGTACATTAGATTCCTTTAAGTTTGCTTTTACTTTTGAATTCATTTTTATACTCTGTTATTTTTTCCCAAATTCAGTCTAATGCTAGAAATAATCTGTGAGAATTTGCATAGAAATTTTTAACATGAAGCACAGAATCATTACCCATTGTTTTAGGCTGTGGAACATATGTTTTCAACTCCTTTTCAATTCAAAAAAGAAAAAAGAAAATGGTTATTAATTCAGGTCTGGAAGTCTAATAAAGTATTTTCTGATATTGGTTTGTGAATCACAGAACATCCCAGGTGGGAAGGGACCTCAAAAGATTTTCCAGTCTAGCCTTTTGTGGGAAACAGAGCCTACATGAAATTATCTACCACACTGTCTAATCACATCTTGAAAATCTCCAGCAATGGGGACTTCACTATGTCCTTGAGGAGGCTGTTCCAGTGAATAACGTTCTCACTGTGAAAGAATGCCTTCTTCTGTCAAGATGAAACCTCTCCCAGTGCAACCTGTACCAATTGTCCTCTGCATGTGACTCCTTGTGAAGGGAGAGCTTCTGTCCTCTTTGTAGCTGCCCTTTAGTACTGGAATACTGTGAGGAGGTCCCCCTGAACCTTCTCCAGGGAGAAAAGATGTAACTGCTTCATACTTTCCTCACAGTGCAGATTCTGTAGCCCTTTGATATCTTCATGGCCCTCCTTTGGACCCTCTCCAGTCTGCCTACATGTTTTTTGAATTGTGGGGACCAGAACTGGACACAGTACTCCAGGTGTGGCCTGATAAGCACTGAGTGGGATGATCACAACTCTATGTCTGCTAGTAACTCTTCTGTGGATGCAGATGCAGCCTAGGATCCATTTTGCCTTTGTTGCTGTAGCAGCACACTGCTGACTCATGTTCAGTTTGTTGTCCGCCAGGACCCCTTAAAGCAAGGCTGCTCCTCAGCCACACTGATTGTAATGAATGATGAAAATCATCAGTTGGTGCTGGAACTTGTCAGATATTAAGGGCTTCTTTCACAGAATCATAGGACCATAGAATCATTTAGATTGGAAAAGACCATTAGGGTCATCAAGCCCAACCATTAACCTAATGCTACCAAATTCACCACTAAACTATGCCTGTAAGTGCCAGGTAGACACATCTTTTAAGTATTTCCAGGGATGGTGACTCAACGACTTCCCTGGGCAGCCTGTTCCAGTGCTTGACAACCCTTTCGGTGAAGAAATTTTTCCTAATATCCAATCTAAACCTCCCCTGGTACAATTGAGGCCATTTCCTCTCATCACTTGCTAGAAGAGACCAACAACCAGCTCACTACAGTCTCCTTTCAGGTCTCCCCTCAGTCTCCTTTTCTCCAGACTAAACAACCCCAGCTCCCTCAGATGGTCCTCCTATGACTTGCTCTCTTAGACCCTTCACCAACTTCATTGCTCTTCTTTTGAAATGCTCAAGCACCTCAATATCTTTCCTGTAGTGAGGGGCCCAAAACTAAACATAGTATTGTGTGGCCTCCCAGTGCTGACTACAAGGCAAAATGAAAGTGAGAACATAATGGTGGTTTGATTTTTTTTTTTTTTTCTTCAGAACCAAAATAGGAAGGTAAAAGAACCAGATGACTACAGAAGCTTGCACAGATCTGGCACTGTCCTCATTTTGAAACATTACAAAATACAAGTTAGTGAACTTGGAAGCAACAGGTTAGATTTTGCAGATAGGAGACTGGTCCTATGACTTCTGGAATCTAGTTGAGCAATATAAACCAAAATACAATCCCGATGTCATTAACAAAGTAGCATGAAACTGGAGGACATTTTGAAATTTAATTTTGACTCAATAACAAAATTTTCTTAGGATTTGTCAGAAGTGATAGGGAACACAAGTTAAGATTTATCTGACACTCATGACTAAAATGACAGGTAGAATCAAATATTATAGGTCCATTGGAGTTAGTTGAGTTATGCATACAGGTTTTGTGAATCTCAGCTCACAAAACTTTTTGAAACAGAACAAACATTTCTTGAAAATGTCAGATTCTAAAATTTTGAGAAAAAAAGGGAAGTAATGCAGCCAAACTTTATGAATCACAAAGAGGGATGGAATGAAGGCCAGTGCCAATTATGATTCTGCCAGTCTTCAGTGACTTTTGACTCAAGAACTTTTTGAAGTCCTTGAACTTTTTGACTTTATTTTACTTGAACCTAAAGGGATTTTTGAACCCATGTAAAATTTTAACTACCATGGTCTCTTGTATCAAAGACTTTTACAGCTGAACTATGTATTGTGTGACTTTTTATTTGTGTTGAACCTTGTATCTGTTAGTTTAATTTAATGTCTTTCTATCTTGTATCAGAAGAATCAGAGAACAATCATTCCTTATTATCTTTGTGCCAAACATATTCCCCTCAGTTGTCTTTTTTTTTTTTTTTTTTCAGGCTGAAGTGTCTTAGGTTGTTTAAAGCTTTTCATATGGAAGTTTCTGGACTAATTTAATCAATCTTGTTGCTCTCTGAACATTTACTTGGTCTTCTATATGTTTTTTGAAGTGAGGAGAACAATATGCTATGTAGTAGTATATTTTTTTCCATTGTATCGCTTTGCAGAAACAATCTTAATATTCTGTTTTCTTTTATGGTTTTTCATGAGAAAATCTTAAGATGAAAAGATGTATCTTTTAGTTGATTGGGTTCTTCTAAACTGCATGTTCACTACTACATGAAGAAAAAAACAGATGTTGTCTCTGGTCACACTTAGACCATATTTCATTAAGCTTTCTTCCATTGACTCCCATGGTATTTATGGCATAACTTCATGCAAAAAAGTTCTTTTTCTTTTACTTCTTCACAGAAGCATGCTCTGTTGATCTGACTGGTTTGGGTCCTCAGACAAGTCTTAAATTCCTCTGCAATGTTAACTCATCCTCTCCTATCTCTGCAAGCCTGGAAAACTTTGGGGTATTGCAGGTAACCCAATTTTAATTCAGAGATGTGGGAAAGCCTTTGGGAGATTGTAAGCTGTAATTGCATTTTACCTTAATTGGTACAATAAAGAGAAGTGGTGGAAAATTTGGACTAAACGGCAATTCATAAAAATAGCTTGCCATTTCCAGAATGTCTGTTCCCTGTTTTTCATCATTCGATTTATTTCTTGAAATGTTTTGTGTTTGATTTTTTTCCAGTTTAACTTTGTAAATCTTCATCTGACATTTCAGGTATTTCTCTGAAATATTTGTATAGCCTGTGTAATTAATCTCACAACCATAAATTTAGTTGCTGTAACACCCCCTTTAGTTCTGAGTGTTCTCTTTAGTGGTGGAGACTCTCTTTACTTCCCTTAATTAACAGTAGCATGGTTTTCCAGCTCCAAACAATATGTTTTCACAAGTTGCTCTCCAAAATGACACACTTTAATCTTGTGTTTGTATCATTTTTAGTTGAATGTTTTAAGGCCTCTAGAAACCACTATGAGCACAGTGTTACTCTACTCTTGATTTAGAAATGCCTTGAAGTTCAGTTAATTTTCACGATCTTCAGCAGTCATAGCGTTCTGGACAAAATTGGAAATAGTTTTTCAGAAAAACTTTTATTTGTTTGTAAAACTTTGTAGACAAACATCTATAAATATGTTGAAAAAGTAAAAAGTTGGAATTCTGTTTCGCTGGCCACTCCAAATTATTTCTTTCTTAATCAGCAAGTAAAATTTTAGGAGACACTTAAATGATAGAGGGAATGAATTTTTTAAAATTCTGCTGTTTCTCACTTTTTGCTTATTACCGTGAGACAGAATCACATTATTGGGTAAAAACTTCTCTTCTACGCCAAGTGGTCTGTTGCTGGATCTGACTATGGACTGTGAACAAATAACATAACAATACCATAATTCATCTTCACATATGAACTAATAGAAAATCTTCAAAGTTCAATGATATTATCTGAAAAGTTTTGTGTTTTCTTTGACATTTTCCTTTTGTTTGTGCTTGCTCATTACAGCTTTTTAAAATTTGGGGTTTTTAAAAAAATCTATTTTTAATAGTTGTGCTTAGATTTCTCTTCTGTTTGTGTGTTTCAAGATTTAATTACATGACATCTTTCCACATAGTAAACTCATTTTTTTAATGTGTTAAGAAGACTATTGATTTTTTTCTAGTCCATGGAGTGAAGTACTAAAAAGAAATGACTCATCTGCTCTCTACAGCAGAGCTTCAGAATAAATTGCTGTAAGGTGGTCAAAGATTTATTTTCAAAATCTTGTTACCTATTGAGTGGTCTCTAAATATTACAATTAATGTAGGAGTCAGTATTTGCACTCCTGAGCATTTTTTCTCAGTTGGCATGAATTCACTGTATTTAATTTAAATAACAAAAATCCTTAAAGATTTTTATAATATGAGTGATCAGGAGAAATCAATCTCAGTGGCCTAGAAATTCTTTTTATGATGAATAAATTCTAGACAAGCATGAATTTGATGTGAGAAATGCTTGAAGATGCTTTCCTTTGATCATTTTTAAGCAGCCAAGTGTTTGTTAAATATTTTTTAACCGTGAGTTTCCTCTATTTTAACAGCTTTATAAAAGTTTGCAGTTTTGCTAGTGAGAAAGCGTGTTGTTTTTTTTTTTTTTTTTTTTTTCCAGTTTTGCTAACTTTCCAACCTGACATGGCTTCCTTTTCATAACTGCCTTCCATAAAATCACTCATGCTTTACAACCCTATCAGGATGATTTTCAGTAAATTCACTGCTTAAAGAACGCAAAATGTCTGAACTTAGCATATAAGACAAAGAATTTTCATAACATTTCTCTTATTTTTCTTCAAGATTTTGTTCCAATATTGTTGTAGGTGCAATGCAGTTACCATGGGTCAGAACTCTACAATGTAAAGGTGATTCTATCATGCTGGTGAAGTTAAAGGACCATAGAAGAAAAAAATCCCTGCAAACTAATAAGGAGATTATAGTTGTTTATCATTATGAACAACTGAAGTCCATAATGAAGTTCAATGTATGACAAATTCCCTGAAATTAAATACATTTTTGTCTTCATCCTTCTGTTCTCTGAAAAACAACCACACCATGAGTCTCAAGTTCTTTCTGTAACTTCAGAAGTTTTCTTTTTCTAGTTGTCAGTCTGAACTTATAAGAGGAAGACTCTTAAAATTAAGAGACAGATTTTATTAATTCTGTTTGACAATCTTGCAAGGGTATAATGAGAAATAATAATTACTAGAGTAGTAACTGAATACAGACTGCAGTCTGTGTCAAGATCATTAGCCTTTGGTAACATGTCATTATGTTAAGAGGCTGGGATCTTTGTGTCTGTTGTTTGTTCTCTTACAGGTGAATCTCAAATGCTTCCTAAAGATCAACTTCCTTTCCCCTATACACTGTCTGATTCAATATCTTCTGTTAATCGCACCTTAATCTGCTTTAAAATTGCATTGTTGGCAGATCTGTATTTAGAAAAATAACTTTGAACACACTTAATTAAGACAACAACAGGCAATGAAGCAGGAATCAAACACCTGGAGACTGTGAGCTTGTGAGTCAGACCACAAGAGTATCACAGAGTACACTCGCTTGTAATTCTTTTTCAGACATGCAAAGGGCACCAGTGTAAGCAGGAACAGTCATCAAGGCTTTATGAAGACCATATTTGACCAGCCTCATTGTCTTCTGGGCAGGAGGAGAGTAGATAGAACATAAATTTAGTCAGGCTTTTGACATCATCTTCCACAGCATTCTCATTTGAAAACTGAGAAAGTAGAGACTGGAGGAATGGACTGTTGGTAGGCTGAAATGTAGCTGGCCCACTAGGCTCAAAGGGTCATTTTTGGCTCACAGACTCACAGAATCATCTAGGTTGGAAAAGACCTTGAAGATCATCCAGTCCAACCATTGACCTAACATTGACAGTTCCCAACTACACCATATACCTAAGTGCTATGTCGACTCTACTCTTAAACACCTCCAGGGATGGGGACTCCACCACCTTCCTGGGCAGCCCATTCCAACGCCTAACAACCCCTTCGGGAAAGAAATGCCTCCTAATAGCTAGTCTAAACCTTTCCTGGTACAATTTGAGGCCATTCCCTCTTGCCCTATCGCTTACTACTTGGTTGAAGAGACTCATCCCCAGTTCTCTGCAACCTCCTTTCAGGTAGTTGTAGAGGATGATGAGTTCTCCCCTCAGCCTCCTCTTCTCCAGACTAAACAACCCCAGTTCCCTCAGCCGCTCCTCCTACGACATGTGCTCCAGACCCTTCACCAGCTTCATTGCCCTTCTTTGGACACGCTCGAGTAATTCAATGTCTTTTTTGTAGTGAGGGGCCCAAAACTGAACACAGTAATCGAGGTGTGGCTCACCAGTGCTGAGTACAGGGGTAAGATCACTTCCCTGTCCCTGCTGGCCACGCTATTTCTGACGCAAGCCAGGATGCCATTGGCCTTCTTGGCCACCTGGGCACACTGCTGGCTCCTGTTCAGCCGGCTGTCAATCAACACCCCCAGGTCCCTCTCTGACTGGCAGCTCTCCAGCCACTCCTCCCCAAGCCTGTAGCGCTGCTGGGGGTTGTTGTGGCCCAAGTGCAGCACCCGGCATTTGGCCTTATTGAAACTCCTACAGCTGGCCTCAGCCCATCGCTCCAGCCTGTCCAGATCTCTCTGCAGAGCCTCCCTACCCTTGAGCAGATCAACACTCCCACCCAACTTGGTGTCATCTGCAATCTTACTGAGGGTGCACTTGATCCCCTCGTCTAGATCATCAATAAAGATGTTAAACAGGAGTGGCTCCAAAACCAAACCCTGGGGGACACCACTTGTGACCGGCCACCAACTGGATTTAACTCCATTCACCTCAACTCTTTGGGCCCGGCCATCCAGCCAGTTTTTTACCCAGCGAAGCGTGTGCCCATCCAATCCTCAAGCAGTCAGTTTTGCCAGGAGAATGCTGTGGGAAACAGTGTCAAAGGCCTTCCTAAAGTCAAGGTAGACAACATCCACAGCCTTTCCCTCATCCAATAAGCAGGTCGCCCTGTCGTAGAAGGAGATCAGGTTTGTCAAGCAGGACCTGCCTTTCATAAACCCATGCTGACTGGGCCTAATCCCCTGGTTGTCCATTATATGGCTTTTAATGGCACCCAAGATGACCTGCTCCATGATCTTCCCTGGCACTGAGGTCAGACTCACAGGTCTATATTTTCCTGGATCCTCCTTTCTGCCTTTCTTGTAAATGGGTGTCACATTTGCCACCCTCCAGTCCAATAGGACCTCCCCAGTTAGCCATGATTTCTGGTAAATCATGGAAAGCGGCTTGGTGAGCACATCTGCCAACTCCCTCAGCACCCTTGGGTGTAACCCATCCGGTCCCACAGACTTGTGTGCATCCAAGTGGTGTAGCAGGTCTCTGATCACCTCCTCTTCAACTGTGCTGACCTCAGTCTTCTTCCCCTCCTCATCTCCCAGCTCATGAGGCTGGGTGTCCAGGGAACAGCCAGTTCCACTGCTAAAGACTGAGGCAAAGCAGGCATTGAGCACCTCAGCCTTTTCCTCATCCTTAGTTTCTATATTTCCCTCTGCATCCAATAAAGGAAGGAGATTTTCCCTAATCCTCCTTTTGCTGTTAACGAATTTATAGAAACATTTTTTGTTATCCTTAACAGCTGTAGCCGAGTTGAGGTCTGGCTGTGCTTTGGTTCTCCTAATGCTCTCTGCGTAACTTCACTACATCTGTATACTCTTCATGAGAGACCTGGCACCTCTTCCAAAGGCAATAGATTCTCCTTTTGTTCTTGAGATCCAGCCAAAGGTCCCTGTTTAGCCAGGCCGGTCTCCTTCCCCGCCTGCTTATTTTTCGGCATATGGGAACAGCCTGCTCCTGTGCCTTTAAGACTTCACTCTTGAAGTATGTCCAGCCTTCCTGGACTCCCATATCCTTCAGGGCAGCCTCCCAAGGGATTTTGTCAATCAGTCTTTTGTACAGGTCAAAGTTAGCCCTCCGGAAGTCTAAGGTGGCAGTTTTACTAACCCCTCTCTTTGTTTCTCCAAGGATCGAAAACTCAATCATCTCATGATCACTGCACCCTAGATGGCCTCCAACCTTTACTTCCCCCACAAGCTCTTCCCTGTTCACAAGAAGCAGGTCCAGGAGGGCACCTTCCCCAGTCGACTCACTCACCAGCTGTGTGAGGAAGTTATCCTCCACACATTCCAGGAACCTCCTGGATTGTTCCCTCTCTGCTGTGTTGTGCTCCCAGCAGATACCTGAGAGGTTAAAGTCCCCCACAAGAACAACAGCAAGTGACCACGAGATTTCTCCCAACTGATAATAGCTTCATCCACCTCACTGCTTTTTGGGGGGTCTATAGCAGACTCCCACAGCAAGATCTGCTTTACTGGCCCTTAACCTAACCCAAACACTCTCAACCCCGTTATCACCATACTTGATTTCTGAGCTCTCATACATTCTCTTACATATAGGGCCACTCCACCACCTCTCCTTCCCTGTCTATCCCTCCTGAAAAGCTTGTAGCCATCGATTGCAACACTCCAGTTGTGTGAGGCATCCCACCACGATGAAAACACGACCTGACCTCCTGAGCCTTCAATTAGCCACCCCAGTGCCTTGAAGTCCTTTCTGAGTGACTTAAGACTTCTCTCTACCACTTCATCATTACCTGCCTGGATAACCAACAATGGGTAGTAATCAGAGGGCCGCACCAGAGCAGTGACCTTCCTTTTAATATCTCTGACCCAAGCCCCAGGGAGGCAGCAGACCTCCCTATGGTATGGGTCTGGTCGACATATGGGTCCCTCCGTACCCCTCAGAACAGAGTCACTGTGACAGACTGAAATGTCCTATGACTGTCTCAAAGCTTGCTTGTGTCTGTGCAAACTTCCAAGAGAAGCTGCTGCGGCCTGTGAATTGGTCTGGGGAATGTCGCCCAGAGAAGCGGGAGTGTATTGAAGGATGCACCCCCCCACTTCTTTGCGGTTGCATTGTCTGGACTCTTTAGACAAGCCTCAAAGGGGCAGACCTGTGCTGAGTTGCCCCATCCTGTAGCCATTTTATGGCTTTATTGTGTGGGCCAGACACCATGCCTGCATTGCTAATGAACTGACAAGAGGCAAAGGTTCCTGCCCTGAAGCCAGATGCAACAAAACCTGTTGGACCAGAGAAAAAAAAAACTAAAGGTGGGCAGATATGTTAATCAGCGGATACGATGAACTTAAAAAGGCAGCAGAAAAGTTTGCTCAGTGTGCATCTACCATTGAAGCCAGATCTGTGTGCACCCACCACCGAAGAACTGAAGACTGAGGACCAATAGGACGCCGCTGGATCCATGGTGGTGACTATTCTTGCAGCCCTATCCCGCATCCTTGCTTTATTTCTGTCTTTTCCTTCCATTCTGTCCTATCGCTACCCCTCTCCACTTCTCTAATAATAAAAACCTGTTTTGGGTATTGACTTGTGGAAAACAGACTCTACAACTTGAATAGAGTTATAAAGCAGGTATGTTTACTCCGGCACCGGGGTGCAAGATGGCCTCCTTCCTTCCAGTTCTAGGGTGCGTTGACCAGCTCTGACCTCGTATCCCAGGTAGGTTACTTGCTGCTGAGCTACTTGAGCTTTCTGTGGAGAGACTTGATAACCATTAAATCCCCAAAAATTTAATAAATTAATAGTCCATGTTAGGCACATTTCTTTAGTCTCTGTGGCTATTAATAATCTACATACTGCAGAATTTCCCTGATTCCATGTGGTCACTCCCATTGCTCCAGATCTTTAGCTAGTTGGTTTCCAAAAAGAGTGGGGCTATTTTAAACCCCTGGGGTAGCACAGTCCATGTTAATTGCATCTTCCTTCTGGATTCCGTGTTTTCTCATTCAAATGCAAACAATAACTGAGTTTTGGAGCTCAAAGACAAGTAAAAGAAGGCGTCTTTTAGGTCCAGTATGGTAAACTGAGCCAATTCTGGTACTAATCTAATTAATAATGTATATGGGTTTGCTACAACAGGATGCAGATCTCCTCCTCTCTTATTGCTATATGCTCTCTATACACAACAAGGTCTCCAAATTCCTACTCTCTAACCGTTTCAGCTTTCGCAACTTCTTTTGAATGTCACATGCTAATTGCCCTATAAATAATGACACTAACTGTTGTATTCCCACCTCTGATCCTGGATAGAAGGGTATGTGTCACCTCACGGTATCCCGGAGCTTCTCCAGGAATTCTGATGGAGCATCTTTAAGTCCCTGCGTATAGGGCCTCACAGTTAATTTCTTTCAGTATAGCCTGCTCCATGCCCCTTACAATCCAATCTCTATATGCATTTAGCAATCTCATATGGGCTCCTCTGTTGGGGTCCCAGCGTGGGTGTTTTATTAGAAAGTGAAAATGCTTGGTCACCCCAACAGAGTCGCTTCGACACTCCTTCGCTGCACTTTTCCAAGTTGCAAGATCAAAGGAAGTGAACGGGACTTTTATTCTGGCAGCACCCCCCCCATCGGGCCCTACGGCCTCTCTCAGAGGGGCCGGCACCACCACTCGCTTCTCCCGTCCTGTCTCCGATACCGGCTGTGGGGCGGGGAACCTGGCTCTGGCTCCTCAAAACTTTCACTCTCCTCCTGCTGGCTTCCTACCAGTGGTTTATAGTACTCTGGTAAATCCTTTATTTCAGCCCTTTTCTCTTTCCCTTCCTTCTTATTTTCTTTTTCCAGTGGCAGCACTAGTCGATCTCATGGGGGTGCCAGGCCACAGGCTGTTTGATATTCAGGGTGGTCTCGGAGGGTGAAAAACATGTCTGCATAGGAGACTTCATCCCAGTTCCTTCCCTCCTTAAAACAGCATCACTTGTAGCAGGGTGTTATAATTCAAGGACCCATTAAGGGGTCATTTTCCCCTCATCCAATTTATATAGGGGCCACCACTGATTGCAATATTTTTAGTGTCTTTTTATTCACACTTGCGCCTGGAGGTCCCCCTATCTTCTTCCAGCATTTTAAAATACAGCTGAGGGGACACTTTTTGACTATTCCCCCACTCTGGCCACTTCCCATCTCACCTACGTTGTCTTAAAACGCTACCCGATTAAGCTGACAATATTCCCCTCAGGCAGATGGTACAAGGGTGCACTCTCCCCATGGAGTATGCACCTAAATTCAAGACAACAACACAGAATTACTGCCTCCTGCTAGAGGAGATATTTCACCCATGACACTTAAAACACTGGGCACGAACAAACAGGCCACACCGGTGACCCAGCGGGTGGGCACTAGGGCGCTCTGTACTAAGGAATGTTCACTTGTCCTGCACTACCCCCCACTGGTACAGAGTCTGCCCTGTGCTTCGTTCCTCTGCGGCTGCTTCCCTTGTGGGATAACGGAACTGCGGGTCAGAGAACTCCACAATCCGCAGCTGCAGCTGGGAGTGCATCACACACACGCAGAACAATCACACAACCACACAAAGGGGCCCCTTACACTTATTACTCACACAACATAAAATGACAAATACTACAAACATCAAAACACCAATTACAACAATTGCTAAATCATAAAAGTCATAAATCAAAGCGAAAAGCATAAATCATACACCATGAGCCGTTTGCCTTTTATCATTTACCACACCTGATCGATATCGACTAAATGGTACCAGATTTTACATTTGATGGTAACACGGCAATGCCACACCACTCCTGTACCCCTGTACTAGGAGTACCCAGATGGACCCAGGATACCAATGTGGTCAGAGTGTCAAAACCTCCCTGCCACCCACGGACCCACTACCACTTGGGGACTTGAACCCCAACCCTAGGGGCGAGCACAAAGGCTCTTTACCTCGCATAGGATGTCTCCTCATGACTTACAGGTCTCCCCGTTCTCCTACATACCTGATCCACTGATGGATGGTCCTTGTCTGCCCCTGCTGAGATCGGGAGAGTGAGGGAGATTCTCCGAGAAAGAAACCTCAGGGCGTGCCTAGAACATCCCCCTCTCAGCTGGTCCTGCAGCCGGACAGAGAGGGTCCCATCTGGGGTGCCAACTGACTTGCGGAAAACAGACTCTACAACTCGAATAGAGTTATAAAGCAGGTATGTTTACTCTGGCGCTGGGGTTGCAAGGGGATTTCTCCACAAAGCTTCCACACCCACAGCACATTTTACCAAAAATATGTAGAGTGTGGATATACATATCCATTGGATTACATAACACAAACATACATATTCATGAGTAAGGCTGGGTTAGTTCGAAAGGCTGATGTCAGCAGTTTATGTTCTCTTTGCACCTGTGCATTGCCTCCTGGTGGTCGTCTTCGGGGATCTTTGGGAGGAAGGCTCGTAGTCTTTCTCACCTTGTTTTTTCCTCGGAGCATGCACAGATTCTCTTAGCCAATTTCTTGAATAACAAAAATGCTTTTCAGCTGGTTTACTCATCTTATCTTATTTAAGGGAACCAATGAAACTTCTACAATCTGTATATGGTATCTTTACTCAGTACCGAGGCCCAACTAGTTAGAGCACACCTGTTCCTCAAGGACAAAAACATGATATTTTGCTGAACACTGCAGTTCTTGGTAGATTTTCACAGTAAACTGCTTTGTTTTGATGGACACAGTAGTCCTTGGTAAAATTCCACAGAACAGTCTGGGCAAACAGGATTCTTAGCAATATCAAAAAAATACTATAAATAATACTATAACTTGCTAGAAGTAAGTAAATAAGTTGCTAAGCAGTTTTCTATAAGTAAATAAGTAAATAAGTCTTAAAACAAGTAATCATTTCTCTGTATCAGTATACAACATCTGACCTCATTTGTGTCTTAATCTCACCCTTGGGATCGTATCGAAACCTCCCCCGACATTGGATCGGGACAGTCACCCACTACAATTACCCTCCTTTTCTTCTTACTTGAAGAAGTCGCAAGTCTTGGGGCTGAGGGACAAGCTGTGGATGACTCACCAGATGGGTCCTCGTTTCCATCTTCATTCAGCTGGCCATCTAGTTCCAAAACCTCAAACCTATTGTATAATGACAATTGGGAAGGTGAGGGGGGCCGAGAAGGTTTTCGCTTGCCTTACCAAGGAAGGACCTGACTCCATTCCCCCCTGTCCCCCACATGCCTTCCTTCTGCCTGGTGAGAGGAGGGGAGGGAGTCATGTATTTCTTGTAGAGCCTCTACCTGCTGCCTTTGCCTCAGAGTGTGGCTCCACCAGTCAATCTCGTTTTCACACTCTTTGATCGTTCTCAAGCTTTCTACCTCCTCTCTCAGTTCAACCACCTGCCTGAGAGGATCGTTTACTTGACCACACCGCATACAAACGGTATCTCTGACTCTCTCTGGTTCAAGTGCTAGGCTCAGGCACTCTCCACAGTCAGAGACCTACACAGCTGCCTGTTTGTGCAGAACCTCTGTCTGAGTTTCCACATTCCTCATCACTCTGCCTCTTGGCCGTGTTGTGACCATGATCTTCTCTCTCGCTGGGAGGGAACGAATCCCTGTGTGCTATTTCCCACACGCTGTGCTCTCGCGTCCCTGCAGTGCTGCTCCTTCCCTCCCCCTTCTCCAGCACTGGTCGATTGCTTGCAGGGATCCAATCTACCTTGTGCAGTGGCAGAGACAGCCCTGCTCTACAAGCTGCACCGGGGCACTCATAGTCAAGTACTGTCTGATCACCTTGAGCTTGACTAGTCACTGTTCTCCCATAGGATTCTTATCACCTAGTCAATGGTGGGTGCTGCTGGTTCGGCCCACACTAACTGGGCAGCCCTCCCAGCTCGTTACTGAGGGAGGGGTGTGAGCTGGTCTCCTCGGCAAGTGACCGCCGGCGTGGTTACACGTCGTTCAGAACAGGCACCACCAGCACTTGGCTCCGCCCTCCACCCCGCTGCCTCAGCTGCCCGCCCACCGGCTTGCCAGCCTCCTTAGAGCCGGCTAGCCACCATCTTGGCTCCAAAAGATTCAAAAGCCCCCTAAAAGAGCTGATTGCTGGTCCCTTTTGTCGCGATTCTCCCCCAGTGCGGGCTTATCTACACTGGAGCTGGTCTCCTCGGTGAGTGACCGTTGGTGTGTTTACAGCTCGTTCAGAACCGGCACTTGACTCAATAATTACTTAACTGCTTGACAGCCAATTGCAAGTGGGAGCACCCTAGAGGTACCATGATAGAGCCTGTGTTGTTTAACATCTTCAGTAATGACCTGGGTCATGAGGCAGAAGGCACTCAGAAAATTTATGGACAGAATCACGTTAGGGATAGTGCAGAGCTGGACCAGGTAATCCAGAGAGGCTGTGGGGTCTCCACTACTGAAAGTTATAAAACCTCATCTTGACAAAACCTTGGCTTCTTTGATCTGTTGTTGTCTGTTACTCTCCTTCAGGTGGGATATTGGGCTAGATGACAACCAAAAGTGTCAGGGAGCATTCTATTAACTATGGATACTACAAGGTGGAGTTTTCAGTATTATGTGCCACATGAATTTCCTCTATGAGTCTGTTACTATAATCAATATAAAGTACAGTCTCAGAATCACCACCTTCAAACAGCAATATATTAGTTGTGAAATATTACAAAACACCTTTCATTTATTCTTTGTGAAAAATGGTGAAAATAAGGACCAGAAAAACAAGTATATAATTTTGTCACTTGTTATTATGATGTAATCGCAAAAAAATTTCATGCCATAAATCAACTTCATTCATCCTAAACCCCCAGATCTACCATATACTATTTACTTTATTGTAATGTTTATTTTTGGCCACTTCATCTATTAACTTGTTTTTAAAAAAAAAAGATATAAAGACATATTAGTCAAGCTGAAGAGCCCACCCTATTCACTCTAAATAGCAACAGCCTGTCTGATAACAGAAGATGGTGAGGGAGTAATGTGGACTAAATCACTAGAAGATTTCTTAGTCATATTGAGTAGTAACCTATCTCTGACATTAGGTCCGAATGAGAATCATTATAAAATGAAATATTGCTTATTATGGGTAATAATGACAAGATATGATCTAGCATTTGCAGAGAGTTCCCAATGGCTTTGTGTTTGTTTGGTTTTGTTTTTGTTTTTTTTTCCAGAAAACATTTACGAGAAATGTCAGATTACATTGCCTAGAATCCACAGTACAAATAAAAACAGTAATTTTTCACCAACTCTCTTGTCTTTACTTTCTGATGATTTTGTTTCTTTACCTAACTGAAAATAATGATCCAGAGTGTTTTTTTCAGAGAGTAATTTTCAAGAGTAGAATCAACTCAGTCTCAAGCAATGAAAACATTAAGATTATGACTTGGTAACCCACTTTATTATTTGAAGTAAAACAATATTACTAGTAGGCTCAAAACCACTGTCTTTTATTTTTCAGTTCATCTCTGCTACTGAACAAACAGCAGAAGGATCTCTCCTTTGCTCCAGCTATAAAATGATTCTTTGCATTGTCCCTTAGGCATTTGTATTTATGGAGAAGAACAAAGGAAAGTCTAAAAAGAAAACCTTCAACAGCTTGAAGATTAAACAAATTTGCTATTCAGTTACCAATAAAGCATACTGAAGGAAGGAAATGAATATGCATTAACATAGGACATTCTCTGTCCTCATGGAAATATTGCCGCTTCAGCAGTGTGTAATCTAACCATATCTCATGTACTTATAAAAGAAGAAATAAATGGAAAAAGATGACAATGCTTTCACAAAAGTATATAATTCTGCTTATTAAGGAGGAGACTTTATAGCTAATTAGTGTTTATCAGAGTAAACAGGTGCAGGTGTCGACATAGGCATCACGAATTTCAGTTATTCTATAATTATGTTTGGAAGCAAATGTAATATTTTATTACATTCATTTAATGTTTCATTATTTTTTTGACAGAACAAGGTCACCAATGCATTTTATGGTTTTGTATAATCTTCTGCTTGTATTACTGCCTCTGTATTAAGAGAAATCGGTTTATCTTAACAGGACAAACGTGCTGTCTAGAATATGTTAACTGAGCATTAGATTGCATTTCAACCTAATGGTTGAAATGGAAGGAAGTTGTTTATAACCGTGTCAAATTTATCTTGTCAAGAAACCTCATTTTTTACCTCTTAATTCTATGACATCATTATTATTGTTATTGTTGTTGTTGTTGTTGTTGTTGTTGTTGTTATTATTATTATTATTATTATTATTATTATTATTATTATTATTATTATTATTATTTAACCTGGGCAGTGATTGTATTGTGAAAGACAAGTCATAGTGGAAATCAAGATTTTATGGTGCATGATCTTTGTAACAAGAACGATAGAGTAATAATTGAAATTTTGAAGCAATATATTAAGATGAAGGATCTGTTAAGTCTACATCAGACTGTATTGTGACTGGAAGTAACATTTGTCTTAACTATTTGATTAACAGTTGATTTTGTCAGGCTTTAGATTTTAAATTAGTGAATAAGTATGTCGTGGTTTGAGCCCAGAGGGCAACTGAGCATCACACAGCCACTCACTCATCCCTTCCACCTCAGGAATGGGAAGGAGAAAATAAAAAAAGAAGCTTAGGATTCAAGATAATGACAGAGAGGGATGATTCACCCATTATGGTCACAAGCAAAAGACAGACTTATTAGGGGAAGAAAAAAACATCAATTTAATTCAGACATTAACAACAATACTTACCAGATAGAGTAGGACAGTGAGAAGCATTATATCTTAAAAACACTTTCACCCCCACACCCCTCTCTTCTACCCAGGCTCAGCTTTGCTCCTGATTTCTCTACCTCCTTCCACCCAGCAGTGCAGGGGCCAGGGAATGGGTTTATGGTCAGTTCATCACTCCTTCCTCCTCAGCAGGAGGACTCCTCACACTCTTTCCTTGCTCCAGTGTGGGATCCCTCTCACAGGAGGCAGTCCTCCATGAACTTTATCTGATGTGAGTCCTTCCCACGGGCCACAGACCTTTCTTAGCTGCTCTGGCATGGTTCCCCGCCACATGTCGCAGTCCTCTCAACACTGAACTACAACAGTGAGGGCTTCTTCCCATAGAATCCTGACCTTCTTCAGGTGCAGCCAACTGCCCCAGCTTGGGGTCTTCCACGGGCTGCAGGTGGGCATCTGCTGCACCATGGACCTCCATGGGCTGCAGGGAAGAGGTTCTGCCATGTAAGGAACTGAAAGAAATAATACCTCAAACATTCATCAACACAGAAAATTGATTTTGGGTTGGGGAACTGGACCCACCATCCCCAGTAAGTGAGCCAGGAGATGGCAAGTGGATCCATTTAAGGAGGCTCACAGAAAATAATAAAGGAGACTTGTTGATTACCTTTCACCTTGGCCCCCTTAAAACTCCAGTTACATATCTAGTAGATACAGGTGCTCGGACATCAGTGCTCCGAGCTGATATTGCTGATTGCAATGACATTCTCCCTGACAAAAAACAGATCTGGGTTACAGATATTTTTGGATGCTCTAAGCCACAGCCAACTGCTTGGGTGAAATGCTGGTTACCTGGGAATGAAACTGCAACAGATGCTATTATGATTCTGGGAAATTTTCCCACAAATATTCTGGGACTTGATGTGCAGAAACAAACTCTACAACTGAGAGAGTTATAAAGCAGGTATGTTTATTCTGGCGCCGGGGTGCAAGGGAATTTCTCCACAAAGCTTGCACACCAACTGCACATTTTACCAAAAACTTATAGAGTGCGGATATACATATCCATTGGATTACGTAATACAAATATACATATGCATAGGTAAGGCTGGGTTAGTTCGAAAGGCTGATGTCAGCAGTTTATGTTCTCTTTGCACCTGCGCATTGCCTCCTGGTGAGCATCTTCAGGGGTCTTTTGGAGGAAGGCTCACACTCTTTGTCACCTTGTACTTTTCCTCAGAGCATGCGCAGATTCTCTTAGCCAATTTCTTGAACAACAAGAGTGGTTCCAGACGGTTTACCACCTCTATCTTATTTAAAAACACTAGCTTATTAGTTTCTACTGTCCATATGTAATCTACAAAGACTCAACTTGTTAGAACACATCTGCTTTCCAAGGACATATCTCTTATTTTTGCTGAACATAGTAGTTCTTGATAAGTTTCCACAGAAAACTGCTTTGTTTTGATGAACACAGTAGTCCTTGGTAAGTTTCCACAGAACAGTCAGGGCAAGAAGGATTATTAAGCAATATTCAGAAATAATTTTGAGTTGCTATAAGTAAATAAGTTGCAAAGCAGGTGATCATTTCCTTGTATCAGACTTGACCTATTAAAGGGACAATCTTGGGTGGATTCAAGAGGAAAGGAATGGAAATTTGGGTTCCCAACTGCCTCTGTAAGACTATCCAGCAAGCGCCTGCACTTTCTTCTTCTAAAATTGTTAATGTGAAACCCTGTGCCTTACCATTAGGTGCCAGGGAGGGGATCACTCTGGTAATAATGGAGCTGTGAGAACAAGGGATAATTATCCTAACTCACTCACCTTATAATTCCCCAGGATGTGGCAATTAACAATTGTTTATCATTGGTTAAATGCCAATACAGGTCCTCTAACAGCTGCAGTACCTAACATAGCCGAACTGATAGCAACCATACAGGAAGAAGCCCACCAGATTTCAGCAACTATTGAAGTAAAAGACATGTTTTTCATGTCTTGCAAGAGGCAGAGAGAGATCATTTTGCTTTTACCTGGGAAGAGGTGCAGTATACTTTTACACACCTCCCTCAGGGATACCACCATTCACCAACCATTGCCCACTATGCACTGGCTCAGGAGCTTGCCCATGTTGCCTCAGAGGAGGGAGTTAAGGTATACCAGTATATTGATGATGTATTAATTGGTGGCCCTGATACTGAAGTAGTGGGACAGACACATAGGAAAATAATCACTCATCTGGAAAGTTTAGGACTCCAAATTCCTGCAGAAAAGGTACAGCTCTCATCTTCAGAAGTAAAGTTCCTGGGTATTTGGTGGTGGGGAGGAACAATATGTATTCCCCCTGAAATATTAACTTACCCTCAAAGAGGTAAAAGTGCCTGGAAATAAGAAGTTGCTGCAACATGTCCTAGGCTTGCTGGTATTTTGGAGGTGTGAGAGACTGAAATGTCAAATGATTGTCTCAAAGCTTGCTTGTGTGTGTGCTTAGAGTCACAGGATGCTGTCAGTAACGCCTGGACCGTTCATCAAGGACCAGCTGTGGCCCTTGTAATTAATCTAGAGAATATCACCCAAGAAAGCAGGAATGCATAGAAGGATGCACCCTCCCACACTCCCTTGTAGTTGTATTGGCAGACTCCTTAGATAAGCCTCAAAGAGGTGGACTGAGAGAAACCAGGTGTTTCTCATCAAGCACAAGGACCATTGATCAAGGACCGCTGATCAAAGACTGCTGATCACAGGCCATTGTATAAGCGAGATAGTTTGTGACTCTATTGTATTGCTAATAACTTTGCGTCTTCACCATTGAACTGATAAAAGGTGAGCGTTTCTGCCCCAGAAGCCAGATGACTGCTCAAGAAGCATGAAGTCAGCAAAAACCTATGGGAACGGAAGAAAAACTAAAGGTGGACAGATATGCTAATCAGCTGATAAGATGAACTTACTTTGCTCTGTGTGCACCCACCACCCAAGAGGACCAGTAGGATGCTGCTAGGTCTGGTATGCACCCACCACTGAAGAACTGAGGACTGAAGACCAAAGGGACACTGCTGTATCCATGGTGGTGACTATTTTTGCGACTCTATTCCTGCTGCTTGCTTGATTTTGGTCTTTTCCTTTCATTCTGTCCTATCGCTACCCTTCTTCACTTTTTAACAATAAAAACCTGTTTTAGGTATATGGCATTTGACCTCATTTGTGTCTTAATCTCACTCTTGGGATCATATTGAAGCCTCCCCTGACATTGGATCGGGACAGGAGGAAACATTTCCCTGGCTTTTCCATCATAGTTTGCCCCTCATATGATCTGACACTCAAAAGAGTCATTTGGGACTGGACTCCTGTCCATGAAGAATCTTTAAAGCTGTTAATTTTTGAGGCTGGGGTATACCAGGCCTGAGGGCCAATACACCCAATAGATCCACTCCATATCGAGTGGGCTTTTGCAATTCATGGACTGCCCATACATATGTGACAATGCAGGCCAGAGGGTCTGTCTTGTCTCATCGGTTTTCATTCACCAAGTTTTAAAGGTGTAGAAAAACGTTATTCAGACTGGGAGAAGAGTCTTTTTTATGGTTAGCCTGGCCTTACAGGAAGCTGAAAAGACCATAAAGTGACAACCAGTCGTTTTGAGAAGGCCTTTTAAGGTCCTGAAATCAGTATTAGCCAGGACCCCAGCCCCTGCAGGGTTGGCACAATGAGAAATAGTCAGGAAGTGGTATGCACAATTAGATCATTATTGTCACATGCGCAAGATAGAAGAAAGAGCTCCCAAGGTACTTCAGATACAGGAGCCACCCCAAAGCCAATGTGATCAGGAAACCACCCTTTCCTTTATAAAGCCAGCTCCTCCTTTTGAACCTCACCTGAGAAATATGTGGTTTACTGACGCATCCTCAAAAAGAGAAGAGAAGGTATGGAAATACCAGGCAGTGCCCTTACATGTTGATTCAGGAGAGCAGCTTGTAACAGAAGGGGAAGGAAGTGCTCAGGTAGGGGAATTGATTGCAGTTTGGAGTATGGTGAAGAAAGAAGCTGAGAGCAAAGAACCAGTGTTTAATTATACAAATTCTTATACTGTATTTAAAGGCTGTACAGCGTGGCTCCCCTCCTGGGAACAAAACCAGTGGGAAGTCAACTGAGTACCCATGTGGCAAAAAGAAAAGTAGGAACATCTATTAGAGTGGTTATATGTGAAACGTGGTCACTCAGGGGCCAAAGATCTGTTTATAGAAAATGGTGGCAGGGGTTGGCCTGCTACTTGAAAACTGTGTACCACTATTATTTGTGCTTGTTGTCAATATCACATATGATTAGAAAGACACCCCTTGCAAGACCCCCCTCTCCACTTGCATGATGGAAAGGGTCTCTGGGAGACTTGGAAAATCGATCATATAGGACCCTTTAAAAAATGAAAAGGGAAGTATCAGGGCTCACTTAGGCTGAGGCTGTTGCATGGGCAACTGGAGAAAATACAGTAAAAGTGTTGAAACTATTGCTTTACTCACTTACCAAAACCTCAGTCAATTCAATCAGATAACGGCAGCCACTTTACCACTGGGGTGGTGCAAGAATGGGCAAAAGGAGAGGGAATATAATGGGTGTTTCATACTCCCTACTACCCACAAGCTAACGGGATAGTAGGGAGGACAAATGGGCTACTGAAATGATCTCTTAACCTTCATAATGCAGGATGGCCTACCTGTCTCCCTGATGCAGTTGCCAAAATAAATAGTCGCTGGGGAAGAAATGAGTGCCCCAGATTCACTGCATCTTGTCCTAGGCCTCCCTCTCTACTTACTGGAGAAAAGGACCAGAAAGACTCATCAAACCTGTTACATTATCTGGAACAGCCAGTTTTAGTGGACCTTCTGACAGATGGGAAGGTACCCCTAACCCTGAAGACACCACTTAATTTGTGTGCCTGGATAGCCACTGATGCCCATGGAAAAGAACACAAAATCAACAACAGGTGGACTGTTCCATCCTTCTAACGTGTTCTGTGATTTTATGTATTTTGCAGATCCATCGCAGAAATTTCTTTGTTTCCTCATGTATAAATTAATAACCTTGTTTTAACTTACATATGTTTTGTATTTGTGCTTTTTAGAATTAGAGAAAAACAGAAAAGAACCATGAAGGACCCATATTAGCCCTGGCTATATCAATTGTTATTTGTGTTATTGGTTTATTGTTATTTGTAATTGTTGTCTGTTATTACAGGGAAAGATATTTTGGAGAGCCTTCTCCCATGTCTTCATCCTTTCCATTGGAGGACAGGGAAAGCATGTTCCAAATTTAGCCTGGAATTTGATTCAAGGTTTCATGCACATCTGGGATAATACTAATCAAAGTGTTTGCATAGTATGACCAAAATCTGTTTCTGAAGAATTTCAATTTGACCTTATTAATCTGACTAATAATATTTCATGTACACTGAAGTGTTCCTGGAAAAATGTGTGGAGGAGACCTTTCACAGCTCTAAAAACACCTTCTGATGTTTTAGAAATTTTTTCTCTTCCCTGAGGAGGAAACCTTGAATCTCTGGATTTATGGAAAAGTGAGTGTTGGGAATGGAAAAAATGGGTGGAAATGAAAGGGCTTAAACAAATGAATTTCTGACAATCATTGATTAAGACTAAACTGTGATGCATGAAACCTTTGCTTGTGTTTTACTTCGTTTGTTTCCCAAGGACTCCTTAAATGTTTCCCTAGGCATCTTTTTCTCTTTAGATAGTTTAGTGATCTTACCCCTGTACTCAGCACTAGTGAAGCCACACCTTGACTACTGTGTTCAGTTTTGGGTCCCTCACTGCAAAAAGGACATTGAATTACTCGAGCGTGTCCAAAGAAGGGCAACGAAGCTGGTGAAGGGTCTGGAGCACATGTCGTACGAGGAGCAGCTGAGGGAACTGGGGTTGTTTAGTCTGGAGAAGAGGAGGCTGAGGGGAGACCTCATCACCCTCTACAACTACCTGAAAGGAGGTTGCAGAGAGCTGGGAATGAGTCTCTTTAACCAAGTAACAAGTGATAGGACAAGAGGGAATGGTCTCAAGTTGCGCCAGGGAAGGTTTAGACTAGATATTAGGAAGCATTTTTTTCCAGAAGGGGTTGTTAGGCATTGGAATGGGCTGCTCAGGGAGGTGGTGGAGTTCCCATCCCTGGAGGTGTTTAAAAGTAGAGTCGACATAGAGCTTAGGGATATGGTGTAGTTGGGAACTGTCAATGTTAGGTTAACAGTTGGACTGGATGATCTTCAAGGTCTTTTCCAACCTAGACAATTCTGTCATTCTGTGATTCTCTGATTCTCTGATAAGATCATCCTCCCTATGTAAATCACTGATAACAAACTCAAAGACTTCAATGGACACTTGGGCAACTCCTAGAATGGGCAAACTAAGGTAACAAAAGGACACAGAGATCCAATTATAGGGAGTGTGATCTTGCTGATTTAGGAAGACAACACCTGGACTTTACTTCACAACACATGCTCTGGAAAGAAGGTCAACTAGTGAACACTATAAAGAAGACTACTGAGTTTTTCCTTGACCACCAAAGACCCTCATTCTATTTTTACTACACATGCTCAGACTATGTAAATGAATTCCAGGAACTCATTGTCATAAGACACCCCTTTCCAGAAAATCTAATGAATATGTATGATTTGTGTGTATGTAAACTGATGTCCCTTGCTAGTTCGTGGGAGCCCTTATGGTGGAGAATCCCCAGGGTGACCCCAGTGCTGCAATAAAGAATACCTGCTTAACAGTTATATTGGATTCTGACTGTTGAGTCAATTTCTTTGTTTCAGAACCCAAGTAGTGCTTGTAATTTTATTGGGGAATAATGGTCTGAAAATGGATCTTTAAAATATAACACTATATTACAACTAATGTTGCTTTGTAAACGTGAAGGAAAATGGGATGAAGTACTGTATGTGGATGCTTTTATGACTTTAATGTAAAATATAACTTGTTAATGAAATAGAATGTATGTATTAGCAGAAAGTGTTATCTGTTGCAAAAATTGTGAAATTGAAAAAGTATTGGAAAGGAAATGTGCTAAGGATGACTAGGAGATGGCTTGTAAATGTTGGATTTACAATTTTGTCAGTATTTTTTTCAATTAGGTATTGTTATAGTGAAATGTATGATCTCTCATATTGTTTCCTCTCTTTCTCCCTCTGTTTGATATGTCTGGATTACGACCCTTGATGACAACTGCCCTGATGCTTCAATGAATGTTTGAGTCATGGGGTGGTGTAAGGAACAGAAGGAAGTAATGCCTTGAACATTCATTCACACAGAAAACCTCAAGGACAGGCTGTGGTCTTTGGATTAGTCTAAGGAAATGTCACCCAAGGAAGTGGGAGTGTATGGAAGGATGCACCCTCCACTCCCTTGCAGTTGCATTGACAGACTCATTAGATAAGCCTCGAGGGAGGGGGAAACTGGACCAAGTGAAACCAGGTGTTTCCCCTCAAGCACAAGTACCTCTAAGCCCTATACTTTGTGGTACTATTGTGCAAGCCAGACACCGTGCTTGCCTTGCTAATGACATTGTGCCTTTGCCATTGAAGTGGTAACAAGAAGTGATAAGAAGTGATCACCTCTGAGATGACCAACAAGAAGCATAAAGTCAGCAAAAATCTCTGGGAACAGGGGAAAAAGCAAAGCTGGGCAGGACAAGTACGACCACCAATTCAATTGGAACTCATGCTCCACTTTTTTTCTCATGTCTCATGGAAATGAGTTTGTGAAGTCCCTGCCCCTCCTCATCTAGTATGCTAATCAACTGATAAGATGAATTTAAAAGGGGACAGAAACTTTCTGTGGGTGCACTCACCACCCAAGATTACCGGACATGAGACAACACTGGATCCAGGGGTGGTGATCTGGATTTCTTTGACTCTTTTTCTTTCTTTTCTTTTTCTTTTCTTTCTTATAGATTTATAAAATACCACAGTGCTTTTTATCCTTTTTCAAGTTTAAATTGTTTTCTACCACCAGTAAAACACTTTAACTGTTTTTTTGGTGTTGTTTCACCTTAATTTAACCTGAAGGGATCACAGAACTGTTGCGACTCTCTGGGCTTCCAGTCCAGGTTGTGACATGCTATCTCACCACAGGCTGCCAGGGAGTCTCTGCACTAGTGTACTTCCCCACCTTTCTCCTCCTTTCTTCCACTGTCCTCAGTGTTTGCACAGGTATCTCCCTCACAACTCCTCCTCACAACTCCAAATCCTCCTCCCAGGTTCCCCTTCTGAAATACGTTATCACAGAGGTGCAGCCACCATTGATAATTGGCTCGGCCTTGTCCAGAGGTGGGTCCAACTTTGGAGCCAGGGGATCTTCAAGAATCTTCTCACAGGGGTCACTGCTGTAGCCCTCTACCCTGCTACCAAAAACCTCCATCACACACAGAAACCCAGCACAGAGTAATAAAACAAGAAGTGACAGAGTTGAAATGTTAGTTTCAGCCCTGCAACACTATGGACTGTCAACAGGCTCTTTCTCAAAAACCTTATAACACTTCTGACATCTATCCCCTATCCTCCTCATCAGATCTCCTACTTACTACCTCCTGTGAAAATTCACAGCTACAGACTACTTCAGGACCTACTTGTTACATTTATTTAGAAAATCACCTAGTCCCGAATTATTTAATACTTTAAAATAATATGGGTTGGGCTTTTTTTGTTTGTTTGTTTGGGGGTTTTGGGTTGGTTTGTTTGGGTGGGGAAGGGGTTGGTTTGTTTTAGGTTTTTATTTGGGTTTTTTGTGTGGATGTGTGGGGTTTTTTGTTGGGGTTTTTTCCTTTCTTTTTTCTTTGTGGAATTATCTTAATTTCAAAAGGCAGGGAAAAACAGACCTGTGTGATTTTGCTCAGTGCTATTCTTGCCACAACGGACTATGGTAATAATAAGAGTGACACCCTCTTCCAATCTGTATTACAAGGTACTTCTGACTTGGTTCTACTATTATGACTACAATTGTTGTTAATGCTACTACTGACTTGCTAATATTGAAGTCACTAAGAAGTGAATAAATGGTTCCTATCTCTCTCCCTCAAACAGAACTTTGAATGGAGAAGACTTTGAATTGACAGACCAGGATCTACAGGAAGACTTTGTTTTTCCTCCATGGTTAAAACATATACAAAACATATGCTTTGGGGAAATTATAATTGTAGTTTCAGTGCTTTTATTCCTTTTAATTAAGTGTAGGTATTAATGTCAACAAGTAAATATGGGTAATATTAATTTCAAACTGTTTTGTTGAATAGTTCTTTTCTTCAGCTGTACTAACAAGATAACAATGTCAGTAGTCACTATATAATCAGAAAAAAAAGGCTAGAGAATTTGACAATGTACACTCACAAAGGTAATTGTGTGTCTCCTCACAGTAAGAACATCAAACTCTCTCGAGCTATCTGAGAAATCTGCATTGGTCACAGTACACATCATTAAATACACACATTACGGACATTTCAAAAATTTTATTTAGAATGACAAAGAAGGAGTCAAAAGTTGAGATGATTTTATCACAGCTATTTTTGTCAACAAAGAGAAGAACATAATAAGTATGGGAAAGAATTGGTGTCACAGCTTGAATCACACAGAAAATTTGGTTTTATAGAACATCGGAATTCATTATGGTATGAGAATTGACATCCTCACACGTGGAGGAAGGAAGGGACTTAACACTCAGATTAAAGACGAAGTTAAATCAATAACATGTTTTATACAAATGCGTGTATGTTTGTGTACCCAGAAGTGTATATATACATGCACGTAAGTGCAAGCTTTCCTGGAGATGGTTGAACACCTGCCTGCCAATGGGAAGTGCTGAATTAATTCCTTGTTTTACTTTGCTTGGGCACACTTCTTTTGCTTTACCTACTAAATTGCCTTTATCTCAGCCCATTGAGTTATCTCACTTTTATCCTTCTGATTGCCTTCACCATCCCACAGGGGGGAGTGAATGAACAGATGTGTGGAGCTTAGCTGATGGCTGGGGTTAAACCATGACAGATGTACCCACAGAAAAGCAGTGGCATGTGAAGAAGCAGACACGTGAATCTGGGCAAGGTGGTATGTTGTTTGCATAACCTGAGATAGCACTATTGTTTTTTCACAACACTTCTTTACAAAGTAAGTATAGCCATAATGAATAATCTAACAGTGTGGGTTTCTGTTATGTCTCTTTCTTCCTTTCTCAGTAATGTGTTGTTATAACTGCGTTGGCACATGTTGATACTGATTATACAAACTAAGTTATGGCAGATGCAAGAGTGAGAGCTCGGGAGCAATTCTATGCGAATAAACAATGTATTAGGTGAACTCATGTACTTTAAAATAAAAATTGGACAGACTAAAAAATGTATGTGCAAAAGTAAATATCTTTTTACATTACTTTTCCTAGACCTAAGTTTTGATCTTTTCCAGAAGCAGATGCTTCTAGTTACTCTGTGAGACAATTCTATTTTAAGTCTGGTAGGCAATGTATGAGAGTTATTTCAAAATGTGTTATTTTAAGATTCCAGTATTCATTCATGTCTGGAGCTCAAAAAGCACAGGAGAGCATTTATTAACCATTCTTTATTAAGTAAACTGAACCCTGTAACTTCTTTTGTTGTATTGACCTGGGATATTGAAAGAGGAGTACCTGTCCACGCTCTCAGGTGTTTCTACTTTGCTGGAACATGAAGCTATTCTAGAGATATTTGTGGAATTCAGGAGGAAAAATTACAAAAGACCGATGTATACTAAGAATCAATGAAAAATATTTTGTTTTCTTGGTGTCAGTCATCTAGTGAAGCACCTATTTTTGTATTCAGAAAATCCCCCCCAAAATTGTGACTATTCAATGTATTTGTCCACCAACTGTTTATCATGATTGTATGGGTGACATTAAGCTGAAATAGAAGAGGTACTGCCTTGGATTGTTTATTTAACATTTTGGTATTTCTTATTTATTTTTTGACATTCACTCCAAATTTAGAATTGACTCATGCTTATATATGCTTACAAATGTAAATACTAGTCAGAATCTGTCATTATTGTATGAATAAAATAGCCAAGTTTGGCATGTTATAGCTTTGAAAAGGATGAAATTGTGATGTATGCATTATTTCTCCTGAAGCAGTGTTTTAGGACTTCTTTGACAAATACATTTAGGAATTTCTTTTTCATGTATTTGCAAGTGGATTTCTTGGCAGTCCTAGTGACTTTGGTGCCTGGGAGGTGGTGGATTTTTTAGGAAACTGCCTCTGGGAAAACCAATTCATGTATCTCTGAAACTGAGGGCTGAGCAGTCAGTTCATCATATCAGGTAGGGTTTTGTGAGACTTGGAATTAAATTTAGTGAATTTGGTTGGAGTGGATGAATATCTTGGATAAATGATGGAACAAAGAAAGGGCTTGGGACCCAGCCCAAAGTTGTAACTAGAATTGCATTCATAAATTGTCACCACTGCAATGCCACATTTGCATGATATATTTTTTGTATTATAATAAAATAGTAATTTATGTCACGTTCATAAACTTTGAAAGTAGTAAAGAAAGCCTACTCCATATAATTTGTCTTTGGGATTCTAGCTCATTAGCTTTGCAACTACATCTTTTGAAATGATGACCTAGAGATACAGTAATAATATCAGTCTCAGTTTCTTGAAACAAGAGGGTGTCCTGATCTAATGTCAGGGGAGGTTTCAGTATGATCCCAAGAGCGAGATTATGACACAAATGAGGTCAAATGCTGTACACCTTTCAAACTTTATTCCTGTAAAAAGAGGTAACAGTGATAGGACAGAGGGAAGCAGAAAAGGTCAGAACAGCTAAGCAAGAAAACAGAAGAGATGCAGGAGCTCAGTTACCACCACCACAAATCCAGCAGCGTCTTGTTGTTTCAGTCTTGGTGCAGGCGATGGGGAATCCCCACTGAGAGAAGAGTATGCAGTCCTTTATTGTCTCAGTTCCCACAATTAGTCCACCCATTTCCACGGAGCTCATTATCATATACACTGCCCTGTGTTCTTCCATGCACACATGCCCAGGTGTTCATGGTGGTTGTACCGGGGGAGGAGTCAGACAGTGACACCTTTAGCCTCTGCACGTCCTCCTTGTCCTGACTTCTTCCTCTGACCCTGTGTGCAAGCACAGCTTGGTAGATGTTATGAAAGATGTAGTTGCTCCAGCGTCGGGCAGACACTGTGTTTTTTGGGGGGATACTTCAGGGCAGGGGCTTCTTCACAGCAATGGAATGTTGAGGCCCAGTTTAGGCAGTGGTGCAGTGTTGAAACAGGCAGTTGACACAGTCCAACAGTTTTATACCATCCTGTGGCTCAGGAGATGGTAATGGTGCAACAGCAATTCCGAGACAAAACAACTGACACAGTTCCTTACAGAGGGTGAAGCAGTTCTTTCTGTGAACTGATTTAATTCAATGATTGCTTTTCCTTTGGGAGTTCTTTTACTTAAGCATTCTATTGCTACAAACTGTTATGTCCCTGACAGGGAATAAATGTGCAGTTTACACATATGCAAGCAGTAACTAATAAAAAGCATTTACCAGCCATTAAATAATGCAATTTAAGAGTATAATGAATTAATGCATCTAAAAATTACTGGATAAAATTTTTTAAAAAGTTTCATAGACCAAAATAAGTAAACAGTATGCCATGAAATACTGAATGATCTCTCCAGACATGCATAAACAATTTTATTTCTTGTCATAGCCAAACATGATACATGGTAAAAGTCTTCATCAGAATTTCCAGGAGTGGTTATTTAATTTATTATCTAAAAAGCAAAAAAATACAATGTGAAAAAGTAGTAAGAAATAATACAAAGTGCTCAAAAAGAACTCTGGTTCATGTTACAATCTTATTATTTAGGCTTATATTTTGCTATATTCAGATGCTTTAAAAAAATGCACATTTTGGGGGAGCAAGGCATACAGAATCTGAAATCTTATTAAGACATCTTAAGATCTGGACCACAGAATAGCATGCAAATTTGAAATTCTTTTGATCTTATACATGCATTTTTCCCATGTTCCAGGAAATCAGTAACTCAAATGTTGAAGAGTTGGTAGGATGCCTGCCTCTTCTATGCACTGGTCTTTTATATCAGTGTAAACTATTACTCATTGTCTGTAACCTTTTAAGGTGGACATAAAGGTATCTAAATTATTCTTCTTCACCAAGTTTTCATATAGTTTTAATCAATAAGAGAGGGAACTTTAAACTGAAGAAAGAATGAGCAATGGGAACAAAAAAAGAAAATAAAATATCCTGTTTTAATGTAACTACATCATCTGCAATTTCAATTAAAAAAATCAGATATCCCAAGTGATGAGTATCTAAAATAAAATGTATCTGACCTGAATATAATTATTTGGTAATTAGAATCTTTGAGAAACAGATTCCTAAACAGAAGCTTCACTTACTGAGAAGGTTTAATCTTACATTGTTGTTTACTGAGCTTATAGATCTTTGTTCAATTAATAATAATAATATTAAATATTGTTCCAGAGGATTTCCCAGCTAATTAAGAAGTACCAGAATTAGTAAGCTTTGGATACTTGTGTTTGCTCTCACATTTTTAATCTCTGCTCATTTCTCACTGGAACATATACAGTAGGTTTTGTTCTCAAGTGCAAATAAATTGACTGGAGTATTGTATATGGTGGAGGACACTTAAAGTGGATTTCTTCTACTGTTTCTGAAAAGACTTAGAAATGTCAGTAGTATTAATTTTTTTAATGTATTGCTTTCTAAGTCTGATTTCCAAACTTAAGTGCAGGGCATGGTAAATGACTCTACTTCTGATAATGCAACCTAAAAAGGAAATTTTTATACAGTGTGTAGTTTTTATAGAGAAGACTCATATTGCTTCACAGTGCTAGAAACATTAATAAGGACTTATCAGTAAATAGTTCTCTGTCTGAAAATATGGAGGGAAGAAGTTGAAAATCCCTAAATGGATACATTTATTGATAACAATAAGGAAAGATGATCTAAATGGAAAATGAAACAAAACACTTTGAAAGACATAGGTATATGAGATCTAGGGATTCAGAATTACTGAAAGAGTACTTAACACTTAAGGATTACAATTTACATTACACATTACTTTACAATAGATTACACATACATGTTTATTCTATCTTGAGAAGTGAGATATATCTACCTTGAAAATAAAAAGACATTGGGAAGACTAGGCTGACCAGACTGCCCAGGCAAAAGATGCCTCTTCTTCAGTCTTCCTTATGCTTCCTGAAAAGAGGCTTTGCTCTGAAGACCTCTAGGTCAGCAGCTGAAGGGATTCATGATTTCTACATGATAGAAGAGCAAGCCACCTAGCAGACAAAATAAAGAGTTTTAAGAAGTTTTATAATACAGAAAGAAAGACTCTTCTACCCTTGAAGAAGAACTTTATGGCTTTCGGGAGATGTTAGTTTTAACATTTTAAAAAACCCCAAAGACAAAAACCCTCAACAAACACAAAAAGAACAAACAACTGAAGGTTTTGTAACAGATTTGAAACTGAGCCAGAAATGTAGTTGTAAAGTGCTTGTGAATCTGTAATGTGCCATCAGTGTTGAATTTCAAAGCTGAAAAAGGGATGTTTTGAGAATTCTGGGATTAGGGAGCACAAGGGCAATATATGTGGCTCTGGAACAAAAATTTGACATACTGAAAATGGTAGAAGAAAAGCAAGACAATAATAAGGCAAGCTGATTTATCCAACCACAAATCCACACAAATCTGCCAAGTAAGAAAATTAAATAAGTAAAAATTGAGACTCCATAAAGAAATCTGCTGAATTAATTGTTTTAAAGATGTGGCATAAAACACTTCACTGTCATAGAAGAAAACACAAATAAAACCAAGTTCAATGTTTGGACAGACCTGCTAAATTACAAAAACCATAAATAAAGACTACTTATCAAAAATCTACCTGTCTTCAAGTACCTAAAGTAATTCTAAGCTATTCACCTTAGAAGTTCTCTGTAGTAAATACAGAGAAATAACATTTTTAAGCAATAATTCATGTGATTTTAGACTTCTGTCTTATGATGAGATGAATATCACTCTACAAGCTCTCTTCAGTTTACATTAACGACGGGGGGAGATAATAGGTAGCCTGGAGGAATTTGCTCAGATGTAGACATTTGTACTGTAAATGAGATTTACAGATAGACAAATGAATCAGATGATAGACAAATTTTCAGATAAACAAATGAATCAAACAGCTAGTGACTGAAATATGTTGAATATAATAGCTTTCTTGCTAACCATTAATGGAATTCTGGTGCAAAGATGAATGAGATATCTGAAAACAATACAGTATTTTCAGAGAAAAATCTAATCCTCTTGAATATACCCAGACAGAAAACATAGTATTCTGTTGGGCAATAAGGAACACCAATTCTGCCAGTTATATGGAATTCTAAAGGAAATCATAAAAAAAAAAAAAAGTTTCACAAAAAGGAATATTTATTCTGAGATTGAAATCAAGTCAGATATATTAATAGTTCTTACTGAGGGAAGCGTGCTATGACCAGAGCCATACAAACTGAAAGGAAATATATAGACTAAAAAAGCCCAACACAAAACTAAATATAGAAACAGCAAAGGAAAATCAAAAGTGGTAATTACAAATGGTAACAAAGGTGATTTAATGGCTACAAATATTAAATACCATGACTGGCACACGTCTAAATGCATTAATGCATTGACAGTGTTGCAGTTAATATTACTTTAAAGAGGACAGAGAAAGGTATGATGAATGGCTTAAGAAAACATTCTGCTTTGAGCTAAAAGATATTAGCATCAGCTAGTATCAATAACTTGAAACACATTCCTTCCCTCATAAGTATTTTTACCACTGTTTCCTTAACTTATGTTTTGTCTCTTGAAAACAGACCCCAGATTCTAAGTTCTGTCCCAGAATCCTTCTTTATAAACACCTAAGACAAGATCTAGTATCTATATCACAAAATACTCATCATTTGGTATAATAAATTAAAATTTATAGGAATGTTTACCCGAAAGAACATACTAGAGAGATGCCTTCTTCCACATCTACAGTTTTTTCCATTTACACTGAAGAATCTTAAAGGAGCATGGCTAATATATTTATGATGAATAAAAAGGCAGTATTGGGTAAACTGGGAGGATTAGGAGTTCTTTGGATCTCAAGCTGCTGTGCTTGGGAAACCATTTACCCTTTTATTTCTTTTTCCAACCAGTACATACACTTAACTTGTGAACCTCATTCTGTCAAATTAAAAAAAAAAAAAAAAAAAAAAAGCTTTGCTCTTTATGATAGAAGGTCTGATATATATAGTAGGAGAGCTTTTTTAGTTGTAAACAGTTTTGTTTGGGGTTTATTATTTTTTTCTAATATATTTTTCTATACTTTTAAGTCCACTGATTTTCTGAGATAAAAAGCTTTCTTTATCTAGTGGGAACTTACTATGTAAGTGTTGCGCATTTTTTTTTTTTTTTTTAATTTTGAGCTGTGTTTTCATAGTATCTTGCTTATGTGAAGCAAACTACCACCTTTTGCACGCTGGAGCAATCTCCAGTCTTCTAACTCCACACCTACTCCCTTTTTTCAATACAGGTAAATTAAGGACAGTAAGACTTCTAATTCCAACAAAGTGCAAAATGTCATGGTATTATGACAGTGGTTGGAGTTAGTGATATCTGACTTGTTAGTTTATTCAGCTAATCATCCATTTATCATTTTAAACTTGATGTTTAGTTTATCTTCAGAAAATGACTAAAGACTTGGGGTTTTCTTTGGTAAAATATTTGGGAGGAAAAAAGAACTGATTGTTCTGCAAACTACATCATTACAAATCATATTTTAAATATTTCTTTAAATATATTAAGGAATAAGGCTTATTCTGTCAGTTTTTGTCAGTGCATAAAGTATGTCAATGCCTATGTACTATGTTCAAGGTATTTTTCTTTAAAGTCCAATGCTTCTATTCATGATGTGGTTCTTTACCCCCTGGAATCACTGTGTGCACATGATTCTTTATATGTATCTTCACTTGTTATTCTCTTGAAAGCTTTTGTAATAATCAAATTCTATGTGATAAATCTTCAGAATCATTGTTTATATGAGTGTTTGGTTACTAACTTTATGCAACTTCTGACTTTTTTTCTTGATTGTGAGTATTCAAGTTCACACATTCAGTTTACTATTGATGTCATTAAACTTTCTTGTTTTCATTTTTTCTAACAAAATTATGATTCTGAATAGATTTTTCCTGCAGGGCATGACATTTTACTGTACACTTCCTTTTCAGCTCTATTTCATTTTCTTTTCTCCTCATTGCCCTTGTCAGTTTTATTTTCCTATTTTAAAATGTTAGATTTTCTCAAAAGAAGCAAGTATATTACAGTAATTGTAAATGTCATTATAATACACGAACAAGTTGGGACCCTACTCAAGCCTTTTTCTTTTCATTTTTATGCAGCCCTGCTTCAAATAAGGAGGAGAAGAAAGGTCAAACTAAATGTTTGGATGCAGTACTTCTAGCAGCAACAAGGTGAAAGGATGTAGGATGGTGTTACAGTTTATAATGGTAATGTAAGAGACAGGTAAGAGAATTAAAAGTAGCTGCAGTTCATAACATATTCTACAAATGGCTGTTTTGAGTGGAAGACTAATGTGGACCCACTGCATAGTTCTTTCCCCATAGTCAAGTCAATGTCCTCATCCAGACTCCTTTTCATCTAGACCATCCTATGTAGACAGTGTTTAATGACTCAGATCATTTTGAGACAGCTTCTTTGAATGATCTGTGAGAATAATCAGGGCTGAACTGAAAATTTGGGGGTGGAGGGAAGTTTCTTTCAGTCCAAACTCTCATGAATTAGTCTCCATTTCTCTTGCAGAAAAAAAATAAAATTGTTTTAAGAACTCCTCCTGGATGGAAGTGAAATTTTCAATTATTCTAAATAAAACACTTTATTTCTAATTAGAACATTTTAAGAAATGCAAAACCAGGAAAACACAGTAAAAAGGAAAGGGGAATGACAAGCCAGATCTAGACGTTGGTCAGGAAAACGTTTGAGAAGGAAGAGCTACTTCGTCTATGGATTAAGCCAGTTACTCAGTGTACAGGAGACCTATCTTTACCCCACATCTATGTCCACTCAAAAAACGGTCTGTAATCATCAGTCTAGGTGGTATTTTGTGAGGAATTACTCAGTCTATTTTGTTACCAGTGTTCTATTGTGGATATTATTCCACTTTTTATATAGTCCTTAAATATTAATTAGACCAGAGACTTGCATGCAAGTGTTTCACCTCTCGACTGACATATTCTGAAAAGGCAGAGCCTTTTTTGTTTGGGGTTTTTGTTTTTGTTTTGTTTTCATTGTATTTATACATCAAATTCAATGTCTTAGAAGAGAAGAAGCAGAAGTGACAGCAGGTCACAAGCTGTAGCCTGCTTTCTCAATGTCACTGAAGCATGTTAATCTCAGTGAACAATCTGTGTTGGAATGCCAACACCTCCCAGTAGATTTTGGCATACCAGGGTTGACTCTATAAGGTGCTGAACAAATGATGTGAACAAAGGTCACATGATTTGCGAGACGCTTAATAGAAAGCCAAGGATCACGCATGCTGTCAATGGTACACAGGATAAAGACAGAATGCCACATAAGCAGAATCTTGTTCCATTCCCATCTTTTTTCCAGTGTTTTACGACTTCTAGTGACCAGTTTTAAGTTCTAATTTATTTTAAATCAGTACCTCACTCTTATTCTGACAGGACAAAGAAACTTCTACCTAGGTGAAACTAAGAAGGCTGCAAGTACATGGTAAATGCCACTAGGCTTTAAGCTCTGTATTAACTTCAATCACTTTCCAAATCACTAGAACTTCTATACTGGTCCCTGATTCTTGTTCTTTTTCCTATCTTTGTTACTAGAAGGATAGGTATGGAAAAACTGTTATGACTGTGTGGTTTGACTTTCTTCTACTCTGTGCAAGAAAGTTTAGTCTGCATTCAATACCAGCATCATTTGTTTCTTCTCTCCACTTGCAGAGTCTAAACTCCCATTGAACCTTCCAATGAGTCAGTAAGGAGTGAATAGTACCAGTGTGGTTAGTTGTTCACCAGGGCCCAAATATCAGATTTCTCTCTTATTTTCTTTTATCTTAGCTCTATGCAGTTATTACATATTAGTAAGAAACATTTTCAGGTCTGCCAATAGATGGGGCTACGGATTCTACATTTTTAATGGTATTTTCAGCTTTGCTTTTATGTTGTTCACCAAAGTTGATAAAAATGCTGATTATTTACCCTCAAGTTCTATCAGATATATTTCCTTCTGAGTAGTGAGTATTAATTCAAGGACTGCATTTGTCTGACTGTTTTTTATAACAAGACATTCTGATAATATATTAAAGTCTACTTTTACATTTAATCTCCTTTATCAGATCTGCACCTTAGAGTAAACCTGATTGCTAAAATCACCCACAATTATCTTCTTTTACTTGTTGCTCTCATATCTGTCTACTATGAACTTTATGCATTCCAGACTCTTTTTCATGACTTTGTAAATATATCTCATCACACATCTGATACAAAAGGAAAAATAATTTTCTTATCTGCTACTTCAGTATTTATCATAAATATAGTCTCATGTGCAAAGCCTCCCAAGCCTCCATTGTTTTCTCCAGTCAGCACAGAATTTCACATTATTTTTTCTACTGGAGTTATGAAGCTCGTGATCACTTTCTGTGTCTCAAACATGAGAATGTAACATTTCACAGCACGTCAACTGTAACTAAATAAATTACTGTAAATTGTAAAACAATTTTTGCCATCTTATGATTGTCTTACACATAAGAATACATCTTTTTCTTTGAAAATTTTAAAAATGTGAGAGTCACTTGGAATCACTTACCTGTAGCTTCATATCAACTGAGAAGTAGATTGAAAAAGGTGTTTCTCTCTTAAAGTGAAAGAATTATGTAATTAAAAGTTGCATAGTGTTTTTATGTAAGGTTTTGTTTTGGTGGGTTTTTTTGGTGGTTTTTTTTTGTGTGTCAGCTCACTCACTTAAAATACTCCTCACAGGAATTTCTGAATCTGAAGTTTTCAGTCTTGAAAGTCTGTGTGCTAGAGTTCTCTGAATTAATATAAAGAAACAATGCTTGCAATTTCCATAACAGAAGTTGCGGAAGTTTCAAAATTCAAGTAACTATTATCTTTGTTCTCTTTTCGGATCAGCTTTTTTAGGTAACTAATACTAATTTGTGGTTAAGACTGCTTAAACTGATTTTTGAAACATTGTCTAGATCTTTTGATATTTAATAAAAAGCTTGAGTCTCTAATTTAGATTTCATTCTTCTATCTAGTTGTTAGTTTTCATAGAAATTGTTGGAATACAATGTCTTTGATTTTACAGATCTATAAAATAGGGCTTAAATTAAATAATGTATTTGAAAATATTTTGTAGGTATCCGGGAGACATGTAGTTAGACACCTGCAAATACACACAGTGACATATTCCCTTACTTACAAAAACTGTTTAAAATGAAGTTATAAATAAGACTACTCAACTGAATATAAATATCCCAAATATGTATTAAACAAATGTTACCTATTCAAGTAACAGAAAAATACAAATCAAATTTTTTAATCAAGTATTAGTTGCTGAAAAAATTGCAAAGAAATTCAATATGAGAAAGAGTTTTGAGATGCAAATTATTTGTTTACTGAATTTTGTTTTAAAATGAGTTGCAACACGTAATTCATCTCTATCTGTTTCACTATGAGACATAGAATACCATTAAAACCATTGCATTGGAGCTGGTATTAGAAATGCCTTCAAAAATCAAACAAACATTTCAGTAATTTACATGCCAGGTTCACACAATGACACACAAAAAATTTTTTTGTCTCTCAAGGACACAGTTACGTTGCTAGTAAATATCAGATATGTCATTCTTCACATTTTCCTCAAAGTGTGCTTAACCATATTTGCTACCCAAATGGGTACTCCATTTGTTGCTCATGGTGTAAGACTATGGCTTATTATCTTGCAGATTCTCACACAAGAGAGGAAGGGTGAAAGTTTCAGCATAACAAGAGTAGAATTAAATCTTTGCTATTGTGACCTATCACCAGACTTTTTTATGTTTAACCTCACAAGAATACTATAATGAAATTCGTTCACCCAAAAATTGAGATTAAGATTGAAAATTACGAAGATACTACACTTCAAAAATTGTAATTCATTTCTGTCTTTTAGTAAGGGCTCCACAGACTTTTCTATATCCTTATGGAAACACTTTAGGCAACAATTAAGGAAACTTGCATAAATTCTTTCTCCACTACAAAACTGATAAATTTTCAGCATAAAAGTAGTAATAATAAAATATAAATGAGCAGATCATACCCCTGGAGGATAAACAGAACATTTACCCCGAAGATGGTTATCCACTGAATAAATGAGGAAAGCAGAAATATCACCTAAACACCTTACTACTGGATCATGTTGATATTTTTTGTGACATGTTACTTTATAATTTGAAAATGTACATACAAATAAGCAGGAAAACTCTTGGAAGTACTTTGGAGAAATTTTACAACTCCTCTCTCTTCTTTATGAAACTGCATGTACAAATTCCCTTTTATACAACTTGAAGAAAAAAAAGTCTTTGGAGTGTGGAAGTACTAGAAATGCATGGGATTAAGGAGGAGACAGAAATGGGTATGTTTTAAGGTTCCCTTCATGACTTGTCATTTCAAAATTGTGTCAGATAGATGCCAGAATATTCACTAAAGAAACACATTCTAGGAAAATAAATTCTTCCCCAAAGTTCAGAACTCTCAAATAGTTACTCCACCCATTGTTGCAGGAAGAACTTATGAATAATTTATTGGTACCTAAGTTTCCACACTATGACTTTCTGGGGGGAAAGGAGGAAAGCTTGGGCAACTTAAAAATTATATCAGGGTACATAAAAAATGTAAAGAGTAAAGCTGAAGTCATTGCACTCTATGTGCAGAAACTACCATCCTCATCTGTATAAACAGCGCTGATAAACATTTTTAAGAACACGATTTCTGCAGCTACTGCTCCAAATTTAAAAACTGACAGAAGAAGAAAAAGTTGAAGGCTGTGCTCAAATTACTTCTTTCATCTCACCTTCCAAAACATTTAATATTACAGCAAAATTATCTTTGGCCTGGCAGTAGCTGTTATTTTCAGATACTTCATTCAAGTACTGTTAGTTCATTATTCCTGTGATAGGTATGACAAACAGCCAATGGGCAGTTTGCCTGCAGCTAAGGCTGAGCATCAGTATATCAGCTCCACCTCATCTCTGCTGTAAAGATTATCCTTTCATCTGACTATGATGAAAACTGTGTATTTCCAGGCTTTCCTCATTAAAGAGAATTAGAACGTATCTTGTTCTTGTTCCAGACATACACTGTCAATTTTTTAAAAGAAATATCACATAGGCTGTTTTATTCCCTGAGAAACCAGTACATCTGGTTTCTGACCATCAGAAAAACAAGTAAGATCTACCTTACTCTGTCTGTAGCATATAAGGTGACTTGGAGAATGAATTTACTAAAAGCAGCATTCAGAGCCCCAGAAAGATAGAAACCATCTGAGCTGCTTGAAAGACAGAAGGCTAGTAATTGTAGTACACTGCTACTTGCTTTCTAGAACTTTAGTGACCTGACAGACAGAGTTTGAAACAAAAATACTATAAATGAAGAAATTAATTTCTTCTTCAAAACTATATGATGGACTAATGGGATCAGCTTAATAGGAATTTACTTTCACAATATATACCATGTTGGAAACAGTCATAACAGTAAAAAGCGAAGGCTGACTGAATCAATGAGATCAGATTCTGGAAAGGAAAAGGAATATCACACGGATTATTTTTGGCAATCTCATTCCAGTACAAGAACTAGGAAAAGTGGCAAGATATTTCTTGATTTTAATATATAAAGTGCTTGCTCTGAATATTTAAGAAATATAGGAGCGTACCTTAAGGGCACTGTTCAAGATCTAGGAGTAATCAAAACTCCTTAAAATTAGTAACTTTAAAATAAGTCACCTTAAACCATTTCCATGGTAAAATGTGTATTTATACATGCTAGATATTTTTTATTTCTGACACAGAAGTCACCCAGGAAGCACAGGTTTTTCTTATTCTATTAAAATGCCTAAAAAGTAAACCTTCACTTGGGCAGCTACATTGAAGTTATATTCTGTGAAGTGCACTGCTGCCTGCGGTGTTTTGCACAGATGGCAATAGTAAGAAACAACATAGACTGTAATTATTTATACAGAGAGAGTTTTAGAGAACTATATTGAACCCTGTATATATAACACATAACAAATATATATACAGGGCATCTATAACCATGTACAGAGCTGAACAATGGAACAGTTTATTTCAAACTGAAGGTATGGTTAATCAATCTTTCTAAAAATAAATGCCATTAATACTGCAAAAGTACAATTTATATAGTGATATCAATGTTTATAGGATAAAGCCTAGCATAACATAATGGATGCAATCTTTTATTTTTTTCACAAGAACAGTAAAACCAAAGTAGTCTATAGCTTATGCTCTAAGAATAAAGATACTTTCCTGCCAAAATACAAAAGAATAAATTTTACCAAAAGCTTTAGTCTCCATTATTCAGGAAACTCCATTATAGAAAAAGTGCTTCAAAAGGAAAAAAAAAAAAAAATTCTAAGTTTCCTGTAGAAGGTTTATAAGAAATAAGAAAAGCATGTTCTTCTGAAAAGAAAAAGGAACTGTGAGACAGATGAATTGGGATTCCTGGGCTAGAAGGTGAGACTGGCTGGAAGTTTCACAACTTTCCAACCTGTTGTTCAAGTCAGACTCGCTGAAGATCCTGAAAAAAAGGTAGAAAATTTTGTGTCACCTGCCTTCTGGAAGCATGCACCATGAGTTTACTTGCAAGTTTCAAGGTCTTGAAAGACTGGGAGAGCTGGCTTTGGTTGCAAGCTCCTGTGTTTCTCCCAAGGAGCCTTGAAAGTTGCTACCTTAACTCTTAGTAGTTCATAAAGCCATGACTGCAAGTACCTCTCTCCTGAGCAGATAAGGAGGCAGAAAATGGGTTTTCAGTAATACCTTCATTATTGCATTATCATTCTTCACATTAAGGTGGGGAAATTGCAATCTCTTTTGAACTACTAATTCTGGATATTTTTTTCTTTTTTTCTTTATCTTTTAAGTATTGAGAGAGCTTTTATATTATTGATGCTTCAGAACAGAAACACTATTTACCAGACCCACAATGAGTACCATACCACAGTTGGATATCATTAACAATCCACGTCTTAAACAAATCCTGCATCATTGCAAGGGAATATAATAAAGGAAAATAAAGGGAAAATTTCCTAACAGTCAACAAAAACGCTCATAAAAATTGGTGATTAAATTCTAAATTGTGCACATGCAATTGTTATAACAGAATCAGCTGTTGCACAGTTACAGAACAAAATTACTTATTTATAACCTTTTCCATGGCTCTTTTCCTTGTAGTGCTTGAGCAAACTAAAAACAGTAGTGGGTTTGTCATCCACCAAGGACTGCTGTGAACCTCGATAATATCTCATTCCCACAAGGTGTAAACTGATTTACTTGTAGCTGCAACAGAGGTGCTTCAAAAGTCCCATTTTACAAGTTTCTGTTTACTTTATTAACTCCCTATAAAGAATACATATGCTGGGCCTGAATTAAAATTTACTGTTAGCAGACACTGCAAAGTCCATAAGATCTTATGTTTGAGTTTAGTGGGGATTTTCTTTTGAGTGGGATCTGAACAGGAAAGGGAGCTTTAGTTGATTTAGAGCCTATTCTGCCACGACCAATCAGTATCAGGTTTGTGCTGCTCGCCATGCAGTGGAGAAACACATAATGATCATAGTCCAGGGTATATGTTGACTCTTACTTGATTTGTCTGATACTTATTATTCTATGCTGACAAGAAGGGATCACATATTCTTCTAGAAATCTCCTGCCTTACACCAATTCTTAGTTTCCAGAGAGAAAACTGTCCTCAAAAAAAAAAAAAAAGGAAGCAAATACAATAATCTTTAATCAAAGAACAATTAAAAAAATAACTTTCCTTCTTTTTACTCAGGTCTTTCATACAAAATTAAAGCTAGAAGTTTTTTGGGTTTTTGTTTTTTGTTTTTTTTTAATTTCTTTTTTTCCTGACAACTTGGTCTAAGTTCTGAAAATTAAAGTGAGAAGGCTACTGTGAAAATGTGTAAATTCAAGTGAAGTTTGGTAAACATTTGCAGTTGAAAAAAGACCCATAACAAAACAGAATGAAAAGGCAAGGAAGAGCTAATAGGGAATTTTTTTGAATTTGTGGTGAAAACAGGAAGAGAAAGGGCAATAAATGTTTGGTGAAAGGAGAGGCTATGATCTGAGGAGTAGGGAGGTTTTGGGACAGAGGATTGGAGAGGCTCAGGATTGTCTGAGGGATACTGTTACACACAGCTGCCTACTTCATTCATATGTATGTTCAATATTGGTGTTTCCAGGGCTCCTAAATATTACAGAAATACAACCTAGAAAGAATAAATTCTAAATTATTTACATGAAGAGTGGTTATTCTTTCTTGTATTTATGAACATTGGTTGTAACACATCTCTGTATTAACCTATGTAATGCACAAGAAAAATTCTTACATGATTGTTTCATGACACAGTGAAGCATTAAAAAGGATCTAATACATTAGATTTCCTGAGACGATTATGTACAGCTTGATATACTTTATGAAAAACATATTTAAAAGGTTGATTGGATTTGCTTACACACCATCGTTCAAAATAAAAGGTGTACCCTATTATTCAGAAATGATGTATTGGTTAGAAACAGGATCAATGAAGTCAGTCTACTACAAAATTCTGCAAAATAAGTGAAAATTACATCTAGTCTCTGTGCTTCATGAAATTTGTGTGTTGACTCCTTCATTTTCATCTAGCTGCAGAACAACAGAACAGACCCTGTGCCATCAAAATGGAGCAAGCTAAGTGGAATAAATGACAATTTCACAGTCTCTCACTTAATAAATAACGTAGCTCAGCGTGCCAGAGGGAAATTTACAGGGACATTCATGTCGCCTTATCCCTTTGCCCTCACTTCTGATCTGGGTTTGTGACATTTCCTTTATGTTGGAGGCCTCAGAGGGAAAGGACTCAAAGTACATGGTGAAAAAGTATGAACTATTTATTTAATCCTATCATTGTTTTTATCTTGTTCAAAAAGAATATTTTAAGTATTTGTCAACTTTGTTTCTTAAGGACAATGAGTAAAACACTGTTATAAACCAAAATTAGGATTCAAATAAGTAGAAGAAAATTTTATCACAGTCTTCTATTCTAATTTTACACAATGAATATTTTAGTATTTGCATATAATTTTCAGACTGTGAAACTGAAAAGTATAATACTGTAATGTATCTTAAACTGATATAATTCAAAAGTGACTGTTTTTTGCAGATGAGGTTTTCCCTTTTCCGCAACATTCAAGACTGCATTATTATTCAGAATGCAACCTATGCAATCACAATATGAATATCACAATCCTTTATCCTTCTTCAACAAACTTTTCATCCATTACTATTACTATTATGATCCATAATTGAGCACTTTTCTGCTGTTTATGTACTTTTTTTACTTCTCAAAACTTAACAACTATGTAACATCAAGTATGGATGCAAAAACACATCACATCATTTACTTCAATAATTCCTATAGGTATTTAATTTATGTACTTCAGTCATGGTTCTGTAGTTCTTAATCTTGTTTTGTTCTTAACATAGGTTTGTTTTTTTAATTTATTTTCTAAAATTCAATTAAATTAATTTTTTTTTTTTTTCCACATATGTTTTTAATGAGGAAGTTCCTTTGGTACTTCTCAGTGAGTGACAAACCAGAAAACATCTCCCAGGCCAAAATCAACAAAGACAACAATATTTGGTCAGTAGAGTACGAATTGTTGCCTGTTTTGGCAGAGAACAGAAAGAAGCCAATTTTTTTAACTTAATCTCTCAAGACATTTTATTTTAGGTGTTTTTGACCTTTTATTTGAAGATTGTTTGAAGTCAGAAAAAGTAATTAATTTTGTTGGAAAAAGAAATAAAAATAACATTAGTCAATCAGATAAAGTTCTGAAGTACAGATGACTATAAAATTACCTTGAAGTTACTTGAAGGAAACAATGTCTTCTGAAAAGAAGGATTTTTTTCAGATATGTGTTTCAATGCCTGAAGATGGGACTGAAAGCTGATTCAGTGTTTCCAAATATAATCAAAATCCAGTTGTCCTATAACTGCCATGATTTTAAGACAAAAAATAGATGATCAGAACTAACATTCACATTTAACTTTTAATATTTAGCAAGAAAGACACTCTTCACAATTAATTCTGAATAAAATATGATAGAACTGCTGAGCATCTACCCCAACATCCTCTGAAGTGTTTTGACATACAGAGAGGATTATCACATCACAACCCCAAGGAATGAGTAACTTATTAGAGTGGCTGGTTTCTGGGTGAGTTTTCTAGAGAGGAGAGAGCATATAAATGAAACTAACCATAAAACACCCAAACTACATCAACACTATAGAAAATCAGCTTTTATTGTAGCAGAAAAAGTGTATTAGTTAAACTCTGATAACAAGATAAACACTCTAAGTTAGTTTGAAGAAGATATCCAGAGACACTGCAATACTACCCTCTTCATAAATATAATTTATTTCAAGCATTGTACTGCTAGCCTATTTCAAGGGTTTTTTTCCTGTGAGAATAAAAACCACCTAAAAAATATGTTCATACATATATATCTAGAGGAAAAGGACAAAACTATCATGATGTAAATTCTCAAGGAGAGGAAAGTCTAGATGTTAAATCTTTTCTCTTTTCCGCTTTTTCTTTCACATTTAGTATGATTCAGTCATGAAGCATGTCTATGATTTGAAACATTAGCTACAACTGACATAATAAGAGGTACAAGATGAAAATTACAAGATTTCCTCACCTACCTGGCTGATTGCCAAACTCATTTATTTGAAATGACAGCGTCTCTTTCTCAAATTTGGATCCATTCAATTTATTTCTTCAGTATTCAGATAAAATAAAACTCTTTTAGAAATATTACAGAAATTCTATTGTCCTCTGTGAAAATGTGAATAAAATGGTCTTGTCCACTACCTTCCTATTCGCTAGGTTCAGTCCAAAGCTTCCTTTCACTCTGTGGATGCCCTGAAATTGGTGAAAGTAACTTTGAAACAGTACTAATTAGGTTCCAACAGAAGGTGGTACCACCATTTGTGCTGTAAAGTGAATAGTCAATGGATATTCGACATCACTAAAAACCAGTCTGAAACTTAAAAGAAAAAAAGAAAACCAAGTACTTTTAAAAAAAAAAAAAATTGCATAGTTATTGTGGCTTGCTTTGCTATTATGTTTAGGAATTCAGATATTTCTTGTAGCTTTTATTATCATAAAGGCTACCAAAACACAGCAGTGAGGCTGAAAAAAAACAGCTGTTTTATCATTTAATAAAACACTTTCAGACTAGGGTGACAGACTAATGGAAGAAGCCAGGAAAAAAATCCCTTAATTCTATATGACTTAACACATACACATAGCATGTAGAAATTGTTGGAATTAAAGATGTAATATTGTAATTGCAACTAAGACAAATACGATTTAATAAATCTTGTTTACACATGCAGATGTTTTTGGTAATCATATTTTTAATACAGTTTATTTGGGTTGATGCTACTGACTACAAGTACAAGGAAAAGTATGTACATCATGCTTTAGACCATTTATTGGGCCGCTAGGCAAACATTCCCTTAATTATACTCTAAATAACATTAGTAATCCATGAATTAGAAGGTACAGGACTCTATAACATTATTCAGAATAAAGTTACATATAATAAGTCAGTGGTAATCAAACTATTCAGATTACAAAATATTTTGAAGTATAAAATAGTTATTTTCAAGACTTTTTAGTTTTCTATGATTTCTTTCATCTTTACAAATTTCTAGTACAGTTAAATCTTGTTATTGCCACCATCATTATTCTACTCTTGTGATTGAATTCTTTTCTCTGAGCTTCTTTCTTTGCTGTTGTCTCCTTTATTTTGCTGAGGGTTATTGCCTAACAATGTTATAAAGCCATTAATAGTACGCTAGTTTTCTGTGACTTCTGTTTTAACAGTTAGAGGCTATCATAACACAATGATATGTAGGTGAAGAAGTTTTGAAATTAGCCATAATTATGTAGCACCAAGTTATTAAGATGCATGTACAGTTGAGGGCTTGCAGTATTTTTATGTTTGCAGCATTGTGAGCACTGAGAAAACAGCGAAAAAGACAAGGCTTCCCACAATAAGACAGAAAGCAACTACATGGCACCCTAACACCCTCCCGCCCCCGCCCCCCCCCCCCCCCCCCCCGCCCCGCCTTTGCACAGACTCAGCAGACAGCTAGAAGCAATCAGCTGTGTGTGGCCAGGTGCCTTACAGGCAGCAGCTGGGGGCATTTCAGAGGGTCAGGCCGGTGTGAAGAGTATGGCAGGGAGAAGAATGTGAGAAAGTACAAGCAATGAAGGTAAGAAATAGCAAGAAAGTTTAATAGAGAGTTATTGGAATTATTGGGGTGGGGGTCAGGGAAGATGAAGGTCTTGGTCTGTTTTCTTCCTAAGTGAGGGCAATCACTGTGTGTGCAAGCCATTGGGCTTCAGTGCTCCTTTTTGGATAACTTTCTTAAAATCTCATAGGGACAAGAAGAGATCTGCTATGTCAGGATCTGATGAGGTGTTCTGTAGATGTTAATATTATTCTTTGATGTTAGTTAAGAACATGCTGATATACTCTGAAATGCAGTAGGAGAAGTTATTAGCACAGTAGGAGCATATGCCTTGTCTGTAATGGAAATGCAATTTTTTTGTCTTTGGAGGATAGTAACTGTAGCTCTAAGGAGCTTGGGAGGACACTTGAACACCCGTTCTCAGTAAAAGAGGGGGTCAGCAATTAGCAACAACTGTGCAAGAAACAGGCTTACATTGAAATGTAAAAAAATAATCACCTCTCATGAAAAAAATATTGAACAAGCTGGCTCTACTAGAGTAGGTAACATGCAGCCACAGGGAAAGGTATTTTTTACATATAAGGGTTATTTCTAAATTTTTTTTCCTCAGAAAAAGAAAATCCTAAGCAACATGGCCTGGCCTTTGAACTTGAAAACTTCAGCACTACAGGTCCCAGTGTCTACATATTTTGCTCCAAGGCATGATACCTTCCCTTACCCAAGCTTGGAACAAGCTGAAATGAGAGCTGCATGAAGATTGACTGGTGAACTGGTGAGCAGAATTTGACCATATGTCTACTCATCTCTGGGCCCTGGGTCTCTGACTGAGGATTCCTGGAAGGTGTTTCTATCTCTGTGTGATTCTAAACATGGATCTTCTCTCTTAAGTCCATAACTCCTATTGTTCCAAGGAAGTGCCTGAGTGTCTCATTTTAAATATGGATATGGAAGGATCTAGTGGTAGATCTAAGATATCAAGTTGGATAGCCCTCATGGTTAAGGCCATGTTGTAGGTTTAGCATTCACCTTAAGCTGAAAAGGGTCCTAACCATTAAACTGTAGGTTCAGGTTGAATGAAGGTAAACTTCAGTGCTCTGTATTGTGCTACTGCACTTAAGTTGCCAGTGATTTAAGACTTATGTGGTTTCTCCTTGACTTTCTACCCTAGTAATAAGGACATTTGGGCAGGATGGAGAGTTTATTTGCTCTAGTAACTGCTCTTGGGTTATGTTGTAATTTAAACTCTCATTATGCTAATTTCAGGAACAAATAAGATTAGAAATAGTTTTGGGAGCATAATTCAGAACTACCATGCTACCAATTAAATACCTGAACTACTCAGCTGCTTCTTCTGTGTGTTCTTGATGTATCTCTCTCTGGTCCTAAAGATGAGTAATTTATTGTATAATGGCTTCCCCTTACCTCCTGCCCCCACCCCCCATTTTGATGATGAGGGAATGAAATGGCATTGAATTTTTGTGGTGACAGATATTTTATTGTTTGTATTAGTTTCTACCAAGCATTTATTTCTGTGTATGATTTATGTTGTGCTGTCCAAAGTACATTTGGTATCATTACAAAAAAATGGTCTCTTCATTTTGACAGCGATATCCAATCCCATTTAGTCAATACATAAGAAATATAATAACCACTGTAAAGATATAGTGGGATGGAAAAACGTTATGCATTTTATATGTTGAGCTCGTTAAAACAGTTTAAATGATACTTCACAAAACCAGCGACCCTGGCTTCATTAACATATTGTTGAGCGGGATTAATGGAGGAAAAGTAGAACAGACTCCAGAGGAACATCAAATTTCCATATAAAATCATTCCTGCCACTTTCTCTGTGCTGTGTTACACTTCAAATTTCATGGCAGAAGGCTGTACTTGTCCTTCATTGCTGTGTTTCTCTTGTGGGTTTTTTTCCTTCTTTTATGCAATGCAAAACACACAGGAAGAGAAATGTGTGTATTTGGATGCCAGTTCACATAAAACCTAAAATGTAAAATTAGCACTTTTGGGAGAAAGCTTCCCTTAACAGACTGCTTTACCTCTCATCATTTCCATAGTACTGCCATTCACTGTGATATTTGCTGTCATTTTCACGATCAGTGGTGATTTGAAACTGATGGGAGACATAACAGGCAATGATGTGGATTTCTCCTTTGCTTTTGTGTGTGTGTGCAGCTGGGTTTTGTAATTTTTCTCCCATGACAGAACTTTTTTTCTGCAGAAAGCAGAACTAAACATTATTTTTAACCTGATGAACCTTATTCAAGTTCATTCTGATATGAAGTCCTGAGTCACGTAGGGTAAAAATTGTCATAGATTATTTTAAATTTATTAGAATTCATTCGATATAAGTCTGTAATTAATTACTGGACATTATTATCAAAGCACTGTGAATATCCTACCTTTCATCTTATTATTACGTGTAACAGATTTTCTTTGGCCATCTTAAATGCAAAGTTTTCATGTTTGACCTGATACTAATTATCAAAAAAAGTTTGCTGCTTTTTCAAAAAATATGTTTATTTTTAATAAAAGCAGAAAAAATGGGGGAATTACTGTTGCCTCATTTTCCATGGCTTTTACCTTATTTGTTTGTGATGCTCCAATTTAAGATGAGGGAGGTTTAAAACTGTAATTAAACATAAATAAGCTCATGTGGAAGTCATTATCCTTTTGTTTTCTTTAAGACACTGTTGCTTTCAGAAGTAGACTCATTATAGCCTCTAAATGCAACAGGGGAACTCAGCCAATACATCAGAACTGAAGTACTTTAATCAGAAACCTGCCATCTAGTAATACTGTAACAGTGAGGAGGGCAGGAGAGAAGCAGTGATTATACAGTTTTTCTTTTTTTAGTGTAGTTCACATTGAAATAGCACCCTTCTTGTGAAAAAAGCACACATTAAACACAAGAAATAAGGTGATACTGTAATGTTGTAATGTCTTTGTGAATAACAGTTTTGCTTACAAATTGACCTAAAGATTTCAATAGGAGAGAATTTCTTTCTGTTGTGTGTTTTCATTTTTTGACTTAAAAACACATTTCAAAAGACAAATCCTACATATTAAAGAAAGCATGAATTGTAACAGAACTTGCTTCCTCCTAATCTAAGATACATGTGTCTGGATATTTTCAGGTTCTTCTTGTACCTCATGGTACAAAGCATGAGAAGATGATTTATAAAGAGCAAAACTCCTTAATTTTTTCCACATGTGTTGCAGTCTCCTGAGCAACAGTCTTGCTCGGGGTACAAGTTCATATGTCAGCTAAAAGAAGGGCTATCTGCCCCTGAAGGGAGCTGTACTTTCTTAATGCTTTCCTTATGCATATGGTGGTGCTCGACCAAGATGTTTCCAGAAGCTAAACCAGTACTGAATGAGCCAGTAGCTTTGATGGGATTAATTTTCCTCTCATTTAGCTCCTTAGCTAACTTCCCTGCAGATGTGCATGGTGATAGCAGAAGGAAGATTGAAAGAGCGTGTTCACAGGGGCAGAGACTGAGGATTGAGCCCACGCCAGGAAGGGTATGGAATGTGGAGGCTGTCATTGGACTTTCTTCAGTGTAAAACTAACTGCATCTTCAATTCTCCTGCAAAAGCTGTACAGGCATTGTATGGGACTACAGATAGAATGTGTCTGAGCTCTAACCCCTCTCTCTCCTTCCTGGGGGTGGAAGCAGAAATTGAGAAGCCATCAAGATGGTACATGTGATTCAAGCTGTATATCAGTATGCATGTGAATTAATCTTGCCTTCAAGAACACACATCTATTCCAATTTTTTTCTGAATCAAATGTGTAAATAACAGGTCATTGAAGTATCTGTTAAATTTTCTAAAACTGAACAGAAAGCAAATAGATTTAAAATAAAAGAATAATTAATTATTTGGGAATTCACATACTGGAATTACGAAAAGAGATAAAGTATTCTTTCGGTACTCTTGTTTTGCTTTCATTACCCCAAAGTACACACTTTCAGTTAGTATTTGATGCTGAAATATGTATTGTTCTTCACTGTGAACCCTGTAGAGTCTTTTGCTGAAAATGTGAAATTATTTTAAATTTCTTATTAAATTTATGTGAAGGTCTTATAATTTGTTCTCTGTATATTGCCTGTGAATTTACCCACTGCAAATAAGAACTTTCTTTCTCTCTTTTCCTTCCTTTCTGACCCTGATTACGGGCCAATGTTCACTTTTACGATTGCACTCAATGTTACTGTGTTCTCTCTAATTCCCAGGGTGCTCATCTCAGATACTCAGGGAGCACTGAATGCTGTAACTTCAAGCAAAATACTGTAAGAAACAGGTCTATCAACAAGTATAGTATTTTAGGAATTAATCAAGCCTATTATTTTTAAACAAACAGAAAAGGTCAAGAATGGTATTCTGTAGAGTAACAGTGGAATGAATATGATCTTAAGAACCAGGTAAAGAAACAAACAACATGGACTAAAGGTCTTTAAATTAGGAGAAATCATGAGACTTTTTATTCCCCTGCTGTCTAAGCCTACAACTGAAAAAAAAAAAAATTGTAGGACAGACCAGTTTGGAAATCTTTGAATACAGTGATAATACAGAATATGGTATGGACTATATCCTTTTCTCCAAAGAAATTATTTTCTTCCAAACTTTGAGTTTGTAGCAACTCAGCACCCAGTGACAATAGTTTTCCAGAAACCTATGAAGCAGTACAAGTGTTTTAAATCAGGATATCTTGACTTCTTGTGACTGGAAAGAAACACACAGGACAATTTAAAAGAGTAATTTAGCCTCACAGTAATTGGAACAAACTGAATAGGTAGGGATTGAAGCAAATGCTTTAAAACAGCCAACCTCTTTCATCATTTATGTACAGTTTCTGTGGCATTATATGTTCTAGCCTTAACTTTTGCTCTTCAATTCTGTCTTCTTAGATAAGAGAGTTAGTTAAATTTCTTATTATAATTCTCTGTGAACTTGATGGTTCCAGCTGAGGTGTCAGGAATAACCTGTTTCCTTTGAAAGTTTTTGCATCTTCATGTCTGCCAGTCCAGATATTCCAAATATGCTCTACAAGGGTCTTAAGGAGATTTATACTCTGGTTAGTTTTCTTTGAAGCTATTTTTTGAGTGCTTTGTTCCATTTACAGGTATACTTACATTTAAATCACAAAGAGTTGATTTGTTACAATAACGTATGAACTGGAAAGGAAGAATTTCTCACTTAGGTCTGAAGCCAAAAGACAGTTAATGCAGAGCTGTGCCTTTAACTGGTCTTGTCTTGTGTGTGAAAGTAGTGGAAGAAGGGCTAATCTGAATTATATGTCCAGTTACTAATGTTTAAAGAGCTTTACTGACTTGAAAGATGCCTAAGCTATTAAAAATGGCATTACTCGAACTCCTTAAATACAAGTCACAATTTTTATCAATTGTGTGAAACATAATTAAAAGTTAAAAGTTTTTAAAAAATAGTAACAAAACCAAGTTTGGATAAAGCAATAAAATATTGTTCAATTGAGTAGCTACCTTGTGATACACTGCAAAGAATCTGCATAGCATGCATGATTTAATCTCAGGTTGGACAATTTTTTATACAAATGCAGAAAGAATAAAGTTGGAGCAAGACTTTAGCATTAGGTTCTTTCTAGCTCCTCCAATAACCTCTTTGAAAAAAGAGGCAGATGACTTTAAGTATGTTAGAGACTATGAGGAAATGGATTCATGCTTCTTAATTAACTGTGAATTTTTGGTTGTTTGCTCTTATGTTATATTTCACATGATATTCCTGTTTTAGAACTCAGTTAATATATGTCAGTGATAAAGAAAACTTACAGGGGTTTGAATATATCTAGAAAATGATTCTGTCAGAATAATTGCTGGTAGGTGTGCTGCTGGAGAAAGAGAATGTGTTGAAAGTAGAAGAATTGTGATGTTAACTACCCTACTGGTTCTTAAACCAGATATTAACTCTCACCTGTTTCAGCAAGCACTTGGTCAGAACAGAATAGAGTATTGATAAGTTATAAAAAAAAAAAGAAAAATTGGAGGAGTGAAAGGAAGCAGATTTTAAAAAAATATTTCTGCTGTTAGTTTAACAGCTTTAAGTTTAATTTTTTATAACTAATGAAGAAATTTTATTGAAATGCCATACTGGTGTGAAGTAATTCTCATGTTCAGTCTCTCCTATTTTGTCCTTAGTTATTAACCAGTAAAATTTTCTATTTTAAGTAATGTAGACATTTCTGAAAGATAATGTACTAAAAGGCTTTCTCTATTTCCATTCTTTTTTTTTGTACATGGTCCTTATGTGTTTTGTCTGAACCCATTTGTATCTGAGAAATATCAGAGGATAGGAGAAATAGGTTTGTATCAATGAACAGAGGCAAGACTGTAAGTGACAAAGGATATAAATGTAAATATAAAGGCCTTATTTCTGAATGGTATGAAATAGCTTGTATTAACAAAACTGTGTAATTGTTGCCTGTCCTTTGCCATACATGGCAAATAGGTAGCTACACTTTGCATGTGTGTCCTAATATGACTGTCTTGTGTAACTGAAGAGGATGAACACAGACAAGAATATACCCATTTTAATGAAAACTTGTTGTGTAGCCAGCTGTGGAATGAGAGATGGAGGAAATATAATCTTGATGCTTCTTCATCCAGGCTTTAGAAACTGCTATCACTAACTTGTCCATTAGAGTTGATTGTGTTTTGTTGTGCTTTCTGGGGTACTTTATACCCATTCAGAAGAAGAAAGAAAGGTTCATATTTGCAATGAATTGACTTGGGTGTTACAGATGGTCATCATAAGTTCATGATACCATCTGTGTCTGAAAGTTCTTGGTGGAGAACAACTTTGGGGTTAGATGCCTTTGCTTGCTGTCTTTATAGAGACTGAATTACTTAATCTTGGTGTCACAAGTGGCCAACAGGGTAGGCAGGGAAACCATCATTTAGTGCCAGAAGAAACTACACTTAATTAAAGGGAAGGGAACCTACAGAAGTAACATAAGATTTTTAGTGGATAGAAACCAGTAACTGGGAAGACAGTCATACACTGGCTTTTTTTTAGCAACTGTTTAAGAGTGATACTTCCTTAACAAAGTGAGTGCTATATAATTCTAGTGACAAGCACTTCAGATATGTAGCAACACAGGAAGAAATATACTTTAAATTTTGTACTTTCCAGGAGAATTGTTGCTCTAACTTGCAGATTGTGATTTGTTGTCTTCTGCCTGTAAAACTTTGCAGTGCATGCTGTTTGGTGTAGTATCTAATGGATACCAAGTTAGTCCAGAAAGCTAATACAAAGAAAGTATTTTTACAATGAAAGAAATTTTTGCTTCTTAAATAATAAGTAGCACATATATAAAGATCTTGGATTATATGGTTCATACTGACAAATAAGGTTTTACAGAAAAGTCTATTTTAATGTTTTTCATGATACCTAATGTCACCAGTTGTCAATGAACAATTATTACTGAATTTCTCAGGGGAATCTATGAGGTTGCTTTATATGCAACAAAACTGATTGGGGTGTTTTGTAAATATGCCCTTATTTAACGTCCTCTTCAGCACAGATCATAGGCTTACTAAGGGTTGAGACTAATGAAGATGATTTCAGTTCTATGCATTTGGCATTGTTCTGTTGTAGTTTTGTAATTGTTAATTATATGTTGAACATGCTTATATGATTGTGATCTTTTATTTTATATTTTAATCCTCATTTAAATCAGTTGGTGCATCTTTATGATGTTTTCTTAACCATTATAATAAATTTAGACAAATTGCTACTCAGGCAAGACTGAGCATGTAACTACTCATTTCTGCTTGCAAGGTCAGTGCAGAATTCTTGAATGGAAAATTATAATTTATTTCTTTTTGAGAGGCAAGTCTCTGCTTGCAAGAGATGCCTTCAGTCTAAATCTTCCTACTTTTTTTTTTAAACAGTCGTGTTTCAACCAGAAGTCACTTACAAGAAATAAAAAGTTATTTTAAAATCTTCTGAACTTGCTAAATATTACTGCTTAATAAAGTATTTTTGTCCTGTCTTGGCTTCCATGTCATTCTCTTGATCTTTGTTGGAATGCCGTAGTTGTTGCAAATATTAACTACTACTAGTAGTAATAATTTTCTCATTAAAGGGAAGTAAGATTTGTTTGCCAATAGACATGTCTTTGGATAAAATTGAAAAATTAGGGAAAAATACATTAAATCATTTGAAAGACTACTAAAGTACTGAAGTTAATGTTACTTCCATCCACGATCATGTTGCAGGACTGAAGAAACATAGACTTTTTTAAAAATCAAAATGGAAGGACAAATCTAATAAAATATGGTGAAGTTTATCTAAATCAAACCTAAATAAGGTGAATTAAAATTCTTTCCTGGGTCTTCACATAAATGACTTTAAAATCATGTAGTTTAGAAAGTTATAGCCTTTTTCTCTCTTGATGGATTTGTAATTCCTTTGCCACTATCAAGATGGAAAAATTAAAGACGTTGAGTTTTATGCCACAAAAAAGTGTCATCTAATTGTAGATGTAGGGTATTGGATATAATGTGAAATCAGAGAAGGTAAACGGTTCTTACTGCAGTAAATTGCATTTTCTCTTGGTTCAATAAGGTTAACTGGAAATTAGTTATTTATTTTTATTTATTAGTTATTCAGTTATTTATTAGTTATTTATTTTGTGCTTCAGCATCCAGCTCTGAGGCTACACAACTTCTGATGAAGTGGTCGGAAATTGCAAGGGTTGTATTGGCATCAAGACCATAATCTAAAATGATGATTAAGCTAGGGCTGGGTAGAAGAGAAAAGTATTTGCCCCAGCTGCAGCTATAACATGACTAATGAGGAAGAAATTTCCTCAACTATGGTGTGTTTCAGTTGTATTTACTCTGATAATTTCAATCCTGGCAGTTCTAAGCATAATTTGGTATGTCTTGTTAAAGTAATTTTCAAATGAACTTTTAGAATTTTTCAATTCCTCTCACCCCAGTCTATATGCTGAATTAATGAAGGAAAAACCAAAATACTTGAATATATGCTTCCTTTTAGGGCTGTGAATAAACATTAGGATCAATTCCTAAATAATAGACCTTGAATAGTCACAGAATATCAGATTACACTCATCTCTCATATTTCCAGTTTCTTAGTTAATTGATGTGGTTCTTTTTCATGTGGCTTTTAAGTGATGTACTTCCAGTTAGTTATTACTTTATTTTTTTCTTTTGGCAGCTGAACTTCTAAACCAGAGATTTCTTTGTTTTCATTTTTTTTTTTGCTTTAAGCATAATTGGGCCAACACATGCAACTATTTCTATGAACAATACTATTAATGGGATTCAAATTCTCCTCTTAATTCTTATGGCTTTTCTTGGCATATGTTTTGTGAATATTACAGCTCTGGCTCTATTCTTTAATCCTGTTTTTTTACAAAACAGCGTTTTGTTTATTGAGTTTGCATTCATACAAAAAGAAACGAGGTGGTGGCCACATCTTAAAGGTATGTGAAGTTAGGAAAAATATATAACATTAGATAGCAATTAGCTATCTAATGTAAATGTATCTATCTGTACTGGGATATATAGAGACTTTCTCTAATTAGCGACGCTTTAGTTTCTGATACCAGAAAACTGGTCAAAATAGCAGTTCTCCAATATGAGAAGTAAATGAAGTTTCACCTTGATTATTTGGGGTGAAAAGCAGTAGAAGTAATGTTCTCATCAGTTTCCTATTTTAAAATGCAGTACTTGCTATACAGATAGAAGCACAGTTATTTGCTAGCCATCTCTATTACTTACAATAACTCTGTATTGCATTGATACAGTAACAAATGTTCTTTTATTTATTTTGTTTTTCTTTGCTTGATACAAAGTCTCTTGACTAAAATCACTAATTGTAGAGATAACAATGTGAAGGTTTTGCAGTTCCTAAGATAATGTAATGCCTAAATTGGCACTATCCCACACATGGGGGGTGTACTGTGGGAAAGAGAATTGTTTCCTCACTCATTAAGGTTTCAAGTAAATACACTCCTGAAGGAACTGAAACTGGTTCTGCCTTTGTGCTGTGATGGAGAGCAAAAAAAGATAATGAAGAAATAGGCAGTGGTACAGAAATGGGGAAAGTCTCGGAAGTGTCGAAAAATGTGGTATTTGTTTTAACTTGCAAATCTATTCCACACTGAATATATTCCATCCTCTATACTGTGATAAAGGGGGAATAAAAACCCCAATGAATCCAAACATAGTCAACAAAGTTACCAAGTGGATTTTCACATGAAGTGGTAACAGAAGTTTTGACATGAAATGTCTCTGGCATATGCTTCCAACTTAAGTGCTTCAGTTGCTACAATATTATCAAGATGATGAGGCATTTTGAGAAGTGTTTTCTCAGCCTCAAATTACAATGCAAGAAGTGGAGTATAAGCTTAAAATGGGTTTCTGTGCACCTTTTCTGTGAAACTTTTCTGTGCAACTTAGAAAATAAGCTTCATTATGAACTAAGACACTAACCTACAGTATTGACCCTACCTATCAAAGAAAACAGACGGGAAATGCATAGCTTGCTAACTGATCATGCAGTTAGGAAACAGCAGCAGTAAGTTGTTTTCCTTGAATTTTCGCAGTAGGTGAAAAAGTAAATGTTTAATAAGAAACCTTAATTCATCAGTACATGGCATTTCAGTAAACTAACAAAACTGGTTTCATTACACATCGCTTTTTCTCTCCCTGTCACTAAAGCAAAGCTCTATTTAGCTGCCTTTTTGGGTTTTTTTGAGTAACACTTTTTTGCCTACCACTGAAATGAAAGAAAGAAATCTCTGGATTGATAAAAGGATCTACAACTCTTGCAGTGTGATAAATGACCTGTAGTTAAATTTTCTTGTGCACAGTTGCATAAGGCAATAACCTCATATGTGTCACTTTTTTAGTAAAATCATGATCTTATCTTGTGAGAAGTCAGATATTTTACTGAGTGGTGTTCGCAAGCCACTGCACATTCATCTGTGTTAAAAGCATGAAGTTTTTTTGAATCTTTTTGACTTGAATGGTGGCCAGAAAAAACTATTATGAATCCCTTTGTTCTCAGGACTGAAGCTTCGTTGAATGTCAACTTTCAAATTGCTTTGAAAGCAATATATAATAAATGAGAAGGATGCTTGAAGGGGGAACAAATGACTTGTCTGGTGACAAGTATTTTTGTATGGGGAAATATGTGGTCCAACTCCCTTTCCAGTTAGTATTAACCTATGTGTAGTTACCTAGTTTCAGTAAGAGAGTTAAGTTTTCTCTAAGAGTCCAGTAACTGCAGTACTCTCCTAATTTTTCTGATGATTAGCAAAGTCATCTTGAGAATAAAATGTTCCTTTCTTTTGCTTACTCCCTAAGTTTTGTATTCCTCTCTGAGTGTTTGAAAGAGTTGAGGAGTGTCCACGTGTGACATGATGGTGTCTTTAGTTCATTGTTACAACATGAAGCTGTGGTTATGCTCTTCTCCATCTGCTAATATTCTTCTTGCTTTTAAGGGTGCAAAAACTTTTCTGTTAAGTGTCTACCTGATTAACTTCATGAAGTCAGAACAGCCGGTTGGCCCAACATTTGTTGTTTCAGCTGCAGGCATGAGAAATATTTGTGTTTCTGTGGAACACCTCCTCCCCTAAACTTTTCCTCTGGCTTTGATTAGTCAGTAAGTTTGCTACAGGAGAAATGCCAGCAGTAGGCTTCATAGAGGGGATAAGAATATAAAGGAGATATTATCATTAAAATTGGTCAAAATAATGGATAAAGTTGGAATGAAAGCAGTATTCCAACAAATAATAGCAGACTGGTGAATAATATGAAAATAACATGCAGACTTGACAGTCATAAAGTACTTGAGAATTTCCTCTTTATTTTACCCCTTTATGTGAGTCTTGCTAGGTTGTGTCCATGATAAGTCATTGGGGTACTTTTACTATTGCAGATTAAGATACTATTAAGCTTTCACTTTAAACAGTGATGGACATGTACTATTATGGATAAAAGGTAGAAGCAAAAAAGTGGGTTCTTAAGCATACAGAGAGTGAATATGCAGCTTACTTTTCTGTTAGTTGACTAAAGGGCAGATCCGGTATCATGCCCTACATTTATCTTGACAACTTGAACTTTGACAAAAGATATTAAAAACATTTATTTAACTGACTGAAACTTTAAATTGCTCAAAAATGAAAATCATCAGCTCCTCTTGTTTTTTAAAACAATGTTTTAAAAGAATGTGTACATTATTTATCTAAAGTCATTACGAGAAAATTTTGTTGAGTAAATAATCCTCAGAAATCTTTATCTATGGGCTTCTAAAAGAATGAGATTTTTGACTGACTGTTCTCTGCCTTTCATACCTCTGTAATCAGAAAATCAGAGCTGTGCTACATAAAGAAGTACACAAAATATATAATATACAAACTACAACAAGCAAGACCCTGGGTTTGGAAAAGCTGAAATATGCAGTGTTTTAACAACATTCTAAGCCTGCAATCTCATGAAATGTCCAGAAACTGAAAAAAAAAAAAAAATTCTTTGAGTTCTGTGTTGTATTTGAAGCTTCTGTCGCTTTCTTGTAACGACACAGGACATTGTCTGTAAAATATTTCACAGTTTAATGTACAATTTTATGTGTCTGTTTTTTGCTATCAAAGTAATTTATTTGAGGTGTCTGAGCTTGCTTTCTGGCATCCCATGTTAGTTTTCACTGTTACTGTTGTGATTATTTGAATACGTACTTTTGTGGTCTGTCTGTGGAATAGAAGAATTTTTGTACAATTTCTTGCAGTACATTATGCAATTCTAAGAATGCATCCAATATGCCTAAATTGAGAAGATATTCATTCTGTGCTCTTTGGAGTCACTAAAGAGATACAAATATTCTCCACTCCTACTCTGACAGTAAGGAGGTGCATGAAAAGAGACCTTAGGTAAGGTGAATTTTCAAGTACTGAAGTGATTCTTCCATGGTAATAATTGCAGAAAAGGTTATTTACTTTGAGATGTTTTTGTTTTTCAGGTGTAACTTAATTTGTGCCTTTACAGAAGTTTGCATCAATTTCATGTATATTTACTGAGGTTTTTAAAGTATTTTGCTTCTTGATTTCTGCTAGGTTTTATTTGTTTGCAATGAATAAGTAAGATATCTATTTAAAAATATTGTTCAAAAAGCATTGGCACTGGTAATGGCAGAGACACATAATACCTAAACCAGTTTTTAATTTCTTTCATGATAAATTCCACATTACCTACCACAAGCTCCGTTGTCTCAACAGTTATCACACTGACACACATCAAAATATACAAATTAAAACCTGTGTTGCTAGCTGTGTTGGAGTGCAGAGAAGCTAAGAATGCAATTACTCTTTAAAGAACATGTGAATAATGTGTTGCATAGATATCTAATGTATTGTACTACAAAAGGATGCTCTTCACTATTTTTTCTTAAAAAAACATGGGTTAAAAAAAACTATTTAAAGATGTGTTAGCTCTATTGACAGCTCCCAGATTGTTTTTATAGTCACCAGAATAATGGCAGCTGTTAGGATTACAAACCATTTACCACAAAACTATGAGTTCAGTGTCTATGAATAAATACTTGTTAAACTTCCAAAGTCAGTTTTCATAAGCAGGGAAATGAAACGCAGATGACTGTTGAATGACAGTTTTTTTTAATGGGGAAAGGAAGAGATAAAGATATAGAATAGGTTTCCAAGTTCAATCTACTCCTGTCTAACAGAATAATAAAAAGTTGTTGCTTATAGTGTATCTGGTTTCAAAGAGTTGTAAATAAAATATTTAGTACCTCAAGTGATATTGTTACAATACCTAACAGTGAAGACAGTACTTTCATGTTAGTTAAGCATATATTTTGCTTTTGTAGAGATATTGCAAACTTCTGATGTCATATATACTCTGTCAGTGGTTCTGTATTAAATGATCACTGTTGCTAGTGATGGAATTTCTAAAATTGGTTTTGAAAAAAATGCATAAAGCCCTAAAGTACTGTTTTAGTGTCAGGATGACATTCAAGATACGTCACAATCCTGATGTGTTTGCTGAGATTCAACACCACTATGCCTGTTTTATCTATCTGACAAGGGTTTTATAAGAAATTATTTTATATATATATTTATAATATATATACAATGTATATTCTCATATATATTCATATACATATATAATATAAAATATAATGTTTATATATTATATAAAATACATACTATATATTATATAGATATAATTTTTACATATAATTTTTACATCCAAAATAAATTCATATATAAAATATAAATATTATGTCTAACATTTTAAATAATGTATAATGTAATATATAGTAATATGTTATATATAATTATATACATATTATATGTTCATATAACATTTTATGCATATATATTTATATAAGTCATGCAATCATATATATCATATAATATAAAATGTATAATTATTATATAATATATAGTGTATATCTATATGTATAATATATAACATATATGGACTGTGATATAATATCATGGTGTATAATCCATATGTTGTATAATATATAATATTATATTACATATTCATATATAGTATACATATATATTGATATATATTTTATATATGTATAAAGATATATAAGATATAATTTGTATTTATATATTATATTTTTAATAACCATGTTATAAATTATAAACTCCTAATGCTATTTATGCATATTAAGAAAATAATTTGGATTTTTTTAATTGAAATATCTTGTGTTTCTCAGTGAGAAGTGAACATTATTTAGTCATTCATGTTGCTTCAGTGATAGAACTGTGATTTGAAAACAAGTTGGTCTATCTCCTTACTACAAAGGATGCTAAAAACCGATACTTTTAAAGGAAAAGTTAAAAACTATGCATGTATTTGTCACTTTTAAAAATTTTCTTTGATGCTTCTCCAAAATGAAGTAACACCTTTTGCTTTTTAAATGCAAATATAAACTGATGCCTTTTGGGAGAAAATGCTAGGAAAGTTTCTATGTACATCAAAGCTTTCATGTAAATTAATCATTGTTTGAGAAAGCAGAAGTTTGTAATGATGGTAATTACTTCAGATGATCTAATGTATGAATACTTATTTCCTGAAAGATCATGTTTATAGAGCAGCTGCTCAGTGTATGTGCTTGCAGTTTTCCAATCTGCCATAGCTCTATTGTGGTTTTCACATAAATCTGAGAATTTTCACTTTCACTTTCTTTTAGTTGCATGATGAATAACTCTTGCTTATTCACACTGTTGCTCTTGGCTATGTGACTCTTGGTAGGGAAACTTCCTGAATAATGATGGTGTGGTCTTACGTTTTCCACAAATTGCTTAAAAATATAAGTGCCATACAAACTGGGGTAATAAGAAAATGCATTCAGCAATGCCTGTAAATATATATGCTGAATTTAATATTCTTTTATGAATAAGTTGAATCTGCAAGTCTTTTGGGGATTTTCTTAATAGGATGGATATTATATTTTTTTTCTACCCTGTAGAGAAACACGGTAGAGACTTCTATATAGCAAATCACATCCAAATATAGAGGCTAAACTGCAATACTTATGATGCATTCAAAAGAAATATAAGCTTTCTGCTTTGCTTTTAATTTAATGTGCAGTTTTACTAAATAAAATCAGTATAATTTAGAAGAATGTAGAATTTATACAACTAATAAGTGAGAGATTCCAGTGTCCTGACTCCTGTTTGCCACACTAAAACTGCAGCAGGACATTCTGTGGAATAAGATGTTATTCAGCTGAAAACAGCAATGGAATTAGAAATCTGACCTTGAAGTAGATTTTTATTACATGAACTATGTCAGTTATTTTCACAGAAATATGAATGAGTATTGTGCAACTCTTAAGAGACAATACACTGTCCAAAAGCTTCTTCTCTGAAATAAACACTGAGTTTGTTCTTTCCCTTTATCCAAATGCTTTTTCTCCTTCTCTCTGTTTTTTCTCCTACTTCTTCAGAAGACAGCTTATGTGTGACTTGCTGCAATAAATCAGAAACTATTCACTTTCTACATGTCTTCTCGATGTTCTGGATAAGTAATCAGTGATCAGCTAAGACCTGATGATACTCTTTCAGCTCTGTACTGTCTTAAACAGGGTGAATCTTTGTGATCAAAATACTGTCTGAAGGGTAATGTTCAAACGTATCTAAATAAGACGTCGTATAGTAGAGCTAGCAAACAATTTATAATTAACTCAAGAGGCATGAAGTATTTGAGGTATCACAAAGAACGTTGACTTTAGAGCAACTGTATTATATGCTTGCTTCACTGAAAGTTGAAGTGTGGTTGGAGGAGATTTTGTTTAGGAATATTTGATCTACAGTGTTATACTGCTTATAGCTTGTATTTATTCTTGTTGCTTCAGGAAATAACTGATTATTGTTCGGCTTCTATGATATATGTGGCTAACATTCAGGAGTATGACCTGGCATTTTGCCCATCACGTATTATAGAAAATATAAAGGTACTGCATAGTAGTGAAAAGACAAAACAACTGGACAACCTACCTCTCCGCTTGGGCTCCCTGGCGTATTTATCTCCTCTTTGAGAACTCTCATATACTTATGTCTGGCAGTTTAATTGGGCTTTGGTCTATAACAAGTGGTCAGGGTTTCTTTTCTCATTCATTTCCCCCTTTCATATGGATAGCTGTTGTGTGTTCTCCTAGGAAGGACAGTCTTGACAGATTTTCTTCTAATAGTCATAACTAGATCAATTTTACACCCTATGTGCCCTTGAGGGAAACATGAGTGATCCAAGGCATACTGCTGAAAATACCACAGTTACTTTGTCATATTGAAAATAGTTTTCTCAATTTATTTAAGTTATCTACAAGGTATTTCACAAGGAGCTTACTCATATTGGTATTTGTGGTCTCTGATACAACATATTCTAGAAGAGAATTAAGATTTCAGTTCTTTTTTACTGCTTCTGAATTTTATGTATGCCACATTTGAGGGACTGGCTTTTGGGTGGACTTGGAACTTCCCAGGTGTAGAAGCTGAATTTATGACATGGTATGTGGTGGTGTCAGGGATTATTTAGTTTATGAATTATTTAAAAACCAAGATACCTGTTTTTTATGTATTTTTTTCAAAGAAAACCTATTTTTAGATTTTACTTTGGTCCTGACAAACAGAAGAAAGTACCATTAGAGTTGCAAAGATAAGTAGTTACATGTTTGTAAACTTTAGCCTATGTTTTCTATTCTAGTCTTCAACCTCAGCCAAAAAAAAATAAAGTATTCCTGCCTGAGACATACTTTGTGTTGTCTCGTGATTTTTGGCACTTAAAGATGCATAAGATTTATTTCAGTATTTAACAATAACTTCAAAATAAAAGCCAACTGATTAAGTTACTCTCTGAAATCAGGGTATAAGCTAACATTAGTTTTGTCCTAGTGATAATGGAGCTGTGAGTAAAAAACACAGTTTGCATATCTAACAATTGCTTTTTCTTTTTTTTTTTTTTAAGAAGTTTTTCATGCCAGGTTGAAAGAGTTTGTTTTCTGTGCACATGTTTGCATATTACTTATACGTCTTCTCCAGATTAGTCTGGGGTAGAAGAAAGGATCTAGCCAGTAGAAAACTCTTAACCTAGCTCAAAGTAGTCCTATGATAGGGATTCTCTCTAAAAGAGAGAAAGAAAGGACACAAGTGCCCTTGACTGGATGCTGCTGTAATGTCTCATTTGTCTTAAATGCTTCTCCTGTGTTTTAGGACTACATCTGCAAAAATAATTAATTGAGCCTAAGTTGAAGTGTTGAAGAGCAAAATAAATGCCATGGAGCTAAGTGACCTGGGACCTGGGTGTGTATACGAAGAAGTGATGTACAAGCTGGGCATAAGGTAGAACTATACCTTTCAGGCACTGACAGTGCTTTTTGATCTTCAGAAGGTGTCAAGTGAAAGCAATGATGCCTGGCAACGGGATTTCTTTGTTAGGATTGAGCTACTTCAAGGTCAAATTACTTTAAAAAAAAATCCTATTTTAAAATGTCTCTTATAAATGGATTAAAAAAACTAATTGTAAGGATTCTATGGTACTAGTCTTTCTCATTTTTTACAAATCAGAGTAACGTCAAACCACTGTTTATATGAAAGCAATTTGGCACAACAACAGATTTGGAAAAGCTAAAAGAGTATCAAAATGTCCTCTACACTGAGTTGGCTCTAGAAGGTCTAGTCGTACAGAAAATTGTAGGGCGATTAGGCAAAGAGTGAAGGAAGGAAAGGAGAAACATTGGGAGAATTATTTTTGTATATAAACTAAAGAAATACTGGTAAAATAATCTTAATTTTTTTTTTGAAACAGCATAAGAAGTGGTTTTATGTTTTGTCAGAGGAAATAAAAATTATTAGATCAGATTAACTTAGTCTTCTAAAGACAACATGAATTGGGAAAACATGTGCCAGCTTTTTTGACAGAATTGCTGAGTAGGAGAGAAGAAATGGGCCTTTTTGAAAGTCATCCTCATACCACAATTACAATTTAATTGTTGGAAGATTTAAAATTCTTTGTTCATTTTTTTACAGGGTAATGAACACCTGTAAACTTTGTACTCATGTTGACTCATTCTTATAATTCAAAAATTAGATGCCATCCAGATAAATTGGAAGGAATTTTTTGCTTTATTAAGTGGAAGTGCACTATTAAGTGAAAAAGTGGTGTGACCAGTGCTTACCTTTTATAAAACCAAGCATTTAGAGTCCAGAGAGGGAGAGATATTTATATGGAGAGTGAGACTCACTCATGTAGTCTATGAGAGGGCATATATTTTAAGAGTCTAGGCTATTTTTTATATCATAGTCAATAGAGAGAGGTCAGCTCATAATTATTGTTACTTTGGTTATAAAGAGGTAATAGACCTCTGGGGTTCCACAGTTTCTTTATACTAATGTAACTGTATGTTGCCACTGAAAGGAGCTCATGCAGCTGCTCGGTGAGCTTGACAGGAAATGCTTTGGTCACAAACTAAGCTGATAAAAGAAAGATGAAGACTTTCAGTCAGATTAGTCCTCAAATCTAACTCATTGGGTGCACAAATACCACTGCTGTCAAACAAACCAATATGGGAGTGCACAGGGAGAGTTCAAGGAAACAGGTCTGTGATTTGCACACATTGGCTTAAAGTGAGCTGAGCCCTCAGTTAGGCAATGTGACCATTCTTTATATTCTGAAATAAGACAAGAGATTGTCTGATCTTCTGTCTTATTTTTTTGCATATGTTTTGTGTCTAGAAATAAAACCACGTCTTGCTGGCAACGCATAGACATTAACTTTCTCTGTGGGATGGTTATTTCTAATTGCAGTCAGTAAGCTTTGAAACATCTAACATAGGTCATTGCTGCTACAGGAAAATTGTATTAGAAAGAACAGCAATCAAATTTAACATGGGAATTTCATAATAGAAAACCAGTGTATCATCACTGCAAGGAACACATGGAGATTTTTCTCTGGCAGAACTAAATAGGTGTTTTCTCATGCTCTGAAGCACCACTGGCAAACACTGATTCGGTTATGTCTGAGTTATGCTCATACACTGATGTGCTCCTCAAATTACCTGAGCAGTGTTATTTTACCTTGCAATAACATGAGATCTGTCTTCCCCAGTTCAAATACTGAAATCCTTTTACTGACTAACAAACAGTTCAAACTAGTAATTGCTTTAAAGCTAACCTTCACAGTGATGTGTTGAAAAATGCTAGGTGAATTAATCAGAGTATCTTGCCTTATTTGTATTTCATATCCCAGTGCGTGGTATCACATTTGTATGGCAAACTTGTTTTCTATGTTTGTAGGTTGAAATCTGCAGCATCGCTGGCTGTGAAGCCTTCGGTTGAATCCAGTAACAACTTTGTCATCTGCCCTTCATCTGCCTTTTTGCCCAGCCTTCATAGGAAATGTCAGCTTAACTGGCATAGGGTTAGTTACAGTGTTACTCTTTCTAAACAAGGATGCCATGTTAGCACTCTTTCAGGGTACTGTAATTTTCTGTTGAAGACTTATTTAAATTGTTATACTGGAGGGGCAGAGAGTAGAGCTATGTTGTTGACTTCATTAATATCCTCTTCCCTGGTAAAGTAAGTATGTTGTCATTCTCTCATAAGACAGGATCATCATCCTATTTAAACATAAATAAAATTTAAAAACTGAATACTCTGACGTGTTTAAAGAGCTATTTTTTCTATTGTACCTGTTTACAGTTTTAAAGAATACAAATCTTGCTTTGTACTTCTAATTAGATTGAGTTACATATTTTTATATTTTTTCCCTCAAGTTCTTTTAATTACGCTACTGATTCTTGAATTTTCTGTACTCAGAAATTTCACTGAATTACTGCCTTCTGTCCTGTTATAAAAAATGAGCAATGTATCTCCAGACCTTCATGACACATTTGTCTGCCTGAATGCCTTAGAGTGTTTTCATGACTTGTAATCTAAAGCCACAAATTTATTAAAAAAACCTCAAACAACCAAACAAAAAGAAAGTGGTTAAGTTTGAGACAGGTAATGTAATAAGTTTTGTTCTCTATAAAAAAAGATTAAGCCATAAAAACAGACCAGCCAGGATTTGTTTCTGTAAATATTTTTGTGCTAATGACAAAACAGTTTAGCATTCATTGTTTCGCTTGTTGCTGTTACCTCCTCTTGTGTTTTCTTCCTGCACACTGTCTTGCTCGGTATAGTGAAAGGAGTAAGATTTCACTTCCATTTTGAGCTTGCTTCAAACCCTTTCTTTCTGAATGCCATCAAGTAACATTTTCAGATGAAAGATGGGAATAATTTTATCTCACAATGAATGTATAAATTGCCACTCTATTGTCAAACACTTTTAGTAATTTCTTTTTTTTTTTTTTGCATTGTTACAGGTTTATAATTCCAGTGCCCTCTTGCCAAGTAAATCTAGTCTTAGTGATGTAAAACTTATGTCATTTTTTGATTCTGTTATAGATATGTTTTATTTTTTTAAGTCACTGTGAATTCTGCTTATTGTCACAGATGCATGGCAGCTGGAATTAGTGATAGTGTTTTGATGCCATGAGCTGTTACTAATTTTTATGCAATTGACCTAAGATTGGTCTCTGAGCATATTACTACATTCTAGTGTGTATATGTGTGTGTATGTATACATACACATTCAAATAGGAAACAGTTTATATTCTGTTGATCTCTTTTCAGGTTTGTCAGACTTTCTGACACTAAATGTTTCAAAATGCCATTAGTAAAAAAGATGCTTCAGGTCTTTCTTTTTCATACATTTTCTGTGACTGCATTGTGACATTTGTGTACATACACATAAAGTAGAACCTTTTTTTCCCTCCATTCCTTCTCATTTTTATGCAATGAACTGATGGGTGTTTGCTATATGGGAAGAGAAATTAATTGTTTCTTGCTTTTTTCGTGTATTTTTGTATGGCTTGTATAAAATATGTGGAAGGGTGTAGAAGCTATATAGGAATTATGTGAACAGAGTGTTTTGTTTTAAGACCTATTTAGAAGACTTAGAAAAAACAAAATAATTACAGCCCTATACATCTTCCATTAGTGAAGATCATCAGAAGACATTATTTGGTTCATTGTTCAATTTTGATTTAATGTGTTGCATCCTAACATTTGCTAAATTCCTTACTGGTTTATAGAAAGGAGAAAAATCACACTAGAATTCTTTCCAGAATTAATGGGTGTCAGCACAACCCTTTCAGTTACCCTTGTTAATAGTTTTGGAAAGCCAACAACTAAATGGCAAGAAAATAGTCTTTTGCAGTACAGGTCTAATGAACACTGGCAGGTAAAGGGAGGAAACTTTGCCATATAGCTGTGTGTATTCTTTTTTTGACCATTTATCTCATGTTATCCGAGGCTGTCAATACATTCAAAACCACTAAACTCACACTTCACATCCCTGGAAAATTCAAGTGTCACTCATTATGTCATTGCCAGATATATCAATTCCTTCCTAGAGTAATTAGCTTGGATATCTGTAAATGCTGCAAATCAACACAGCTTTCAAATGTACAAATGGATTCAAAAGATTGTAAAAATTCATGCATATCCATTGGTTTCTTTTTAATGCAATGATCTTGAAGCTGCATCTGGCTCAAAAATAAAGGTTGGGTTTCTTTTTTTTTCCTCTTCTTTTTCTTCCACTCTTCAAAGTCTTTCAGCAGTGTTTACATTTCAGATCCAGAGAAATGTCCTTGGGTTGGCAATATAAATTTATTTCAGCCTTCAGTGACAACTCACAAAATAAGCATGGAATAAGAAGGGGAAGAGGAGGAAGGGGAGGAAGAAGGAGCAAAGAAAGAAGTAGAATAAAAATTACAGACATAGGGTAAAGTGGAAGACAGATGTTAGAAAACAATAATGTCTTCAGTGTTCTATGTTGACTCTTCATTCCTGCTTGAAACTAGCTTCAATTCTTATTTTAAAACTCATCATTAAATACTTAATAAGTCAAGACATATCTGAAGTATATTTTCTAATAAACAACTCTCAAATTTAATTTAAGGGAATTTCCATGAGTTAATTATCTTTTCATGAAATAAGTTTAGTTTTAAGGGCTTGCAAAGAAATGAATATAAGGAAAGATATCTTGATATTGAATCTTAGCTCTGTCAAACAATATTTACCCAAGTTGTAGGACAATTATGAGAATTAATGTTTGCACAGTTCTGTGTTCTACAAGTGCCAAGTGCTATCAAAATCCACATTCTGTTTTTCATTTACAGGCAGGTTTTTATTTTCATGCCACTCCTGGGTCACAAGTGGGCATAGATTTATAATGTAAAGTCATTATTTCAATTTTATATTGAGTATATTCTGATACAGCTGCTGTATGATGTGTGTTTGTTGGATTTGCCTTAACATGTTAATTTAAGGACTTAAGTAGTACTGTGTTAATGCATTAAGAATACAGAAAAGAGAAGTGAGGTTAGGTGCATAGTATGGTGGGGCATCTCTCAATATTTACACTTCTACAGAGATATCCTGTAGAAAATATTAAATATAAATATAGTAATATTAATAACATAAAATTATTAGTAAAATAAAATTTAAACCCAGCATTCTGGCATGTACCTTGCTGGACTTGCAATGGTTTTACTGTTTCATTAAAACAGACCATCTGTGGAAAGACTATAACCATTGCTGTCCAGAGGAGAAAATTCTGCAAGGAAAGACAGGGCAGGGCAGAATTAATGGCCAGCTAGAGCAGAAGAGTCTGGCAATGTAAGTTGATAAAATGCACCTGTATTCAGGGAAAAAAACAGTTGTAATCAGAAAAGCACTCAGATATTGCTCCTACTTCTGCTACCACTTTTGGCTAGTGTAATGAAGTGATCTGTATCTGTTTTACCTTAAGTTTGCTGGAGGTGTTGTCTAAGGGTTGCAGAGTGATAAATACTACTTAGATGTGAATTTTGTGTCTGTGTGTGGGTTATATGACACCTCTGCTGCCCTACATCTTTATTAATTTAGCTGCATGGCATATAACCTTTGCCTAAAACAATCATGTATTTTAATCAGAGCATCTTCCAATTCACAGATCAGGAAAGTCAGCTTTTGATATATGGCAAACATAATGGTGGATTCTCTGCTATTTTTGACATACTCAGTAAGGGTTGATTCTTCACATATAAAATATTATACCTTTACAAGTTTGGGGTCCAATGGTGTAATTTGGAGAAGAAGATGAATGGAGGAAATGATCTTTCTGCTCTTATGCCATACTCCAACTGCGAATAACCTTTATTTGGCTGAAAATGGCTTGCTTTCTCATACAGTTAAACCAGTGGCACCATTCATGTATATAGTTACAGACCTGCATCTTGCAGGTTAAGTTTAAGTTAGAAACTTAACAACTGAAGTCACCCATTGTGCTGGTGCAATTCTTACCCCTCCCCAACCCTCCTTTTGAGCTGCTTGGTGCTGGGTGTGATTCCACCCACATTCCCCGAGCTATACAGCAATCTGTGGAGATAAGGACTGATAACATTAACGAGCCTGGCTCCTGCCCCTCCTGATTGCTCGGAAATGGTTAAAATGGCCCATCATCTCCTAAGGGCCTGGCACACCTGTGCCTGGGATGTGGTCAAATGGGAACAATAACAGAGTTGCACATTCATCAAGTTCTTGTGCAACTGCTGAAACGCACCAGAAGGTATCTGACAAAAGTCAATTCTCTTGGACCCTATAAATGGCGACCACAAAGGAGACCCTTTGAGCTCTCCTGGATCGCAGCGGGCCTGTGACCAGCATCTCCCCTGAGCTGGGATGCCTCTCAGGTACCAAAACCCTTAAGGTGTGGTCTGCTGCCAGAGCTGACAGAAGGCCAGGGTGAAGTCCACCTGCTTGAGTCTCAATTATCACCCATTGAGGAATGTCAAGGCATTGTGAGTATTTACTCTAAGCTCGAGAGGGAAATTTTCTTTGAGCTAGCTTCTCTTTCACCCGTTCTTTCTCTGCTTATTGGTGTGTGGGTACGTACTTCATTCTACTGGATCCAGATACTTTCATTTCTGTGTGTGTGTTTGTACGTTTTGTGTATGCGCATGTATATATGTGTAAATTAAGGTACCGTTAAGTAAGTTAGTGTGAATCTTGTCATTTTAGAATCTGTGAATAAGTCGCTTTCCTTTCTTTCAGCATTTCTGAATTATTTTGTAATAATAATAAATTGCTGTTAGTTATTAATAAATCTAGATTTCTTACTAAATCATTACCATGTCAATACTTTCATTCGCGACACCCATACATTTAAAATACCTGGGATTTGACTTTGGTTGTTTTTTGTGAGCCTGATCAGTATATGGAAGAACTCTTTCATAGTATGTGTAACTTAATTCATTTTCCTCTCATTACAGAAATAATTATACAAATTGTAGCTTTCATCATACAAGCCAATATTTAAAAAATATATTGACATATAGTACTAACCTTTTTCGCCTTGGAGATAAAGTTATTTCATCTTAACTCATAACACAACTAACTTGCAGGACAATGAATTAAAGATAACTTCTACTAAGTAGCTTTGTACATATACTATCATACCTTGAAGCTTTGGAGTTTTTTTATATTCAGTTCAATGCCTGTCATTTTTGGCCTCTTTTGCTTTCATAACTCTAAAAGTTTCTGATGTAAAGTAAATTATGTATTTTACAACTACAGAGTGATGTCAATCCAAATCAGCATGTCTATTTAACAGATAATGCCACCCTTTTCTTGTCTGTTGTGGCTTAGCAGCAACAGCAGTGACCCTTGGAAAACAAAAGTCTTTTCCTGAGGGCATACAATAAATCTAGAATTGTAGTCCAGTGAGGCAGACAGGTTATTGAACAATAATCTCAGATCTAGAACAAAAAGCCATACGTTTAGACTAAGTGAATCCCTTGAGGAAATACATGTCTACTTTAACCTTGCTGATTATGCTAAAATGATAATGAATAACTCTATCTAATCCATTGACCTGAGTGTGATGATGTTGGTAAACTTTGACATGGAGGTGTGGGGAGAAGCTATAGTAAAAAATGAAAGCAGTTTTTATGCATCATTCTATAATGAAATATCAAGATCACCTATCATAATAAGCAGCTTACTGAAAAGTCTGTTGCCTGAGTACTTTATTATTATCATAACTTCTCCCTAGCTCTTCACTCATATTAAATACATAATTACTTTCTAGTCTATCTTTTACATTTGCTAGTGGCATTAAGCATAGCATACTAAGGATGAAGGGTAAAGAATGGGATAGAGCAAAGTCTATTTTGCTCTTCACATTAAACTAACTGATAATAGTTCAAAAACGTGTAGAAAGCTCTCCCCTTTCCCTAGATAAAAGTCTTTAAAATGCAGAATGAGAATCTGGTTTGGCTTCAGCTAAAGGAGTCTATAATTAGCTACTGGTACCTTGATACCTGAGCATTTGTCTGCCCTACAAATAACTGCAGACATTCAAGGATGGATTGGCTTAGACACTGAATTTTTAAAATGGTACTGATAAGTAATTGCACATATGTGAAAGTCTAGCTTGATTGCTATAGTCCTGAAGTCAGCCATCATTTAAGTCTAGATTGAGAATATTATGGTTTTCATTCAAGCCATAGGGAACAGCTGCTGGGACTTGTGACCAGATCTGCCTGACCTATTTAGAGCAGGCAATTGGTTCACAAAATAGAGCTTTCTTGGCTGCTCATGATCAGTTCATGAAACACATTGCTACTGCAAATTGTTCTTTTGGATTTGAGATTTTTTTTTCGTATTGGGCAAAATCACCTTACAAACATGTTAAAAACTATTCATTGCACTAATTGACATACTTGTTTAAATGTTAACATTATTAAAGTCAACTTAAAGTGGATATAAGGACAATATATTGTGTTTGTTTCTGGTTTCAATGACCTATAAATCAACATTTCAGTGCATATATTTCAAATAAAAGTTTCTTTCTGGGTGAATATTCTGCAATGTTTTGGTATTTACTGAAGACTGCAGTGCAGGTATCTTCAGATTGGGACCTGAAAAAATAGATGTTATGTTTCTGGTTGTAGCAATGTTTTGTTAGTTACTGAAATGACTGTGAATATGGACCGTATTAGTATTGCAACTGTGATTATTTTTTTTTATAAGTTTTTCATGTTAAGTATAATGGTTATTCATAAGCAAACCTCCCTGGTTTTGTTATCAGTGGCAAAAATGCACTGGTATTTGCTCATGCATGGCACTAATGCTTTCAGTGGGCACAAAATAGGATGAAATGCTGGAATGTTTCTGATATTTTTTTTCATTTTGAAGAGAATATTAAAGTTTTGGATTCAGCAGAAGTTATGAATGCCTTCTTGGAACCCACTTTGAAAAATAGACTTTCTTACAGTCTGACTGTTACTTCGTGCTCTCCACAATGTTTCGGCACATTTTTTTGTGGAATTACTTCAAAATCAGAATTAAAGCATCTCTTGCAAATAATATACATCTGTAAACAAGCTATTTATGTAACACAATAAAAATAGACATCAAGGAGTTTTACTTGTTCAGAATCCTAAGAAATTTTTCAAGCACTGTGCATCAGCCATAACAACCTCAAACTAGATTTTTAACTGCAAGTTATTAAGCATGTATTTAGTTCATACTAACAGCTACCACCCCTCTGAATCTCTCTGTAGTAGCTATTAATGTATATATCTGATTTTCTCTTGTCTTGGGCATGCATACCTTATTTGCAAGGAGAGATTTACTTCAGACACAGCTATAAGAAGTCATCTGTTCTTGACTGGTTTTCTTTACTCTCCAAAGGGTAAGAGAGAGCCGATGAATGAGAATACTTTTAAGATCCAGATTCTTCCCCTCCACCTTCTTTCATGTTTTAGTCCCTTTTCCAGAGAGTCTTAATCCAGAGTACTTTTGCATGGTTTGATACAGTAGAATTACTTGAATTCTTATGAGGGACATTTTCAGAAAAATTAATCTAATTTCAACAGTTGTCTTCTATATTAGAACCAGAAGAAATGGTTTGACAGGGATCTGATTTTTTTTTAAAGGAGTATTGATTCCATTTCATGCAAGAGAAATCTTAATTTCTTATTTAAGGTCCACCAATGAACATCTTAACTCTGATTGGTAAGGCAATTTGATATACAGAGAGTAAAACTAACTACATGGTTACAAAAGCAGTATTAAGAGTCTTAGTAAAGCTTTTCCAAGATTCAATGCACAGTTATTTGAGCACATGTTCCATTCTTCCTATGAGCATTCAATACAGTGCATTAACAGAAAATGTCTTCATCCTACTCTCACATACAGTTAAGTTGATGTGCCTGTGAAAAGTGTCAGATTTTAGAAATAAAAAGAATAAATTATTTCTAAGGCAGTATTCTGTGCAGAAATGCATTTTTTTAATATGGCACTTTAATGCCATTCCTAAAATCTATATTCTATTGCAGTTGCTTATTGTTTTGCAGAATAATTTTGGGTTTTTTGATACTTGATGTTAAAATGCACTGCATTAGTGAAAGACATGTCTAACTGTGTATAGTTAATCTACCTCTTGCTTATTACAAATTTATGCTACTGAAGTGCAGAGATTGCTTCCCTTTTGTTATATGTACTAGGCATGGTGAAAGAGTTAACACTGAGAGAAAAAATTGCCTTCTCAAATTTTGTGTTCTGTCAGATGGGAGTTGAGGGGATAATGAGTTTGCCAAGAGTCAAAGGTTACAAGCAGAAGGAGGGATTTTGTGGAATAGAGCAAAAGAAAAGAGGGAATTTTAAATTTGAGATGGGAGGAAGTTGAAAAATGAAATTACTATACCCATTTTTAGCATAAATGCTGCAATTTCCCTTTTTGATTTTGATTGCTGGAGTGTTCTACTTACACATGCCAGCTGGATTATATATAGGGAAAACAGCAAAAACCAGAAGGCTTATCCTTAAGGGGCAGTCCCAAAATATGAGAGTGGTTAAGTTGCAGAGTCTATAACAAGTGCAATATACAAACTGAACAAAGAGCGTATATTTTATTACTATATTTTTAATAGCTTCCGTTAATATATACGTACTGTTAATATTCAGTGGCTACTAAAAATGGGGAATTATGAAAAACAGGAACGCAGATGTGCCTACCCAATACCAAAACACAAGAAGCCGGATCAGTCTTGAGAGGGTAGACTTCACCTTCTGCAACAAATTAAGAGTTTATTCAGTAAAACTGAGTAGACTATTGGATTGGTTATGTAGCTGTCATTAAAAATACCCAGCAGTATTTGTACACAGTACCTAAGCATAGTCGTCAGCTAATTTCCTTTTTAGTTATTTTATTTTTCTTTTTTGGATTTTTATACTTGATGTTGTTCACTATAAACATCAGCAATATTATACCTCAACTTTTCTATCAATACTTTGATTTAAAAGTTCTCTTTAAAGCTCATGTATTTTTAGTGTTTCTTCAACTGTGACATGAACTATTAACATTGAAACTTCATTACAGCTTTACCAAAGATCTGAGGACTTAAGGATTTCATAAACTACACAGGAATGGAAAGTCATCTGGGTTTTCTGGTAATCAAAATGGGATTTAGAAATGTTAAAGGAGGAAGAATTGTTCTTTTTGTTCAACCTGTCTACTCTACAGTAGCCACATCTTCCCATTGTATCTTTGGCTGAACATTTGCTAGCATACTTAAAAATGAAAGAAACATTATGTAGCTATTTTTTATTGATCTGATCAGTGAGATTATGTGGAAAGAAAGCATTATCTCCAGGTTTCAGTGCTTGTACCTCTTCTAGTGTTTTCTCATGTTTTCTGCATACATTCTTTTACATGAGGAACCATACAGCCAGATGCACTATCTCTTTTGAGGGCATCACCTGCAAAATGTCACAATCCATCAAACTTCATAAATCCCTAATTCAATTTATTCCTCAGATTTGCGCTTTTTTGCATGTATTATACACGGATTCTTTTAACTGTATGTGGTAATGCTTGGAGTCCCAGCCATAGCCATGATTTCTATACTAAACAGCATACTAACAAAAGTTGTTTGTGCCCCTACATAGTATCCAGTTTATATTTCAGCAATCTAAACACTGTGAGATTTAATAAGTTAAGAGGTGGGTAACAAAAGACATCACAGGCCTGAATACATTCCAGTATGACATGTCACAGGCCTGAATACATTCTAGTATAACAGGGACTCAAATTGTTTACCACATGGTAACTGACACCAGTGAACTGAGATGAAACCATATTTGACCATGCAAAACAGCAGTGATGTCTTTGTTACTTCCAGCATGTTACCATGCAAGGATGGGCAATACCAAATGAGAGTTCAGGAATGACACAGTAATAAAATTCATTAACCATTATAACAATGCCTATCCAAGCAGTCTACCAGGCCACATGCCTACAGAAGCATGCACCTTCCTCTCTAGCATTTTTAACTTGAGGTTTGGAATCTGCATGTGTCCTGGTTTGAGCCCAGATGGCAACCAAGCACCTTCTGCCTCAGGGATGGGGAGGAGAAAATAAAACAAAAAGCTTAGGGATCGAGACAAGAACAGGGAGGGATGACTCACCCACTATGGTCACCAGAAAAAGACAGATTCATTAGGGGAAGAAAAAGAACATCCATTTCATTTGAACACCACCACCATTTAATTTAACAATCAGAGTAGGACAGTGAGAAGTATAACCACATCATAAAAACACCTTCCCCCTCCCCGCCTCTCTTCTTCCCAGGCTCAGCTTTGCTCCTGATTTCTCTACCTCCTCCCTCCTAGTGGTGCAGGGGGCAGGGAATGGGGGTTCCAGACAATTCATCACCTGTTGTTCCTGCCTCTCCTTCTTGCTCAGGGGGAGGACTCCTCACACTCTTCCCCTGCTCCAGTGTGGGGTCACTCTCACAGGAGAGAGTCCTCCATGAACTTCCTTCAACATGAGTCCTTCTCACGGGTTGTAGCTCTTCCCAAACTGCTTCAGCATGGGTCGTTTCCATGGGATGCAGTTCTGCCAGTAACAGACTGCTTCGGCGCAGTCTTCTCTGAGTCCCATCAGACACCTACTCCAACATGGGGTTCTCCACACACTGCAGATGGGCATCTGCTCCACTGTGGACCTCCATGGGTGGCAAGGCCACAACCTGCCCTCTCACCACAGGCTGCAGAAGTGCCTCTGCTTTGGTGAGCCTGCCTCTCTCTTCTTTCTCCTTTCTTCTATTGACCTCGGTGTTTGCATAGGTATCTCCCTCACAATACCTCCTCACCACTCCTTCTCCTCTCAGGTTCCCCTTCTTAAATATGTTTTCACAGAGGCACAGCCACCATCGCTAATTGGCTTGGCTGTCACCAGAGGCAGGTCCAACTTGGAGCCAGGGGAGCTTCAAGAAGTTTCTCACACTGCTGTAGCCCCTTCCGTGCTACCAAAACCGCTACCACACAAACAAAGTCAACACAGCATGCTTTTCTTTTTACAGTAAACCTTAATACAGTAATATGTTAGTTTGATTTTTCTCTCAGTCTATCAATTGCATTTTCTTTTTCCAGTATAATTATTCTGGCACAAAGTTAACTATAGTTAAACTAACATACATAGCTATAAACTTCTCAACTTGTGTACTGTACTGTAATCAATAGCAAAAAATTCTAATTCTACCATCAAAGTTATGAGTAATTCAAACTGATGTAAAAAATATTTCAGGGGAACACTTACCCTGGGAGCATCTCTTTTTGGGGGTATTGGAAAAAGATATAGAATTATAGTTTAGAAAATAATTCATGTAACACTTTACATCTGTAAAAACTTGTAAGTGAAAATCAGAATGGATGGAAATCAAGACAAAAAATACATAGGGCCAAAAAGATGATATTTCATTTGACTAACATCCACCACCCACACAGAAAATATTAGTATGCAAAAGAAGTATCTGGCATTTTTTTATACAGCCTTTGCCAGGGAAAACTTACAACTGAAAGCAGCCTGCAGACGTCTAAGGGTCTGTAGACATCAGGTTACAGACTATTTTTATACTTATAGACAGCCTATGAATTTTTTTTTTTGAAAGACAGATGCTAGAAGACAAAATGTGTTGGAATACATACCTCTACTGGAAAAATTTTATTGGTAATTTGAAGGTAGGGTTGCAACCACTCTTTTAAAAATTATGTGTTTTCCTTGCATTTATGTTAACAAAGCATGAAATAACATCTCTTGTATAAACCAGTACCTACCATTCCATTCATGAGATTCAGTATGTTCTAATGAGTTCCTTTTGTAGGAATGAGACTAGAGATTGCTCCCTTCTTCTGTCCTGTCGTCCTGACATTAATCACAGGTCCTTAAGACTGTACATGTCTCATTGTTCAATCTTCCACATAAAATAATAGTCATCTACTTCACTTTTTTATAGTTGTCTAATGCCTGTCAACTGACTTTGCCCCACCCCGGCCCCTACTCATGTAAACTGGGATATATAAAAGGAGTCTTCCCGATTCATCTCATTTGTCCCTGTCTGCATAGATAGTCACTTTTGTCTGGGGAAAGATAGTTTTTTTAAAAAATAGAAAGAAAATAATTTATTCAGATCTTTTACAATAGGATAATACTCCCAAGGGGAATGAAATCTGTCAAACAAGTTGGTCATTAATTTCCTTGGTGGTGACAGCAATATCCATTGCAAGGGTCCTTGCAATTTTGTCTTCAGGTAGGTTGGATGAGACTCCCCATCTGCTCCTGCTTTCCATACAAATAAAGACCTGGATCTGTGTTTCCCATATCCAACAGAAGTCTTTGCATATAACCATGAGAAAATTGTAGACTATTTTTAAGCTATTTTTCCATTACAATACTTGACTTTGCTAAAAGATTCATATGTTTTTCTGCCTCTTCCTGGGCATGGGATGATGCTTAAAGCACTCTGAGTAAAACTGTCTGGTAGATTTTGCTGTTTGCACTTGTTTCAGGTGGCCATGAGAAATGCTGTAGTATCTTTGATTTTTTTTCTCTCTCCAGTCTTTTTCAGTTCCCTACAGTTTAAGGTTTTCTTTTGGCTGTTATTGTGTGTCTGATAGCAACAGTGTTTATTCATAATCCTTTCATATATTAAGACTTGTGTATAAGCTAAAAATGCATCTAAACTCCACATTTTGTTAATTGTGAATGTTAGCCTTGTTTATTCTGATTAGAACAGCTTTCATTTATTTAGTGTCACCTTGTTCCAGATTGATTTTTACATACCTATATCAATGTTTCAAAGACCTTTTATTTACAAGGTGCTTCTGGCTCTGCTGACCATTACTTCATTTAGTGCCCTGCTAGCTGTTTCCCTCTTCCTTTTTCTTCTTTTTGCCTTTTAAAGTCTTTCCTTTCTCAAACAAATTTACACTTTTGACTTTTGTTCCCACCCTTCTGGCACCTCATTTTTAGCAAATGGTTGGTATTGTTATTTGGTGAAAAACTTTCTCAGTAGTGCCTATTTAGAAAGCTTAGGAGTTTATTATTACTGCTTTCAGATATGTTACAGAAATGGTCTTGATTTCAATTTGCTATGATCTCATCATGCTGAATTGCATGTTTTCCTTCAAATAAAAGTAAGCACTAGGCTTTGTGTCTAACAAAATATCAGTAATGGAAATAATTCATATGGTCTGGAAAAGACAGACAATGTCATCTCAATGTAACAAACAAAAATACTCAAACCAAGCTGATCAAGCTCAAGGAAAGACTATACAGTATTTGTGATGAAAAGTAAGCACTGATAATCTAGGGGTCGCTAAGTCAATGTTGATGAAAACTGGCGATAACTGGGGGAAAGGAAAAGGTAGCAGGGGGAGATGATGACCAGTGACTCAATTGGATAAAAGGGTTAATGAACTCCATCTCCCCTCAACGCATGTGTAGAACCCATGCTCCACTTTTCCTCATCTCTCATGTTAATGAGTATGTGGAAAACCTGTCTCTCCTCATCTAGTATGCAAATCAGCTGATAAGATGAACTTAAAAAGTGCCAGAAAACATTGCTGGGTGCACCCATCACACAAGACTACCAGATGTGAGACAAAACTGGAACCTGGGAGTAGTGTTTTGGGTTATTTGATTCTCTCTCCCTTCCTTTTCACTTACTTCCCTTCTTTTCTTTCTTATAGATATTCAATAAGAGGCCACATCACTTACTATCTTTTTCCACGTTTAAGTTGTTTCTACCTCAGGTAAAACATTTTAAATGGTTATTTGGTGTCAATGGTTATTTGGTGTCATTTCACCTTAATTTAACCTGAGGGGATCATGATACCTTTACGACTTCCTGGGCTCTCAGTTTGGGTCAAAACACAGTGACATGTAAACAACTCCCTGATCAAGGAGAATGTGGGTCTCCAGGTGTTTTGCACTACCTTTTGCCATGCTGTATGAAAGTTAGTTTGGGAGTCACTCAGATTTGTCTTCCAGGAAGACTGACAACTACAGATCTGTTACAGGAAAGAGCAGGTGCATCTGTTTTTCTGGTACAGCTCATCAGTTTGTGAAGCCATTTTAGGAGTTTTCAAAGAATCATGCAGCTGGACGGGTTGGAAGGAACCTCAAAAGATCTTCTGGTCAAATATTTTGTGGGAAAGGGAGCCTAGATGAGATTATCTAGCACTCTGCCCAATCACATCTTGAAAATCTCCAGTGATGAGGACTGTACCACATCTCTGGGGAGGTTGTTTCAGTGATTGTTTCTTGTCACTGTAAAAAAGTTTTTCTTATATCAAGATGAAACCTCTCCCAGTGCAACCTGTACCCATTGCCTCTTGTCTTCTCCATGTGGCTCCTTCTGAAAAGAGCATCTCCATCCTCTTTGTAGCTACCCTTTTAGTACTGGCATATTGTGATGATGTCCCTCTGAGCCTTCTCTTCTCCAGGAAGAAGAGATGTGACTGCTTCAGTCTTTCCTCACAGGGCAGGTTCTCAAGCCCTTCCGTCATCTTTGTGACCTCCTTTGGACCCTTTCCAGTTGTCTGCATCTTTTTTTGAACCGTGGGGACCAGAATTGGACACAGTACTCCAGGCATAGGCATAGGCTGACAAGTGCTGAGTAGAGTGGGATGACCACAACTCTATCTCTGCTAGTAACTCTCCTGCGGATGGAGCCCAGGATCCAGTTTGCCTTTGTTGCTGTAGCAGCACACAGTTGACTCATGTTCAGCTTGTTGTCCACCAGGATCCCTCGGTCTCTTTCAGCAAGGCTGCTTTCCAGCCACACAGATCCCAGCCTGTCCTGGGCTCGTTATTCTGTTCCAGGTGCAGGACTTTGTAGCTGCCTTTGTTAAATAATTCATTCCATCCTGTCCAGGTCTCTCTATAAGATGGCTCCCCCTTCTGATATGCTGACCTTACCACCCACTTTGGTGTCATCAGCAAACTTGGCGAGGGTGTTTTCAATCCCATCATGTAGATAATTTCTGAAGATGTTGACCAGCATGGTCTCAGTATCGATTCCTGGGGGATCCCACATTTGACAGTCTGCCAGCCTGAGTAAAAGCTGTTGATTACCACTCTCAAGAGTTCTCTAACTTTTTTGACCTTAATTGTAAAATATTGTATTTCTAGTAACTCTAATATTTTAGTTTATAAAGTGTATACATAGCAATAATGATTAACTATAATGAGTGGCTGGTAGTCACTAGTATCAGTGAGAATCCAGTAAGGATGACTAACTCTGAGTCTTTAAGAAGCTCTTTGTGATTAAGAAGTCCTTTATAACATGGACTTAATAAATTTTCCGTTCCAATGATGGCATCCTGTCACCTTTCACATGAAGGGAGTTTTCTGTGCTGAACTGGAGGTTTAGAAAGCTTTACTCAAGGTGTGTGTGTAAATATAAAAAATAAATCTTGGTTGTTTTTCCTCCTTAGGAACATGCTACTTTAACATGGAGGGAAGAAGGAGTAAGAGGCTGCTGTAAGGAGACAGAGGAAGGACATGGAGTGTCCATGCAGAATTTCTGTGCAGCCAATTTCATCCAGCAAATATGGAGAGCCAGGAAACTTGAAATAAATTCTGAGATATGAGCACAAGAATGCAGGTTACACAGCTAAATATGGTCTTCAGTCTCCAATTAGTAAGTAGGGGAGCTTCTGACCGTTCACTGAGATGGAAGATGTCCTAAGGTTTCTTAAAAGGTTGTCGTGAACAAAACATTCTTGACTTGGAGAATTTAACTGAATTTAATTTATTACCAATTAATTAACTTTTAATTGCCAAGCCAGATATTGAAAAACAAAAAAGGCAAACAGTTTAAAAATGAAAACCCAAACAACAAGAAACAACCCCCTAAACCTCTTAGGAAATCACATTTTCTGCCCCTTTCCTAGACTTTAATTCAGTACAACATGTCTCCACTACCCTTTCTTTCACTGTATGCTACTCTTTGGCCATGCAGTAGGGGAATGGAGGAGGTTAGGTTCAGCATGTAGTGGCTCCTTCCTACCACTCCTTGCTTCTTGCTCTTGTCTTCTACCACTCCTTGCTTCTCAATTACTTTTTCTGTTCCACCCTGGGTGTTGCCTGTGGGGTGTTCCTACTCCAACATGGATCCTTCATAGATCACAGTCCATTTCTGCGGGTGTCCCTTCCCAGGGTTGGTTCTCCTTTGGGCTTCAGCCCTTTAAGAGGTACATCTTCCCTCCTGCATGGAGGGCCTCCTTCCAAGAGTGCATCTCAAGCCCTGACCTCAACCATGTCCCCTCTCCACAGGCTTCCTTCTGTGTTCCCTCACACTCCTGCCCCAGCAGTTACAGTCCTTTTCATATGACTGTGTGAAGGTGCTGGTGTCCTTCTGACTGGCTGAAAGGAAACAGCCTGTGAATGAAAATCTGATTAGGGAGAAACCTTAGGATCTAAAATGGTGCTGACTCAAGCAGTCAGGCCAGAGCCTGTAGTAGGATAAATTAAAGGTTTGTCAGGTTGTGGTTTGAGAAGAGTTCAGTACTGCTGCTGGTGGAAAAGTGACAAGTGGGAATAAGACATCTGATTGCCTCTGACTTCATTTATAACATCTGAGGCACATGAACTGGATTCTACCAGTCACCTGATGCCAAAATTACCACTAAATACTTTGCAAAAGAGAGTAAATACGATAGTTAATCAGATAACTGGTTTTGTTTTGTGATTATGTGTAAGCTAACAACACAGAATGAAAAACAAAAAATCCTTATTTTTTGCTTATGGAAATTTGTATTTACTTGCTTGTGCCTTCAGACTAACAAATAATTATTATTAAAGTGCACTCAAATTATTTTGGCAACAGAGTTATAGATGTAATTATCTGGATAGGCCATAGGAGTTTTTATTGTGTTTAGAAGCACTGTTAACATGGGTGAACAGAACTATTAATCTAAAATCTAGACAGATGATGATGTGCTGATCTGTAAATTGCTGAGTCCCAAAGTTAGTTAAAAAATTACTTCAACAAATTCTGGAATACTGAATATATACATCTTGTTGGTTTAGTAGTGGAAGAGAAACTATTTAAAAAAAAATAAAACAAATAATTTTAAAGTCAAAGGGGTTTTTAAAATAATCTTTTAATAAATATTATTAAATGAAATATTTTGGAACATGAGTCACTTTATATAATTTAAAGATTGTACATCTGTGAGAGACTAGAAGAGTTAATACCTCAAACGTTGTGGTTGCACAGCACAGTGAGATGCAGGTGTGGAGGCAGGGGGCAGCTCACACCTGATGTAGGGAGCAGGGGGTGCTGGAGTGTGTGTAGGTTCGTACTACTGGACAAAAACAACTCACAGTGTTTATTTGAGAAAGGGGCTTTACGACCACTCCCCAGCCATGCCTGAGAATAAGGTCGAGAGTTATGTAAGCTGAACAACTTGGGAGCCGTATAAATCCTCAAGGGCTGTGACTGTAATTTGCACAGGAAGTGAGACTAGAGGCGGGAACTAGCACCCGAACACCATGTCCCTTTGCCTCACATGTCAATGAGCCCAGGAAAGCCCACCCTTTTCCTCCTCTCATGTAAATGAGCACAAGAGGATCTGCCCCCTCCTGCCTTACAGGCAAATGAGCCACAGTATTTAAGAAACAACAAGCTGTATCTCAGTGTGCACCCACCACCGTTGCTGGCAAGACCAGTAACTGGACCAGAGATGTCACTGGAACCCAGGGTGGTGATCTGAATCTCTTCTCTACCTCTATTTTTCTCTCTCTCTCTCTCTCCCTTTTTTTATGTTACGGGCCATTCAGCCCTTTTTAAAATAACAGGGTTTACTATCCAATATTGATAAATGTTTACAGAGCTTTAATGGGGTTTTTATTAGCTTGAAAAGGTTTAATTGGCTTCTATTAAAATATAGTTTCTGCTGTTAATAAATTTTTGAATTGATCATTTGGTGTTATGTAACCTTAATTTAGCCCAAGTGTATCTCAAACATTGAATATTGGAATGGTTTGTCCAGGACAGCCCTCTCCAGCAATAACTGCTCTACCTATTAAGAGATAAGTCCAGCCACCCCTAGCCCCTTTGATCTTTGAGGACTGGCTAGAACACAAGGGGATTCATCTCTTACCAAATTAATTCTTCACCTTGAATGCAACAATGTCATGGAAAAAAGGTTCCATTACAATACCTTAGATCTCCAGTTGGAGTGAGCTGCATCTGACAAGTTTTGCTCATATGACCAAATTTTGATCCATTTACTTGGAATATGAAGTTTATTTCTGATTTCACAGAAAGGTATCTCAGTTTAATGAAGCTTTATAGAATCTGAATATTTAAAATAGAATATGACTGATAACTGTTTTTTATGACTTCAGTACTTGTTTTACATCTTAGCATAGTTGTATCTATAGCTAATGGAAAAATCAGTAAATATTTACAATTAGACTTTGCTCATTGAAGAGTAAAGACTTAAAATATATTAACTTTGGTTTTCCATCTACTTCTAATGCTGTTTGTGATTCAGTCATATAATAATGGGAAAAGAAATTGGTTTCTTACTGAGTTGTGTTTGCTTGGTAAGAATTGAAGTAAAAATTGTAGGAAAACACAGGATTATTAGAAAATACAATCTAAAGTAGATTTTCAGCATTTAGAAAATACCGAACAGTATTAGTGGTCTTGAAGAATGTATCTTTAAACACTTGGATGTTGCTTCACACTTTTCATGACTGGAAACCTATTTTTAATGTTAGTTTTAAATTTCAAATAGGCAGATTTTGAAAATGGAAAGTCTATGTGTATTTGTTAAATCACATAGTCCATCATGAAAGCTAGGCTAACTTGTGAAATCTCTTATGTATCATCATGTTACATTTATAACTACTAATGCAGAATACTTGATTCAGCTTTAAACAGGTTTTTTAACAGGTTACTCCTCCAAAAGCAATGCTGTTGTTGGATGACATAAGTATTTGAAGTATTGCTAAAGCGCATTGTCACTGCTGCCAGACAAAATTGTCTTCTATGTTAATAATTTTCTGTAATGGATCTAGCAACTGCAATATAAAGTTTTGGCAGGCTAATTTGTACAATTTAGAAAGACGTTATTTTAATATTTGGCCAGGTACCTTGAGGGCCTCCAATTCCCTCTTCAGTTCCTTCTTTCTGCAACTCACTCTCATGTTAAAGTGATTTAAAATGAAAACAAATTTTAAAGCTCTTGTTACTAATTTACTCTTGACTGACAAAACAGAAATTCCTTCACCCAGGAGGATTATTCTTAGCCTGTCCTCCTAAAGAAGTAATTTTTATGCAATTTTACTCTCTCATCTTCTTGATAACTAAATAAACAATTTTCACTGAAGGTAAGTTATTAAGTGTTTCCTATCTTTTGGAAATCAGCAGGTGGGTTCAAGAGAAACTCAAAGAAATACTTCCTTCAAGATCATATATTGTCATCACCTGAAAGAAGCAGCAGCCACATGCACTAGTTGGCCAACTGTTGGAAGTATGGGAAAAGCAAATCGGTGAAAAAACTACAAAATACACTTTTCCTTACATGGTGCCCAGAACAAACACAGGACAGGATGAAGATCCGGTGATCTGTGTTGCCGTGGCACCAAGGAGGAATGCGAAGCAAAGTGGAGGCTGCACGGTCCCGTTCTTCCACTTTTCTCAAGGAATATTTGACACAACTATTGTCCTGGTTTAACCAGGATAGGGTTAAGCTTCCCCAGCAGTGGGGGGGGAGCTCTAGCCGGGTTATTCAGATACCATGCGGACGTCACATCCTGGCAGGTCACATTTTTCCTGGCGCGGAGCGCGGTGCACTCAGTGCACTCGTGGTTTTGTACATCGTGCTTCAAACTGCTGTATTTGGTAGCTATTTTACTCTGTTCATTGCTGTCACTATTACTGTTATTGTTATTGTTGTGGTTTATTGTGTTGCTATTGCACTGTTGTATTAAACCTTTCCTTATTTCAGTCTTGGGGCTTTGTATTTTCACTCCCTTTGTGGGGGAGGGGTAACGGCCATGTGGTCTCAGACCCCGGCAAGAGCTAAACCACCACAACTATGAAGAATTATCTGCTGCTCTTCCTCTTCTCTCAAGGACTGTTTTGTGCATCTCTGCAGATCTTATCTCTCATTCTTTCTCCTCTCCCACAAAAACAGTGCACACCTTGCACCAAGGTATGTGCTGTGTGGATTACTCAAGAAACAATGACTTGTCCACAGTTCCACACACTCATACTTATACACTTAGATAAATACTACCCTGAGTTTGTATCTAACTCGGAGGCACAATAATCCAATACCAAATCAGTGGAACAGATTCACAGGTTTGTCCTCCCGCCATCTTCCTCCAGAATGATGCCTTTTGGTAAGATTTGTGTCCAGGCTACAATGAGTGGTTACCTGGAAATAAAGTGTGTGTGATTGCAATCCTTTTTGTGTGTAGTGCTCTATGCACAAACCTAGTTTGTGCATTTATCATAGGCAACCTCAAAGAATCTGTAGAAGTTGCATAGGAATAAACTGTACTATTCGTGAACCTGACTGCTTCTCTTGAATGCAACTGGACCTACAGCATATGGGTTGTTCATGTACCTGGTGACAGGCCTATAGCTATGGCAATAATTGGTATACCAATTACTAGATAAATCCAGCTGCCCCTAGCCCCTCTAAACTCTGAGGACTGGCTGGAACACAAGGAAATTCATCTCTTACCAAAATAATTTGTTACCTTAAATGCAACAGCCAATAAGCTCATTAATTCAAACCAGTCACAGGACACACTGTCACTTACTCATCCAAAAAGGAGACAGAAGGGAGCCAGGGCATGAGGAGGTGTGTAAAAGCTGGTAATGAGTCGTTCTGAGAAAAGGGAGAAGCAAGTAATGTGTTGGAAAAATCTGGAAGACACAATTCTCTATATGGACAGACTTTGCTTGTGAAGTAATTCGGTTTTTAGCTATGAAGGTTATTATTCATGTCAAGTGTTTCACTTTCTGTTCTTGGAACTTTTTTCAGTCTTCCTCAGTAAGAGTGTGGGTACACTTGGGAACAATGTGACATGAGACAAAATGTATTCCCCAACCTGGAAGTTAAAGCTGAAATCAAATGTGATGTGAGTATAAAAAAGGAAAGGATAGGGGAGAAAGATTAATTTAAATGTAATAAAGAATACATACAGATGATAATCAGCTGTTCTACCATGCCCTAACTTTCTAGCTTCTATGGGGTTGGTAGGAGCATCTTATCAGGAACATACTTTAACTGCAACTGTAAGGGGAAAGCAAACAACTTAAAAACCAAAAATCTACTCAGGATAGCACAAATTATATATAAAAAAATATTAATAATCTAGACACTTCTTTAAAAATTAAATTTTCATCTCTCTTATTCTTTCACTATCATTAGTGGTTTCTTGCAAGTATGTTAGTGAGTTTTCAGAAGGAATTTCTAGGACAAGAATAGTGTAGGTAACACAACTATATAATGAATTTTCAGTTAAATATGATTTTCTCAAATGTATCTCTGTTCTTATGTAAAAAAGAATCATTACAAGCATTCCTCATCTTGTAGGAAAGTGACAGCTGTGAAAACAGACTGAATTCTGATTTCATGCCGTGGCACTACAGCAGAAAAAGGTGTCTTCTGAAATGAATTGTTTGGAGAGTTCACAATCCATTTTGCATGATATTGTAAATGTTTTTCTGGATGAATAAATCATTGCAAGTTTTTCCATATGCATGCCAACAGACAAAGGTCAGCACACAATATTTAAAAGAAAAATAAGAAACCTATTACTGCAAACCATGGACCAGCTAATCAAAATGTTGGTTTTGCACAGAAATACATGAGTATATAATTACAGGTATAATTAATTACTATGTACATGCAAATAAGCATTTAATAGCTCAATAACAGCCTATGCTTCACTGACTTTCAAAATTATGCAAAATAGCAGCATTTCATTGGTTTGGTTTAAAAAGTAGAAGACAAACCTATGTGCAGTGGTTACTGCCATTGTGTGATGCACATCGATAAAAAGCACATTATTTTAAGAAATGTCATTTGCTTTCTCTTATCTACAGATTTATAAAAGAGTAAAGGATACATGAACTTATTGATATTTTTTTCTGATTATTGTGGTGAAAGAGCCCAGATTAATCATTTAAGTTTCATTAGGACCTCAGATGCAAAATCCTGAATGTCTTCCTTCCATCGCTCTTCCAAGCCCTCACTTGGTACAGCGTTCCCATTCAGGATCAGATGCTCAGATAGGTGTTCAGGTCGAAGGCTTCACTGCTATTGCTGCAGGTAGAAGATGACCTCAATAAACTAATAGTCTGAGATACTTTTTATCTCAGAAATAGGCATGACACAACTGAAGAAGGAAAGAGGCTGGGAATGAGCCATGCTTGTACTGTTATCTTATGTTTTAACATGCAGCAATTTGTAACCCTGTAAGCAGTCTAATACGCCTAATCTGTTTTTTTCATTTATGCTTGCAAATTTCAGCCAAGGTGAAAGACCAGTAAGTCTAACTTGCCCCACCCCCCGATGACTCACAGACTGGATTTCAAGCAATTTCACAGCTCAATAAAGGAACAACCCTTTGTTACCTCTGGCTGTTTCTGTTATTTCAGGACATCTACCACAGCCACCTCACTTTCTTGACTGAACTTTTTTTCAGACACAAAGAAACCCAACTGAGTAATTTAGCTCAATGGAGATTAAAATTTTAGCTTTTCTAGTAATGATTCCTCTTGAGCCAATAATTTTTAGAACTCTCCTCATGGGTTTCATGTTTCTTATACTCCTTATTCTTCCTGGGTAGCTACTCTCTTTAAGCCCACCAGCTGGGAACCAGCTTTATTCTGATTTATAGCACTTTTACATGGTTACATTTGCAGGAGACCAGGTGATCTACCATTTTCCTCAATGGTTTGTGCTTTCTTCTACAGCTTTGAAGTATTTTAAGCAGATTAAGTCACAGTGTTTGTGAAAAACATAAAGTTTAAACACTGGTTTTTCTTTCCTTTTTAAATGAAAATTGTCAGTCTATAGATTTACTTGTGATTACATTCTAATTTTGTGGCAACTACTCAGAATTTTTTCCATGATTTCTTAAATACATACTCAATGTTGAGTGCTTTGTGATACATTCAAAGGGAGATGTTATGTTGTCATACATACAAACATTGACTTGGGATTTTTTGGGGTAGGATGTAATTTATATTAAATGCCACTTGAGAGTTTGGCAACTTTACTGTAATTATTTCAGGTGTAAAGATTCCTCTGTTTTCATAAATAATCAGCGACAACTATCTCTTATTTTGTGTGTATGTCTAGAAAATTTCTCCCTGTCAGAGACTTCTTTCAGGAACTAAATCTCTAATTCAGTTTAAATGTGCTCAATGTTTTGAAATCCCCATCTTTAGATATATCCTCTGATGTTGCACCCACAATGTAATGTAGGCTTAAAAGGTGGAATTTAGTTATCTGAACAAGTTTATAAGTGTTGTGACACTTTAGAAATACAATCCAAACTCGGGATCTCAAAGATCTGTTTTATCACGAGCATCTCTTCCAAATTTACAAAAAGAATTTTGAGAATTGTTTCATTTGAAACATTTTTCAACAAAATAATCTATTTTCATAAATTCAATAATTATTTGAGAGTGCATAAATACAACTACTAGCTGCAGAAATGAAACTCCAGCAGAATGTCTGCTCACATTTCCCAGATGTTGCTCACATTTCCCAGATGTAGTGAAACAATCATGAAACCAAAGGTTTTCCCAAATCATGCATTTTTCTTCAATCTTGCCTCATTCTTGGGTCACAAGAGACCCTCTTCCATAAACACATGGTAGGTAAGTTCAGACTAGAACAATGTTATGACTATTAAAATTGAACATAATGCATAATGTTCTCCTCAAAGCTTCAGTTTCAAAAATTAAGAATTTAATCCTTTGGTTCAGCTTTGGGCACTGTAGGAAGAGCGGATTACCCAAGTATTACTAATGACATCCAGTAATGTATCCGAACCAAGCAAAATGTGCTGCACTATTTGATTTTAATGTATTTAATGTTATCTCATGAAATTTATGTTATTCCCCCATCCCCTTCAGACAGAAAACCATACATAAACAAAGGGACCTGCTTCAGTAAAGGTTTGGTCTCGTGCTTTGTTAATGTAAGAACTATAGAGATATAGTACAGACCTGAAGTTGCTATAGTCATCACTATCCACAGAGCTATTGTCTGTATGACTATTTACTGTAGTAGTTCCAAAGGGATTGTTATCCCAAATTTATCTAAAATGTATCAGTGGATGAATTTTACATAATTCTACAAATAGCCAAAGAATTCAGATTTGTGAAGTAACAATGAATTTGAAGGTCTGAAGCAATGGTGTGCTTTTTAAAATCTGCCAACTTAAGGCAGTTGTTCAAAAGTTTCCTGAGGTAAGACAGAGGTCCTTCAGCAGAAACAGCATATAATTAAAGACTAGCATGACCCACATGCACAAGCTGGCAGAGACACTTAATATTGATTTTTGTCCTTACCTTAATATCTGGAATTCTATTTGTCAACAAACCTGAGATGGCATTTTACAGCTATATGTTTCCAGGATGACTAACTTAAAATTGAAACGTTTATTATATTCAAAGTCATAGTAAGACTCAAAAAAGTTTTTCTGTTATAATGTCATTGTAGTATGTTAATGGAACTTTTTGTTTCAAGTGTTAATATCTAACGACATAACAAAGCAGGAGTGAAGATAAATTTAGGATTTACTTACAAGAGGTGAACATTTGACTGAATGCATATCTGACACTGCATGAACTTAGACAAAGACTTAAGATATACTTTGTATCTTTTGGCTATTCTACTGGATCTGTTCTTTCTCAAAGTATTATCCCTTTTGAACTTTTGCTGTTTCCTAGTGCAGTAAATTTTATCTAAGTTAATATAGATTCTTACACTTTTAATATTATCAATATTTCAGAATCATCAATAGTTCAAAATTTGTCAAGCAGATATGTTTGTACGTGAGACAGGAACTGAGAATTAAAGTGACTTTATAACACTTCTGTGTCTTTATCCTACATCCACTCTCTTCCAAGGGGCCATGATAGTTGTTGTGGTTTAGGCCTAGCCAACAACTAAACCCCATGCTTGCTCATTCCTCCCCCTCAGTGGGATGACGGGGAGAAAATATACCAAAAGGCTCAGGGGTTGAGACAAGAACAGGGAGGGCTTACTCTCCAATTATGGTCATGGGCAAAAGACAGACTCAACTAAGGAAAAAACACATCAATTTAATTTGGACACCACCACCACTACTAATTTACCTGTCAAAACAGAGTAGGACAGTGAGAAATACAACCACACCTTAAAAACACCTTCCCCCCACCCCTCCCTTCTTCCTGGGCTCAATTTTACTCCCGATTTTTCTACCTCCTCCCCCTGAGCGGTGCAGAAGAATGGGAAATGGGATTTTCAGTCAGTTCATCACCTGTTGTTCCTGCCGCTCCTTCCTCCTCAGGGAAAGGACTCCTCACACTTCCCCTGCTCCAGCATGGGGTCCCTCCCACAGGAGACAGTCTTGCACAAACTTCTCCAATGTAAGTCCTTCCCATGCCTGTAGCTCTTCCCAACTGTTGCAGAGTGGGTTCCCCATGGGGTGCAGTCTTTCAGGAAGACACTGCTCCAGCACAGGCTTCCCTCAGAGCCCCAACCTTCTTCAGGTGCAGTCACCTTCTTTGGCATGGGGTTCTTGACAGGCTGCAGGTGGGCATCTGCTCCACCAGTGACCTCCATGGGATACAGGGGCACAGCCTGCCCTCTCACCATGGACTGCAGGGGAGTCTCTGCTCTGGCGTACCTGCTCCCTCCTTCTTCACTGACCTTGGTGTCTCCGTAGGTGTTTCTCTCACATCTCACTCCTCCTGTGCTCCCCCCTTGCCCAGCAGATTCTTCCCCTCTTAAATATGTTGTTGCAGAGGGGCTACCACCATTGTTAACTGGCTTGGCCTTGGCCAGAGGTGGGTCCGACTTGGAGCTGGGACATCTTTGAGAAGTTTCTCACAGAAGTCCCCTCCCCTGCTGTCAAACCCCCACCACACACAAACCCAACATAATAGTCCTCACTTCTCAGAGTCACTTTTGCTATAACGGTTTGTCATTCTTTCACCCAGGTCTTCATCAGAGTTTAAAAGATGAGTAAAAAAATAGAAAAAAAGACAATGCAAAGGTGAATGTATACACTTTGAAAATTTTCAGTTGTCGTTATTTTAAACTTACCGCAATTTGATACGCTCAGTAGAGCCAAAAATCTTGAAAGCTCTCCTTAAAGTAGAAGTAATCATGTTTAAAATACAGCAACAGATCAGAAATTACATCCTCTGAATGTCACCCATTGCTGCATTAGCATAAATTTGGGCAGAGATGACAAATTCAAAGAAGCAGAATGGGATGCTTCCCCCCATCTGACTTCTGATCTTTACAGGATGTTTAGGTAACGACACCTGTTTTTTGAAAAGATCTTTCCAGATCAGACTTCTTGTTTAACCACAGCCAGCAGCTGGGCCCCATACAGCTGCTCACTCACTCTCCCCAGAAGGATGGGGGAGACAATCCAAAGAGTAAAAGTGACAAAATTCATGGGTTGAGATAAAGACAGTTGATAGAGAAAGCAAAAGCTGCACACTCAAGCAAAGCAAAATAAGGAATTAATTTACTACTTCCCATCAGCAGGCAGGTGTTCAGCCATCTCCAGGAAAGCAGGGCTCCATCATGCATAACAGTTACTTGGGGAGACAAACAGCATTAACTCCAAATATATCCGCTTCCTCCTTCCACTAGCTGTTATTGTTCAACACATGGTATGGAATATCCCTTTGGTTAGTTGAAGTCAACTGTCCCAGCTGTGTTCCTCCTAGCTTCTTGTGCACCCCCAGCACCATCCACTTGCTGGTGGAGCAGTGTGGGAAGCAGAAAAGGTCTTGATGCTGTGTAAGCACTGCTCAGCAATTACTAGAACATCCCTGATTTATCAATGCTACTTTCAGCAGAAATCCAAAACATGAACCATAAGAGATACTATAAATAAATTTATCTCTATCCTAGCCAAAACCAGTACAAGACATGAAGTGTTAGGAAAATCACTTGAGGATGTTCTTTAAGATGCCTGTACTGGAAATCTATTTACTGGAAGTCTATAGGAGCCCAGTATATTATTTGGTCCCTATAGTAAGGGATTTTTATTGAAGGTCATCCCAGGCCTGCTGAATTATTGATGGAAAATTTTGCCATTGACTTCCAGGATGCCAGATTTTCATTTTCTTTAATTTGACTGACAAAATCATTGAAATTATATCATTTTAGAGGACTCTCAGCAGTTGAACATTAATTCATTTTTTAATATGAACATATATTTGCAGAGGGTATTTGTATGTAAAGAACACACTATTTTTGCATACAGAAAACTATTTGAGTCTGTTGGAGGACATGAATGAATGCAAATAATTATTCACATATGAGACTATACTGTAATAATCCTTGAACCACTACTATGTTTAACTGGAAGCAATCTTTATGAATATACTGTGATGAGCTTTAGAAATTCTGCTGCATTTGTAATGCATTAGGCTTATTCTCCACTTGCTTGCTTACATGACAAATGGTCTGCAATTACTAAGTTTTAAAATAAATCAGCCTAATATGTTCTATTTGCAGTGTATTTCAATATTAGCATATATTTTATGTCATCTCCATGCTTTCCCAATGCATTATCTTCTATTAAGGCTTGCAACCAATAAATATTTCTCAGTAAAACCCTGATGTTTTTTCCATAGAACCACAAAAGTGCTGCTTGGACGGGACTTCTGAAGGTCACATTGTCCACCTCCAACTTGAAACAAGATTATTACCAATGTCTGAGTAGGTAATTTATGGCTTTTTCTATCTGAATCTAGAAAAATCTCCAACGACAGAAGTGCTGCATTGTCATCCTTGTAGTCATAAGAAACATTCTAGTCTTTAATGTTCTTAAAAATTCAAATGTTATGTTCCTGAACAAGCACAGCACTTACTTAAACACTTTTTTCATTATCCTGCTAACTCAAAGACTGTAGACTTTGATTCAAACAACATTCCTCAAGTGAAATGGCAAAACCCCAGTATCTTAAAGTTGATGCTGAACTGTCTGATTTCTTAATATAGTGATTTCTGATGAAACTGAAGAACATATCAATTCTGACTTAAGAGTCTTTGAGGCTGCTATAGAAAGACATTGCCAATAGGGAATCATAAAATTAGTTGTCAAAATCATGAGCTGCTGGAGTCTCCATGACAGTCTGATTTTCATACAAGTATTGAGTTTGCTGATTAACTGTTATGCATAGCATAACAGAATTGACATTTTCATAACTTTTCAGCTTGCCCTGGTGAATAATTTTCAATGGATGGATTTCCATCAGGAGATGTTTCTTTAATCAAACCACTTCATGAATGGTGTTGACTTCAGCAAAGTTACACTGCAAAAAAAAGTTAGGGAAAGTTCTCCCCTACTCCTTTTGTCTATATTCTTAAATATTTTTATTCTTCAATATATATTAAAATGTCACAATAATTTAAAGAAAATATCTGCAAACAATGTTTCCACTGCAGTTTTTTTCTGTTTTCTTCAGAATTTTGAAATAAACAAATCTCCAAAATCTGCAAATCCTTACCTAAATTGAATTAGTCTTCCATTCAGCTAAAAAGAAGGTTCATGCTGTTTAGATGAACTGTATTTTATATATGTTAGGAAATGTCTGTGGTACTTCTTGAGGTGAATTAAACACACATTTGTGCTTAAATATAAAAAAAACCAATTTAATAACCAATGCACTGGTCAGAATCCTACCTCAATACACTGTTCTACATGGAGTCTGAAAAGAAGCATCACAAGCAGATTCCTTATACACACTTTCACTAGCACCCATCCAGACAACAGTTACATGGGGCACCTCAGCTCTATGCACTGGATCTTAGGAAAACACATCCTGCTAGTACTGAAAGTAAACAAAACCAATACTTTCAGAATCATAATTTGGTTTTATACATGAGGCTGTACCTGTTTTATCTGTGCTACTGATATAGAGTAATAGTTTTATTTAACAGACTGTAAGAAAATGTTTGCATATCCTAGGAAAATCAATCCTGTACTTTTACCAGAACAACATACTATGCTTTGCAAGTGGGATGGGCAAGAGGAGCTGACAAGAGGTTGGCAGTTATGGTATTTCCTGAGGAATTAAGATAAATTACAAAACACTTTAAATATAGGAAAGGTGATACCAGTAATAGCACTGAAATAAATACTGTACAATTCACTGTAATGTTTATGAGTAGCCAAATTAAAGAGCCCTTTATGAATCTGCTTCATGTTTTTCTGTTATACTCTTGAAAAATTCTTTTAAAAATGAAGTAGTTACCACCCCAGATAGCTGCTGAAACCAGGAAATGCCACCACACCACAGTCACTGTGAAGAGACACATGCTGAGGTTTTGGTACCAATACAATGAGGGCACCATGAAGGTTCAGCCTACCTGGCTTCTGAAATATCAGGCTGTCAGCATCTACTCGGCAAGCTGAGACAAGCTCCTTTCTTCAGTGCTTCCTTCCAGAAAGGTACAATAGATGGAAATGCCAGTACAGAATCTGCAAGCCATCTCAGTTAATCTGATATTGCCTGGAAACCATCATTACTGTAGAATTAATTTCAGGAAGGTAGCTTTATGAGATTATAGTCTCACAGAAAGGGAAACAGAAATGTGAGCATTCCTCACAGGGAGAGAAATTACAGCATGGGCTCTTTGTTAAACCTTACAAGAACAACTACAGGAAAGATCCAAAAAAGGTTCTTCTGAGGAGTATTGGAGACTGATCAATATAAAACAAATTTTCAAAATGTAAAAAATGAGGCTGGTAACTTCATGTTTTCAGTTTCAAATTTCTTTGATTTAGAACTTAATAACTTCAGAAGTAAAACAAATTCCATCCACAATGTTTTTTCTTCAGAAGGAATTGCCAAAATATATTTATAAACTTGGTGTGTGAGACATATGAAGCTTTTACTGGTTTTGGCTCTCAAAATGTACAAGACAATCAAGGGACATGAGAAATTATTGGTTTAGTATTCATCTTATACAAGATAATATAAGGTCACAAGCTATTCTGTTTTGCTCAGGTTTTAAAGTAAATGTTAATTCTTTTGGTATAGGTTGCCAGCAGTGATTCTTGAGAGAGTTTAGCAAGATGTGGACTGCCTTCAAATGTTTAAGGTCATTGTTCCTGACACGTGGCTTGCTGGCAGCATGTCTTCTTGTGCTGTGAAATTGCTTGTGGCCCCTGAAAATGTTCTGAAAGTGAATATATAACATACTGTAAGCAATACAGCAGATCAGTAATCGAAAGACCTGTAAAGGGTGGAAACTGCAGGAAAAATATGTTTACATTCATTCTAAATATAGTAGTTCAAGTGGTACTTTTCCACTAAAGTATTATGAGTTGCTGGGTCTGCATATGTCACAGACAGTACTTGTAATTATAAGTATTCACTGGAAATGTCTACTGATTAGTAATGTTAATTCTAAACAGCAAATTACGATGTTGGCAGTATATATTGTTTACTAATATGACCGTGAAAATACAGATAATAATAAGTTTTAACTTGTTTCATAAGAAATACCCAAAAAAAGAGGGATAACATTATATTTCAGAAGAAAATGTAAATTTTCCTTATCTTTCTTTTATAACACATTTTAAGTATTTTTAAAGAGTCAAATTATGTTTAAAAACCCAGAACAAAACATAATGACTTTCAGTGTTGGAGCTCTGATTTAGAAATCATGATGAGATATGTCTTTTGGTAATTCTAAGTTACTAATAATTCAAGGAGAGTGATATGGGACTGGGAATGCAACAGACTTACATTTTGTGAGTAAAAGTTTTAAGTACTAGCATAAATATAGATTTCCTGTGAACCTTTGCATGGTAATACTAAACATACATCTTAGTGAGACAAATTATAACAGATCCATGCACTAAAGAAACTTGCACAAAGATCTGTGATATAAGCCAGCAGGTAACAAGACAGCGGTTTGATAAAGTTGCTTATATTTCCCTAGAAGGTCACTGAAGTACTATCTTCAGCACATTTTAGAGTTTAACAAGCCTAAGTTTTGTCAGAGCATTTTTACCCTGAATAATTCAAAAGAATTATGAAATGTTGCTTTGTGTTACTTGTGAATGATGTATGAAGAGTACCATCATAGAAAGCTGTCCTTTACCTTTGATTTCTGTGGCAGTCTGTCAAAATACACTTCCTTGTTTGTTGCTGGTTTCACTTTACTCACTTTTTTTTACATTGCCGTTTTACTGGAGAAAGTTACTTTCCTCCTTGTATCTGATCTTTTAGAGACTGTCACATCAAGGAGATCTCTCTGCCTTGTGAGACTAGAAGTCTGAATTCAGACCTGTATTTGAAATCCTTTAAATCCTGGGTTGAGTTTTGTAAAAATATACAGTAATGCTTTCTTCCAGAAAGGTAAAATAGATGGAAATGCCAGTACAGAATCTGCAAGCCATCTCAATTAATCTGATACTGCCTGGAAACCTTCATTACTGTAGAATTCATTTCACAAAGACAACTGTATGAGATTATAGTCTCACAGAATATACTGAGATCTGAGTTTCCTCCATGCGCTGCCATGTGGAAATCTGTTCCACTGTGGTCCTTCATGGGCTGCAGGGGGACAACCTGCTTCACTGTGGTCATCTCCAGAGGATGCAGGGCAATCTCTGTTCTGCACATGGAGTACCTATTCACTCTCCTTCATCATGACCTTCATGTCTGCAGGGCTGTTTCATTTTTTCTTCATTTCTCTCTCTCACAGCTGCTGCACAACAATTTTTATCCTTTCTTACACATGTTATCACAGGAGCACCACCAGTGTTTCTGGTGGGCTCATGTCTGGCCAGCATGGGGTCCATTTTGGAGATGGCTGAAACTGGGTTTATCCAACCCAGGGGCAGTCTCTGGTCTCTACTCACAGAGACCACCCCTGCAACCTTCCTGTCCCACCCCCCCACCCCAATATCAAAAGCTTACTACCTAAACCCAATACACCGATCAAGACAACCCGCCCTTCCCTTCTCCCATCTCTTGAAGATTAAATGGATGCATACATTTTATGAAGGTGTGGCTGCTATAGGCAGTAGACAGGTCAGCTCAGTGAGCAAGTGTGTGGTGCCCCTAAGGATGATCATCATCAGTTGACTGATTATCTTACAGAAACACAAAGTCATATGGGTGACAGAGGAGCAGGGACATATAATAAACATCACTGCCTAGGGATGTGAGGTAAGCAACACCGCCAGACTGGTAGCCGAGATGGAAGTATTGATGTCATATAGAATTCAAATTGGGAAGAGATGTCTCCTGTTCAGCTTTGAAGGTGATAATGAGTATAATGAGGGGCAATGGGTCAGAGGCCATAGCACTGCATTACTACAAGTAGTGAGCATGAGAAAGCAAGTAGTTTGGAGCACTTTCCTCTCTCTGGTTAGGAAGCAGACTTGTTTCAATGCAGTATTGCGTGCACTCCTACACCCTTTTTTACATTTAAGTAACTGTACACCCTTTGCAATCTGTTCTGTTTTCAGCTTGTTGAGTGGCAGTGTATCTTTGATCTATAATAGGAAATGAGAAGAAATGCATTATTAATAAATAAAGAGGAAAACCAGAGGATATTATCAAAATATGAACAAGAGAGAATGTTTTAGAGATAACTTTTAGATAGAGACAATTTCCTAAAGATTTGGTGATTTTTTCTGTTTTATTTTTGAGTCCTTCAGACAGTATCTGGTAATTTCAAGCATCTTTATGCAAATTAATCTGTAAATGAGTCTTAAGCCACTGTATATCCTGACAGTAAGGGAAACCCATGGTGCAAAGAGCAGACCCCTGCTTCACATTAATCATATTTTTGTTAGAACCTCCAAGTGAAATTCACTGGGAGTATGGGGAAAAATATCAATATTTTAGTATTTTTTTCACTCCCATGAATATTTAATAGACAAATGAGATTCAGTGGATTTAACCAGTAAGATTTAGGTGAATACTAATATAGGTATATGTTGTATGAGTATGTAAGTACTTAAATGTAAGGTGGTATATAATCTAGTCCAGTCAATTAAATCTATAAATTTAAAAATATATTGCTTTACATTTAATATGTAGCCACTGTTTTCATGTCACCACTTATTTCATACTTTTTACTACTCATATTAACCATTTATATAACTCTACTTATATTAATTCATATTAATTGACTTAAACCAGTTTAAAATTAGAGGTTAAGATGCTTTTTTCAATGAGTTGACAATTGTACTTGGTTTTTAATTATTTTTAAATTCCTAAAATAGTAGATTGCTAATATTTGCTATAGGGAAACTTACTACATACAGCCATGAAGTTAAAACTTTACCAAGAACAAAAAGTATTAATTAGTCTCATTTCAAAATATGAGAAGAAAAAAAGTGACTTCAAGGAACAGAAACTTCTAAAATGAAGCCTGTCAAGGGTGATTTCCAGAGGATAAAACTAACTATATAAAAGTTAAGTATATTGTTTTGGCCAGGTGACTTTGAATGTGACAATAATAGATCCTGATTTAATATCTTTCTATTCAAAGACTCTTTCAGAGTCCTAGATTTTGAAAATTATTTTCAGTCAATGCTAGATCCATTTAAAAGATTTTGGCATGTTTAAAAGACTTACTAAGTTAGTTCTAGCTCATATACCTAGGATGAGGTGTGTATAGTTCAAGTCTGTCTTTCTTAGTGATATTTTCTTACTCAGATTATGTTCCTACAAAAATTCCTTTATCTTCATAATTACATTGTCTTTCACATGAAGAAATGGGAATACCATTTGAAAGATAGATAAGAAGATAAACTGGATTTAACTAATGTCAATACATAGACGTGAAGTATCAGATTTTTGGATACTAGTTAGATGTTCCTTCCATTGATGTCATGTGTTATTGGTGAGGAGTAGAACATTATTTTTTGATCTGTCTAATGATGAAGCAATATCTATACAATAACATTACTATTATAATCCCTATTTATTTGATTTTTTTTCCTCTGTGTGCATTTTAATGGATGCACAGGTACTCTATGCATTGAGTGAAAATAAAGGAGTGTCAAAGTTCTAAAATTGGAAATTTATTCTCTTTATAACATTTATTTGTAAATCTGTGGGCTGGTTGGTGAGTCACTGATGGAACAGCAAGCATTGGTGTGAATTAAATGTTGTATGTTATATTTTCATTTTTTATAGAACAAAAAAACAAAGGAATGGAAGACTCTATGTATATGTAAGTAGAATAACTGGCAGTCTGACTGAACTTGTATACATCATGTTGTCAGAAATTAATTTCTTTTAATAATTAAATTATGGCTTTTATATTCAGGGAAATCTCTCTGTTTATTAATGTTGTCATTTTTGTTTTCATCTGTGAAGTGTATCTGAGTTGTCTTGTTTTTTAACAATCAAGAACTAGGAGCTACTCCTCTCTAATAACTACTGTGTTTCAAAATGTGTGTGGCGCCTTAGAGACTTTAACATGTCACATTTTGTAACCTAGGAAAAAATGTATGGAAGTTTTAGGCTTCTCTATTCTTCCCAAGGAGGAAATTCTGGAAATAACAAAGACAGGGGAAACTGCATCTAAACCACTCTTACCTTGCATTATGATTTTGAGTAGGATTGTTCTCGAAAGGTCAGTGAGCTGAATTGAGCTGATTATAGCACTTTGGTATTACAAGGAAAAATTTGTCATTTCAAGTAGTTTTCAAGACTGTCAGTAAATGACTGCAGGAATAGGGTTATTTGCTAATACCTGGTTGTTATGGAAATGGTCAGAGAAGCCAAATATTGCCAAACATCCTGAGGTTATGGCTGGTGTATTGGAAAAGCATGGATCTAGTCACTGGACTGTATCTTCAAAAGATCTGGCTGAGCCATGAGTTTAATCATTAAATTTTATATATTCCTCGGCATTTAATCCCTCTGTGCCTCAGTTCCCCATCTATACAGACTATTAGTAGTTCACTGACTTTCTATTAAATTCAGAAAATGAGTATCTGAACTATAAAACTGCATACATAAAGAAAACAATGGGATACATTTATGGGATTACTTTCTTGGATCAGCTTGATTGGCAACAAAAGCCTTAGGGTTCTTTTTTTTTTCAATTTCTCAAGCCCTCAGCTTTCTGATTTTAATGAGATATGTCAGTTGCAATGCAGAACATCTGCATTTCAATTAAGTTCCTTTTGATAACAGGTATTTCTTCTTGTGTGTCATGGTGTTTTAAAAGTGCTAATCCATTTCTTCTTTGTTTTAATAAAATTTGTTGAATGTGACTTTTTCATTTTAATTCTTTTGGTGGATTTTTGGTTATTTGTTGTACCTCTACCTCAGTATTCACACGACACAGTACCAAAGGGAGACTCGATCAATGAGTTGCAAAATATTATTTGCTTGGTTTTGAGGAAGATTTTATTTCTCTTTTTTTCTTTCCCATTCTGTTCCCAAACTATGCTGTGATAATAGCAATTATTTGTTAAAGAGAAGGGGAACCAGTACAAAGAAGACCTCAGGGGGTGTAGTTTTGTTCAAAATTATTGCCTCAGTGTGACATTTGATGTTCTAGAGATTGTGCTGGAGATTTATATGGTCACAGAATACTGTTATATAGTATTTTCTATAGTTTTGGAAGTTTATTTATTTACTTACTTATTTATTTTTACTAGGAGCCATGGAGAGATGCAGCTTTATACTAGCATATTTTACTGCCCTATTTTAACTACTGTTTCCATGGTGACTTTCCATTCTAGCACTTTTGTGATTGTTGTTTTAATAGTCTACCAAGAAGTCACCATCTACCAGTACAGAATAACTAGGCAGGGAAAGAGTTAAGTTGAATGGTGTCCAAAGGAAATCAGGGTTGTGTTTTACTTTTGAACTTTTCTTGAAAATTTCTTTTTCTAAAACTCTTCAGTTTAAGAAACTGAAGATTAAGCTTCAAAAATATGTTTGTAGAAATGAAGGTTTCCTTAGCTGTCCTGAGTGAGTGTCTTCACAGCTGTGATAAAAAAAATTATCATTCCTCTGTTAACTTTCTTTCAAGAAAAGCAGAGGTCTTGTCAAAAAAAAAAGAAAAAGAAGAGTAGTTTTTTTATATTATTCTATCATGACATTAATTTTCAAGTTATTTATTATTCATAAAGTTCCTGTGGGATGCACATTTGTGTTTCAGGATTAGGACCCCTGTCTCTTGTTAAATAAATAAATACTTTTTTCCCACATTTCATAATTCATGCAATTTCCTTTGGTCATTTTAGTTATGTTAATTTTAATTTTAATTTTTTGGTCATGTTAATTAAAAATTGTGAAGTTTCCTTTAAATATCTGAACATTTTGAGTTGACAGCTGCCTGACATCTTGTTTCAGTCTCTTATTTCATGATCTGCAATTTGTGTCCCTTTTCTTCGTTTAGTGTTATTACTGAAACAGAGATAAATCACAAATATGAAGCAAGATCTATGATCCTTCCTTTGATAAAGCACTAATAAAAATAATGTGTTCTTTTCATAGCAAAATAGTAGGTAGCGGTGCCAGCATCGATGCTGAAAGCCATTTTCTTGAACAGTGACATTCATGTTTCTAAGAAGATGAAAGCAATATTTCATTATTCACTTTGCTTTTTTTCACTGCTTTAGGTTGTGGTGTCACAGATTATGTTTCAATAGGCAGTATTTATTTTTTTTCAAATTAAGTTCTCAGATTTTGTTTGGGTTTTTTGGTTGGGGTTTTTTTTGCCTATTATGGAAGATGGTTAACTTATTAAAAGGCTGAGAGTACTGTTTTTGACATTTTGGGGAGCAGGGAGGAAGATGGAAGGTCTAAATCCACAGATATTTTCTACAAAAACTATATGCTAATACCTAATTTTTTAAACATCCTTCCACATACCTTACTTTTTAACGCAAACTTTCTTACCCAAATAAATATTTTTTTTAATGTATATTTTAAATCTACATACTTTGCAGACTTTACCACACATTTTGTATCAAGGTTATTTTCCTTTACATGTAAATGAAGACTGAGAAAAAATTATGTTCTAGAGTGAAGTTACCAGAAATACTTTCAAACTTGACTGAGGCAGGTAAGTGTGTTGGTGTTGCTTGTGATTTCTACAGGTGTCTGTGAAATGTACACTGTAAGATAAAAGATGAAATTAACAACCATTAGCATTTTTAATTTTGCTACTTTAATACCAATTATGCATAATTTATCTGTGTGCAGGGAAAGACTGATTTAATTGTAACTATTAAACAGTATTAAAATTTAAACAGTAAATATTCACTGAAATCTTCTACTGTTTTAAGTTAGGTAATTGCATTATTTGTTATATATTTGCAATATTTACTATATATTATACCATATGTAAAATAAAGATGATTTGCTGATTTAAGTACAAGAAAAAATTCCTGTGTACATCTTGAAAAAGCAAAATAAATAATCCATCCTCTTTTGAAACTCTACGCAATATAACATAAATTATTCAGTTATCTTTTCTTCAACTGATTGTTAATTTAATCTGTTCATATGAATAGAATTCCATTGTTTTTGAGGACAACACACCTTTTGTTATTGCTTCAGCAAAAAAATCATTAGAGTAATGAAGACAACCAATAGGTCAATACTCCTTCATATTTTCCTGTGAAAACTATTTTTAACATTAGAATTTGCTTTTTTCCTCTTTTGAAAAAATCAAAGTAATTAAAAAAATATATATATTGTTTTGATATATTGCATCTGATTTTACAGAAAATAGATGTTTTAATTTCAATAAAAGATAGAAAGGAAGATGTATATTGGGTGTAAATGGCAAGGTTTTCATCGGGAACACTGAAGGGACAGCCTTTGTGGGAGGCAGCCAGGGGCTGCCCTGTGTTCAATACTAGTGGCTCTGCAAAGGACACACCACAGAACACACCTTAGCCCTTTGTAGTGAAAGAAAGGCGGTATTTTAGGAAGTTTCTATTTTTATTTTTATAGAACACACATGTGAGCAGAGGAAAAGGGTGTGGGGGAGCAAGTGAGTGGCTGTGTGGGTGCTTGACTGTAAGCCAAGGTCAACCCACCACAACATGGAAACTATTCTACCTTTCTTTTTAAAAAAACAAAACAAAACATTTTTGTCCTTAAAAACTGAAAAATTTAAATCTGGAAAGAGCATTATCCTGCATTTTGCAGTGGAGATATTACTTTTCTGTAGTTTCAAAGAAACAGCAATTTAATCTTGATCTGTTTCCTCTTACATGTTAAATCAGGTGCAACAAACTCTACAGCTGGTTTTGCATATTTTACATAGAATATGAATATTTAACAGACTAGAGATCCAAATGAGTCCTTTCTATCATCTCTACTCAGATGACTCTCTATTTTGAAGTGGTTTTGTCTGGCTGAATCATTTGTATTCACAAATGTAATGTACATTAAGTTCTGATCAGCAATGCCCAAACAGTTAATAACAGGAGTTTTATGTTCTCTTTTACAGTGCTGTGCTACCAGGGTGACATGCCAATTGCTCTACACTTGATTTTTTTTTTTTTTCACTCTTTTCATTATAGCTGTACAGGTTAAAATGCATGACCTCAGGATGTAGATTTGTTCAGTGTGCATTACATATGTGCTCCAAATATGCTCCTATTGAACATGCAAATCATGAAAGACCAAACATTGTTTGCTTCATGTTGCATTTTATTCAGTTCAAAAATAAAAATACATAGACAGGGCAGCTTGGTTCATGCCCTGTTTGAGTCAATTGTTTTGTACATAGTTTGTACGTTCATTTTCATTTACTAGATTAATGTTATTATTATTTGGGGGACATTAGCAAGATTAGAAGGAAATACTTGAATTTTATGCTTGTTTTACCTTTGGATTTAAAAGTCAAAGTCATGGAGACTTTTTTAACTTTTGGAAATGTATTTGGGTGGTCTGTGACATAGAAACAAACCAAAAAAAAAAGGTCACAAATTTCGAGTCAGGGTCAGTGTTACTTTACAACATATCTGGTTCTGTATCACTCTTGTATCTGGGTTTATTTTCAGTTTCGCTTCTTGTTTCTTTATTTGTGGTCAGTCTGCTATTATTCTGGATTTATTTAAATTTTTTTTCCTTGGAATTTTAATATGTTTTCCCTGTTTTCACAGCAGAGAATAAATCCTACAGGAAACCTGATTGGAAGGCCTTTCTCTCTCTTTCAGAAAGAGAAATTAATCAATTGAATCTACTAATAAACTCAGAGCAACATTTTCTTTCACATTAAATTCAGGAAAAGACTATTTTTCAATTGATAAGATTATTATTTCCAAATACTTATTACAAAGGTTTTTATTAATAATATTATTTATATATATAATATATAAATATATATAAATATTATATATATTTAAATATATTTATATATAAATTATAATATTAATAATTTTTCTTATTAAACTAATATGAAAAATATTTAAGGTGATTTTTCATTTTAATAACAACTCTTCCTTATATGCTAGTGAAAAATGAAAACATAAACTTGTTTAGGTTTGCATATTTGATAATGTATTATTTTTCTCTTCCACCAAACATTTTTCAACAAGGACATTTAAAACATAGAACATGTTTGTATATATTGAGATATTAAAAGGCCAAAATAAGGAAAGATAAATTTCATTTAGCTATCTATTTTGCATATGATATTCCATTAATCTGCATTTTTTCATTTATGTTTCATACTTTGGACCTATTAAAAAGTTTTGAGGAATTGAAAATAGCAATTAAAAATGTCTATTTAGAAGCTGGGTTTTTTTCAATTAGCCTTCATTCAAGGCCTAACCTGGTCAACAGTCAGCTCAGTATAGTTCTCTGGTCAAGTCTAGGGTCAAATAAATAAAATTTCCAGAGTAGAAACAGAAAGTCTGAATTCAATTTTATTTCATTAAAGTTCTTAATATCATCTTCTGCTTGCCTTGAATTTATATATCTGTCAGTGATAAAATATACAAATATTGCTAAGATTCACAATCGAAACCTGTAAGAAAAAAAATGTATCAAAATGTGTCATTGTGAAGAGTAAGAGTATCTTCTACTGGCTCAAAGAGAAGTCCCCTTAGAGCTCTGTTGCTATTGAAGTTGTTTGTCTTCATAGAGAAATATCACTGGTTTTTTCCATTAGTTATGTGTAATGATAATTTATTAAATGTGAGCTAACTGCATCACTGGATTTTGCCCAAATTGTATTTTCAGGGATAAACTCTATTGTTGGTTTTATCTGTTTACATGTGGCTAATATTTTTTTGTACATTTTTAGCACATTTAGCCTTTTTATTGTTCTTTCAATAATTCTCTGGGTTTATTGCTGACCAAGCCATTTTAATATTTTGCTATATTTCCTCAGATACATGTGATCTAAATAATCTAGAATCCTTGTTATAAACTGGAGAGGCAAAATTATTTTCCAGTTTGCTTTAAATCTCTTCTACCTCTTCCTTACAAAAGAGTCAAATATTTTGTCAACATTGTGTTAATTCTATGTATCCTTCATTTCCTGCCTTAGTGCATATTAATTTTATTGCATATTCTGACAATGTGATGATTACATTATAGATTTCTGTCCAGCACTTACTTTATCACATGGACTTACCACAGTATGCTAGACATAAAGCATGCATTATGCACTATGCAGTCAGATATCTAAATTAAATAAGGATATATCTAAAGCTACAATTATTATTGAGGAACATCAAGATTTGGCACTTTCCTGTGACATGTTCTTTCCCCCCAGCTATTGTAAAATTTGGGATCTATGTTCTCTTACTTTAGAAGGCAGGGAGGTGGTAGTGTTTCTCTAATAAACTTTGTCAAGATTTCTTTTTAAAGGGGATTGAAGTCTGCTGATTTGTTGTTAATGTTAGGGCTACATGCTTCACTCACTACTGTTGCTCAGAGTACATAGTTTTTTCACTTTTGCCTAAAGAAGTTTTAAATAACAGAGGTTTTGAATATCCTTTTAAGTACTGAGTACAATTTTTTTTTTCTCAACAGACCAAAATACTTTATGCACCTTGCTATCATGAAAAAAAAATTATTTTCTAAACACTGTTTGTAAATGAAACAGTTTCTTTTATGTATGTTTATGTCTGTTCTCATAATGAAAATGGGTTAACCTTTGAGCAATGCCTAGCTATTGATGTCTAGTATTTGTTACTTTATTGTTGAGGATAGAATGCTAGAAACGTTTGAGATTTTATTAATGCATTTTTAATAACAATGATAGAAGGGTGTAAACACCTTGATCTTGCATGGCTTTTTTCCTTGAAACGTGGCTCAGCATTTACAAATCCAGATCCCATAAGTTAGGATTCTTGTGGGTCAATTTCAATTTACAGGCTTAATTTTTCTGAGTTGATCACTGTTTTTCATTTTGTCATTAGAAGAAAACATGCTCCTTTTGACAGATTCATCTGCTTATATTCAATTCCCACCATTTTTCCAAATGGTAATCTCTTATATTTTAATAGCCAAAGTGTCCAAGATGCAGATGTGTGCAAAATCTGTGGTTTATTTCCATCAAGGGAAGCACATGGCATCAGTACTTTCTGCTTAAACACCACCATACTACACTTAAATTGGAACACAGATATGAATACCCAAAGTGCAGATCTTATAAATAACACTAACACACCATGATGTTCTTACTTTTGCTTTTTAGAGCAGTCAGTAGTTTCTTTGTGCATTATATCAATGATTATATAGACTACTTGCTGTGAAGAGGCCTTCAGAGTTCCACGTAATGAGATCCAGCACACTTGCTTTGAGCAACTGTTGAGTTTATGTCCACTTTGTGCTGTGGATAACACTGAGTGAAATGCCAAACAAAATACTGTTCCATATAAAATTACAGAAGCAAGAGATCTGTTTAGCACTCTATCATATTGCTGTGCTACTTCTCCTGTGAATATAGAATAGTCTACATTTTATTCATTCTCTTACATTTCTTCATAGCTTACCAGGAGACTCCTACAAAGACACACTTAATGGTGATTTCTTCCATTGTTGACTTGGTTGCAAGCTGTGTTGGCTATGTGTGTGTGGTGGGGGATTTTGGTAATGGGGAAGGGGGCTACAGCAGTGGCCCCTGTGAGAAGCTTCTCAAAGCTCCCCTGGTTGCAAGTTCAACCCGCCTCTGGCCAAGGCTGAGTCAGTTAGTGATGGTGGCTCCACCTCTCTGATAACTTATTTAAGAACAGGAACCTGAGAGGTGGTGTTGGAGTTGGGAAGAGAAGTTGTGAGGGAGATACCTATGCAAACACCCAGGTCAGTAGAAGAAAGGAGGAGGGGGGGAGGTGCAATGGAGCAGAGATTTCCCTGCAGTCCATCGTGAGAGGGCAGGCTGTGCTCCTGCAGCCCATGGAGGTCACCAGTGCAGCAGATGCCCACCAGAGCACCCCATACTGGAACAGGTGACTGCACCTGAAGAAGGCTGGGGCTCTGCTCTCTTCTGCCCATGCTGAAGCAGTCTGTTCCTGAAGGACTGCACCCCATGGAAGGGACCGATGCTGGAGCAGTTTGTGGAGAGCTGCAGCCCGTGGAAGGACTCATGTTGGAGGAAGTTTGTGGAGGACTGCCTTCCCACACTGGAGCAGAGGAAGAGTGTGAGGAGTCCTCCCCCTGAGGAGAAAGGAGCAGCAGGAACAACAGGTGATGAACTGACTGCAACCCCCATTCCCTGCACCACTAGGAGGGAGGAGGTAGAGAAATCCGGAACAAAACTGAGTCTGGGAAGAAGAAAGGGGTGGGAGGAAGGTGTTTTTATGATGTGGTTACACTTCTCACTGTCCTACTCTGATTGTTAAATTAGGTGGTGGTGGTTTGCTTGAATTAAATTGATGTTGTTTTTCTTCCCCTAAGGAGTCTGTTTCTGGTGACCATAATGGGTGAATCATCCTCTCTGTGCTTGAGTCCTGAGTCTTTTGCTGTATGTTCTCCTTCCAGTTCCTGAGCAGGAAGGAGTGATTGAGAGGCTTCATGGGGCTCAGCTGCCCTCTGCGTTTAAACTGCAATACAAGCATTTAACTACTTCAGGTGGTTGAATGAAAGTGCAAATAAGAATTTTAAATTAAGTTTACCTGTAATGGTTAAAAATGGAAATCAGAAAACATAAACAGCTTTTTAGTTTATGTGGGAAAATGATCAACACTGTATTTGTCTTAGAAATGAATGGTTTTTATCTTCTTGAGTACTAGTATTTTTAAGCAAAATATTAGGCTTCTTTAATGATTTGACCAGGGACTTTCTAGCTAAATCTTTCTTGAATTCGCAGCAGTACCTTCCTTCAGAATATAGCATAAAACTTGGAAAATTTTAATTTGTTCACTTTCTTACTAGTGGATTGGCAATTTGAATGGGAACAGTCTTGAGTTCATAGTAGTTACATTTCCATTATTATTATACCACTAAGGATTTTCTCTTTCTTTTTTACTCTCTATGTTTTTCTGGTCAAAACATCTGTTTTATTTTCCTATATTGCTGCTTTGTCAGTGTACAACAAGTGTTTGTTCAGCCTTCACCTTCTGAAGTGAAGCAAAACCAAGATAATCTGAATTAGTAACTGTGGACTCCTGGCTGTATTTATTTACCAAGAGACAAAAGGGGATAGGGAAAGGCTATACAACAATTAACTGTGTTAAAGAATCTTTGGGGGTATTGGTCAACAGTTGGCTCAATATGAGCCAGCAGTGTACCCAGGTGGCTAAGAAGGCCAATAGCATCCTGGCTTGTATCAGAAACAGTGTGGCCAGCAGGACTAGGGAAATGATAGTCCCCCTGTACTTAGCACTGATGAGGCCACACCTCAAATACTGTTTGTGGTTTTGGGTCCCTCACTACAAGAAAAATATTGAGGTACTGGAGTGTGTCCAAAGAAGGGCAACAAAGCTGGTGAAGGGTCTAGAGAACAAGTCTTATGAGGAGCAGCTGAGGGAACTGGGGTTGTTTAAACTTGGAGAAAAGGAGGCTTAGGGAGACCTTATTGCTCTCTGCAACTACCTGAAAGGAGGATGTAACGAGGTGGGTGTTGGTCTCTTTTCCCAGTGTCCTAGTTCCGCTAGAACAGGGTTCAGTTTCCCCAGCAGTGGGGAAGGAGCTCTAGCCGGGTTATTCAATACCATGCTGACATCATGTCTGGGGCGCCCAAGCGTGGGAAGATCGGTAACCGCGTGGTGTGTGGTCGCTCTCCTCACTGCTATATTGATATATCCCTTGTTCTGTTCATTGTTATCACTGTTACTGTTATTGTTATTGTTGTTGTTCAGTTTGTTGTTGTTACACTGTTGTATTAAAACTTTCCTTATCTCAACCCTGGGGTTTGTATTTCACTCCCTGCCCTGTCTGGTCAGAGGGTGGGGGAGGGGCAGCAGCAGCATGGTCTCGGGTCCCGGCAGGGCCTAAACCACCACAGCCTTTTTTGGTGCCCAATGTCGGACATGAGAGGGTTGAGATAAGGACAAAAGGAGAAGGTGTGTTAGAGCAATCTGTTAGGTGCAATTTTTCTGGGTTTTTTTGTATTTTTTGATAAGGAACATTTGCAATGCTGGCTAACTTGCTTGCATGGTGGGGCTGGATTAATCCTTATATCCACTGTGTGTTCCCAGTGCTGGTGTTTGTTGTTGGTGGAAAATGTGCCAAGGGTCTTGTTTTGCTGTACTGGCTACTGACTGCTTATAATGTGCCTGTATCGCTGCTTGTGGGGGTGAACCGGTACCTGTTTGCTCCCTGGTCTTTTGTTTGGGGTCTCACCCCCTCTATGGGTGAGCCAGGGGAAGAGATCCTCTCAGTTTTTGAGAGTTTCAGCTATCCCTGGAGCCTCCTGGCCACTGTGTTCACGGCACAATGCTTTCTGAATGTCTGCCAGATCTTGTTTTGGGCCATGCGGTACTTCTTCAATAATAGCACCACCCAGAAACCTTCCCCGAGTGCAGATATGAGTGGCAAGGTGTGTGGGAAGAGATGGGCAAGTGCCTGAGTCAGTGGTCACCCCCAACGTTTTGGGATTTCACTCCCGAACCAATGCAGAGTCCTGATAAACTGGTGGAGTGTTTGGAAAAGGTGTGTTGCCAATGTGACAAACCCCGGGAGACACAACTCGCTGTGATGTGCTGGGGGCTTGCCCATGCCTACCGTGTCATCTTTAACACTATTCACTGCCCTCAAGGGGGAGAAAGGGCTACAGGATCTGAAAGTGAACCTACTGGTACAGCAGCTGGGCCAGGGGGACAAGCAGTGCCAGTATCAGTCGCCCCGATACAGAAAACCAAATATACCAAAAAATCCCCTCGCAGTGTACAGGGTGATGATGAACCAGGCCCATCACGAGAACAGGAGGAAGAGCCGGAGGTAACCATCTGATCTCTATCCCTGAGTGAGTTGTGAGATATGCGGAAGGATTTCAGCCGCCTTCCAGGTGAGGAGATTTTCACCTGGCTGCTCTGGTGCTGGGATAGTGGAGCTGGTGTACTGGAATTGGAGGGGAGAGAGGCCAAGCAGCTGGGATCTTTATCCAGGGAGGCTGGTATTGACAAGGCAATAGGGAAACAGACTCAAACCCTCAGCCTTTGGAGGTGACTCCTTCTCGGTGTGAGAGGTACCCCTACAAGGATGATGCTCTATGTCGGTTAGGCAAGTGGACCAACATGGAGAAAGGCATTCAGAACCTCAGGGAATTGGCTGTGTTTGGAATGGTTTATGGTGATCTGAATGATGAGCGGTCAGCCATGGATCCAGATCAGGCCCCTTGCACACAGTTGATATGTCGGAAGTTCCTGCAAAGTGCACCAGAAGCACATTCCAAAGCATTAGCAGTAGCGTCCTGGTGGTGAGACACCCAGACTCAAACAGTGGATGAAGTGGTTGGCCAGCTCCGGCAATATGAGGGAAATCTCCCTTCCTCCCAACATGCTTTGGATTCAGCTGTAGAGGAACTGTCTCAGAGGCTCCAGAAAGTGGAAGAGGACACATCCTACATTCCACCTGCACGGGCTGATGTCTCAGCCATTAGAAGCAGGTTCTTCCCCACTCAAGAGAAGGGCAGTGGAAGGTACACACCATGGGGCACCCTGTGGTTCTTCCTCCGCAACCATGGGGAAAACATGAGGGGGTGGGATGGACAGCCCACTCCCGCCCTAGCTGCACGAGTACAGCAGCTGAAAGGGAAGACCACCATGAAAGGGGAGTCTTCCAAGAGAGACGCAGCTCCAGTGTCCAGTCAGAAATCCCCCAGACAGAATAGAGTGGCCAATGTTATGCCTGACCCTCTTGAGGGGACCAGTGAGTCATTCTTGCAGGAGTCACTCTTAGAATAAGTGAGTGATGGTGTGCAGGATTAGAGGGGCTCTGCCTCCAGCCAGGTAGAGGAAAGGGATAATCAGATTTACTGGAAGGTGTGGATCCAATGGCCTGGCACATCAGACCCACAAGAGTATAAGGCCTTGGTAGACACTGGCGCACAGTGAACCCTGATGTCATCAAGCTACAGTGGGATTGAACCCATCTGTATCTCCGGAGTGACAGGGGGATCCCAACAGCTGACCCTATTAGAAGCTGAAGTGAGCCTAACTGGGAAGGACTGGCATAAGCACCCCATTGTGACTGGCCCAGATACCCTGTGCATTCTAGGTATAGATTACCTCAGGAGAGGGTACTTTAAAGACCCAAAAGTGTACCGGTGGGCCTTTGGTATAGCTGCCTGTTTTGCTGATTAAGGATACCAATTAAACTCAGACACCAGAGTGAAAAGAGTAGGCGTACTTTACTGGTGATAACCAAGTAATGTAACAGCGTAATACAGAGAACATGCAGTAAGAAGAAGCAGAATAGTGCACTTAAAGCATCAGAGTAATGCATCAAATCATTACTACACGAGAGAGAGAGAGAATAGTAATTAAGAGAAATACATCACCACTTGCATATATAATCATCATCATCCAGATCCGCAGATGCTGGAGAGCCCCAGTTACAGCGAGGATTTGGAGAGCCTGTCCCGGCAAGTGGGAAATCCTACGCAGTGCGTCCACCCATAGGTGAGGCATCCAAAGTTGCTGCAAATGGGCCCAGCCTTATATACCAGAGATCGACAAGCCAGAATAGCTGGCACCTTTGTTTTGAGCAGAAAGTTTCTGGTTTCATTCTCCTGTTCGATTCCACCCGAAGCGTAGCCAGGGCTCGTGGGAGGAACCAAGGGAGTTTCTAACAAGGCCAAATACTTGGGTTCTCAGCCTTGAACAAGGCTGCGAAAGGAAAGTTGGATACCTTCTCTCCCCTCTACTGATTATGTTTTGTCTTTCACTAGCGAGTTTACATATTTTACTAATGACTACATGCTAAGTTAGCAGCTTCAGCTTGGGGCCTGTTGTTCAGGCTGCAGTATTTCAATACTTTAGCACTTTTTACACCAGCATAAGTGGGTTGTTATAACTTAGTACAATACCTACTAGCACAATGTTTATCAGTTATAAAACATACAGGATTCATCTATAGGTCAACTCTGGCTTGGGCCTGTTGCCCAAGCCTTAGCACTTCACTGCCCTGGAGGAGGTTGAGCAATTGTCCACTTTACCCGGCCTCTCAGAGGATCCCTCAATGATAGGGTTGCTTAAGGTTGAAGAGCAGCAAGTGCCAACTGCTACCAAGACGGTGCACCGGCAGCAGTATTGTACCAACTGAGATTCCCTGGTCCCCATCCATCAGCTGATCCGTCGACTAGAAAGCCAGAAGGTGATTAGCAAACCTCATTCAACCGTCAACAGCCCTATATGGCCAGTGAAAAAGTCTAATGGTGAATGGAGACTAACCGTGGACTACCGTGGCCTGAATGAAGTTACGCCAGTGATGAGTGCTGCAGTGCCGGACATGCTAGAGCTCCAGTATGAGCTGAAGTCGAAGGCAGCCAAGTGGTACGCCATGATTGACATCGCTAACGCGTTTTTCTCCATTCCAATAGCACCAGAGTGCAGGCCACAGTTTGCGTTCACTTGAAGGGGTATCCAGTACACCTGGAATCGATTGCCCCAGGGGTGGAAACACAGCTCCACCATTTGCCATAAACTGGTCCATCCTGCACTGGAGAAAGGTGGGGCTCCAGAACACCTGCAGTTCATTGATGATATCATTGTATGGGGGAACACAGCTGAGGAAGTCTTTGAGAAAGGAAAGAAGATAATTGAAATCCTCCTGAAGGCTGGTTTTGCCATCAAGCAACAGAAAGTTAAGGGGCCTGGAAGGGAGATTCAGTTCCTAGGAATAAAATGGCAAGATGGGCGTCGCCACATCCCAATGGAGGTGATAAACAAGATAACAGCCATGGCCCCACCAACCACCAAAAAGAAGACTCAGTCCTTCCTGGGTGCTGTGGGGTTCTGGAGGATGCACATCCCAAACTACAGCCTGATTGTGAGCCCTCTCTATCACGTAACCTGCAAGAAGAACGATTTTAAATGGGGCCCAGAGCAACAACAAGCCTTTGAACAAATTAAGCAGGAGATTGCCCAGGCAGTAGCCTTCAGGCCAGTCCGGGCAGGGCAGGAGGTTGAGAACGTGCTCTACACCACAGCCGGGGATAATGGCCCCTCCTGGAGCAGTTGGCAGAGAGCAGATGGGGAATCCCGAGGCCGACCTCTAGGCTTTTGGAGCCGGGGATACAAAGGCTCTGAAGCTAACTATACACCAACTGAGAAGGAGATACTGGCAGCATACAAAGGAGTTTGGGCTGCCTCAGAAGTGGTCGGCACTGAGACACAGCTCCTCCTGGCACCCCGACTGCCGGTGCTGGGATGGATATTCAAAGGAAAGGCTCCCTCCACACGTCATGCAACAGATGCCACGTGGAGTAAATGGGTTGTGTTGAATACACAACGGGCTCGAATAGGGAACCCCAACCACCCAGGAATATTGGAGGTGATCACAAACTGGTCAGAGAGCAAAGATTCTGGGATGTCACCAGAACAGGAGGTGAAACGTGCTGAGGAGGCCCCACCATATAACGAGCTGCCAGAGGAAGAAAAACAATATGCCCTGTTCACTGATGGGTCTTGTCTCATTGTGGGAAAACATCAACGATGGAAGGCTGCTGTGTGGAATTTCACATGACAAACCACTGAAGCTGTTGAGGGACAAGGTGAATCGAGCCAGTTCGCAGAGGTGAAAGCCACCCAACTGACTTTGGATATTGCTGAGCGAGAAAAGTGGCCGAGGCTCTACCTCTACACTGCCTCATGGGTGGTGGCAAGTGTCCTGTGGATGTGGTTGGAGCAATGGAAACAGAACAACTGGCAACGCAAGGGCAGACCCGTCTGGGCCACTGAAGTATGGCAGGATATTGCAGCCCGGGTGGAGAACCTCGTTGTGAAGGTGCGTCATGTGGACACCCATATACCCAAGAGTCGGGCCACTGGTGAACATCAACACAACCAGCAGGCGGACTAGGCTGCTAAGATCGAAGTGGCTCAGGTGTACTTGGACTGGCAGCATAAAGGTGAACTGTTCATAGCCCGGTGGGCCCATGAGACCTCGGGCCACCAAGGCAGAGATGCAACATACAGGTGGGCTCGAGATCAAGGGGTGGACCTCATGGTTGACACCATTGCAGAGATCATCCACGGATGTGAGACGTGTGCTGCAATCAAACAAGCCAAATGGGTGAAGCCCCAGTGGAATGGAGATCAATGGCTGAAATATAAACATGGAGAGGCCTGGCTGATCAACTACATCACACTGCCACAGACCCGCCAAGGCAAGCACCACATGCTCACAATGGTGGAAGCAACCACTGGATGGCTGGAGACTTATCCAGTGTCCCACACCACTGCCCGGAACACCATCCTGGGCCTTGAAAGCCAAGTCCTGTGGTGACATGGCACCCCAGAGAGGATTGAGTCAGACGATGGGACTCACTTCCAAAATAACCTCATAGATGCCTGGGCAGAAGAACACGGCATCGAGTGGGTCTACCACATCCCCTACCATGCACCAGCCTCTGGGAAGATTGAGCACTACAATGGACTGTTAAAAACTACATTGAAAGCAATGGGGGGTGGAACCTTCAAACACTGGGACACATATCTGACAAAGGCCACTTGGTTAGTGAACACAAGAGGATCTGCCAATCGAGCTGGCCCAGCTCAGTCAAAACTCCCATGTGTTGTAGATGGGGATAAAGTCCCTGTGGTGCGCATGAGGGACCTGCTGGGAAAAATGGTCTGGGTTAGTCCTGCGCCAGGCAAAGGCAAACCCATCCACGGGATTGCTTTTGCTCAAGGACCTGGGTGCACCTGGTGGGTGATGCAGGAGGATGGAGAGGTCTGATGTGTACCACAAGGGGACTTGATTTTGGGTGAAAACACGCTGTGAATTATATTGTGCTTTTGTTAATTGGTTTTTTTGTTATTGTTAATTGCTGAATGGCAGCTGGGCATGACGCAGATAGTATAGAATAAAGGGGTGGATTATGTCCTGGTTCAGCTAGGATAGGGTTAAGTTTCCCCAGCAGTGGGGAGGGAGCTCTACCCAGGTTATTCAATACCATGTTGATGTCACGTCCGGGCGCCCAAGCGCGGGAAGATTGGTAAACGTGTGGTGTGCGGTCACTCTCCTCACTGCTGTATCCGTGTGGTATATCTCGTTCTGTTCATTGTTATCACTGTTATTATTATTGTTGTTGTTCGGTTTGTTGTTGTTACACTGTTGTATTAAAACTCTCCTTATCTCAGCCCCAGGGTTTGTATTTCACTCCGTGCCCCGTCTGGTCGGAGGGTGGGGGAGGGGCAGTGGCAGCGTGGTCTCGGGTCCCGGCAGGGCCTAAACCACCACACCCAGGTAGCAAGTGAGAGGAAATGGCCTCAAGTTGCACCAGGGGTGGTTTAGACTAGATATTAGGAAGAATTTCTCCATCAAAAGGGTTGTCAAGCACTGAAACAGGCTGCCCAGGGAAGTGGTTGAGTCACCATCCCTGGAGGTATTGAAAAGACATGTAGTTGTGGTGCATAGGGACATGGTTTAGTGGTAGACCTGGCAGTGTTAAGTTTACAGTTGATCTTAAGGATTTTTTCCAACCTAAATGATTCTATGATTAATAAACTGTTTGTATATGACACACCCTCCACCTATGAGCTAGTGAAACTGTGGAACAGTCATGTCTTGTAGATATATTAATGGTAGTATCCTGAACTACAATTAGTATCAGCCTTTGTGCACACAGATTATTCTGCTCTGTCCAAACTTGCAGTCAAAAAGTAAAACTGAAAAAGGCAAAGATTTTGAAGACAGATCCTTTTCTGAAAAGGATGAACAAGAATGAAGCATAAGAGCTCACAACTTCCCACAACAGAAACATCTGTGGATATTTTATTGGAAATGTTAATTTAAGCCATCCTTCTAGAAGGAAGAAAAAAAATCAGCAAAGCATTATTGTTTTGGATTGTTTCAGGAGTTATCTATAGCTGAGAACTGTTAAGGCTATGGTAGGGTGTTCAAAGTTTGGTGACTAGCATCAGCTGTGCTAACACAGCAATGTAGAAAAAAACTAATTATAATGACTAAGTGCTACTGCTGTAAACATCTTTTCTTGCCCAAGAGGCTCTGTTCTAAGTACAGTTGTGGTAGGTGGCTGAAATGTAAGGAGATTACCGATATAGACAGGTTTGTCATTTGTAGGAAAGGAAAACCACAATTCACTTTATCATGTAGTCTTACACAACTCTTGAATCTTCTGACAATCTTGCCCATTGACCTTCAGAATTCAGAGATTACACTTCAAACCAGTTATACTTTAGCTAAGTAAAGAGGGAGAGATAAAATAGCTATGCTGGGTACTGTACTAAGAGTACAGACTCAGGTACATTACTAGGGCACTAGTATTGCTTTGCAGGTTGTTTGTCCTGATACTAAAATACTCTCTAAATACCCAAGATCCTAACTTCTACAGCTAATGAAATTCAAAAGCTACAAAGTCAAGATTTTCTGAAATGAACAATGAGGTTTAGGTGCCTGTGTTTGAGAGTGCAATTTGAATCACATGATTCTTCAAAGCTGGGTTCCTTAATGTATTCTGAGAGCAGGTCTGTGTGCCTATGTTTCAGAAAATCAGAGCTGGCAGTTAGCTCAGAAACTCCTAACTGGTGTGTTGTTACTCCCTATTTTCTTTACCACAATTTCAGTATGTCCTTGGCAGTAGCAATGTTGTCTTCAAAGATTTTTCAAGTGCATGTACATAAAAGTATTTTTTTGTCATTCTAAGAATAAATGGCACAGATCATTGTTCAGCTAATAAAACAATGTTCCTTTTAATAAAAAAGCTACATATAGAAAGATATGTAAACTGAAACCATCAAGACTTGATGCAAAAATCACTAAAAATGTGAAGAATAACCTTAATTCTATAGAAAAAAAAGGGGAGTAATATGCTATATACCTTGATGCTGTGAAATGTAAATGATGTATTTACATGAGCAAATGATGCTCTATAACATTGAGCAACATCTCTGCTTTTTAAAACCATGACTATTAGGAGACTTAGAGAATGTTTTGTTCTTATTGCTTTGCTCTTTGTACACGATATTAGACAAGAATGTCGAGAAAATTTGGAGCTCTTCTGATTTTTTTCTAACTACTTTTCTCTCCCAACTACACTTGATAAGGAAGGACTTATCAGAGTGCTGTGAAACCTCTGCCTTGTTTTAGGAGTGATGGCAGTTATTCCTTCTACCAGTAGCTATATTTCCAATACCTGTTTGTTCAGGTATTGGAAAAGATCTGGATTCTTCTCTCTGCTCTGTGCAATAGGACTCAACCTCTCATCTTTTCGAATGGTTACCTAACCATTTTTAAAGGCTATTTGTGGATATGTTACCTTATTCTTAAGTCTAAACTTTGTATGAATAAGATAAAGAATTGAATGTTCCAGTCACTGTTCTAGTGGGTATTTATTTTACAGAAAACTGTTATTGATTAAAACTTTACTGTACTTGGTTTCAGTCCTCACTCTGCTCTCCCTTTCCATGTGCAATTCCAGGGTTTAGTTTGTGGATTTCTCCTCAAGAAGCATGAATTCCTGCATATGCTCTGAATGAGGAACAGTGGGTGCCTACGTGTTCTTTGGAAACATGGAGATCTTGTGTGAGAGTGAGTGTACATGCAAAAGCTCTGTAAGGGCCTTGACTTTTGTTCCTTGTTCTTACTTTTGATAACCATCTGCCATGAAGAAATTAAGTAATTGTTTTTTGTAAGAGACATCTGTCTTTCGAAAGACGGACCTGTCATTTTTCTAAAGGTGACTTGATTTAACTGATTTTCTCAGCATCCTACTGAAGAGCAAAAGAAGTGACCAGAGGTATGGTGGTCAATTCTGTCTGAAAATTCCTTATCTTCTACAAGGTGACAGTCAGCCGCCTTTAGAATTACAGACAGCAGGTGCTTGCAGAACTTTACACATTTCCTTAGAAACAATGACCCCTGAGGAAAAGCATAAAGATATCTGAAGTTGCTGCCCCATGTGTAGCTATAGTGATGCACATGTAATATTCCATAGTGTGTGAACATTGTATTATGTAAGTCAACTGAAAGATGGTACATATCTAACTAATATAACTTATTCACTCTATTGTACATAACCTGCAGTGCTTATTGACTAACAGCAGAATAGCAGAAACAAAAGTAGAAAAGATAGATGGGAAAACACATGATGCTTGTTTCTTTCTGAAAATGTTTCTAGACATGGAAAACATCATCAGATGATGAATGACCTTGGTCTAGAAGAAAAATTAACTCTTTTCTGTAAAAACTGTGTACTGAGTATGCCTGTGAATAAAATTATTGTTTTGTAAATCTCTTAAATTTCATGTGAGGGCTTATATGTGGGCATAGTAGTACACAGAGGTGATTTCAGAGTTCTTTTTCAGTGATCAGTGCATGCAGATACTTGAACTGGTTACTTTGCTCATTCTTTTCCTTGATTATATCCCAATAAATTGTGATAACACCTTAAAGTTAGAGGTATTTTTGTTCTAAACAAGTTTGGGGATTTTTTTGATGGAGAATAATTAATGCACATGTCCTTTGTGAACAAACTATGTATGAAACAGGAGGGAATTGTACACATGAAATTCTGTGTGCCCATGCTGAATGGCATGCATTAATGTAGAGATCATACTCACTTTTAAAGTGACTTGTTGCTAGTGTGTGCCTTAACATTTGAAGGTAAACTCAAAAGATCGGCTCATATCACCCCTCTGATTATGGCATGATTTCTGCAGTACTGGCGTATCACCTATGGATTCCTCCTTTGAAACACAAAAGACTTTCCAGTCACTGAAGCTGTCTACTTCCCCAACCCTAGTGCAGTTCTAATGTGAAACAGGGAGGATGAAACAATAGATGATGCCAGAAACCTGTATCACACTGACCAGGTAAACCTGTGACATGGGGTGGAAGGAAGAGTGAATCTGGCTCTGTACAGGGCTATGGTGATCTCCATATCTTTTGCAGAGATGTAAAGAATGAAAGTGAATTTGAAATTATGTGAAATATATGATTCACCAGGACTGTAGAAAGGAGACAGGAACTCACAGGAGAGGCTGAAACTCCCCTCTTCCTGTAAAGCAATTTTATTCTTTATTTCTTGCTCATTTCTACTGATATCTTGCACATTTCAACCTTTACCTCTCAGCAGAAATGGCTCTGGTGGCGTCCTTGGGATCTCTGTCTTACTTCTATATGATGTAGCCTACAGCTTCCAATGACCTAGACTGTAGAAAGGAAAAATCATAAAGCCCAAGCAATTAGAGAGGAAGTACATGAAACAGTGCTTTTTACATACTTCCTGACTCCTTGTTATATTACAATGTTTTGATGGTTTGGATTACAAAATTCCTCTTTACAGGAGTGACTACATCACAAAGATTTCTAGTGTGCTGTAAGAACTGAGTCAGTAGAGAAGTTTGACCAAGACCACAGAAGTAAAAAGAATTCTTAACAAGATAAGGAAAAAAACCCCACAGAAACTGTCTATGCTTGTTATGTAGAATTGTAAGTATGGCATTGATTGATATTACCAACATGAAGCATCATTATTAAGGAACACTGAACTTCTAGTGCTATGGCCTTGACATTTTTAGAGCCCCTGCCATTAACACTAACGCATTTTGCAATTGTAGTTATTAGTGGAAAATGTTCACTTGCAGACTTCATTTAGAAATATTTGTACTAGTGGCAGAAGCAAAACTGGGAAACACAACTCAGCACTCCAGCTAGAAATAATTTGCAAATAAGCAACAGCTTAATGCTTGTATTAAATACAACAGTCTAATGCTTATATTAAATACAAAAGGTTTCTGTGCAGAAACATTTTAAAACTTGCATTTTTTGGATGCTAAAAATGCTAAACACTAAGGAAAAAAGTTCAGATAAATAAAATTTTAAAAGAATACACTTGAAAGAAGCAATAATGTTTGCATTTTACAGTGCATACATTACAACACATATGGTGGTCTTCAAAGTTTGCATTCAAAAGGACATATAAGAATAAAAAACACTATTAGAAAATATTATCTGCAGTAGTACAGCTGATAATCCAGTTCACATTTGTTGTACCTGAAAAAGGAGGGAAAAATATGTTACATATAACTGCACAGAAAAGATTGGCCCAGTGTGACAATTTTTATTTGCAAACCTTACACAATGTTGGGGTTAAAGCTTGAGGCTCTGCAGAGAGACCTGGACAGGCTGGAGCGATGGGCTAAGGCCAACTGTAGGAGTTTCAATAAGGCCAAATGTCAGGTGCTGCCTTGGGCCACAACAACCCCCAGCAGCGCTACAGGCTTGGGGAGGAGTGGCTGGAGAGCTGCCAGTCAGAGAGGGACCTGGGGGTGTTGATTGACAGCCTGCTGAACAGGTGCCAGCAGTGTGCCCAGGTGGCCAAGAAGGCCAATGGTATCCTGGCTTGGATCAGAAATAGCATGGTCAGCAGGGACAAGGAAGGGATCTTATCCCTGTACTCGGCACTGGTGAGGCCACACCTCGATGACTGTGTTCAGTTTTGGGCCCCTCACTACAAAAAGGACATTGAAGTACTCAAGCGTGTCCAGAGAAGGGCAACGAAGCTGGTGAAGGGTCTGGAGCACATGTCATATGAGGAGCAGCTGAGGGAACTGGGGTTGTTTAGTCTGGAGAAGAGGAGGCTGAGGGGAGACCTCATCACCCTCTACAACTCCCTGAAAGGAGGTTGCAGAGAGCTGGGGATGAGCCTCTTTAACCAAGTAACAAGCGATAGGACAAGAGGTAATAGCCTCAAATTGCGCCAGGGAAGGTTTAGACTGGATATTAGGAAGTATTTCTTTACAGAACGGGTTGTTAGGTGTTGGAATGGGCTGCCCAGGGAGGTGGTGGAGTCCCCATCCCTGGAGGTGTTTAAGATTAGGGTCGACATAGTGGTTAGGGATATGGTGTAGTTGGAAACTGTCAGTGCTAGGTTAACGGTTGGACTAGATGATCTTCAAGGTCCTTTCCAACCTAGATGATTCTGTGATTTTGTGATTCTGAAGCAATAGTAGACCAATGAATCTTTGGTTACAGATCACTTCAGTCCTCTGACCACTATAGTCTATGTCTCTTCACAACCTCCCCGGCTTGAGGTAGTCTTTCAGATACTAGAAACTGCTTTAGTTTTTTGTTTGGGCACTCCTATGCTGAGAAGATTAACATGTAGTCATAGAAACCAGCATTAAAAAAAGCATAAATTAGTTGTCATGACATTGAGAATCTCTAAATATCTTCCTCCTTTTTTTTATATATTCTCTGCATTAAAATCACATTTACTGGATTCTTAACAAAAATAAAAGATGAAGGTTAAAGGCTGCCAGGCCACTTTAGATATTTTTGGAATTACCTGAGTGCTGTTAAATTTTTATATTCTGAAATAGTACAACTAAAATTTTGGCAATAATTCTTGTGGTTATTTCAAAATATATAAAACACTTGAGAAATTTGGTTCTGAAACACTTGTCTATATAACATTACATAATGTCAATCTAAATTTGGTTTCAGTTATTTCACTTTAAGGAAGAACAAAATAATGTGTTTTGGTTTTTTTTCCCTGTTTAAATACTGTGAATACAGTGCTTTAATTGCAATTAATTTTCTTTCTTCAGCACACATGTGCAGTATTTCCAAAACGGATTGAGCTAAAGGTGTCAAGATTTTTTAAATTATATTTGAAAATTTCCTTGAAAGAGGGAATTTGTATCCCATCAATAACATAATCTTCCATTTTTAAGTTTGCAAGTTTAGAGGGTGGAGGATTAAAAAAGGGAATGCAGAACATGGCTGCAGTGAAAAAAGTGGTGAGAAGTATTATCTACTATAAACCAGTTTGTACTGTTTCCTTTTCTTCTATCTAATATAGCCTGGAACAAGCAAGGGACTTGTATTTACATTTCTTTAAATAAATTGTTTATTTCACAGGATAAAGAAATCCTTTAGAATAGAACTTAAAATGTTAAGGTATGATGTTGCTTTCTAATTCATGAGTTAAATGCATATTCAGTCCCAATGTCCTGACACAGGGACATGATAGAATAGAATCATACCATCATATACCAGCCCAGGATGGAAGGGACCTCAAAAGATCTGGTCAAATATTTGGTGGGAAAAGGAGCCTAGATGAGATTATCTAGCACCCTGTCCAATCACATCTTGAAAACCTCTAGTAATGAGGAGTCTACCACATCCCTAGGAAGGTTGTTTCAATGATTGTTTCTTGTCACAGTAAAAAAAGTTTTTCTTATATCAAGATGAAACCTGTCCTGGTACAACCTGTACCCTTGGCTCCTTGTGAAGGGAGAGCTTCTGTCCTCTTTGTAGCTGCCCTTTAAGTACTGGCATATTGTGATGATGTCCTTCTGAGCCTTCTCTTCTCCAGGAAGAAGAGATGTGACTGCTTCAGTCTTTCCTCACAGGGCAGGTTCTCAAGCCCTTCCGTCATCTTTGTGACCTCCTTTGGACCCTTTCCAGTTTGTCTGCATCTTTTTTGAACCGTGGGGACCAGAATTGGACACAGTACTCCAGGTACAGCCTGACAAGCACTGAGTAGAGTGGGATGACCACAACTCTATCTCTGCTAGTAACTCTCCTGCAGATGGAGCCCAGGATCCAGTTTGCCTTTGTTGCTGTAGCAGCACACAGTTGACTCATGTTCAGCTTGTTGTCCACCAGGATCCCTCGGTCTCTTTCAGCAAGGCTGCTCTCCAGCCACACAGATCCCAGCCTGTCCTGGGCTCTTTGGTTATTCTGTTTCAGGTGCAGGACTTTGTAGCTGCCTTTGTTAAATAATTCATTCCATCCTGTCCAGGCCTCTCTATAAGATGGCTCCCCCTTCTGATATGCTGACCTTACCACCCACTTTGGTGTCATCAGCAAACTTGGCGAGGGTGTTTTCAATCCCATCATGTAGATAATTTCTGAAGATGTTGACCAGCATGGTCTCAGTATCGATTCCTGCGGGGGACTCCACTTGTAACATGCTGCCAATCTAATAAAAAGCATTGATCATCACTCTCTCAGCATGATCTGTTAGCCAATTTCCCACCAACCTCACAGATCACCCATCCGATCTTTATTTTGCCAGTTTGTCCAGGAGCAAACTGTGGGAAACAGTGTTGAATGTTTTGTTGAAGGTCGGGTGAACAATATTCACTGTTCTCCTCATGTCAACAGAAAGTGTTACATCATCATACAAGGTGACCAGGTCAATCTGGCATGATTTGCCGTTGGTAAATCTGTGTTAACTTTTCCCAATCACCTGCTTTGTTTGGTTTGCAATACTTTCTAAGAGGACTCATTCCGTTACTGTCCCAAGTCTCAAGTTTCCTGGGTCCTCTGTTGGGCCCTTCTAGTAGATGGATATAATATTTGTCTTGTTCCAGTCATCCAGGATGTCCCCTGATCACAACTTCTTAAATATTATAGTGACCTTTAAACAAAGTCTTAACACCCTGGGGTGGATTCCATCCAGGCCCATAGATTTATGTGAGTTGAACACTTGCAAGATGCAACAGACCAGCCCTTCTCCACAACTGGTTGGTCTTCATGGGTTCCCATAGCTACTTGATCTTGTGATCTGCAGTCAAGCTATGCCAGTAAAGACATAAATAAAGAAGGTATTGAGAACCTCTGCCTTGTTGGCATTATTAGTGACTAGTTTCCCTGCCCCATTTTGTATTTGGTGGGTGTCTTCCCTGTGCTTCTGTTTCCTCCTCCCCTATCTGAAGAATCCTTTCTTGTTGTTCTTGACATCTTTGGTCAATTTTGGTTCTAGTTGAGCTTTAGCCTTCCTGATTGCATCTCTGCATGCCTTAGCAAGGTTCTTGCAGTTCTTAATAGCTATTTAGCCTCCTTTCCATAGCTGGTATGTTTCTTTTTCTGCTTTTAAGCTCATCCAAACCCTCAGTGTTAAGCCAGGGTCATCACTTGTTCTTCCTCCCTCCTTTCCCTTTGCAGAAGATGGACTGTTCTTGTGCTTTCAGGAGGCTATTCTTGAATAACTCTCAGCACTCACAAGCTTCTTTGCCCTCCGCAGACATTAAGTATGGAATCTCTTGCAGCTGGGATTTGAGCATACTGAAGCTGGCTCTTCTAAAATCCAGGGGCTTTATCCTACTATTGGTCTTTATTGTGCTCAGTAGGATCTTAAAATCCACAATGTTGTGGTCACTGTATCCAAGGTTACCACTGGTATTTATATTGTCAAATCTTAATATGTGAGCAGTAAATATAGCAATGTGCTGTTCTTAGTCAGCATGTCTGTAGCAGGAAGCAGTGCTCAATGCATCCCAGGAGCCTGATGGACAACTTGTGCACTGCTGTGCTGTTTTTCAAAAAAATTTCCAGATAATTAAAGTTACCCATGACAACCAGGTTCTGTTGGCCCAAGACTTCTTTGAGCAGTCAAAGTAAATTTTTTTTTGGCCTCGTCATCCTGATTGGGAGGCTGGTGACAAATATCTATCACTACCCCTTGGTGATGATGCCTTTGATCTTGAACCAAACGCATTTGATATAACTTTTATGGTCTTCATAACTCACCTTCATACACTCAAATTTCTTTTTTACATAAACACCACCTCCTCTTCTTCCCTTTCTATCTTTCCCAAAGAGTTTGTAGTCATTTTGTTTTTCCAGTCATATGAGCTTTCATACAAAGTTTCTGTGGCTCATATGACATCATAACTCTCAGACAGAGTTCCAGTTCCTCCTGTTTGTTTCCTAGATCATGTGCATTTATTTACATGCACCTGATATGGCTGGACTGAGGGTTCTTGACTTTGGAAAGGGTTGAGGAGCATTTCTTACAGCTCTGGTAGGTGTGCTCATCCATCCTACTGATTATGAATATACAGGTGTCACAGCTTGGACCCTACCACCCAAATTTGTTAGTTTAAGGCACAATTAACTAAGTCAACAAACATGTTAGTGAAGAGTCTCCTACCTCTTCTAGATAAGTGGATCCCATCTCTGGGATGTCATGCAAATTCTCAGATGCTCCTCTCAGACGCATTTCCCTGTTTTCATGCTCTGTTCGCAGAGCTCCTGATATCAAGTTCCAAGCAACGAAAGATGTCAAATTCCTCTGACGTTGTTTTTCATGTGTTGCTATGGCATTTCCTTAAGCTTTGTTTATGAGAAATAATGATACTGGCATGGAAAACATGATTATATCCTCTCACGGTAAGAGAATATTAGCACTTTTTCAAACCAGAGAATGTTGTTATGTTGTGAAGTAATATATCTGAATCTGCAGGGTAAAACCCAGAGCCTCTGTCTTTAACATACAATGATAAACATAGACCAGGGTCTGGTGTGATGCAATATCATGACTTTCTGGTTTTCATATATTTTTAACAATGTTAAAACGGGAGTGATGGATTATGTTTCTTATATATATAAGCTATATATTACATCTTCCCTTAAAATGGTCCCAAGACCCACATAAACCTTATTATGCTGTCTTGAGAAATATATGCAAGCCCACCGATTTGAACAACTGCATTAAAGGAAAAAGTAAGTCCTTTGTTCTCAGACTTACTTCATTCTTGTATATGGCCAAGACTGTGTCTAAGAAAGAAAATATACGACCATACTGCAGAGGTACCATTCTACATATTCCACTAGGTAGGATGAAATCAAAATAACTGATCAAAAAAATTAGTTTTCTATTCTTCCCAAAAATAGTTCTAATATTTTTATTTGTTTGTTTATTCAGTGGGTAGGCCTTCATCTATCTATGTAATTTAAAGGTTATGGGGTTATTCCCTTACTGTTTTTTTACTGAAAAAAATCAATTTTATATTTTTCTTTGTGTATTACAAAGACTTTCTCTATTGTAGTGTTCTTCCCTCAAATTTTCATTCTTAGTTCTGAACTCTAATTAATATGTAATGTAAATTTACAGTATATACCTACCAAATCCCTGCAGAGGTACTTACTGTGTGCTATCGCAAGATGACTCATTCCACTGCGTGTCACAAGTGTGATCAAGATACATTTTTAATGTGCTCCAACCATCTACTCTGTACGCTGTTGCTTTTGTTTGTGTCATATTAGTTTCTCTTACTACAGCAAAATAAAATTCCTCTGCTGAGTGGAGATCTATAGAGTTTTAAAAACTTGCAACATGTCATCTCTGCATAAACAGAGAAGGTAAATTACTGTATCCTGACCTAGTTGCTAAGGGCATTTGACTCTCAATTTTCAGTACCTCTAAAGTAAAAATTTTATGAGATACATGTATTGTCAAGAACAGTTAGAGAGGTTTTTTATTATTATTTTTATTGCTGTTATGTTAGTATATCGTAAAGACTTGATTAAGACATAGAGCACTGGTCACTGAATAGGAAATCTGTTGCACAAATGCCATGTTTCACTGAAACTAATCCTAGACAGTAGCCATATATTTGACATGTTTTATGTATTCCCTTATCAGTGCAAGTATTGGGAAAATTAATCTAAATTCAAAAACACAGTGGGTAAAGACTGAAAGACCATTTTAGTTCAATTAAACTTTTTTATTAAGAAAATGAAACTAACTTTGCAGTTAAAGCAGGATCTTCTTCTAAAGTATTTTGATCCTAGACATGCAATGCAAAGATAGAAAGTTCAACTTAATGATGTCATAAGAAGCTTACTGGTATATAAGACCAAGAAAGATTAAGATTAAGTTCCAGAACAGATGTATTTACATTCATTTAAAATACATGTATGGTATTTATATATGCTTTAAAGAGCATCATAATTGACCACAAAAAAAATATTTGCAAAGAAGTGAGAAAATGGCCAGATAACTGCTTGGTACTTTAAATGTTAGGGAAATATTGACTGACTCTAGCAAGGTTGAGAAACACTGAGATATTTCAATGAACCTCTGTGCTGCTTTGTGAACCTGTATATGGACTTGAACAGCCGCTGTGTTCTGGCTCAGAGACACAAATGTAGGAAGCAATCCCAGTGAAGCCTCTTGACTGTTCTTACCTGCACACAGAGACAGAACCATTTTTTAAAATGGCAGTTGCTGTGTCTCAGTTATTTAATATACTGTTTATAAATTGCACAATAGTAATCTGTATTTCTTCTTGTTCACTTCTTGCTTTGTAGTGTATGTTTACTTTTTTCAGTATGAGTTTCACCCATAATCTGTTTCATTAAATATGACAAATGTTTTTTGAAAGCACACTGTAGTGCAAATACAAGAAATTACAAGATCATCATTATAAGCAAAACTGAATAATAGATAGTACTGTATGTGTATGAAAAATGGTCGTTCAGAAATTTAATGGTATTTCAGGTTTTAGCCTGTGTGTTAAAATAGTTTCTCCTTTAAACAAAGGCATGGTAAAATTTAAAAGATTTTAGCAGACAGTATCTGTGTAAAACAAAGATTTGTAGATTAAGGCCTCTTTAGATGAAAACGTAATTTGCCCTGTCTCTAGAAACATGAACTATTGGCAATTTAGCATCTGAAGGTAGAATTTACCATCTGGTTAATTAACACATGCTGATGAATGTGGTTTTTTGATCCTTTGACACTAATATGATAAACCTCCTGTTTATCAATATGATTAAATTTCTAATAGTACACATTTTCTCACTGAGCATCCACTTTCAGAAACTTCTTACTTAAGAAAGAACAATAGAAATTTTTAGAGAATGATGGTCTACTGCCCACTGCAGTTTCCTGCCATCCCTTTGCAGTGTAGGTTCCTGGACTGGGGTCCCATCAAATGTTTTGGTACAGTAATTCCTTTCTTCTGTGAATGACATTTCGTTAACAAAATCTATCAGGTTTATGAAATGTTTTCTGAATGTCACTGTGCTTTTAATCTTCTTTTTCCTTGCCTTTGTTGGACCTACTTAGGTTGTGGTGATTTGAGGAAAAGCATGTCTTTTTGCATAATGTGGCTCAAGTTCCATTGGTTCACTAATGCTACTGTAATAAACTGAATATATAATGATTGCCAACTGAAAAGATGACTAGAAAAGGCTGTAAATAGCACTTTACTTTAATCTAGGTCACCGCAGGCAAAACAGCATTGGCTCACACTGTGTACTGCATAAGTTCACATTGGTTCACCTTGTGTCAGACTAGTTTGAGCAAGCTGGTACTTGTGAGTGGCAAAGCTCAGAAACTCTAGTTGTAGTCCTCAAAAAGTACAATTCTGTCAGATGACATTTTTGCCCCTGCAGATTAGTAATGACCAAAGCAATTAGATTTACAAGGCTGATACAACTCACACTGCTCCAGCCCTGGAGCTGATGTGGCTGGCATTTGTTCAGGAATGCCCACAATGGCATTATGTGAAAGACATAGGCAGTGTCTTAAAGGTCCCTTTTGACAGAACCTGTTTGATATTGGCATTTTTTCAGTGGAAGGAATAAATGTATGTATCATTTATCTGGGTAATTGCCATCAGTCTGAAGTACAGAACTTGCTGTGTCTGTGGTTTTGTGTTTTGTCAGTACCATTGCTTAGTTTATTGTTTTATTTTGGATATTGATACATTTTTCATTATCTCAGAAGAAAAAGTAGCTTTCAGTGTTGCTTGAGTGAGAGAGAAACATACATGTAAAACACACATAGGCAGCAAATTATAGACAAAAAGTGAACTGAAACACTGGAATACAAGGGAGATATTTAGGCCAGTTATACTGAAGGTGTGGATACAGTTACTAAACACCAAACTTTGACATTTCTAGTAGATATAATTATTCTATTCTCTGATCAGTTTCTGCAAAGTCTAAGTAACTTCCATATATTATGAATTTTATATTATTAATTATATTTTCATTACTTATTTGAATCTGTATGTGGTTTGGATGAGGATTTGGCTTTTAGAATTCAACTTAGTGGATGATTTAAACTCTCAGGGCAATAGGAATAACACAAAAAAATTCTGTTTTAAAAAAATCTACATGATCAAATATATTTCTTTAATCAATTATTTTAAGTAACTAAGAATTTTAATTTGGTTGCAGCTGCTGAAGTTGTCTTTGAATTAGTTAATTTCAATTTTAAGGTACACTAGAAAAATATAGTCATGCAAGCTGAAGAATATAAAGATATGTCTGAAAATGTCTGAAAACATTGTTAAAATGCTGAAAAATTAAGCATTTTCATCTGCATAGTGATTCATATAGCTAAATTTCAGAAATATTATTTTCATGTGTAATGAAAGAATTTAGAATAATCAAATTTGATTATTCTCCTTGCAGACTTTTTTTCCCAGTTATTATGATATTTATTAAGGTAGCTGTCCGGATTTTATGTAGGACAGTAACATGGATTTTTGATGTATTGAAGAATGACTTGTACATAACATAGAGTTGCTCATTCAGCAATCAGCCTGTATTCTGATAAGCAGATCTTTTTCAGAGGATGACTTCAAATCTGATGTGTGTGCTGTCAAGTGTTACATTTATGCATCCATTAATTTTGAATAACTGGAATCACATATGCTCATCCCATTATGGGTTGCTATGCTTTGTCAATATAGAATCTCTGTTTGTGTAGAGGACACAAAAGATTATCTTAGCTAGAATAAACCAGCATAACTATACTATAGCAGAAGTGCTATATGGCTGACAGGTGATAGCAATAACATTAAAACAGGCCCTCTCCAGAGTGTCTCCACCCAAAGTCACCTGAGTTAGACAGTTCCTTTCTCACTGTCATGGCTTAGCCTCTTGTCCTGCCTTTCAAGACTGTTCAATACATCTGTGCGCTTCCCTTGTTGTATCTCCTGTATCTTCCTTCAGTTCCATTTTGCTGCAGCACCAGATATGGCAAGATTACCTTGCAAGGTTTTGTGCATGTTCAGTGTCTGTGTGTGTGTGTGTTGCAAGCAAATATTATTGATATGTGTGTCAAACAGCTGGTTAAAAATCTTGTGTGTAGTTTTCCTAATCTGTGATTGTCACAGGGATTCATCTAAAGGAAGCACAAATTCTAGTGCACTTGAGACATATTAATTGTGTATAAGGCATTAAAATCTTCCTCATTTGAATTCCACAGTCTTAAATTTTAATGTCACTATCTTGTGAAAATACATTTTCTTGTAGTACTAAATTTCTGGGACCAAGAATTAATAAGGTTTTTTTGTTGCTTATAAATATGTAGCATTCTGCATTTATTTGACGATCAGGGACGCAGTGTGGTAAGGCTGCTAGGGAACGAAAAGGCATTTCTGCTCTGAAACCCTAGAGATTTCATTATTAACTTTAGTATCTGATATTAAATATACCCTTATAATAGTCATTTGTATCATCCTCAACCACAATGCTGTTCTCTCTTTTGCTTTGTGGATTATTTTGATCTGCAGGAACAAGCTGTGCTATTTCTGTTAAATGCTGTGTCACAAAACACCAGGAACCTTCTCTGTCTCTCAGTGTGTCAGGGAAAGCCTGTCCTGAAAAGGCGACATTTGGAGTTTATGAGACTAACAAGCCAATCGAAGAGAAAAATCTTTGTTATAGTTCTTATGTTCTTGGTATCTTAGTTTCTAGGTAACTGATAAACTAGTTTCTCATAACCATGTTTCAAAAATAGCTATCAGAACATATGAAATGTTATTGAGACAAACTAGATATTAGGGCAAAGAGAGAGGTGTTTTTCCACCTTGACCTAAACCTGGTTTTCCTTCACTGGCTTTTCTCAGAGGGATGAGTCATTTCCTTCTTTTGAACAACTGACTTACTGGCTGTTCCTTCACTGTTAGGATGACACATATTGTGGCCACTGAAAGTATCGGAATTCCTCTTCCTGAACTTCCAGTGCTTCTTTTTGAACTGTTTCAACTCTTCAAAAAGCCTATTCTTTAAGTCATCTTGTTCATTACACTGTGTTACAAATCAAGTAATATATGATCCTGTTCTAATTCTTTATATTACAATTTTTTTAAAAATTATCCTTCTCAGAACAACTTTACTGTGTAAAAGCATTCTACTTCTTATTTTATTCTGGATTTACTCAACACCATTGTGAAAGGTTATTATTTCCCTCACTGGCCCAAAATAATCCTGTAGTGTCCCAAGATGACTTCATCAGGGCTGCTCCATGTGTGACTTAGTTGGATATGATTTGTACTGTTTTTTTGAACTGTCTTCTTTTTCTTCCCTCAGGAAATGTTTAGGCCAGAGACATTGCACAATTAAAACAAACAAAAGCATGTGGTTTGTTTTTTTTTTTTTTCTTTTTCCTCTAAGCTTTGTAACTTTGTCGAGGAAAAAAAAAAAAAAAAAGAGGGAGAATGCCAGGTGGAAATGCTCTGCGTTATAATGACCAAGTAGCTTAGAGGGTAAGAAAATGCAAATTGTCAAGAGGCAGCAATGTTTCTATTGCAGCAGAAGCAGTGTTCATGTGCTGTGTCCCTGAGTGATGACAGCCAACCATTCTAGTGCATAGAGGGAAGATGCTGCAATTCTGTGCTACGAAAAGCCTATGAGTTATTGGTAGCCAGTATTTACTAAACCAAATGCTCAAATACCTACTTATGTTGTGATATCAGTTAGATTTATGTATATTCTGAATTATAATCTACACCTCAGCATGTTTTGTTGAAAAGCAAAGAACAAAAAGTAAATACTCTTAAATTTTTCAAGTCTATAAATAAGATTGATTAGGCAATGAAGAGGAATTTATTGTTGTGGAAAGGCACAGGGAGAAACATGTTTGAGGCACTCTTCATTTGACAAATCTGCAAGCCACAGCACTTTCTAACAGCGCAGACTGACAACACTTTAACCATTTCGTCTACAGGTATTATGTTAACTCTTCACAAATCTGCATCGAAAGATCATGAAATTTTTAGCACCTCATGAAAGACCTTCTATGGCACAGTGAAACGTCAGAAGGGGAAACTTTCTTTGTACTGCTATGGAGTATTACATCAAATATCTCCCTAGGGAGCTAATGAAAAAATGTTTTCACTTAATCAAAATATTAATCATCAAAGTCAAGAAGTCTGCGAACAACTGTGTTTCTTCTTCTTAGTTCAGTTATTTTTATTATCTCCGCCTATGAGTAAGATGAAAAAAACGCATTGATTCACTTGTTTTAATTAATGTCATTTGTACAGCTTACAAAGTTGGGAACACATTGAAAAAGCATTACACAAAAGTTTGCATATCGAATTGCTTACATTACCATGTTCACGTGTCAAAATATTGGCATTTGTGGCCTAGATTTTTCTGTGCAAAAGGGAAACTTATCTAGAAAAAGCCTGGGTCTTCTGACTGTTAATGAATGAAATTGCCAATGAAATACAATGATAACCACTGCATTCTCATTTATTATATAGACATATTTTCTTATGAAAAATTATCAATGCAAATTGTATTCTGTATGTCAAGGCCCCTAAATACATGAATTTTGTTGCAACAGCCAACCAAGATAAATGATCTTGTACTGTTATTTCTGGCAGAACAACATAACACCATTGGCCCCACCTCACTACGTTTTAATACATTTTGTGTACAACTTCAGACTCACATAACAAGATATTTATATATTCAGTGTGACTCATGTAACAAAATTACATATATCTCATTTTCTGTCCACACAAAACTTCAAACTCAAAACACACTTCCGCATCTCAAGGGTATGTGAGACACAAATGTGACAGAATTGGTTGAAGAGAGCTTTGCTTCAGTGACGTAGTAATGTCTGCAAAGCGAAAATCCTGAAAAAGGTTCCAAACCTGAGAGCTGCTAATTGGAATGATTAATACTAGCACTAAGAGACTATTCTCTTAACATCTTCTTGACTTCTAACAGCTAAGACTATGTACCATTTCTCTTATACAGATTGAAAATGAAGTATAAGTAAATACAGGATGGTTTGAAGCCTGAAAACTCACTATACTGTTAAATCTGTTTTAAAAAGTAGGTTTTTCACAGTGAGAATTTAAAAGTCTGGTCAAGGCATTAAGAGAACATTGTCATGCCATGCTTACTGCTAGAAAAAAAATTATCTCATGCATTCTTTCTGTTTTTCTATTTTCACTCATTCACACTCTCCCACTTGCACGTATGTCACTCCCTTATGTGTGGAGGTCACCATCTACTGTCATCTCTCTTTATTCCAGTTTATAATTCTCTCCAAGCAGAAAAATCATTAATTTTCTTTGTTTCTTTCTTCAGCCTTGGCACAGCATTACTTTCTCACTTTTATTCTGGATGCTTTTTTTTTTCTCCCGCAGTCTACGGAGCCTTTCCCAAGGACCAGTTGACTGTTACAGTGAGTGTTAGAGTTTTGTCTTAAAACCTTGAAACCTTGACAGGATAATTAGGTTGTTTCCCCAGGTGTTTCTATAGAGCAGAAAATTTTCTTTAGGTGGATTGTAAATGGAAGTTCTCTTAAAACAGCCTGGAATTAGGGTGGGGGTAATGTTTATTAACTCGCTCCAGTAAAAATTTGCATTAAACAGATATTCTGGTTAAAAGTTTTCAATAACCACTTCAAATTTGTGAGAGATTTCAAGTACTGATTTGTGAATTTAAAGCAACAATTTGTTTGGGGTTTTTCTTACGATAATAATAATGTTGAGTTAATAAAATATCTGCTTTCAGAGTTTATTTAGATTTTGAGTATGATTTCTCCAGGTATCCTCAATAGTCTTGCATTTGTAGAGGAATACTGCATTCACATTATGTGTTAGAGGACTCAGAAATCCTAATCAGCATTCTTGAATAAGGCCAAGTTTTAAAAGTTGAGTGGAACTTATAATAAAGCAGAAGATTAGAAATGAATGAATGGATCTTGTGAACTAAAATAATTGTTACTGTTTTCAATATATATGAAGATGAATTTTCTCCCAAGGAATACTGTGGATATAATTAGAAGACTGGACTTTTCTGTCATGAAGTAACTGATATAATTTAACAGTCCATGAACTAGTTAAAGGCTGAGAAAAACCATGCTGAGAATTTTTCTGGATGCTGTTGTCTTCTTTTCCTTTTTTCTTTTTTTAAATTATCAAAGTATTCTCATTATTTTAGGAGCTACCATTAATTTTCCAGACTTACTGAAAAAAATGACAGTCGTGGGTTGGTTTGTTGTTTTGAAAGGAGAAGGGTTTGTTTTGTTTTTATTAGCAGCAGCCCTTGAAGTTTCCCTTGATATGACACTTGCTTTAAAATGTATTTCTCGGACAAATTCAAACTGCTAAACTCTAACATCAGCAAGCTTTCTGGTTCACAGTTTATGATACCATTTAATCAAAGATACCTTAAGATTACTTTTTTTTTTTCAGAATATCTACTACTGCTGAATTTTCTTGAAAACTTGTCTCAAAGAACTGCTGTTGTGCATTTAAAAGCAATGTAATTTGCTGTATATACATGTATTGGAGAATATGCCAGACAACTATGCAGTAGGTAGGGGGTGTCCAATGTGTCAGAGGACTTTACACTACATTTACATCATGACGTTCTTTTTTATGGATATATTGGACCCTGACTTAAAATGGAGATGCCCAGTGTTTCTAGCCAGATGTAAACACTTCTGATCATTTTCATACTTCAAGAACTCTGTTCTCTATAAACAATGATCATTTTGCCGAATATTTTTTTAAAACATTTACTCTGCTAGTATTTTTTGCATAAAGCAGATGCTTTTCTATAAAATTACTGGCCTGACACACTAGTTTGAACTTTTTGCTCATTTGTTTATTATTGGTATCTGAGAAGACCAGCTCATCAAACCGGCTATGGGTGGGGGACCCCAAACTGATTCTCTGTATCTAAATTTCAGGTGAAGAGTTACAATATATGCTTTTTAAAAATCTGTTTGTAGCAGTTAATAGACTTTCTATTTGTTTTGTTCTACAGGTAGTTTTTGATTATGATTTGGAAATCTTTGTTCAATAAGTAAGGAAGGGAAGAAGAACAAGGAAACAAGCATTTCTGCAAGAGAGAGATGTGTATTGTCTCCCAGGTGTGCTTGTGAGAGAAGCATATACACAGACAAAGATGGAAGAAAAGAGAGAAATAAATGTTGTGATAAATGTCTTGCAGTTACAGCAGTCATGTATGATGAATGAGATCCAGGTCTTTATTTACCTTAAAAGTATGTAAGCACCTCCAGGGAAGTTCTCTAATGATTACTTTATCTGCACTAGAATAAAACATGTATGAAACAGTCTTTTATGGGCCAACTGTCATGTCCCATACAGTTATTTTCTCATTAGTCTTGTCTCTTTCTTGGGTAAGAATTGTTTCATACTCTGCCATAAAGCTACTTAACCTGAATTAGTACATATTCAACAAAAGAACTATAAGGAGCAGAAAAGTGTGCTTGAGTTTCACTGTTTTTTTCCACCTGTCCTTAGCAAGGACTTCACCCGGGAAAGTATTTTAGAATGTTTGATGAATTAAGACTCATATTTTTCCCTTTAGTGAATGCTAAAGATTAATAAGCAGATACGCAATTGGTTTTTATGCAACTGCTGTAACATAGTATACATAAACATGAGTACGATGTACAGGGTCTAGAGATTAAAATTGGACATAATGGTCTCTGTGGAGAACAGACATTTCACAGGTTTGTTTTTAAAATCTTTTTCATAAGAATGCTGATTTGATTTAAACACTTTCCTGGAAAATCTAGTGGAGTAGGTAACAGTTAAGATATTAATACAAGATATATACTAAGAGTTCATGCATCACATAAAGTTAAGAAGCTAAAGCAAAAGATTACACTTTACTAAAATATCTGTGTATTTCCTTACAGTACCTGTAAGTAAGGGAATGATTTAAACTAGGCTTATACAAAATAATAATAATGAAGATTTTAAGAGTACAAGGTCATGGAAAAAGAAGTGAAATCTGGGGAAAAGGTGATACATTCAGTTTTGCCTCAACAGCAGTGTCTTGGAAGTAACAGGTAATGTTGGTTTGGTTTCTCTACAGAACACAACTTTGGGATATACTCAAAATCCCACCACCACCCAAAAAAATGAAAAAAATTTTTTTTTAAATTATTGCACCTGAAATGTCATATTTAATAAATACGTTAAATCCCAGTTGTTAAGCTGTCTGTTGAGAACACGTGAGAGCACATAATAAACGCTTCAGAGCTGTGAAAAAAATAAAAAGGAGATGTCTATGGGTCTAAAAAGATTTTAGAGTAATTTAATACGTTCCATTTATTCAAATATGAATATTAGAATAAATATTTGAAAATTATATGAAGGAGTCCTGTGGAGGGAAAAGGAGAATTCAACGCACTGGAAGGAAAAAAAAAACACCCAAAAAACCCAACCAAACAAAAAAGCCCAGCATGTTTCATTCCACAGCAGAATATTTATTTCCATTCCTGCTATGAGGAGCTAGCAAAGAAAAAAAATATCACATATATTACTTAAAATTCTTTGTGTTGTATATTTATTGTTTAGCCTGGCATTTCTGCTATAACCTTCCTGACTAGAAAATGCTTACTAATGTGTCTGAAAGTATATTGAAATGTTTTCATGAACTAGCATCTGAATTCATAAGCTGAGCCACCACTATCATGAGAATCCTGTATTAGAGAGTCACAGAACGGCTGAAGTTGACAGAGACCTCCTGAGATCTTCTGGTCCAACCCTTGTTCTCAGTCAGGGTCAGCTTAAGCAAGATGCTGATCCTTCCAAGATACCCTTCTTTTTCTAGAAAAATTTAAAATTAATTCTTGGGTATGAAATAGCTACTCCTTTAGGCTAAACAATTTTGTAACAGATTCCACCTCCCATAATCATTTATGCCAGTTTGTTGGCAGTTTAACTAATGACTTTGGAAATAGATTTTCCAGGCTGTTCCACAGAGATTTATGTGAACTATGCTGCATTGTGATGTTTCAAGAGTAAACCTACTACAGAGTAATAATTGAGTGAGCAACAGAAACTAGGAAAATGGGAAGGTAAAAGAATCATGTAATTGTGCCCAGAGATGGTAGGAATATTCCTACTCTAATGAAGAAAAAGCAGAGCAAGGCATTATCAAGAACTAATAGCATCATTACTGGTCTTAAATTTTCCCACCTTGCCCTTAACTTTCATTTGACCTGCTGCTCTAGCTCCTCATAGTATTTCCAGATGGAAACAATACTTTTAAATGATGCAATCAAATGAGAGATCTCTAACAGAGGTGTCTATAGCAATCCTAAATATAAGTAACCTGTGTTCAAACTGGTCTATGAAATCTCAATTTAATTCATCATGAATATTGTTTTCAGCTAAACTGAGCTATTTTCATTATTTGATTGTGTTTTGTATCTCTGGAGAAGGCCTGCAAATCCTTTCTTGGATTAATGAGAATTAAGTTTTGTGGGAAAGCTGAGACCTTCTTAATTATTGAATGTTTAATGTGAGACATTCTTAAACAACTACTGGCACTTTGAATAAATTCTAGCTCCTAATGTCATCTTCATAAATATAAATGTAGAAGCACTGCAGGGGACTTTATCACAGCTTCAAATCAGGTTGATTTTTTGATGCATTTTGCCACAGTATTAACAAAATGCAGGCTTTTTGAAAATCAATTTGAAAATCACTTTGATTTGATTTTAAGTTAAGAAAATTAATTCCAGGTACCTTTCAAAATGGTTATTAGTTTCATTTTTGTTATTGTGGAACATGATTCACAAATACAGGAAACCCTCTGTTTTCATAAACAGATTAAACTGATCATAATTAAGACTTTTTAAGTGTCTTACTGAGGACATATACATATTTAAAATAGTAACATTGGCAGAACTACATATTACTCAATTTTTTTCAGCATCTCCATTTCTCAATTTTGTACTTGTAATTCTACATTAAACAGAAAACAATGTCTCATTTGTAAAGCTCTGTACCTGATATGAAAGGGTAAAACCTGCAATGTCGACATGGAAGGTGAAATATATCTTTCTAGTCTAAACTATGACTGAAAGGTTCTTTAGCATACAATTCATGTCAATGCCAGTTATGCCTTGTCCTATGTAAGTCCACATGATATGCAATTTACCTCCTTCCAACACTATTAAATACCTGGGCTGTCTTATCCCATGCAGGTATAGAAGCCTCCAGTGCTCTATCAAAGAAAACCAGCCTGGTCATGCTAACCATGATACCTACTATAGTTAGAATGGTGTTGCAACTAACTGCCTCTCAACTATTAGTTCACCAAGTTGCATGAGTGTTTTGCAAATATCTTGTCCAGTTACAACAGGCAGAAGCCGTTGCTTGAGAAACATGTTTGATCCTTATATATCCACTGTGGTATAATACAAAAGGGCATAACTACCACTACTTGTGTAAGGTGCCAAACCACAGAAATCTATAGGAATTTATGAGGTCTGCATTCTGTTGGCATGAACTAAATTCACTGCAAGCTGGCCCATCAAACTGAGATCATGTCAGATGCTGTGTCACCAACTTTAAGGACCCAAGGGAGCAGTTCTGGTACAAAAAGAACTAAATATTCACTGGCACTTTCATGTCTGGAAAGGAGTTACCTACTAAGTTAAAATGGCAGTGAGTAGAGACTACCCAGGAGAGATATGTAGACATCTAAATCCATATTCTAAGTCTTTGGATTTCATTCTTAATTTGTCACCTTAAATGTGAGTTAATTTGTTTGAGAAAATTTTTTATCAGAGTCATTGTAAAGCATATGTTGCAATATAATCATGAGTTGTTTCTAATGATTACTGATTGTTAAGTCATTGCCAACAACGTAAAAGCAGTTCTGAGTCTTGTCACTAAGAGAACTGCAACTCACCAGTTAATCTATCCTGGTTGTATGTTTATTGTACAGATTTTGTCTTGAAGCATCAGAGATAAATTTCATCTCTAGGAAATTTAACAATCCAAAAATATCAAATCAAGATCATTATACAATTTATATCATAAAATTTAGGTCACAGATTAGTAATATATATCTGTCAACACTTCAGAGAGTTTCCTGCCTTTATTAGTTGTTTGGTAACCCCAGTAAATACTATGTTGACTAAAATAATCAAAAAGGACTTTTGTTTTATTGTAATTAAAACTGGACTCTCTTGTAAAACTGGACCATATATACAGGCATTTTAGAGCTGCTGAAAATATTAGTTACTGCAAATTTAGTTTTCCTTTGAAGTACAAAGACTAAAAATCAGTGTCTTAAGAGTATTTAGTGTCCTAGTTCCTCTTAAACTAAACAGTTGTGGAAGCTAAGTGTTTTAAATACCTGGGCACAAAGGATCTATTTTCCACATTCATTGTAACAGCTAGTGAACACTACTACTCCAGCCTATTTTACCTAATTAATTCTGGATGACAGGAGATCACTAAAAGGCTAATATTCATGTAGGAAGGAAAAACATGTATAAGAACAAATTTTTTTTGTAAAGAATGAATTTAGCTGCGTGTGTGACTAAATAACCAGGCATGGAGCACAAGACTTGAGTAGTTACACTAATTTCAATGAAATAAGAAGGAAGTTTAACATGTATATATCCCAGAAATTAATGACCAGGTTCTCACTGACTTAATAGGAACCTACAAGGTGTGTTGTTATATTGATTTTCATACCTATTCAGTGACTAGCACTGAAGTGCTAAGGCTTGGACAATCGGCCCAAGCCAGGGTTGACCTATAGATGAATCCTGTATATTTTATAACTGATAGCCATTGTATTAATAGGTATTATACTAAGTTATAACAAACTGCCTATTCTGATGTGTATTGAAGCCTGAACAACAGGCCCTGAGCCGAAGTTACTAACTCAATATGTAATCATTAGTGAAATATGTATGCAAGATGTAGCTATCTTGAATGTATATTTATCTTTCTTTCTGTGTGGATAAAATATCAGGGTCATGGAGACAGGTGTCTGGCACTGTGGCCTGATATGAGACCTTGTGCATAATCCAATTAGATAAGCAGAGGAACTCCCTTAGCTTCTCCCTTGAGCCCCGGCCAGGCTCTGGGGGAATCTAATGTGAGATTGAAACCAGATATTTCCGCTTAAAACAAAGGTGTCAGCTATTCTGGCTTGCTGATTTTGGGGTATATAAGGCTGGACCTGCTTGCAGTGACTTTGGAAGCCTCACCTACGGGTGGACGCACCACGTAGGATTTCCCACTTGCAGGGAAAGGTTCTCCAAATCCTCGCTGTAACTGGGGCTGCCCAGCGACTGCAGATCTGGATGATGGTAAAGTATGCAAGTGGTGATGGATCTTTCTTAATCGCTACTCCCTCTCTCTCAGGTAGTAATGATTTGATGCATTTTCCTATTTTAGTGCACTATTCTGTCTTTTCTTACTGTATGTTTTCTGTATTATTCTGTTATACTATTTAGTTATTTCTAGTAAAATACTCCTGCTCTTTTCACTCTGGTGTCTGAGTTTAATTGGTATGCCTAATCAGCAAAACAAACACCTATAGAATAAATATATTCCAGCACCATAAATATTTTCTGTCTTGTGCTAGAAGAAAGATAGGCTTTCCTCATAGAGAAATACATTCTTTTTCCCTTGTTTTACTTTGTTTTGAAAATTTTGCACTTCTGGCACCTCCTGTTCCTTCTACTAGTGTGCTGTTAAGTAGAAGGGTCACAGGAGCAATTACCTAGGAGATGAACTCCATGGAGGAAAAAAGTTTGATTAATTTGCCATTAGCTTCATTTGCAAAATTATCAGAAATTTCCTGATTGATTTTTCTAGCAAGTAATGTGCTGGAATTCTGAATTTACAGAATAGTAATTAATAGCTGTTGCATGAAAAGTAAGTATGTTTCTGCCTTTGAGGATGGTGCACAAAAAAAGGCCCTTCTGTAGCCTTTACTGACAGAATCTAACATAATATGACATGCAGATTGTACGGTTCATCTCTACTGGTACACGAGAAAAATCTGTAATTTTAATGTATTTATTTTATTGCACCTTTCGGCAGTTTTAAATATTGGGTGTGGTACCCCTTTGCTTGAAGAGTTATCTTCCAAACTCTGCACTTCAGATTTGTAGATGTGAGAAACCAGTAGAAACACTGTCAGATGAACAGTGTTATACTAAGTTGTTTTGACTGAATTTACACTGTATTTGACTGGCAACGGGAGGTGTTAATCCAGACTAACGTCTGCCTGTATGCAGCAGCTAAAGGAAAGGGCACTTGGCTTACTACTCAGAATGTGGTGTATTAGATACAGACCAGGAAAATATGTTTCAGAGGCCTGACACAGACAGAAACTTCAGTAAGACCTTTAGAATGAGAACATAAACATACCTTAAAAAATTTCAAGCAGAGAACAAACTTTGCCGTTTAGAAGAACTATTTATGTTGCAGGACAGAGCATTCAGCAAAACTCAAAAAAAAAGAAATTTTGTGTTATACTGAATAACAGCAGGATTAGTTGTCATGTGCTCTCAGAAATGTACCCACGAAACCTAAAGTATCAAATTTCTTCACACCACAAGCACGTAAATGAAATGCTTAAAAGAACAGTGATAATCTTATAGCCATTCACCTTTCTCTCATTAATTAAGACTGCAGGGAAACAATTGATGAAGGAACTGAGCATAGACATAATTGCCACTGATCCTACCTGCAACTGCAAAGTCCTGATGAAGACAAGGAATCAATAGGACCTAATCTAGGACTTTCAGTCTCCAACTGACACTTGTAAAAAAAAGCCATTAACTTCCATTATCCTCTAATAATAACAATTACCTCCTTTGCTCTTAACTTGTTATTATTAAACAGGGATCTTCCAGATTCTGTTTTGTGTGTAACTGATATCTTTTCAGAATTCTTCTTATGTCATTTTTGAGTCAGAAGGTGGTTAGGTAGTGAACCAAGACATAGAGGAATTTTATGACCTGGTCCCTCAAATTATTTTTAGCATTACAAAGTTGTCAGTATCAAATAGATCACTGATTGTTTATGACTGATGGCAGAGGACAAAATTTGAGGTGTGATGCCACCATGAGAGGTGTTACATTGTTCAGATTTAAAGCATTCTTGAAGAAAAACTATCCTATCAAGAAAATAGTCAGTACTTTCATGAGACTAAAAATTATTTAGCAACTTTGGTGGCTCTTCAGGTCTCAAAGGCTGGCAGACATGCTAAGTATTTCACAAATAATTTATTTTTCCACATTCAGGAAGATCAATCACAAAGCCTTTGAAGAAAAGTAAATAACAGCATCTCTTTCTACATCCGACATTTCCCATCTTTGTTACACTTATGGAGAAGTTATGTAGTACTTGTTTTCTCTCACAGTTTATTGCATGTACAATACCAGAGTTTCTCCCAGCTCCCCAGACAGGTAGGTGCTGTTTTAGTACTAAACAAGATGATACACTTAGGAGACTCAGTGAGCAGGATTATCACCTTTCATGATTTTTCAGCTGAGGAAATGGAAAGAATCTTTGCAAAATTTGTGAACAAACCTCTATCATTCAAATGGAAATCTGCAGTCTGTATTATAGTAGTTCTAACTTTAAAGTATTTCACATTTAAAAAATGAGTTAGAGTGAAATAGAATACCTGTAGTCTTTATGGTCCTAACAGTTAGATGCCATGACCTTAGTCTGCATTCCCCAAACCGGAAATAGCCAGCTAAGTTTTGGCCAGCAGAATCCAAAACTGCTTGACTTGACAACACTAAAGAATTAGCTGCTTCTCTCTTGTGTAAAGTTCTTTGAGAGTCATAAAATAAGTATTTCTCACGACTGTCTCAAGCTCACAGGGAACTAAAATTTCTCTCTGAATGCCTCCTAATTTGAGTTTTGGAAAGTCACACTGAGAGTAAGTACTGGGCCCAACAGCCTTTCTGCTAAATAGGATTATGTGGGATGTAGGAGATAAGTTAGAAATACTGCCTTGCCCAAAGATGCTTGAACGAAATCCTGCCTCTCAGGAATGTGTCTTATCAATGACTATGAGAAGACTTTCTGTGATGTGCTTAAGCTGTTTGGTTTTTCATGATATAATTAATTATTTATGAATACACTAATGGTAAGGGCACTCATGTGCCTGACATTAGTTTAATTTCTAGTTTAAAAAATATTTAGGCAATCCAAAGCTTAGGTGTCTAACTAAAGTGGGAGTTCATTTTGTACAAAACTCCTTTGCAGATATAGAAGAAAAGCAGACATGTGCCCCAAAAGCCACTTAGAGATTAAACATATCTCCTTAGTCACAGAATCATAGAACTGTAGAATCACAAAATGGTTTGGGTTGGAAGGGACCATAAAGTTCACCTATTTCTAAACCCCTGCCATGGGCAGGGACACCTTCCACTAGACGAGGTTGCTCAGAGCCCCTATCTAACCTGGCCTTGACCACTTCCAGAGGGGGAACATCCATAGCTTCTCCAGGCAACCTATTTCTGTCTCTTACCATGCTCACAGTAAAGAGTTTTTTTCTTTTATCCAATCTACATCTACCCTATTTCAGTTTAAAACCATTATCCCTCATCCTATCACTACAGTCCCTGATAAAAAGTCTGTGGCAGGTGCACCACCCAATGAAAACAGGGCTTCTTTGCTGCTGAAGTGTAGCAGCTGTTGATTGCCCCTGTTCTCAAGGCTTCACAGTAGTTAGGGCCTTTGGCCAATGGGAGCCTCTATTGACCACAGATCAGATTTGGCCAGGTAAAAAAGCAGTCCCTTGGGGGAGCCATTTTGAGCTAGTCCTCTAGAGCAGCATGCTGCAGTTGAGGACTCTCCCCTTGGGTTGGGATGCCACCCAAGGAAACTCCTTGAGGTTACTTGGGTAGGGATGCTGCCCTGAGAAATTACTTGAGGTTGAGAGCCCTCACTTGTAAGTGAGTGCTAGAGTGTTTTGGATTGTTGTTAAACCCTAGGTGATGCCTTGAGCAACAAGTAGAAAGAAATGTTCTGTTATGCCTTTTAAGGTCACCCTGATATGACACTGGGCTCAGAGAACCTGGAGTCTTGCGGTCAGAACTGGCCGAAACCAGCTAACTGTACACAAGAAAAGCAAGTGTGTAGATTAACCCATACTGTGCATGCTCCAGAGGAGGGTTCAACTAAACAGCACACTTGAAGACCATGAAAGACTCTAAGAGACTCAAAGCACATGCATAATTAGGATGTGAATGCTACAATTAGTTCCAAGAAAAAGAATGAATATGTATAACTATTCTGGGAATTTTAATGCATATGTAAATTGTTGTACAATATAAACTCTGTGTGTTACAACTTTTGGCATGCATGTTGGGCAGAGTGATCTCCCATGCAACTGGTGCTGTAATAAAGAATGTCTGCCTTCTAAAACTTCAAACTAAGTCTTAGAGGGTTCTTTTGTGATTGAATTTACAGTCACATAGGAAGTTGTTCTGGACATGGTATCTATGGATGTTTGAACCTGCAGTTGAATAGTTGCAGAGGGCTAGTTAATTGTGCTAATAATAAATTTTTAATTTTCGGGGTTGTTTTTTTATCTGAGAGCCTCTGTAACATACTAATTGGCATGGCTGACAGAATGGTGATAGACCAGTTATTACAGAAGTATAGTTGCGTCCCTTCTCCCCCAGATGTACAATGGGCAAGAAGTGGTTTGATCCTGTGGCAGTTGTGAGAAAGTTGGAACAAAGCCAGGAAGTTGGTGGAATGGCAGAAGTGAAGAAAAAATATGTGCCATTTTAGGTGCCTGTTTGATTCAGGCGCAGGATTATTTTGTAGTAGTGAAGAAAGATAATTTAGAGAAGCGATTGGAAAATGATTGTTTGAAGACAATTTTTATGAGAAAGAGAGAAAAGACAGGTGGAAAAAAAATTTGAAATTATGTTGGCATGAGCAAAATAGTCTCCTAGTGTTGTTCAGATTCAAAAGTTAATTATGAGTGTAGATCTGGAGGAGTGCGATGGAGATACGTGGGGAGAGTCTGATGAAAGTAGCTTGGAGGAAATAGAGGAATTGAAGGAAAGAAATGTGTGACCTCTAATAAAAACAGAAAGGCTTATAGATCCACAAGGTGGGAAACCCTGAACCACATTGTCCGTACAACCCCCTGGACAAGACCTGAGCTCAGTGAACTTCAAGTTAAGTTTTTACATAAGCCAGGTGAAACTGAAATCAAATATTTGTGGAGGGCTTCTTTAATAGGGAGGATCCAATTCTGTTGATTGATGACAAGGTGGGAGGTTTCTGGGGTCCTGGAGTGTTTTTAAGTGATGGGCCAGGAGGTAACCAGTCGGTAACATCTTGGGTGGCTTACTGGGCTGGGGGTGTGGACCCTAAGGAGAGGGGAAAACCTGTTACCATTAAGGTGAAAGGACTGTCGGAACTGGAGAAGGGAGTACAAAAGGTGGCTTGCACTCAGGCAATGGATGAGGGGGGAGGGTATGGAATATTGCTTGCCGCAACGGTGGATCCTAGCCAACTTAGACCTCTTGTTAGAGGGCTCCCGGATGTCTTAAATATACATGTCCAGTCCCTTAGATGAAGGGTGCAAAGAGCTATTGAATGCAACCAGAGAAACCCTCCCACCCCTCATGTGCACATGTTAAAAGTGGGTGAAAGTGTTACAGGATCTGGTTGCTTATGGGCGAGAGATGGGATGTACTGACCTGAGTGGGAGCAGGGACAGAAGTTGAAGGGTTCAGCAAGCCAGTTGGAAACTCCACTCTGAGCAGCTTCCTCAGAGAGAGTTTAAACTGCCCTGGGATAAGTCAGGTTGAGTTTATGATTCAGGAAGGAATGATCTTTGGCGGAAGGCATTGTCACTGAGGATAACCCAGGCAATGTTACATGGACAATCTACTGATAATATCTTGAAGTTAGTGTAATTGCTGGAGGGGAAAACTTCAGAACAAAGGAAAAATGTTGGAGTTTGATGTTTTGGCAGGTAAACAATGGTGTCTACCAGATGGCAAAGTGTGGAGTTTTGAAGGTAGGGGGACAGAAGTTGCTCATGTACAGGTTGCTCCTTTATCACCATGATCTAAAGCAACCCATGTGGCTCAATATCCATTACCTACTGCTGCCAAATGGGATATTTTTGAGGTGATTAATGATCTTATAATTCTGCAGTGTGTCTAGTCCAGAAACCAAACAAAATATGATGATTAACAGTTGATTATCAGCAGCTGAATGCCCATCCAGGCCTTTTAGCAGCTGCGGTCCCTGGATGGGTGCAGCCCTACAGGAGCATGCCCACCATGTCTGGCATGAGGGGAATGGGTTCTTTGTGGTTCCTTTGCAGGAAGCAAACAGATCACTTTGCTCCCACATGGGGAGGCATGCAATTTACATTTGTGTGTCTTTCCCAGAGGTATTGGCACTTGCCAACAATTGCTTACTATGCACTAGCTCAAGAGCTCACCAAAACCATGCCTGGAGAAGGGGTTAAGATATCTGGAACCTCTGGGAGTCAGGTAGTGAGAAACTGTGAGGAAGTGCTATGTGCAATTAGATATTTATTGCCACACACAGCAAATAGAGAAGGAAACACCCAAATCAATTCAGTCAGATAACAGGAGCCACTTTGCTGCCAGGGTGGTCCAGGAGTGGTCACACAAGGAATACAGGGGGTTTGCACACCCCATACTATATTCAGGCTAATGGCATAGTTGACATGCTTGGGAGGCCTTAGATAAAGATGGAAAAACTCACCATATTAGTGCCTGATGGATAATTTCTGATTTATAACTTGATGCCTGGGTTCTGATCCAAGGCCTAATTCTGATTTTTTTGTTAGGAACTTGGAGAAACAGATGACTTTGTCATCCTGATTGGTAATGGAGATGGTGATCCATATGCACAATCAAGACTTGGATGACAATGTGGTGGTGAATGTATCTTGTGGAATTGGCATCATTCAGAAGAATATGACTGAACTTGGTGTTGTTGTGTGTTAATGCCACTTTAGGTCAACAAATGAAGAAAGTGGCAAGAGACTGGAGGCAACTGATGTTTTAAGCATTAACTGGTTGGCTGGGTATGTTTGGATCTTTCTTGTTAGAATGGTTAATTAACTTCCTTCAATTTTGACTGTAATAGATTGTCTGGGGTTGCTGGGGGTTCTTTGAGATTTGTTTGTATAATCATCTAGGAATGACAATCCACAATGAGTACTGAGACTCAGGACTGCACTGTCTTTTAACCTTGGAGGCAAGAGGTGACTGCACCACTACTTCAAGGAAACCAGCTGAATCATGATTGCAGTCATGGTGTGGATTATGTAGCAGATGCATGTGCCCAATGAAAATAGGAGTTCTTTGCTGCTGAAGTGTAGCAGCTGTTGATTGCCCCTGTTCTCAAGGCTTGACGGTAGTTGGGGCTTTTGGCCAATTGGAGCTCCTATTGACCACAGATCAGATTTGGCTGGTTATAAATGCAGTCCCTTGGGAGAGCCATTTGAGCTAGTCTCCTGGAGCAGCATGCTGCAGTTGAGGACTCCCCCCTTGGTTTGGGATGCTACCCATGGAAACTTCTTGAGGTTACTTGGGTGAGGATGCTGCCCTGAGAAGTTCCTTGAGGTTGAGAGCCCTCACTTGTTAAGTGAGTGATAGAGTGTTTTGGGTTGTTGTTAAACTCTGGGAAGTGGTGTTTTGGTCTGTGTTTTAGGTTGTTATTAAACCCTGGGAAGTTGTTCCGTTCTCCTCTCATGGACATTTGAACCTGTAATTGAATAGTTGTGGAGGTCTAGTTAACTGTATTGACAATAAATTTTTAATTTTTGGTAGTTATTTGTTTACTTGAGAGCCTCCGTAACATAGTCCCTCCCTATCTTTCCTGTACAGCCCTTTTAAGTCCTGGAGGACCACTGTAAGATTTCCACAGAGCCTTCTGTTCTCTAGGCTGAACAACTCCAACTCTCTCTGCCTGTCCTCAAAGGGGAGGTGCTCCAGTCCCCTAACTGTCTTCATGCCCCTGCTCTGGATCCGCTCCAACAGATCTATGCCCTTCTTACATTGGGGGCCCCAGAGCTGGAAACCATACTATAGGTGGGGTCTCTCAAGAGCAGAGTAGAGGGGGAAAATCATCTCCCTTAACCTGCTGGCCACCTTTTTTTGATGCAACCCAGCGTACAGTTGCCTTTCTGGGCTGTGAGCTCATGTTGTTGGGTCATAGTCAGTTTTCCATCTCATGCTACTCCCAAGTCCTTCTCTGCAGGGCTGCTCTCAATACACTCATTGCCCAGACTGTGTTTATTCTTGGGATTGCCCCAACCCATGTACAGGACCTTGCACTTGGCCCTGTTGAACTTGATGAGGTTTACAAGGGCCCACCTCTCAAGCCTTTCAAGGTCCCCCTGGATGGCATCCAGTGTGTTGACTGCATCAACACTGCTTGGTGTTGTCAACAAGCTTTCTGAGGGTGCATTCAGTCTCACTATCTGTGTCTCCAACAAAGATGTTAAACAGCACTGGTCCCAACACTGCCACCACTCATCACTGCTCTCCACTTGGACACTGAGCCATTGACTGCAACACTTGGAGTGCCACAATCCAGCCAATTCCTTATCCACCTAGTGATCCATCTGTCAAATCTACGTCTCTCCAATTTAGAGACAAGGATGTTGTATGGGACAGTGTCAAATGCTTTTGCAACAAAAAGTCCGAGTAGCTTCCTTACATCATTAACAGTAACTGTAGGATCTTATCGCTTGAAATCTGGGTTAGCATTTCCATCTGATAGACAAATACAGAAAACAATATTTTTCTCTCTTTCTCCTTCCAGTGTGCAGTTAAGGAGATAGACAGCAGATACACAGTGGATAGTAACAATTTGCTAGGATTTGGGCAAACTCATAAATAAGCTGGATGGTGTTTTAAAAGGCACTCTACCATAATGTTTCTCTTCTTACACTTGAAGCCAACTGGAAGGCAGTGACACATGGCTACAGCTAGAAAATTCCTTCTTTACTGAGTATAAGCACACTGCATAGCTACTAGCTGGCTTAGTCATTTCTTTTGGTAAGTGGGAATTTTGCATGCTACTCTTAATCTCTCTGCAGACTGTATAAAAGCTTAGGTACCAGATGCAGCCGATGATTCCACTCAGCAGCAAAAGTTAAACATGCAGTTCCTCTGTTATATTTTGAATATAGCCTAATAAAACATTTAAAAAATCTCCTGTATGTATTAAAGCTCTAATTTTTATCACAAGAAAAACTGATGGTGAAATTTGGGAGTTCTGCACAAAATTGTGACTAAATTGGGATTTAAAAATAAGTTTGTGTAATATGTCAATCTGCCTTTCTAAATAATTACTATTTCAGCCCTTGTTTGTTGTACCCCACACAGAACAGAACAAATTTAAGTAAGCAAGTTTGGAAACTACAATTAATATTGCTGTCATTATGTATTAACAATAAGTAGTTCAGAACTTTTACATACACACTATGCTATCTAGCATGAACTGTTGATGATACTAGAATAAGCATACATGGAGTAAAAAAAAAAAAAGTATTATGGCACAAATGCCATCACATACAAATAAAGAGGACTCAAGACTGTAAATACCAATGATCAATTATGGATGTAGAGTTGTGTAACAACCTATAGAAACTGCCCATAGCTGATAACATAAGAGCAACTGTCTCGGAACTGTCTTCAAGATGTCAAGACTACAACAAAAACTGATGGTTGCATGAGCACAACAGCTTCAGAATCAAGTGTACTGAAATGATCACTGGTATCCTCAGACAATACATCAGTATTGTCTTGCTATTGTTAAAAGGCAGTAAACATCTAAGGCTTGCGTTTGCCCTTAGGTTTGGGTTGTAATTTGGATGCAACATGCTCTAGAAAAAGTAACAGAACAAAGGTGAAACTTTAACAGAGGAACACCCTGGCTACTCTTTCACTGCAAGGATGTTTGTTATCATGTCATCTCACCTGATCTTTGCATAGTTTTCCTAGGCCTCCTAAATTCTGTTCAATTTAGACAGAATATCTTATTTACTTCATCATCCTTGACTTTCTCTTGACTTGACACTGAATCAGTTTTCAGCTCTGCTTAAATTCCATTCTCATTTTATGACAAATACATAGCTCTTTTATTTCCCCTAAAAGGAGTAGTCCTTGCATCACCTTTTTAGTCTGTTATTGCATAAATAAACAAGTAAAAATTATGTATAACTCTATTAACACTGTAAAAGAAACTAAATTTTCTTCAAATAGTCACTTAGATGCCATATGTCAACAAGGTACACTTTTCTAGTAAAAAGTAGTATTTTCTATACATAAAATATGAATTTAATATTTTAACCAATATTTTAATATGTCAGTGATTAAGTTCCTTGGTATCTTACATGACCCTCATTTGTACATTCATTCAGCATTACTAATCATGACACTTTAAACAGCAGAGTGACACTGAAGTATGGTCACTGATATGTGAAGAAAGGTAAGATATGTGCTCTTGGACTATCTTAAAACATTGTTCCATAATGTAATATTATCAAGACCTTTCATTGTCCATTAATCTTTTTCCACACAGTCATTTAATCATTCAGCGTAACGTATCTTTCACTTCTGAAAGACAGTCCTTAACAACAGAAAATAAACTAATGTCCAGCCTCAGGTTGCTAAATATGATCTAACAATGCCGGGTGAGGAGGAAGAATTTTTAATTTCTTTCAACGTCATTGAACTGGGATAAGTATTTCATTTTTGGTTTAGTCATTATAGTATTTTGGTGGTGAGTTTTCTACATATTTTCTGTTTAAAATCATAAGTTTCTTTTTGCTGTAACAGTAGCTTTCTGCAAAAGTATCTAAAAAGCAATATAAGCAAAGTACAGATAATTTTAAAATGAGGATTGGTTGTTCACATATTCTTGGCTGAAAAAAATCACAATGGGAAATTTAGGTTTTAAGTATTTCACTTGCACTTTAATTCTCACATTTATTTTTCAAGCACTACATCAGGACAGGACCCCAAAAATCAGACCTGAAACCCTTTCTTGATTCAGAACATATGGCTTAAGGAAAAAGCAAAAATCTGACTGTGTACCAAATTAGTTTTCCTCTGGCTTAGTCTTGCAGCAGCCCAATTGTAATTGAAAGATGTCTTTGAATGTCTGTAATTATAGTTGAATAAACTGCCTTAGGTAAAGATAATTTGCCTAGTTAAAACTCCTTGAAATGTAAACTTTTATAACATCTGTTCTATCCCTTTTCCATTTGAGACAGAAAACCATCACTGTATCTAGAAATATTTTGAAACTCTTGACTTTTCAAGTGTTTTATAAAGTAGATAGAAAATTAAGGCCTCTCAAAGAATGACAAGGAATATTTCTTCTGCATTAATCTAATTCCAACTGATGATGAAAGATGCTCATCTCAAGATTTTTTTTTGTTCTTTACAAATTCATGATGTTTCTTATTTGCCTCCTAAAGTAAATCTCATTTGAAATATAAACTAAAAAAATTTATTTTGGGTCTGTTAATGCAGATCTTTGCTTCTTGAGTTGTGATTGCATTTTGTGGGAAGTTCAGGTACCTGTTCTTCATTTTGAATTCACCTACTTTACAAAGATGTTTTTTGAGACAGGCTAGCATCACAATGTTATAAGCATAACAAAGCTGCATATTTCATACAGTCCAGAGAAAATGGCCCAGTTCAATGTAGAGGTATGATTCATCAAATCTGCAGCTCCTACCAGAAACAGAATTGTGCATCTTTCACAAAGGTACCACCAAGGTACTAGAACTTTTTCACCATGAACATTCATTATTTTTTGGAGCAATGACCAGCTATTTTACAGTTTTTATCTAATGACAAAGACTAGTAAAACAAGCACATTCTGCTTTTATATTGATTTACTAGTGGATTGCTAAATTTTGACCATAAGTAAAAAGCAATCCCCAAAGGCTGTATCAGATTTTGAAATGCAAAGACTATGTAAAACAAAATGTAAAAGGAATTACAACACGATTAATGTTGACATGATTAAATTGCAGTCCGTAGCCTGCAAGCAGTAAGATCTCAAGTCACTTGTTCAAGTTCATCCTTAGCTACTCTAATTGCTACTTTTAATACTCACAGTTTTCCCACAACATTGCTAGTGTTGTCTTATTTTTAGCATAGAGCTCCTTTTACTATTAAAATTCAAAATACTTCCTTGTAAAAGAGTTACCTATTGGAACTTTTAGAGTGAAATCTCCATGTAATCACAGTTTATTCTTCCCGTTAAGTATATATAGAAAGCATAAGGATATTTGTCTAGCTGCTCTAGGGTTGAGGTTCCTGGGAGTAACAGATGCTCAAATTGCTTAGGAAAGTTGTATCACCTTCCCCCGGTTATAACCCTCCCTCAGCCAGAGGAGCATGACTTTATGTAGTACCATAATACCTTATATAGTCTACTGTTTAGTACACTGCATACTACAAGCAAATGTGCAGATCTGTCACATGTATACAAATATTGAATCTGAGAACAGCTATATGATCAAATCTACCATCCATTAAAAAGGAACAAGATCTCCAAGGAATTTGCAAGATAATTATCTCTGAAGGTGTGTCTTCAATAAAGTTTTTTAAACTATCTTCCCTTGGATTTGTCTCTGAGGTTAGCTGAGCTTGAGGGAAAGCAGCCAAGCTTCAGAACATTTAAGTAGCACAGATTGTTTATGGAGCAGCAGATTTATTACATTAGCTGCACAGCATAACCGAGTTCCTACAATATAAGTAATAAATATTTATGAACTTCCTTTTTGACATATGGATTGTTTTGAAAAAAAAGTTCTGAATTAAAATCTATTTACTCTGAAAAAAAAAGCTAAGTTTTAAACTATTATATATAATCAGCATGTTATTAAAACACTACTTTGAATTTAAACATCTACCAGGTCCTTTTGAAAAGCCTGTTACAAAACACCCTAAAAAAATTTCTAAAAGCTTTATTTCAACAAATATTCACAATGTCAAGCTGAACTGAATGATTACTTCTGGTTGACCCTAAACAATCTATGCAAATCTAGCCTAAATACTAGGTCACAAGTCAATAACAACTGAATTTTAGTCTGTGCCACTTGAGACACTAGAAGAATTGGATTTAAAATGTGATTTAATACAGACAAGACACGTTTACAATATAGCAGGAATCAGATGAGGGACAGCACTAAAATTGTGCCCTGAACAATGAAAAGGAAAAAAAAAAAAAAAAAACCAAACAGGAAAGCTTTTTGCAAACTAGTTATCAAAGCAAGATATTTCTAACCGAATAAATTTATGAACACAGTTGAATTATGCCTTTCTAAGTATGAGATCATTTGAGAAGTTCTGTTTTACATAATTTTCTTAAATTACTCAATTTTGTCATCTGGGACAGAACTGACATGGTGAATAGGACATGGCAGAGGAAGTTTAAATATCTAAGATCTTTTCAAAACACTAGACAGATATAAATATTTCATGGAAATTGGGAGAGATCAAAACTCTCCAGAATGTGTGCACAGAAAAGGGAATCGCTTGCTGGAGGTTTTCTGGTGGAGGGTTTATTTGCATTATCCTAGGTCTTGTTAGTTATTTATTCCATCTTTCACAGAATCACAGAATCATCTAGGTTGGAAAAGACCTTGAAGATCATCCAGTCCAACCATTAACCTAACACTGACGGTTCCCAACCACACCATATCCCTAAGCACTATGTCGACCCTACTCTTAAACACCTCCAGGGATGGAGACTCCACCACCTCCCTGGGCAGCCCATTCCAACACCTAACAACCCGTTCTGGAAAGAAATACTTCCTAATATCTAGTCTGAACCTTCCCTGGCAAAACTTGAGGCCATTACCTCTTGTCCTATCGCTTGTTACTTGGTTGAAGAGACTCATCCCCAGCTCTCTGCAACCTCCTTTCAGGTAGCTGTAGAGGGCAATGAGGTCTCCCCTCAGCCTCCTCTTCTCCAGACTAAACAACCTCAGTTCCCTCAGCCACTCCTCGTACGACCTGTGCTCCAGACCCTTCACCAGCTTTGTTGCCCTTCTCTGGACATGCTCGAGTAATTCAATGTCCTTTTTGTAGTGAGGGGCCCAAAACTGAACACAGTCATCGAGACGCAGCCTCACCAGTGCCTATTCTGCATAGAAATACCAGTTTCTATTCTGCAACATCCCAATTTGCAAAATGAGAATAATCACTTTTACATAGTTTTGTTAAATGTTTTTGAGTGATCCTTAGACATATGAAAGTGCTAGAAATTTGTTATCTTTCTCTCCTTAGGTCACACAACAATAGATACACCTTCTATTTGTATCACAGAACTTGATTCATAACATTCAAAAACAATCTTTCAATAAATATTCATATGACAAAATTTATTATATTTTAGTTGAAAAGAAATTACATTTCCCACCCCAAGGGACTTGAAAAACACCCACACATCTAAGTCTATTTTGAATAAGTAATCTATATAGTCATGCATTACATATTTTGTTCTCTAAACCTTTTAAATGAGTAAGTTAATTTTTTTCCACTGTGTGAAGTAACACTACATTCAGTAGTATGTATGGATACTGAAACTATTTTCCTTCCAAAGGTCCTATTTTGTCCTTCAGAAATTCTTTCTTAAAAATCAAACACTGGTGGAGTGTGGTGGTTTAGTCCCTGCCGGGGTCTGAGACCACGCGGCCGCTGCCCCTCCCCCACAAAGGGAGTGAAATACAAAGCCCCGAAACTGAGATAAGGAAAGGTTTAATACAACAGTGCAACAGCAACCAACCAAAGAGCAACAATAACAATAACAGTAATAACAACGAACAGAGCAAGATATCTACTGATACAGCAGTGAGAGCAGAGGAATCGCATAACACACGCACCTTCACCGACTCTCCCGCGCTCCTGCGCTTGGGTGCCAGGGGGTGACATCAGCATGGTATTGAATAACCCGGCTAGAGCTTCCCCCCACTGCTGGGGAAACTTAACCCTATCCTAGCTGAACCAGGACAGTGGAGAAATTCACCTATTTGTGAAAAGTGCCATAGTTTACGATTAGAAATTTACTGTACAGTTACATTTTTGGTTATGCAATGCCTGTCTGCATTTAGTAGAACTGAATGTCCAAGTGTGGTTTTTCAGTGTGTCATTGTCTCTCAAATGAGTCTGCAGAATGCTTACTAATGATCAGAGAACACCTGGCATGTCCTGTGATACCATTTTTAATCATCATACTTAAATCTTAAACTGTGGAAAAGTACACATTTGGAACCCACGGGTATCTGCAGAAGTCATTCTGCCTGCTGACTTGCTGTAAAGTATTGGAGAATTATTTTACCTGGTTTTATGAGTACAGATCAACTGACTAGTAACATTTCTTTTAGTTTCAGCAGAAGTCCTAAAAAAGATTCTGCTGCTGTCTACTTCTCGGAATAGCCTGGATTTTCTGGGTTTATATTTTTTTGTTTCAAATAAATAAATTTATTTCAGAGTGTTCATCTGAAGCTTTGAGCAGCCTATATATTAGTTTTAAAAATACACTTTTCAGCTTTGGGCTTATCCCTACTGCACTCTTTTGTGAGATAGGTTTAGCTATGAAAAGTCCAGATTAAATTTTTTTAATTATTCAGAAGAAGGACTTTAATTTTCAGTTCATACATAAAAGTGTATGTGGCCTAATTAATGGCCTCCTGTTTTATTCTAACTAAATATGCTGTCTGGACATAACCATTTCTGTTGGACTGATTTAAATAAACAATTTGAGTTTTCCAATTTAAAAATCTTTGTGAAAAAAAAAAAAGCTTGAGGTTATCCAACTTCATTTATTATAAGATTTTTTCACCCCTTTATTCAGACTTTACATATGTTCTGGCTTAAATATATATATATATATATATATATATATATATATATATATAATCCACAGACAAAAATAATGTGAAATCATGGAACTGCTAATTTCACTGTTGTCTGCTAACTTTCATCCAAGGCTCCTGGTTAGCTTGACTTGTTTTGGCTGAGGAGATTTGCAATATAGGTCATGGTAACAGTGAAAGCATATTTGCAGTCACTATATTTTTCATTAGCAACAGCATGAATGATTAGCCACCAGCCATAGAAGGGCATAGGGATGCAGAAGGGAAACATTGCTCATAGGTAAATTCACGTGACCACTGGACAAAAACAGTTTGCATTTCATTAGAGAAACTTAATGGGATGTATCAAGAGACAATGAGTAATATATGCCAGCACATATCATTAAGATGAGTGAAAACTAAAGCTGATTTCTTAAAATGCAACTAAAAGAGATAGTTGACTGTGGATGACTTCATGTATTGGGCTGCAGTATCCAAGCAACTCTCTTTACATTTTCTTTTCATATTATTCCTCACTGTGAGAAAAGGAGTACAAAAATTTCACTTTGAAAGACTTCCTTTTAATTCTAAGAGCTCTTGTAACTTCATAATGTTTTATTTCTACCGCCTAGCTACAAACTGACAAAACATTCTGTTGCAGGGCAAAGTTCAGAGAATCTTCTTCTGTGATGTGGCATGACTAAAAAGCATTTACTTTCACTGATACCTTTTCAACAATAATGATCACATTAACAGTCAGCGAGAGATATTATTTTTGTGGCATGCATGAATGTTGTTCTATTTTCACTGTTATTACTCAAGATGATAAATGCCTGTTTCTGTCTGAAAGAGAAAGATATTTTACACTAAATGTGTGCTCTAGTGTAGACTGGTTATCTTAATTGTGTGCTTTTGTTTTGCAAGGTTCTTTGCTACCTGCTGCCTCCTGAAAAATGGAATTCATCTTCTGTTTTAACTAGTTCTATCCGATGGTAGGATATTTTACAAAAATAATGTAATTGGGTTAAATGTCTCATAATATATGAATTGTATCTTGGGGACTTATTTGTTTGGGTTTTTTTAATCAGCTCACTACATTTAGTCATTTTGTTTGGATTATAAAAGGAAAGATAAATTGGGTGATAAACCCACAAACTCAGAGGTAGTATGCTATTAGTTTTGAGCAGCAGAGGACATTTAGAAAGAACGAGACTCTCATACAAAAGGAAAGTTTCCCATGCAGCACTATCTTTGAAAGGCTCTAGAGCATGGGAATTAACTAGATTGATAGTGGGAAATTTTTACATTTTAAAAGCTGAAGTGGTTTAGAAATATTATTTGTTCATAGATGATGCACATATATTTTGAGTATTACAACAGTCTACACAGATTTATAAAAATAAACACAATATACGTATGTCCCTATAACTAATTGTTAACAAAGTCTGACCTATGGATAAGGAGGAACCGAATAATTTGTATTGTCCTCATCTTTTATAATCTTTGATGAGAGCCTACATAAGCTGGTTTTCTCTTTCTTAGCCCAAAGGAATTTGTTCTTCAGTCAGTGAAGCACATTTTGTCTTACAAGACAACACTATCCAATGCAAAATCTGATGAAAGACCATCTCTAAATCCATTTTATCCTCTTAGGTCTCAAAGTTGCACTTAAGACCTGTGTAAAACCTGGACTGCTTCCACCTACTAACGTACTAGAGCCAATAGACTTCTCTCTATTCCTGCCTGCTTCCTTCCATCCTGTTCTAGCACAGTACAAGCACAACGTATAAGGGCTGGATACAGCCACCTAAGTAACCAGCCACCTATTTAATATCTAGTTTTATTCCTTCCTCACTATGCAGAGTAATCCCTAAGAATTTTAAAATGCTCAATTGAACTGACATAAGCTTTGAAATAAAAGGGACATCCAAAGTCACTTGTATGGATAAAATTTATGTGATTATGGCTTAAAAAATTCTTCCCTTCAAATGTTTTGAAGCTCTTATGTTTAAGTCAGAATCACTTATTCTTCAGATGGTGATCTTATAGATCAGATTTATCTCTGGACTGACCTTAACACTGCTTATTTATAAAGACCTATTTATTGAACTTGCATTTGAGGTGGGGGTAAGAGGAGGTTATATTAAAGCAATCTGTCAACTACATCAACAATATACCTTTTTCAAACTTTTAATGGAACTCTGTTTGTCATTATGATAGAGTACCAATGTACTGGCTAAAGCAATTATAATTGTGAAATACAATTATCAGATGCTATATAAGCTTATTTTTATCAAGCACTCTAGGTCTCAGTGTTTTCAGATTTAAAACTTCAAAGTTAGAATTGTCAGTTGTGTTAATCATTTTGGAAGTAGATAGTGCTGTCACATAGAGCTTTTAAAATTGATTCCTAATACTCTTACAAAAGTCTGACCCTTCTATTTTAAAATGCATGATGGTTATTTTGATAAATTCAAAAGTCTATTTGTTTCTCCAAATCCTGAAAAGTCATTTTTTAGAACAGAAAACCAAAAGATAACATCAACAAAACCAGCTGATTTTAGCAGTCATCATCACCTCTGCCTCAGCTTTCAAGTGTAGCAGATATCATTGTTCATTTTTTATACCCTACTAATCATTTATGTACATCATAGGAGCATTCAAGCATGTTGGTCTATGTGTAAGTGTGCAGGAAAATATCCCACATGAACAACTGCAAAAATAATAACAACAATAAAGATAAAAAGAAATAAATAAGATCAAATGTCAGCATGGTTAGCAAACTTCGCTGCACACCTTAGTAATAGTTGTCTTAGTCCTCCTCCATTTGTTTCTATGCTAAACTTCTGTACAGTCTATATTCTCAGCCACTTCTTATATTAGGTGATAAATTACTGGAGCCCCAAGACAGTGTTCATCAGCAGATGATTAACTCATCTCAGAGTATATGCCCTAATGATCTGACTTCTGCATGAACTTTGGAATAAAGTTTTTTCTATTTTCTTTTCAGTACACTTTGCTATACCCAGGCAGCCATTTTTTACAGCCTGTTGCATTTCTTTATCACTCTTGTGTAAAGAAAAATACATGTATTTGTTAACTGTATACAAATATAAATGGTTCTTACCATGCATAGCATTCCAGTAATATTTTTAATGTCTCATTTCATATTATTACCAAGAATACCAGCCGGTCTTGAAATATCTTGGAAGATAATTAATATTACTTTGTCCATTTTTCGAACATCCTTGGTTGAGAAATAGTACTGTAATGTGCAGTGATCTCAAGGAACAAAGTGGAGAAGGTATTTCATAACAGTAGAAAACAGACAACAGTTTGTTTCATCTTAGATCTCTTTCAATCCAAGGGCAATAATTTTAATACACAACATTTGGGTCCCAGCCGGAAAGGCTTTTCTGGCTTTGCAAAGAACCAGCAGTACAGAACAGAGTATCAGCTTAATTTACTTCAACAAAGACATTCAGATGCAGTCACTCTATTTCTAATTTACCTAAGTAACAAAAAATACAAAGCTAGACTGAGAGCAGATGAGGGATGTTCAGATCTCTCAGGGTCCTAGGCTTGTCTTTAATTCTAAATTACAATCCATTAGCTCCTCATTTTTCCAAAGAAGCCTCCTAAGAGTTTTTCAATTTTTATAACTAAGTATCACTTTCTGAAAGAAGTGACGTTAATCATTTTATAGCAGTTTAAAATGTAATCCCTCATGCTGCACCTAGATTATAAAAAAAAACAGATGTTCATTTACATTTCCCCTCCTTCTGACTCATTTTATTGTTTTTTTCTACTCCTCATAAATTCTCTTGTGCATACACTAAAAACCATAGAAAGTACAGCAAACTCTCCCATAAACACTGACAGGACAAAATTAATATTAAAGAAATAAAAAACAATAGCCACACTGAGAGCAATTCTAAAACAAATTGGTTTAGAAAAGGGTTGTCAGGAGTTTTTTGTACACTTACAGTACCCTAAGCTATTGAAAAGAGTCAATTTTTCTCTGGTTTACTCATCATTCTAAACAAATCATTGGTTACTTATTTAAATTAAGACACAAGAAAATTAAGGTAAATGAAAGAAAGTGCTGTCCTAATAAAATAAATGCATACTCATTTTTGATGTTTCTTGCTGCAAAAAGTGAAGGAGCAAGGTCTTTCAGGGACTTATTTTCTCTTCTCCTCCTAAAGTTTGTAATGGTAACCTAACCTAAAGATTGAAATCAACAGTTACTATTCAGATTTCAAGGTGCACACATGTAGTTACAAAACTAGTTGTTTCATAAAGTGACCAATATAACTAACTATGCACAGGGGTGGAGAAACCTTTATTATTATAATATGACTAAAATACCAAATGCTATTATTGGACAGGTAAATTTTTCAACTCTGCAGGGACAGGGTTTGGACACCACCACTGCTGCAGCTGTGATTTTTGTGTTAGAAGAAAGGAGTGTAATCATTAATTAGGGGATAGGCCAGACAATTACCAACACCAGTTTTCATTCTGTAATTTGCTGTATGAACCTTGAATACTGAATTTCTGTAATTTGGTATAACCTTTATCAAAAGTTTTGCTATGTTTGTAAAGAGGATGGGTTATCTGGATGAGTAGAATTTGATTGTTTAACTTTCATTCTACTACGTGGTTTAATTTTTATTGAAGTACCTGATAGATATAGCTGAAAGATTTTTATTAATAATTACTCAGCTACAAGTAGCTTTTGTTGCTGTTTCTTCATTGAATTATGAGGAAAAACATGGAAATCACTTATTTAAAAAAACAAAACTTTGGTTTAGTATTAGGAGGGTGAGATAGGATGTATTATATTTAAATGGAAGTTACAGATGATTTTCAGTAAATTTGTGTTTGCCTTTACATTTTTTCCTGTCCTAAAACTAAAACCTTCACTCTAGCAAGTTTTTTTTTCAGGTGGTGAAAAAGGAGAAGAAGAAAAGATGGAGGGAACTATATTTACCTCTGAGAAAGTAATTTTATTTTTTCGGAAGATTTCTGGGAGATCTAGGGTTGATTTAAAGTACTCTTCATTCTTTATAAAGAATTCCACAGAGCTTGTAATGAGTTTTGCGTTGCTCGGATGGGAGGACAACTCTAGATTTTGTTACTATTTAAATCCTATTATATGAAGTATTTTAATTTTTATAATCTTGCATACATATTCAGTTATGGCACTTCTATTAAACTAGTAAAAATCAACTGACTAAATTTTAACTCCGTATTTTATTTATATAAAATATTCAGCAGTTAATAATAATAGAGTATTAATAAAAGTAGAAAAAGCAAACTAAAACCTTGGTAATTCAATAGCAATTTAAATATTTCTTCTCAATACTTGTGATATTACCATTTCACTGTCTATTCAGTCTAGAGAGTTCACCAGAATAAACAAGCCATTGCACACACCTTTAAAATTTTAAAATTCTGTATCCTGGAGGAACATGAAGAGCATAAACCTAATTCTGATTTTCCAATAGTGTGAATCAGCTTAAATCAAATATTTGTGTTACGGATATGAGAATAACATTATGGATAAAAGCAAGGAGAGGAAAACAAAAAATGTTGTAAAACTGGTAATATTGCCCCTAAAGCTGTAAAGTCCAAGCATCTGGTGTCTGCTAGGTATACAGAAGATTCAGGGGAGAGAATAACTTTTTATATAGAACAAAAAATAATCAGAGATTAGGTTCAGTCTTCCATTTCAGGTGCTGTTCAAAATTGTTATTTCTTTTAAGGATGTTGGCCCATACGTTGTAAAAATATTTATTGCAGTTCGGTCCAATGGAAAATAGATATTAAGTAGCCTTATTCTTTCCACCCCCTTTTCACCTTCATTACTACAGCATCAGATTATGTTACTTAAATTGCTTGCATCCTGAGCTATGGTACCATGGCATACTGCTGAGGCTGTAGCTTTCAATATTTCTCTAGCTGCCTCTAGAGAACCTTTTGTGACCCAAATAAATCTTGTCTATATTTAACTTGCATAATAGTTCTCTGTAATATCAAATACCACTGTCATCTCAAAAAAAAAAAAAAAAAACAACCCCAAAAAAAGAAGAGTCAAAATGTTAAATAATTGTATTCTTTTTATACAGGCTTGAAACCATTTATCTGAAAACTTAGCAATATTTTTACAACTAAGTCAGTGGTATAATAAAAGGGATACTATTTCTTCCTACAAAATACTACCCCCAAAAAAGAAGGTATCTTAATTATTTGTTTAGTTGTCATCTTTACTGAAGTAACATTGAATTCCAGCTCTGCTAACATGGCAAGAAAAATAGAAGGGCAAACTACTAGGACCAAGTAGAACAGCTCAAAACTTCCGTATCATTTGGAGCCAAACAGAATATTTAGTGTCATTTGGTTAGTTGTATTTCAGTGTAATGAATTTTTGTATATTGAACTTCTTCTGGCTTTAAATTTGGGAATGCTTGTGTCAATAATTTTTGTTATGATCTCTGCTGTCATTATCTGATGGGAAGGCTAAGGCTAAGAATTACCCTAATTCACTGAGATTTGGCTTAAATCTACATCTGCTTAAAATCAATTATAAACAAATCTTACTGAGATTTGGGGCAGAGTAAGCCTAGTGCCAAATACTTTGCAAAAACTCATTATTTTATAGTTTATTTCTGCTATGTTTTATGTTGCTGTCTTTCACTGCAGCTGAACAAGACTCATGAAGACTGTGCACTAAGATGTATTTAACTATCAAAAGCACTTATGTGAACAGGGCATTAATAAATTTTAAGATTCATTAATACAGTATTAGTGATGCAAAACCTAACGAAACAGCTAATTTGAGAGCTCTTTAACAGTAAAAAATTAAGTTTTCTTTACTGTTTTACCAAGTACTCATTGTCAACAATTAAGCATCTAATCATTGGTAATTCTGTAAAATTCCTTGCATTGATATACCACTGAAGACATTTGTAATTGCTGAGTGGTTTTTGTTTTATTGATTTCACATTTGTCATGCTTTCTAATGCTGTTAACAAGAACTTTACACTTGAAACTTATGGTTTACCATTTGCCCTGTTTTATCATTTGGCACAGTTAAACCCTGTCATTAAACCAAAGAGCCATTTCCAGTCATACACTCAGTGCTTTGCTGGCAAAGGAATCACTACCTGTCACAACTGCAAAGAGGTTAGTTATGAAATATTACAGTGATCATCCCAGGTTTTGCACATGTACTTCAAAGTCTGTGAAGCCTGCCTTGCTCAGGGAAAGAAACCTCTTATCTGTAGATGTATCTACAGTACCCTTGAAAAAGTGGTTGATGTACTTATTTAAAGAAGTTTTACAACCTCTGAGACATATGTATTCATGTAACCTGAAATATTAACTAAGCATTTAATTATAACACTAAAACCCTAAGAACCTGAACAGATGTCTATTATTTAGAATGTGCAACTAAAATCTACATTCACAAAGTACAGCATTGGCAGCTCACTGAAAATCTGTAAAAGAGGTCTCTGTTTATCTTGCAAATTAAAGTGTTCTAGATTTTACTTGTTCTAATATTTCATAAAAGACTGTCCAGCATTAAGATGGATCTTATACATGGACTGAGCTTACTAGGATGGGAAGACCTTATCAGAAGTGTTAGTTTATTGTAGGAGTTTGAGCATGTCTGGTTCACATGACTGTGAACACAGAATCACAAAATGGCTGAGGTTGGCAAGGACCTTTTGGATTCATACGGTTCAGCTCCCTTACTCAAGCCAGGTCAGTTATATCTGAGAGAGAGACAAGACACATGGAGAGACAGAGTATGCTTGTTTTTTAAATTGTAGTTATGCCTGAAATAATAGCTGCCTAAATGTACTATCAGACTTGCAGTGTTTGTCTGACTTCAGATTCAACTACACTGAGAATACTGATTTTGGAAGTTACCAGATTAGGAATCTGTATAAGAAACCTAGGCCTAAGCGTAGGACCATTTAAGTAGGGATTCAACCCTGCTCCAGACTCAGCTGTCATCTGATACAAATAAACACATGACACATTGAAATAGTCAATTTCCAAAATGCCATTGAGACATAAAATTTCAAAACGTCTGAGTCAGTATTTATGTAACCAGATTATGACTCAGTGGTTGACATGAACAAAACACCATGTCCTCAGCTCAGTCTTAACTGTATAATGAACTACAAGAAACTGGTAGATGCCAATGTAAATGCAAAAAGGCAGTGTACAGATAACAACATGCAATGAGCTTCATCTAGCTTTCAGGGTAATCAGTTCAATCCTGAAGGAGGACTTTTGGGTCCAGGAGATATAATTTAATTCTTCTAAGTATGACAGTTAGGAAGAAAGCCATAATAAAAGGTATGATCTCCAGATACAATCCTTGCTGTGTTTGTATCCTTATGACTACATCCACAATAAAACATCTGACACACAGTATTAAAGATTATTGGTTTCCCATTGTTTTCTTCCCTAAACTCCTAGAACCCAAGTGCATTCTAGCCTAATGTTTCATTTCAATCAATATTTCCCTCTTAATCCTTACCACCATTGCTGTCCTAGGTATCCTAAAGTGTAGAATTGCCCCACCTTCCAGATACGGAACTGACCCACTATTGAATTGCTCCATTCTGCTGACAGGGTCTGCTTTATTATTTCTCAAGAAGGAACTATGGCATCCAGGAAGCTGATAAACTTTACTGGTTCTACTTGTTTAAAACAACATGTGTAGGTGACTGACTATAGTGAGTCATCACAGAGCTGCACTGTTAATGTGAACAGCAGATATCCAAGCACTTCTGACAAAATCAGTAACTGTACAGAGGAGTGGCCATTCTCAAACCTAACGAGAGCTTCAATTTTCAAAGTGTATATTTACAGCTTCCGAGATACTACAAGGAAGTTAACTGGTTTAACATGTAGAAAACATGTTTTTAATTATGAAATATGCATAGTTGCTTTGCACAGTTTTGCCTGAATAATTCAAAACCAGATTTGGCCTATGAAAATCTGCAGTGATTTTAGCCCTAAAAAGTATCAAAACAAAAAAACCCCCAAAACCCACAGTATACAACCTTATCATAACAACTTTACTGTGGTTGTCTTGTATCTTGGATACAGGGCTGTGTTTACTTGACTAATCACTGTAGCCAGAATGATAAAATCACCCAGAGGTGCATGAACTATTTTGTTCAGCACAGTGTTTAAAACTGTAGGAGTAATGTGGAAACCAGAAAGTAAATATTGCTGTTTTTTCATGTCCAGTTATCCAAACTGTAAAAATTAACTTGATACTTAAAGATTTCTGACTATTAAATGTTAAGAAATTATCTTTTTATGAAATATTGACTTTAATCTGTTAATAATTCATTTTTGTCTACTTCAGAAGGAATTCTAAGAAAACATAAACCTCTGTTCCTCCAAATGCTGACAGTGAGCTGGGTTCAGATTGACACCTTTAGTCCAGGCAACAATGCTGTTCTACAGCACACACGAGTGGTGTAGAAGGGATTTGCCAGGAAATGCAATATGAAGGAACAATTTATAGCCAAATGTACAAAGCATCTTATAAATATATATATTTGACATGGCTAGAAGTATTCAACTAGGAGTGAAAGAATTTGCATTTCTAATTTCTTCCTTTCTTAGTACCAATCTTGGGAAAAAAAATAACAACCAAACAACCAATAACCAGACACACCACACCCAACCAAACCAACCACAGACCTGCGTAAATAATGAAAAAAATTGTATAAACCATTGTCTCAAGCATTTCACAGCTGGAATCCACAACAGTCCCCAGGATACCACCTGCTTAAGAAATATTGAGATATCTTTCCTCTTGCAACAGTACACAGCTCTCCCTGAAGCTGTAATATACAACGTACTGCTGACATATACACATAAGGGATTTAACATGGAATAGAATTTAATATTAAAATGGTTCCAAGTATTTTGGTCTGCTAAAGCTACATGAATTATGATGGCTACACTTTGTCCTCCTCTAAAGACATCAACTTCTTGCTTCTACCTGCGGTCTTTTTTGTTTTTCAGTCACTGAAATATAGTCCAACAGTCGCTGAAAAAGATGGTGACTCACCACAGCTCCAGCTGTTGATAGTTTGCTAATGAGACCCAGCTGTACCTACTATTACTACCTATTACTAAAATTAAGATGTCAGAAAGTCTGTAAGAAAAAGCCCTTGGATATAATGCAGCTAGCAGGTGTGAAAGGAGATCAAAGACATAAAGGCTACATTAATCAAAACTGAGTAAAGAGTCCTAGCTAAAATTAGAGAGATGTGAAGTCTTAGATACTTAAAGTGTCTAAAACATTTTCTTCATTAAAATTGGCTAAGTCACTTCTATATTTAAAAATACTTTTTTTTTTTTTTTCCATTTTGTTAAGAAAGTTTTATCCATTTTGTTTCTCTGTAACAATTACAGTGATTCCTGAATGAATCATTTCTAGGCTCAGTTGCTCCAACTATGTGTGCCTCCCTGCCTGCTCCCTGGCATAGGCTTCCTATACACACACCAAGCTGTGCTCAACACCTTCTATCTGCTCTGAAAATCAGATGCCAGCTTGAAACCTCAGCCTTAAACTTCAAGGCAATTACTACATCAAGCCTTGTTTACAGCAAAGATCAATTTTTAAACAATGGATCACTAGCCTTTACAAACATTTGAGGAATTAAACTGATTAAAGTTCTTCTGAGAAAAAAAAAGCACCTTCAGTTCCATGGATTTATAGTGCAAAGAAAATAGAAGCCACAAAACCTTTATCTTGAAAATCTTTCATCTGGCTGATGTAACATCAACACAATTCTCTAACTACAGCAATAACAGATCCTAATACTGGTGGCATTTTTAAAAATCACTATGGAAAAAATAACCTACAAACAAATAAATAAATAAATAAAAGTTTAAGATGCTGTATTGGGTATACATGCCAAGGTTTTGGTATTGCAGCAAGGGGAGTAGCTGCAGGGCTGGGTTTCTGAGATAGACCAGGGACTGTCACAGTTCTATCTGGCTCCAAGATGGATCCACCATTGATTGAAGTTTAGTCCATCAGCTACACTGGTGGTGCCTCTGTGATGACATATTTACAAAAGGGTAAAAAATGCTGTGCAACAGAAGCTGGGACAAAGGAGTGAGAATATGTAGGAGAAACAGTCCCATAGACACCAAGGTCAGTGAAGAAGAAGGGGGAATGAGGTCCTCCAGGTGCTGGAGCAGAGATTCCCTTGCACCCCATGAAGAAGACCATGGTGACACAGGTTGTCCCCCTGCAGCCCATGGAGGACCCCATGCAACAGCAGGTAGACATGCCCAAAAGGAAGCTGTAGTCCATGCAGATGCAGGCCTCTGGTAGGAGCTGTGGCCTACAGTGTATCCAGACTGGAGCAGTCTGTTCCTGAAGGATTGCTCCTGGTGGAGCAGTTCATGATGAACTGTATCCTGTGGGAGAGACCCCACACTGGAGCAGGAGAAGAGCATGAGGAGGAAGGAAAAGAGAAATAACAACATTACGGGAACAATTTGTGACAGTGATTGTACAGACCAACAGTGAACTGTGAATTGGTAATCGTTTGCTTTAAAGAAGATTCTGCTTCATTTCTCATGCTGTATGAACTATGGATGCTTTTTAGTACCAGATACAATAATCTACTATGTCAACTTTTCCACATAATAAACTGGCATGCAGATTTGTGCAGAAGATATTGTGTAAAGGAGGATGTGAAGCTTCTCAGTCTGAGCTTTCTAGTCTAGCATTTTATAAAGGAACTGCACTGGTTCATTGTATATAGACTATTCTGTGCTGTGCAACAAAAAACTTTTGGTAAGTATGACTACATTAGTCATAATGAAATCCTCCATCTTTTCTTCTCATTTGGTAAGCACTACTCTTCTAGATTTTTTTAGAAGAATATTAATTTCACAATTTCCACACATCAGTCACATGGCGGGGATTTTCACACATTGGTCACATGGCAGAGATAGGGCACAGACATTTCCAGACAACTTATTTTGCTTTAAAAGAATTTATAAAAAGAAAAAACAGTATTTTACCTGTCTGTTTCTGACATACAAACTGGATGATCTACAGTATTATCTCCTCTATTCAGTGTTGTAGGAAAAAGATAGCTTTTCTGTTTTGCTCAGGATTTTTAAAAATTTTTGAACTGCTGTTTTTTTAAACTTCAGAGTACAGTCAATTTTTTTTTTTTAAATAATAGTTTCAAAATCAAAGACCAAAAGACAGTATCAAAATATAGTTTTGGAAGTTATTACCTGATTTTTTTTCCCATAGCAAATTTAAGAAAATATTTTTAAAATACTTTAGGAATATTTTTATTAGTTGAGAGCGACGTTTTCCCAAAGAAATAATTCTATCAAAGATATTTCAACAACCTCTGGCTGCATTTGTATCTGAGCTCTCACTCACTTAAATTAGATTATATTCAGCAAGGCTATTCACCAAAAATGAAACATTAATTTTTGTAAATAATATTATTACTTCTATTTTTCCATATGACTGCAAATTCAAGCTCCTTTACCTTCCTCTCATTTAACTTATAGTAGCCCATTTTTATGATGCCCATTTTTCTGTAGATATTTGGGAAATACTGTTAACAGTTGTGTAATGTGGAATTATATCATTTTCCCACACTCACATTTCTCTTACAGGAGCAAATAAAAGTAATTGTATTTTTCCCATGGCAGAAAGTAAAGAACGGATCCATCTGGCATTGTTTTTTGGTTGGTTGGTTGGTTTTGATATGGAACAGTTTGTCAACCCAAAATTTAACATAATGATTAAAATACTTTTCCCAATCTTCTGCCATATGCTTTCATTCTGAGTTTATTAGTTCTTTAGCATATATTTCAAGTAATTCCTTTCACTTCCTTCAAAGTCAAAAAGCCTGTATGGGTGGGCATTCAGAAGAAATGCTGAACATTCAGTTTTAGCAAACACAATCAGTTCTAGCAGATACTGGCACTTTCCACTATTATACTGACTTATTATCCAGAAACATGCCCATTTATTTATCCCTGTGAAAATATAAAAAAGAAATTCTCAGTGCTTTCCAAGACCTGACTGCCAGGTCTCTGAATGTAGATCATAGTGTTTAACACTTGATATCCAGAGAAGAAATAGTCAGGATTTCAGATATTGTAGCTTCTGCTTTTGAGCATGACACCATAAATAATGATTTAGGAACATGCATTCATTTATGACTGTTCAGGAATTTCTGAAAAGTTGTGAAGTGTAGCTGGTCATAAATTGTGTCACACAACTACTATACAAGCATTGAGACCTACTTTAATCAGTATGGGCACACAAGCCCCAAACCCCTGTTGACATGAAACCTATGATATCTGATATATACAGAATTGCCAAGGTAGCATTTTCCTGAAGAAGTTTCTAGCCACAAACTGAAGTTAGAGATGACTTTCAAAGGAAGGTAGTCCCTCCTTTGACTGCTAAGGTCACGCTGTATTTGTATTGCCATTTGTAGTGTTACCTGTTACTGCAGCTCCTTTAGGCTACTGTTATGACATGCACTTTCCTCCATGGATACTTGTTCTAACAAAGGATAACCACTGTATGTTAAGTTCATGCTAACTTCATTGCTTCTGAGAATCTCTGTAGGAGCAGAGCATGTCCTCTATGCAACCAATAGTCTTACTGAGCCTTACACACAGTTTTGTTTACATATCTGTTCTAAAGAAATACTGCTGAATATATTGCAAACACATTTGCAAACAACATTCTGTTTCATTTATTGGCTTCATTTAGGCTTTTAGGTACTGACAGGTTCCCATGAAGACAAAATGCAGAAGACTAAATCTAGAGTCTACATGTTACGCAGGAATCCTGACTTGACTGTTATCCCACTGGGCACAAGGTCTCCATATTCTTTGGAATACTACTGTACATTACCTCCCCAAAACTCTACAAAATAGTTGGACTCCAGAAAATGCATGGTAAAACAAAACATCAGTGTGTTCACCATCAATTTTTTTAGTAGAATTAGCCTCCTAGGCCTAAAGTTTGCCAGTACTGCTGAATATGCAGAGTCCCTAATTCCTATTGTAGGATACTAGAGATTATTTAGGTGATAGCTTAATTTACACTACGCATTAAGCTTGCAAAAGAAATGTAAATGTTTCATTTTATGCTGTAGTGGATGTGCATAAGTAATGTGCCCTTCCTATGTAAAATCCAAGCCAAATGAATAATTTAGTTCTGAACTATGACGGTCTCTATTAGACATTAGTGAAAGAGTGTTTGAAAGGAAATGGGATATATTTAAACAGCAATTGTATTTACAAATACAAAAATGTAATTTCTGCTATTCTGCAAGTGGTGACTTAATATGGCTATATGGACTGTTTATTAAAGACCAGATTGTGACCTTTGGTAATGTTCAATACATAATAGTAAAATGTATTTCTACAAGTGTAAAATGACTGTTCCTTTGCTAATAAAGGTAGAAAAGGGCTGAAATTGTTAATCCATTCAACATCTGCTCAACAGAAGAGCCAGTTCAAGTGACCTAGAATTGAATGTGAAGCTGGCAAAAGAAGACCTGATGCAATTTACTGCTTTACCAAGAATAAGGGGAAATTAGGGGGTAGGTCATAATTTAATAATGAATCAGTAGTAAGATAAAATTCAATTGTCAAAAAATCTAATTTACACCAAAGACCTGATAGAGTATCCTCCAAACCATTTTTTCTCCTGTTTTTTATTATAAAGGAGCATCCAGAAGACAGCTAAGGCCAGATTTTGGAGACAGGATAGTCTACTCTCTAGGAGAAAAGTGTAGCAAGAGAAAGTCATTCGCACTGTTACCAAGTCATCTTTGAGCAGTGTGGCTCTGCTTTTCTCCTCTGTATTTTATGGCTACCACAGGCTTTAGGTCTATGTGCATTTAGTTGTGGGCCCCGTTTCCATCTACATTTACTGTTTCATTTGAAGGGTGAGCTGTTCACTGTAGGGCTTCTACTGTGAAATGATTCTTTATGGACCTGGTTCTTAACTGAGTATTCCTGTTATTTGTTTGATTGTTTGAAAAGAAGTCCTGTTTTCATATATGGTCCAATTCTGCAGTCTTTATGGAGCAGTGGTGTTTCTGCATGTATCCCTGTTTGACTTTATTAGAATTAAGTTACAAAATAAAGATCTGACATTATACAGCATCAGCATGAGACTCAATAATCACTTCTTTAAGTAGGCAAATGGGGAGTTAAGTAACACAAGCTGATTATGATTGTCTTGCACCTAGGAGGGAATTTCATCCTAAAATAATGCAAGCTCGTATTAATTTTCATTTTCCCACTATCAGGCACTTCATCAGCTCACCTACTGGATGCTGAGACATAACCAAACATGTTAAAATATGATTCCCCCAATCCTTCTTCAGCACAGGACCTGAACAACTACCAAAAGCATCTTGATGTTTCCTTCACACTTCCCTGGTTCAGGGCATGGCTAGCTTTGGTACTGATCTTATGTCTCCTGACTTGACCCCTGTTGCAGCTCTCTGTATCCCACAGCCCACAGTGAGGAGTTATCACAGTCAAGGACTAACCTTCATGCATCACATGTCTTTCCGTTCCAATCAGTAAGACTCAAGTTGAGTCCTCTAGTTTTACTCCCTTTTATACAACAGTGTCACTGTAAAAGCGGAACCACAAAACTGCATATTTGTAACTTTTTTGTCCATGTTTGTGTGTACACTGTTTGCCAGTTACTTGTGAAAGGTCTTGCAATGGCTTTGTAGAGAGGGATATCTTGGAACAGGAATGAACTATGGAACATATATAAAGGAAAACATCAGTTAGAAGGGATAATTTGAAGGGAAGGGAAGGGAAGGGAAGGGAAGGGAAGGGAAGGGAAGGGAAGGGAAGGGAAGGGAAGGGAAGGGAAGGGAAGGGAAGGGAAGGGAAGGGAAGGGAAGGGAAGGGAAGGGAAGGGAAGGGAAGGGAAGGGAAGGGAAGGGAAGGGAAGGGAAGGGAAGGGAAGGGAAGGGAAGGGAAGGGAAGGGAAGGGAAGGGAAGGGAAGGGAAGGGAAGGGAAGGGAAGGGAAGGGAAGGGAAGGGAAGGGAAGGGAAGTGCTTAAATTTGACTGTTTATAAAACAGTAACAAATTGGTAACAAGCACTATGCAGAATTATTACTATTTAATAATTCAGAACCAATTCTGGTTTGTGTCTCATTCCCACAACACAAAGATCTTGTTTACTGGCCAGCTACAAAAACATAACTAGGAGGAAAAAAGAGTATAACAGATATTTGTTAATAAACATTTGGGGAATTTCCCAGAACTGAGAAACATGTACTAGTGAACAGTGTTTCTTATGAGTGGTCTTCCTCCCAGATCTTATGAGATAGTATTTGTCATACAATTCAGTGGCTGTTGAAGTAAAAATTCATTTAATTATTTTGATAAATCACCATCTGACTTGCATTTTTAAATGCAAAATAGCTAATTATGTGTCATATCTACAAATAAGCAGAATGCTAATTAGGCAGCCACTTCACAAAGTTGTCTTCATTTTTGAACTGATTTCAGTTATCAAACTAATATTCTCAAGTTCTCATGAGATGCTGATAGTGAAGCAAAGTATTGCATGTGTTCTTCATGATTCATCTGGCAAAGCATAAAACAATTCACTGTAAATAGTAATTTGACAAATGACTATCAGGAATTACATAAATAAATTTGATTCTATCTTCAGTTGACACTGAATTTGTATCTTTTATATAAAATTCAAGTGGTCACAAGATACTGATTTTTATTCACTGTACCTTTACGTGTGTTCCTTCTCATTTCTGCCCAAACAGAGTAGATTGCAAATATGTGATAGGTTTTATTTCTTTCAGCATAGAAAGAGGAAAGCTAAAGCCTAATAAGGTTAGATGTTATCAAAGAAAAGGAAAAGGGTCATTGAAGAATGCAAAACAGACTAAGCTCTGAAGCAGCAGGAGAAAGAGGCAGCAAGAGTCATTTTGTGAGGATACCATAACAAGTGGTTGTACCAACAACAAAAAGTCTACAGGAGTAGGGAATGACCCCAAGACTTTTACTGAAGTGCTGTCAGAAGATACTTTAGAGTGACAACCTTTAAGTATCCTGTCCTGAATTATAAGGATTTTCAGAGTTAGAGCCTAGTTTCGAAAAACAACAGGAGCTAGATCCTTCAGAAATCATTTGCTATTTTCATAAAAATACTAACAGGGAGAAAGTTGTGAATACTGAAAAAGCTTTTGTCCTTGTTTTTTGTCTCCCCATCCTTGCCTTTGTGGGGAACTTTGCATTAGCAAAGTTACCTGTCTTGGCAGAAGCAATATTTTAATAGATAGGAGACATACAAACTGCTCAGAAGTGACTCTTTGAGTCATTGAGCAGAAGAGACAATTGAATTGAGCTCAAAGAGACAATTAAAATCTGCAAGCCTCTGAAAGATGAAGAGATAAACCAACATTACACTTTAGAAAACAAAACCAATTATAGTTCAATTTAAGACAGAGTGAGGATCGCACTGCTTCCTCTTCAAGCTGAGCTAGTTATTCTCCCCTTCTCCAGAACAAACGTTGGAGTGAGAGTGTTTAAGAATTAATTTTTTAAAATATATTTGATTTATACTGGAATATTAGTTTCTTAAAGAAGAGATTAAGCACTGATTTCTATGACCCTCAGCTCTGGAAAATGTTTAGTCATCTCACAATGAACTAACTTACACAATAAGACTATTCTCCTAGCAAAAGAAGGAGAGCTATTGTTTCTCCTTGGCCATGTACTCAGAGGCACTCTTCCATAAATCAGTGGATTGAACACAAAAAAGAGTGGGAAGAGCTAGTATTCCTTCTAAAACAACTAGCATTATCCAAGTCCCTCCTTAAAATAGCTTTAAATCTAAAGTCATCTACTGACAGAGTCAAGGAAAAAGTTTGATTTATGCACCTGAAAAAAAAAAAAAAAGAAGCTTTATTATAAAACCTCTCTCAACCTCTCTCAAGAACGATTCACATTTTCCATTTCAAAATTATCTACTTATAAAAGAAATTACAAATATTTTACCATCTTCTTCTCTTTGTCATCTTAAGTGTCAAAAGCATGTAAGAATTTATGCTACTGGTGCTCTTTCCACACTCTGAGATTGCTGACATGTTAAAACCTGTGTTATAATGTGTTTGTTTGATTCCTCAGGTGTTACGCAGTTGAACCAGTTGCTGAACTGATCCCACGAGATTGGTAGGCAGGAAAATTTTATTTAGAGTCAAACAATATATTACAGTTCTTCTCATTCTTTTTATAACTATTATTTCATCCAGAAAAAGTTAAAGACAAGCCATTATTATAATGAATGTTAAAATTCTTCCCTAATTTCTGATAACTCCACCATGTTGTGCAGTGTTGAACGTTACCTGTATAAGTTAAAAATGTAAACAAATACATTAAAGTTTAATGCAGGTTGAAGAATGTTAGCATTTCAGTACTTTTTATAAAAAAAAGAACTGCTACCCTAAGTACATAACAGAAAATGTTAACACATTGAGGTTTAATGTAACAAATGGAAGAAAAATTACTGAAACAGGTTTAGTAGCCCACTAGTAATACAATGTTTTCATGTTTTTAATTTGATAACTTTTAGTTTTGTATGTGTTCATAACCCAATTCCAATGTTTCTAATGTTTACATAAGTCTGGCATGTATATTACTACAGGTAACATTTTATTATAGTGGTACAGCCACTGCCTAGAGAATGTTAGCATCTAGACTCTTACTAATAACAGTTTTAATTACTGTTTCTTTCTCTCTCTTCCTTTACAAGATGTCAGACATATGGATTTCCCCCCTTTAAGTTAGAAAATAAAAGATAATGTGAAATATATGAAATATTAGCCATTTCCTGTTTTTCTCTTCATGTACGGAATATAAAAGTATGACTCCCTAATGGCCCAGTGCAGAAATAATCAGTAAGTAAAGGCTTATAGAGCCTTTCTGAACAGAAGTCCTAGTAAAACAAAGTAATTTTTAATTGATTTTAATTTCTGTGAACAGAACCCTTGTTTAGTAAGTAAAGGATGTTCTGCCACTTTAATAGAATATCCTCAGCAAATGCTTTTCTCTGCATATATCATAAGCAGATTTATCATAAATGGATCACAATTAGCTGAGTAGATTTAATGAGGTAAACATTTACACTTTCTTGACAATTTCTTTACAAATATAACAAGTCTATGCTTCAATTTAGATAGAAATATGGTTTTACTGCTCAGCTCTCAAAAAAGAAGTACACAATCATCCTACTCTGAAGCTTCTTTTGTCTTATCTAGGTTTTTTTATTTTTCCCATGCAAAAATTCCATACCGACAATTGACTAGAATAATTAACATTTCTACAAGGACACCAATGCAGTAGATACAGTGATGTACTAAGCTATCAGGGAAGATGGCATTTGGAAAGAATTAAGGGAACAAACAATGCTGCTAATCAAGAATAATCTAAATACTGGTTTTATAAAGATATTTTTAAAAGATGGTTCGTATGTGTTAGGTAGAAAGCACACTGACTGGAATGATTCTTAACACATGTCCACTAAGCATACACAAACATGTAAGGCTCAGCTATGTGAACATTCTTGCTGCAACTGATGGCTAGTCTTCAAAACTAAAACTCCTTCAGAAGGCTCACAGTTACTGAAAGGGATCAAAATGCTTTCTTATACTCCACGTGGAGAGAAATTTAAAATTTTTTGTAGGATTCTTTTTTCTTACAGAAAAATAGATCCATAAAAGCTGAGTTTCAACTGTCTGGAAGAGTTTTAAATTTATCTCAAATCTCACTTTTTTTTTTTTTTTTTTAAATTAAGTTTCAACAGATAAGCTTTTGCCAAGTGCTGATACTCCTCAGGTAAAGCCGGGGTGATGAAAACCAGGTGTAAATGAAAAAACATTATTAGTACCTATATTTATAAACTATGAATATTTGTACTGGAAGCTTGAGAAGAATAGTCTTAATTAATGTTATTCATATTCTGAAAACTACATTTCTATTCTAAATGAGACATTTTCTTCCTATTCTATCAGCCTTCCTTAATCAAAGGTACATTTATTTTCCTTTTTTAGCACTCAGCATGAAAGCTTTCTACTCCTGCTCATCAGCTGGTATTTCTTGGCATTTCAGTAAATTGATCTCACCAGTTTACATCACACAGTTATCTTGTCTCCTAATGTTCAGCAAATGCTTCTTCAGTCCTTTTACATAAGGTATAACACTTAAAAAGTAAATCGCATAAATTTACTTGAACCAACATTAATTTGCTGTTCATTATGAAATCTTAATATTAGCATATGGTTTCTCCCTCTCAAAATAATATTTTGATCATAAAATAAATAATATAGCTTTTATCTTAGTTCAAATAATTTTATGTAATATATAATTTATATAATATGCTCTTCTGCGTTTAACCACAGTAGCTGAGCATCTAACACTCAGATAAAGAATGTAAGATATAACTCAAATTACAATAGGAGAATTTTTAATTTATTTCTATTTACATTTACTGGCAAATTAAAAAAAAAAAAAAAAAAAAAAGTAGTTTACCTAAGCAGAAGAAAAACAGCAGTTTCTAAGCTATCATTTTGGTGAGGAGAATGTAAGACATCAGAATATGCAGAAAAAACATTGATAGAAATAAAAACATTTGGTATCAGGTAACTTCTAGATATTGAGTGAGAAAAATTTCTTCTTTACCACAGGTGGGTAACTCCTTTTTAGAGGTACTAAGATAAAAGCTAGTTGGGGCTTCTTCTCACTTAGTTTGAAAGAAGAACAATATAGCAGCCAAGAAACTGAAAATAATTCTTGGTGAAACTTTTAAAGTGGGTAGGATTTGTGAACATTTGGTTCAGCTATCTGTTACATTAATTAATCTGCCAACAAAGATAGTGCCGAAGTTGTTAGCAGGAATCAAAACTGGCCTCATATTTTTAAACAGGGAACCAATGTCTCTTTTTAACATGGTAATTAGCAACATGCTGTGTCCTCTGACTACTGACTCAAGCTGTCCCCATATGGGCCTCTAGGATGACACTAGCTTTTCTCTCCCACCAACCAAGGACTCCCCCGTGGCTGATCTAGATGCAGATACCACCACCCACCCTCCTGTCCAGCATCCAGAGGTTGCTGCCTGCCTGGGCAAGCTGAGCTCTTGCTCACAGTGTGTGTTGTGACACATCGTGTACTGCAAAGGGACACAAGGGTCTCTCCCCATTCCAAAATACATGCCTTTTTACACACTTGCTGTTTGGTGATGCTGGGATTTGTTGTTATTCCTTATGCCAGTCCAATAACAAGCATTCAGTTTTTGTCTATTCCTTCTCTCACCACCTCACCAGATTTATTGGTGTGTGCATCCCTAGGGCTCAACAACAACCTGCCAGTGCTGCTCACATGGCTTCCCTTCCTGTTGAATGGGATGCACACAGCCAGACACATCCAAGTCTGTGGCAGGTACTGAAAGATAAAGTTCAGGCAACTCCTCCCTGCTGGTGCCCAGCCAGGCAGATGTGGAAGAGTACTGAAAGTACAAGTGTTGGCAGTCTGCAGTTAGGTAAGAATGGAACACCAGTATGACCTATAGCTAAAAAATCGTGTAATACAGAGAAATAATAAATGGACAGTCTTAGTGACAGACATATAGGCACTGCTGTATAGTATTAAGAGACCTCTATAGGCGTGAGGATACAACTTTCCCTAAAAGAAAAATTCCTGTCATGCTGGTTTATTTTATTTAAACAGACAAAAGGAAAGAAAATAAAAATAATTCTATTTTTTGTTTAAAAAAGGGAAAAAATAAAAAGAAAAAATATTGATAAAACATTACTTTCTTTTCTTTTTAAAAGGCTTTTACATCAGCATCATTTTTTTTCTTTAATTGAATTCAGTCCTCATATATAGAGTAACCAAGAGTTTTGGCAATACCTTCTAAGTTTACCTTAACCCCCTTACATAATGCACTATCAATTTTACTGCCTAATCTTAACAATATGAAAAAATATTTTCACAACACATTTGTTTTCACTTTTTTCCAAAATTGACAGTCTCTTCACTAAAATTGATGTAAACAAGCAAAGCAAAAAGTATTACAAGAAAGACCTTATATTAATTAACTTGCAAATGATATTAGCTCATACATTTCTTAAACACGGAAAAGATTAATTAGAATTATTATCTGACCATAATAATCTTTGGGAGATGTTAAAATTTAAGATTATATTTTTGCTTGAATAAAACTTTAACATATCTGTGTTCCAAAGTGTAGCGAAGATGCTCAGTTTTAAGCAACTTAAATATTGAGAAAATAAAAGATTTAGCCCTTTTGTCAGTATGTGATAGTCAGTCAAATGCATCTAATGCTACTATCTCCAATGATATGTTTTTAAGGTATTCTCCTGACTATTTTATTTTTAATTTGATTAAATTTCAAGTTCTTGCATTGTTTTAACTGAAAACTGGACTTGTACAAATGAAGCTGAAGTCAACAGATGTATCTATTTTCTCAATTCCCAAGTCCATTTTTGTTTACAACAAAACTTAAATCTAATGATATGATTAGCTCTCATCACTGTAAGTGGCTTTCAACAGAAAAATAAGAAATTAAAAGGTGAAAAATACACATATTTATTTTAAGTACTAAATGTTTTCCAAAACATCTATTTGTATCATGTTATTTTAGTGCATGTAGTATTCTTCATGCTTTGCATACTTTTCAAAAAGTACTTAATAAATGAATCATTATGCAAATGTTTACTATTAGAGTTGCACACTGGATTTGTCTTATTATGTTGATAGTTTTCAAACTGATTGCAACAATCCATATTCAACCCACCTGTTTAATGGCTCCCTAAACGTCACACAAAGGCATTGCACTGATGGTGGTACCACAGGTGTCATTCCAAATTGACTTTCTTGGTTTTTCTGTTCCTTTTTGTTTTCTGGGTCAAACTGTTGGCCAGCTGTATCAGATTCTGACTTAAAATCCTAACCATCCTGACACTCACACAAGGATCCCACGTTTTTCTACAGAAAGGTTGAGTCGACTTCTATAGCACATGCTTGGTGATTTTAGTGTGATACGGCTGTGTCAAGGCTTGCTGTCCCTGTGCAGAACATCACTGTGTGTTGCAGACTAGCTATATAGTAGCACTTGTGGTGCGGTCAGTATTAGCAAGGTATTGGTCAGCCTGATCAGAGTCACTGTTCTTTCAAGCTTTCAAAATACCCACCCCTCACCCCCACACCCAACAGTTAAATGCTTCTCTTTTCCCTGTACCACTCACAGAAATATCCACATGGGAAACAGACAAAAAAAACAGGGACATATAGCAGACTCAGGTCTGTAGATATATATTAAACAAATGCACATGACACTTGTCTGCATGTAGTTGCCTTACCAGTACAGATCTAAATGGCTAACCTTGTGTAGAATGGTTTACCTTAAACACCACATGCTCTGCTGTAAAATGAAGCTGAAGCAAGATGATTTCCTTTGAGAGGAAGTGGAGGAATCAGCATCTCTGTTTTCACATTTATGGTAGTTATGTTTAAATATTTATTTTTTTAATTATTTTTTAAAAATATTTTTAAAATAGTCTACTAAAGAGTGTAGTAAGCAACAGAACTGCATAGAGATTCCTATACAAGGTCAAAGAACTGCTGTCTCCCTGCCAATATAAATTGCTTTATGGTTATGTACATGATATAAGTCAAAGAATCTGAGAAGGAATATAAACTATGAAATATTTTAAATGGTGTACTCCCCAATACAGAGAAAAGTTTGATAATGATCATATACTGAATTCTTTTTAAATAGAAGGAGCTGGTTCAGTTCTGGGCCCAAAAAGTTATTTGTTTGGATAACAGATCTGTTAAATAAAACAGTCTGTTCTCAAAATCCTCTGCTCCTTCTCATCACGATACCTTTAGTGCTTTTGATGTTGTCTGCCTGAAGCAAATTCTTTGTTCATTTAAAGTGGATGCTTTACCCACAAAGAGTTTCTGTTGATATTGGAAATGGGGAGGTCTTGTCTGGTGTTTGTCTCAAAATAACAAATAACAGGCCTATATGAGAAACATATTTGAGAAACATATCCTATTTGCCTTGCAGCCAAGTTACTACAAAACCTGTTTGATTTGAAGGAGCAACACAAATCATTGTTTGCCTTGCACCCAAAAATACTGCAAGACTACTCAATTTCAGGTAGGAAGGGAAATATTTTGTGTTATCTACCTCTTTAACTTAGTTGTGTAAAAACAGTAGAACTAAGATAACAGCGTGAAACTACTTGAAGGAGTCAGATGATCTAATGTGCAGTCAGGTCCCGGATCTACAAAGTGGTAATAACCACATGGAGGTGCAAGAACAGACCAACAATGGCAAGGTGGTCTAACCTGTGAAAAGATCAACACCTTTGGATTAGACTAGTTGTGGTGGTTTAGCCCCTGCCGGGGTCTGAGACCACGCAGCCGCTGCCCCTCCCCCACAAAGGGAGTGAAATACAAAGCCCCGGGGCTGAGATAAGGAAAGGTTTAATACAACAGTGCAACAGCAACACAACAAACAACAACAATAACAATAACAGTAATACCAGTGAACAGAGCAAGGTATGTACCGATACAGCAGTGAGAGGACTGACTGCACAAACCCACGAACTCACCAAATCTTCCCGCGCTCTGGCACCAGGATGTGACGTCAGCATGGTATATGAATAACCCGGCTAGAGCTTCCCCCCACTGCTGGGGAAATTTAACCCTATCCTAGCTGAACCAGGACAATAGTCTTCCTCCACAAAAACAGTATATATAGACACCAGCTCCAACACAGTGGAGTATGGTGAAGACAGATTTTCACTTTGGCCTTGGGACCCCTTGTTAAATTGCTCTCAAGGTAACATCTTGACCTGGAGACTAAGAACCATCCCACACTGTGGCTGGCAGAAGCAACAGTATGGTGTATTACTGTAGTTACCATAAATCTGAGGCTTGACTGTTATATTTGTTTAATACTTGAGTTTTAACTGTTAGAAGATAAATTGTCTAGTAGCTGAGGAGAAATAAGTGTATGGTTGAAGTCTTGAGAGTTGCCTGTTGTCTCAGTCTCTCAGAAAACTTCCACCACAGCAGTCCCATTTCCAGCAATACCAGCTGCAATTCTGGTCTTAGAGGTACAAACCATGTTCATGAGGCTAAGAGAATTAATAGTAAGAATCTTCTTTAATTCTGAATCCTTATTTCTGTACTTAATATTAAAACATAAAAGTCACTGCTATGTTGCTTATCATTTAATATGTAAACAATTTTTACTGTTTTATAAGGTATGGTCTCTGAATTGAAATGTTACCTACCTTTTTACTGGTATCTATTTTACAGTCTTATACTTTAGAGGTAAAGTATTTCAGTTAGTGTCAGGGGATTACTCTTATCAACAACTACTTGGTAAGAAAAGTTCCTCAGAAGAACAGTCATTGAAACTGATGAGTATAACAGGACCACACTATGCATTAAAGAACCAGGCCCTAAGTGGAGAAACTACGAGCATTGCTTTTTCACAACACAAGAATATACAGTTTATTCTAGGACAGATTCCTACTGTATTTCATAGACACAAAGAAGTGGGTTTTTTTCCCCCTGTCCTGGTGATAGACACTAAGCCTCTTATGTGTTAGTCTCAGAATTCTCCTGTCAAATTAAAGGCTGGCCTTAAAGAAACTGTATGTACACCCTTTCTTTTTTGTTAGCTGGGCTAAATTTCTGAACAGATTCCACCAACAAACCATTTGAAACCAGTATAGTTCAGGTAAGAAGGTGTCATGGTTTAAGCCCAGAGGGAAACTGAGCACCACACAGCCACTTGCTCACTCCTTCACCCTCAGGGATGGGGAAGAAAAATAAAACAAAAGACTTGGGAAGTGAGACAAGGACAGGGTGGGGTGATTCACCCATTATGGTCACGGGCAAAAGACAGACTCGATTGGGGAAGAAAAAAAGAACATAACTATAATTTGAACACTAACTACCACCACTACCACCATCACCACTAATTTACCAGTCAGAGTAGGACAGTGAGAAATGCAACCACATCTTAAAAACACCTTCCCCAACCCCTCCCTTCTTCCTGGGCTCAGCCTTCCTCTCAGTTTCTCTACCTCCTTCTCCTGAGTGGTACAGTGGGGCAGGGGAAGAGGGTTGCAGTCAGTTCATCACCAGCTGTTTCTGCTGTTCCTTCCTCCTCAGGGGCATGACCCCTTACACTCTTCCCCTGCTCCCAGTGTGGAGTCCCTATCATGAGAGACAGTCCTCCATGAACTTCCTCCAAAGAAAATCTTTCCCACAGGGCTCTTCCCAAACTGCTCCAGAGTGTGTCCCTCCCCTTTGGGCACAGCCACCTGCTCTGGTGTGGGGCCCTCCATGGGCTGCAGGGGCACAGCCTGCCCTCTCACCATGGGCTGCAGGGGACTCTCTGCTCTGGAGCACCTCCTCCCCCACACGTCCTCCTTTCTTCCACTGACCTCAGTGTTTGCAGGGCTATTTTCCTCACAACTCCCGCTCACATCATGATCCCCTTCTTAACTATGTTATTGTAGAGGCTCAGCCACCATCACTAACTGTCTTGGCCTTGGCCAAAGGCAGGTCCAACTTGGAGCGGAGGGAGCTTCAAGAAACTTGTCACAGAAGCCACTGCTGTAGACTCCTCCCCCACTACCAAAATCCCACCACACACAAACCCAACACAGGGGGAAACTGATCAGCTAGTTTGTTATGACTATCTTCTGATATAGTAAGGCAATTATGAATAGATCAAGAAAAATTAAATAAAATGTTAAATTAATACGATGCAACCATTTATCGTCCACCCAAGCATAAGGCAAATATAGTGCTACTAATACTCGGGCAAGCTGTTACTCCTGATGCTTGTAATGTTACTATTAGGAGACGAAGAAAAAAGATTCACAGTGCACAACAGTCTCATTAATAGGAAATCCCTAAAGCAAGAGACATGGCAAAAATTATAAAAACAAAAGCATGGCATCTTTGAAGAAGATGCCTGTGAAGTGTTCCTTTAATATTTGCAGTGATGTTTTTTCACTCTTTCTTTATTTCGACAGAATACTAATATAAGAAATAATTGTATTGAAAATCTGATACTTTCATCCTCCAGCCTATTACAGATCATTCTTTTTGTCTACTCATAGAACTTAATTTTCTTTTTAATTTAGTTATTTATTTTTGCAATTTGAAATTTGTCAGCTGTGCTTAGATGTAACTAAAGAAAACTTGTGTATATGTTCCTCACAATAAAAAATAGCAGATGAAGCTAAAAAAGAGACTTAAAGAGATGTACTGTAAGATTTTAATTTGTAAGCATGAAGCAAATTTTAGGTCACTAACAAGATGGCCACTAATCAAAATCTTTTTTCTTTCCATCTTGTCAACAAAATAATTTTTCTACCTATTTGCCTATTAAAATAAATTATCAAAATATTTATTTGAAGACTGTATATTCTTTGAAATGCATTGTTATCAATGGAAATTCCAAGTAATATAACAGATTATATATGAAGACACTAATAATTCCTGATACAGTACCAGCCATCGATACTTACAAGAAACATCTACTGACAGTCTGAACAACTGGAAAAACTAGAAGTGAAACTTTGTCTCTATTTTCAGCAAGTGCTTTGTATAGTTATACGGTTTTCTGGACACCTTTTTTTCCTACTTGATATAACTAGTAAGTCATAAACTGATCATGCTGAAAGTACTCAAAATCCTTAAGCATCATCTAACTTACACAATCACTTTGATTTATCTTTCACAGTCCTCTCCTGCTTATGTTTTCCTCTTTCCTTCTGCACTGGCATTCACCTGAACATCTTCAATCAAATACATACGAAAACATCCCTTGCTACAGTACATTTTTGCATTTGCTGTTGGCTTCTGCTCTCTGTGAAAAAAAGGAAGGCAGACTTTCCTTCCCAGAAAGTGTGCTGTGCTTCTCACAATCTTGCTTCTTCATTGTTCTGTGAATGCTCAGACTGTTCCCTTGCTCAGCTCATGACTAATTTTACATCTGTCTTTGGTAGAGAAGTCTCAAACTTTTTGATACTTCATGGACAATTTACCTCTAATAAATATTCTGTACAAAACCCTAAAAGAAAAAAGTACTGGAAATAAATTATGTGGACCCACTGTGAGTCTGTATTTTATGTCATCCAGTGAACAGATAGAAACAGATAAAATAAGATATACTTAGTGTTTGGAGACTTCATGCCAAATACTCTTCTCAGTTACTATATTATGTTAATATAATTCAAATAAATTTTGCACTGGAGTTACTGAGTGCACTAACGTGTCTATTTATTCAAAAGAAAAAAAGAAAAAAAAAGGAATACAACTAGAAGTCTTTAAAAAAGCCCCAAAATCCCCCAGAAATAGAGTCTTGGGAATGGCAAAATGCATACACTTCTCTTTTTTTTTCTAGGAAAAAAGATCAATTTGGAAAATGCTCAATAATTAAGGGAGCACATAAAATTCATATGGGAAATAAGCACTTGCAAAATCTTTGGGTCTTTTTTCTTTCATTGTGTATTAACATTAGTTACTGTGATGGAAGAGAAATTTGTGAATCCTGAGTCACATTTCTTACACGTTCTCTTTGGCTGTAGTATAGGTCCTCAGCATAAAAGGTCATAATAGCGTTGGTGTACCCTCACCTTGAGTATTGTCTGCAGTTCTGGTTCCCACGATTTAAAAAGGATGTGAAAGTGCTTAGATGAGTCCAGAGGAGGGCAACAAAGCTGGTGGAAGGACAGGAAGACATGTCCTGTGAGGAGCAACTAAGCACTGGTCACAGGTTTGTCTAGTTCAGAGAAAAGGAGCCTGAGGGGCAACCTGGTTGCTTCCTACAGCTTCCTGAGGAGGGGAAGTGAAGAGGGAGGTGCTGACCTCTTTTCCCTGGGATCCTGTGACAGGGCACATGGGAATGGTTCAAAGCTGTGTCAGGGGAGGTTTACAGACAGGGTGGTCAAACACTGGAATGGGTTTCCTAGGCAAGTGGTTGATGCCCCACATCTGTCAGTGTTTAAGAGACACTTGAACAATGACCTTAACAACATGTTTTAACTTCTAGTCAGCCTGAAATGGTCAGGCAGTTGGACTTGATGATCATTGTAGGTACCTTCCAGCTGAAATTCATTCTATTCTGCTCTAGTCTAGTCTAGTCTAGTCTAGTCTAGTCTATGAATACTTAAGAGGAACTGGTGTCATCTACCTGGACTTGTGCGAAGCATTTGACACTGTCCTGCACAACATCCTTGTCTCTAAACTGGAGAGACATGGATTTGACAGATGGACCACTTCATGGATAAGGAATTGGCTCGATGGTGACACTCCAAGAGTTGCAGTCAATGGCTCGATGTCCAAGTGGAGAGCAGACACGAGCTGCGTTCCTCAGGGGTTGATATTGGTACTGGTGATATTTAACATCTTTATTGGTGACACAGACAGTGGGACTGAGTGCACCCTCAGCAAGTTCGCTGATGACACTAAGCTGTGTGGTGCGGTCAACACACTGGAGGGAAGGGATGCCATCCAGAGGGACCTGGACAGCCTTGAGAGGTGGGCCTATGCAAACCTCATCAAGTTCAACAAGGTCAAGTGCAAGGTCCTGCACATGGATTGGGGCAATCCCAAGCACAAATACAGGCTGGGTGATGAGTGAATTGAGAGCAGCCCTGCAGAGAAGGACTTGGGGTCATTAATGGATGGAAAACTGACTATGAGCCAGCAGTGTGCATTCGCAGCCCAGAAAGCCAAACCATATCCTGGGCTGGATCAAGAGAAGAATGGCCAGCAGGTTAAGGGAGGTGATTCTCCCCCTCTACTCTGCTCTCATGAGACCCCACATGGAGTACTGTGTCCAGCTCTGGGGCCCCCAACATAAGAAGGGCACGGACTTGCTTTAGTTGGCCCAGAGCAGGGCCACGAAGATGGTTAGTGGGCTGGAGCACCCCCCCTATGAGAACAGGCAGAGAGAGTTGAGATTGTTCAGCCTGGAGAAGAGAAGGCTCCAGGAACACCTTAGAGCAGCCTTCCAGTACTTAAAGAGGGCTACAGGAAAGATGAGGAGGGACTCTTTATCAGGGAGTGTAGAGATAGGATGAGGGGTAACACTTTTAAACTGAAAGAGGGTAGATTTAGATTAGATGTAAGGAAGAAGCTCTTTACTGTGAGAGTGGTGAGACACTGAAACAGGTTGCCCAGGGGGGCTGTGGATGTCCCCTCCCTGGCAGTGTTCAAGTCCAGGTTGGACGGGGCTTTGAGCAACCTGGTCTAGTGGAAAGTGTCCCTGTCCATGGCAGCGTCATTGGAACTAGATGATCTTTAAGGTTCCTTCCAATCCAAACTATTCTATGATTTTATGATTCTTTGAGTCTATAATATATTATGCTATTCTGTATATACAAGTAAACTTTATGGAAGTAACTAAGTCATAGACAGATTCACATACACACAAACATAAATATGTAAAGGAAATATTGTATTACTGCTTATGCACTAATGAGTAAAAATTGTCCTTTTTTACTGAGGTACAATGATAATTTATAACTAAGACCAAATTAAATTTAAATCAGCTTTCTAGCTTTTGGCTGAATCATTGGAGTAGGCCTTCTAAGCTTTTTTTTTTTTTTTTTTTTTTCATTTCTGATATCCAAATCATGTGCTTCTCTCAATTATTTCATTGATTGCAAGTCAAAATGATGACAAATTCATAAAACTAGATATTTCTATGGGATATTTGGTACCTAACACTAAAACCTTCTTTGTTAAGACAGTTTTCACATCGAAATTGCAGCTAAAATGTATATATTTTTTACCTTCAGATATGAAGTAACATGAATATAGGGAAAACCTACTTATTTAAATTACTGAAAGCTGGTATGTTTCTGTTAGCTTCATTCACCTACCTGAAAGGCCAGACTGCCTCAGAACCAGCACAGTACATTTATTCCCGGTAATTACCATTTTCTTTCCACATAATTAAAATACATTTACCTGCAAAATAAATTACAGGAAAGCTTGTTTGTTCTAATTAGCATTTTAAAATGAAATAAGAATTATCCATGTACAGTATCATAAAATGACAGCATCAGGAGGCTGATGTAAAAACAATGAGGGGGAATGGAATATGATTAATAGCTGCTGCTTTCTTTGTGCAGATTTTTTCCACCCAAAGCAAAGCATCAGAGCTCAAGGAACAAACTTCAGATACTACTTATCAGAAATAATCATGAAAGCCTAACAATAAACTTCTCTCTTCGAGTGAGACAGTCATACACTGTAATAAACTTTCAAAATGTTGGTTCATGATGAATAAGGACTCCTAAGTTTTCTATACTTTTTACCTTAGGAAACAAAAGCAAGAGCCAGTGTTTCCCTATGGAGGAAAAAAGTCTAAAATAGCTAGATAAAAGAACAGAAAAGAGAATAAAAAAATCTAAATAATTTACTAAATGCCCTAATTCAAATTCTGTATATTTTTCACTGAGCTCAATTTAGCCTTCTGGTTTATGAACTTTAAGCTATACAAACTAATACGTGAGTTTTAAAATTAAATGTAAGCTGCATGCCTATGGTCAGGAATCTGACCCGTTTGCTACCTTGAAAACTGTTGTTCAGTGACAAAAGTATTTGTTATGGGCAAGATGCTACTAGATTTTTATATTTATTTAAAAACTATTAAAAGTAGGTTGGGCTTAAAAATGTGTAACATATGAAAGGCTTCACAGCTAAAGGGATCCGTTACTGACTGACAAAGAATCTCAGCTGTTCATAAATGTTATTTACTCAACACATAAAAGGTTTAAAGAGGTCTCCAAGGAAATTTTTCATTTCTAGACACATAAACAAAGGATGTTTCAAACCTATTAAATCGTTTATGCACATTTTGAGAAACAAGAATAAATAACCCAACTGTGATTGCATCAGGTTCCAAGGCACAAAGATTGGCTAATGCACCACACCACCCTGGACAGAGAAGTGGCATAGGAAGTGTGTCTACAACTCAACAGCAAAATAAATGCTTCATAGAGTGAAGCTATTTTTAACTAGCTAGCATGACCACTGGTATTACTACAGTTATGGCAAAAATCCTTCAACAATCTTTTGCAGTACCTCAGGATTCAATCATTGTCCACAAATGATCTATTACCTAAGTAAAAGACAATGACTCTCATAACCACACCTGATAATTAACCAGTAGGTCAAGCACAACAAATACTAGCTGAAAAAATACTCAAATTTCAGTGTGTCTCTCACCAGGCACACATTCGGACTTCACTCCCAGTCTGTATGATGGCTTCCACAAGTTACACAGACATCATATAATTAGAACATTTATCACTTCATCTTCATCTGCTGAAAAAGGATTTGAAAGTTATTAGGGTGCTACTGACAGAGGGAAAAGGGATTATATCCTGAAATTTGTTTGCAGTTCCTATCCTTAGTAAGAGATTTTGGAGACTTTTATAAACAGAGACAAAAACTAAAAAAGTAATTTATACATCAGCCTAGGAATCTTAGTATAGCTGAATAGCTTACTAACTAACAGTATTTTTTTGAGTACAAAAAAGCCTCAGACTTTCCTTAGTAATCATTCTTTCAGCATTTTGTAATACAATGTTATATCACGGCTATAGCATGCAAAAGTAAAAATGTTTAGCACACCAACACAATATACGGAACAGAACATGTTTTAAAAATGAACAGCCAAAAATGACTAGACCTTAATATAGCATGACTGTTATGTGTTTGACACTATTTGGAAACAAACGAAACAGGCAATTTCTGTGAAACGTATCCAGGCTGTACTTGTATGTCACTAAACTACAGATAGTGGTAAATATCAAACTGTGACAACTCAAACTTTCACCTTATTTTTCTGAAACAAAGAAATTCCTGTACAAGAATATTGAGTACAAAATAAATATATGCCTCACTCAGTTAAGTGAAATTAAAATACCTAAGATATTGTTAAAATAACTTTCTTTTGCAGATGTCTAAACACTGAAGTTGAAGTCATATGTTGTTTAGGATGGCTATGTAAACTTTTTTTTCTGATTAAACCCCTAGTGTGAATTAATATTTAACATCATGTTTTATAAATAGGGTAAGTCCCATACCAGAAAAACTCACCTTTCACTATACTGTATGAAAGATGTTCAATTAAAAAAACAAACAAACAAACAAACAAACAAAAAAACCCAAAACCAGAATGCAGATTTTGTAGAGAATGTAGTTTTGAATGCATTTTTTTTCAAAACTGAATAAACAGCAGAATAAGAGTTGTTGCTATCGCAGGAGGTTTAACGTAGCAAATAATCTTTAATGACAGCTTCTCTCTAATTTTTAAATTTCTTTCTCTCCGTAAAAAGTAGTTGTTAATCATTTAAGAGAGGTAAGCACTTCAGAACCCCTCCCCATATTTTCTAGGGGTGCCATAATGCTGAAGTCTTCCTGGAGGCCCTCTGTCTTCAGTGAGGTTCTGATAAGTTACCTTTTCACAGTTGTGCACCTCTGTAACTACATATAGTAATTCAGATTATTTAGTTCACTAAAAATTGCTTTTTGTTAACGACAAAACATTATTTAAAGGTTCATTTTAAGTTCTATGGAAATTAAATGGAACTTAATCTCATCTGGTTGAAGAGTTTGGGATTTAATAAGGGCACTTGCATTTTGGTTCTTCTTTTGGAGATTGCAGCTAGACTAATCACCACTAAAGTTTTAGAAAACAGGAGTTCCGTGCTGGACAGAATTTTTGAGTACATTCCAAAGCAACGCAGAAGGGATGCATTGTAGTTATTATGGCATGCAGTCTACTAAATTTGAAGTTTATTTAAGATGCTACTACAGCATGGGATGCTTGACCATATTCAACTTCCATTTGGTATATGGCCCAACCCCTCCAGAGGAAAACTCATGCTCCTTAAGATCCTCCACTGCTTTCCTCTCTACAAGTTTGGGATTCTCTTCATAATAACCTGGCAATGTGGGATGGCAGTACTGAAGCCAGTTAGATGCAGGTATGTATACAGACATGTTGCACAGACTTAGGACCACGAAGTGGCACAACCCTCACTGCTACTAAACAAAAACATGGTTTTAATCTACCTAGAAGCATAACAGATGGCACCAAATCAAATCCCAGTTTTACCATGTCAATGTCATATCTGCTGCTGCTGAAGATGTATTTGTAGATACAATCATGAAAATGCTGTAGTGTCATTGTTAACATAACAGGAGAAATCAGATTTTCATTGCTCCTCAAAACTACCATAATACATGCAGTGAAGCATAGAGGTTGGTATTGTGCACAGACTAATGAAACATACAAAATATCTTTCCTCAATGAGATCCCGACAGCCTGAACAGTGTTTAATCAATGATTAGTTTCTTTGTGCCAATATGTTGCATTTTTATTTCTGCCAACATGATGTATTTTACTAAAACTTATCATTATGCAAAAGAGTTCTCATTTGTGATTTTTTCTTTTGCATAAAAATCATGCCTAAAAAATATTTCCTGAGGTCCTTCAGGTATTTTATTCTCTGATAATTATTTTTCTTAAAATGACTTTGTTGGCATATTATTTTAATAATGTAATGATATGGAGGATTTCAGCGTTTTAAGAGGGTCAAAATTTTATCTAGAGAAGGCTAACCAGAGAATGGCTTAGGTCAGAAGTGATCTCTGAAATCATCTGGTCCAACCCTCACCTCAGAACAGGACTAGCTTCCAAGTTAGAGCAGGTTGCTCATCACCTTGCCCAGTTGAGACACGAACATCTCCAGGGATGGAAATTCCACCATTTCCACTGTTAATCAGTCCTGTGCTTAAGCACCCTCTCCACAATTCTGCTGCCCCCCCCCCCCCCCCCCCCCCCAATTAGTTAAGATTTCCTTTTACCACAATTTGAGTCAATTGCTTCTTGTGCTTCACCTATGTACCTCCCAGAAGAGTCTGGCTCTTGTCCTCTCTCTACCTGCCCATTAGGAAGTTTCAGACAGCAGGAATACACACGCCCCTGTTCTTACCTTTTCCATCCTCGCAATAACCAGATGCACCTTTCAGACTCTCCCTGTACATCATGTGCTCCAGCTCTCTGACCAGTTTGTCAGTGATCTGCTAGACTCTACTCAGTTTGTCAGTACCCTCCAATGCACTGGAGTGCTTCAAGTGTACAAGTATCCCATGCACAGTCTCACAAGTGTGGGAGACATTGGCCTGTCAGCCTTGCACAGCCTCTGAGAAATAGGCTTTGATGAAAAACAGGCCTTGGAAGAAAGATAAGAAACTGCTGAGTTGTGCCAAGGTGGCAGGGAAAAACAACAGACAGCTGCAACACTGAACTGGGAAAAGCGTGTGAATGAGAGGGTGATTGGCCTGCACAGTGTGTGTTAGAGTGGTCTTATGCTGATAGGAGAAATGGTTGATAGCTGTCTAATTGCTGATTTGTTAGCTATGAAGTAAGAGCTTTACCGAGAGCATGCAAGAGCATATGTATGTACCATTGTAACAATAAAGCGTCTCTCCTTTTGCACTTCATGGAGAGTCCATGCCTCAGTTGTCACATACAAGTGTGAAGTCACTCGTTCTCTGCTTTTATCTTACTCTGAGACATTTTCTATATTAGTCTAGCTAACAGACACAGCTAGGATACCAATTGTTCCTTCTCTGCTGTGCTCAGATGATAGATAGTGGGGTTGGAAAGCAAGTTTCTGCACCTTGGCTGAAGGACTTTTTTATATTTAATTTTAATTTATTATCTTCCTTTACCCTCCCCACCACTGACTGCTCCAAACTCTCCCTGGACATAACACAGTACTTGCTCCATTGCAAGACCAAGTGGATTTGTGATCTTTACACATTTGAAAATTGGCAAATAAACAGAAAAGCCATTTTTCATCAGTGAGTGTGATGCTGTGATCCCACCCACATTCTCCTCAGAACATGGGTCACCATGAAGGACCAGGCTGCAAAGGACAGTAACACATGACTCAGCCTAGCCAGTCTGCGACCTGCCAGTCAGTATCTGAGTTTACAAATCTTGATAAGATATAATTAAGTGGTAAATATTATTCCTTCTTTAACATTTCTTTAAAAATCTTTAAAAGCAAGGATATCATACCAATATAAGCCACTTTTTTCAAGACATGAGAGAAGACATACTGTTATACCATCCTGTTGCCAGGTACTAACCTTGGTGCCTGCCTCCAGTAGCTAACCATGATACAGACTTGGCTTTTCTATATTATGGGACAATCTGTGTGTATATAGAATAAATATTCTATAACTTAGGCAGCTAGAACATTTGAAGTGTGATTAAGACTAAACCAACTACCTTATTTTTCTCCAAATAAATAATTTTAAAAAAGGCAAAAAATCAAAAGGGTCTTTTTCCTTTTTCTTTTTCAAGTATCTAAAAAGAGAGAGGAAGAATTCTAAAAAATGAACTGTTGCAAAAATTCAGTATTACTTTCACAATCTCTTAGAAAAAACTCTTGGTAATGGACATACTACTCTTCTGCAAATCACCACTCCTCTCACTAGGTTTCTTCTATAATTGCAGCACATATATAGTAATAGAAGCCCCCTGATGAGAAACATGTGGTGCAGAATACACAGGAAGCTTCAGAAAAGAGAATGAAATATCTAGTCTGCTGAATGGACCATGCAAGATGAATCTGCTATATTTTTGCTGCCAAGGTTATTCATAATCTCTTTTTCTAAGAGCTATATGAGGCTTTTTGTTCCAAACCCTCTCCTACTTTCCTTCTGTTTCCTGTCGCAGATCAAAAAATCATTAGCTCTTTATATTTTGGTGTGACTATGTTGTTTTATTGTCACATGTAGATCTATAGTCAAATACAGTTAGATTGACAGATGAAGCAAGTTGACTCCGTGGTTCAGAAACACAGGAAATACTTGGCTGGACATGCACTTGCACAGCTGAATAATTGCAGCTTTTATCTGTGCATGGAGTACTTGTATGTCCACCCAAAAATATTTGTTCATTTATCCTTAGCAGTTACTTCCCTCCATTTTTAACTCATGCCCTAAATTACAAGATCATCCTTCTATTTGTAGAGATAAATAAATGATGAGATGTCTTATAGTATCACGCCTTTCCACGTTGACATTAAACTCCCAGCTGTATCATTCGCTTTGTGATCTTTCAGTTTGTATTATACTAATTCACTGCTCCTCTCAGAGAGGTTCTAAGTAAAGCCACCTACTGTAGAGTACGTGAGCAATGATAAATTTAGAGAGAGAGGAATGGAAATTTGCTACTGAAATAGTCAAATGAATACTACAGAAAAGCAATTCATTCTAAAATAAAAATACAATAAGTGTATTTTAATTTTTTGTGAAAACATACCTGAAACTACATAGCTCTGAATACTCAAATGTTACATACTCTTGTACTTGGCTTTTTTCTATAAAAATGTTTTTTCATTAAAGGAAAAACAATCAAACCCCAAAATGCCAGCAGAAAGTCTTGTTACATTAGAATAATTTTTCAAGTAGCTTTATTTATAATTCTTACCCTCAGATGTACCTGCTCTTCTCTTTCAGGGGATATAAAAAATCAAGGTTTAACTCCCTGAATATAGTCTGTACTAGTCAGCATATGATGGCTGGGAGATATTATTTCAATATTAATTTACATTTTGCCAGACATTAGGGACTTAGAAACATTCAAATATACATATTTTTGTTACTTACATTCCCTTTGTGCACTTATTATGTAGATTACATTCTCATTAGTAATATGAAATTTTATAACTGAAAGAAGTATAACTAAGATTCAAACTGTATTGTCTTCAGTTACAGATAATTCATGCTGACTAACTAGAAGGCATTATTACTATATGAACTTATATTGTATTTAGCTTTTAAAATGTAATTTTCAGAGTCCTGTACTACTCACTCCTGTGAATTACCCAGCCGTGTGAAAATGGAGAGCAATGTAATCTGAATTTTGGTGTAATCTTCATGCGAAGGCATATCTGATTCTAACACATAAAACAGATACTCAACAGTGTTGAGATTAGAATCAAAATTTTTGGTTGAAGAACAGGTAAAATCCAAGGAGCAGAACACACCACAGCAGAAACACATAGGGAGAAGTAACAATTTTTCTTGTAAAAAAGTACCTTTAATTGGTCCAGAAACAGAACAGAAAGGTCATTTTTCTTTTGAAGTTAGCAAAAAAACCTATAAAATTGAAAAGTGTTGTATGGAGTCCAAAGTATAGATGAAAAAACAAATTTTCAACAGTTAACTGTTCCATGATGCATAGCTGTTTGTATTTCCTGCAAATGTGAGGCAAATTACTCTGGCTTTCTTAATGAGAGTGGTGAGCCATCTGCATTCATAGTTGCACATGGTATGTGAACAGGTGGTTGTTATGGAAGAATTGGTATCTGATAATCTCATACTCTAGTCTACTATGCAATAACTTTTTCATATGTCTGTACCCTAATGTAGTCTCTGCTAAATTTTTTCATAGGCCTTAATGACCAACCACTAAATACATTATCACTTTCTGTTCCCTCATTTGGCCTGTAGACCTCAGAATGAAAAAGGGTGTCTGTTTTCATGTTGCTGCTGGGAAAATATGTCACTGAAGTACAGGGATTAAATATATGGCTATATGGAAGCATCATAAGGGAGAGAAGAGGGTCATCTGTTGTATTTTAAAGCTACATGCTGGAATAAAGTATGCTTACAAATTTCACAGATGCTGAGGACTTCAGTGGTTGTACTATAAGTCTTTCTTTTCCTTCAAGTCTTCTTAAATTGTCAGCATGTAATTTATTCTACAATATACTGTGGCAAGTTTTGAAATCTAAAAATAAAGGTATGGATTTGTGATAATTTAGCAGCAGAGGTTATATGCTATTAAAACACTTCAGGTGAAATTTTGGTACTGTTACTGTCAGCAATATAACTTCTATGTACAAAAATGACACCACATGTTTTTAAACAAAGCCTCTTTGTAAAAAATCTATTCTTTTCTAAGAAATAAAAAGATTGGACATTTTCTCAGATTAGGATGCAATGTTTTTACCTTAAAAATGTGCATTTTAAACAATCAGGTCTACAAAAAGAAAAGCAACAATTCTTGGTACAACAATTATATTAATGTACAAGTCACAGCCACCCTGATGTATTGTTTCAGTCTGATTAGAAAGCACCTTCCATTATGGTGCTCTGTTAGTTTTAATAACTCACAGAATGTAACTGAACCTGCCTTTGGTAGCTAAAGTTAAATGAAAAGGCTTAGAGTCTTTACTTAGATATTTTCATGTTTCAATTTCAATGCCTCACAGACTTATACATTCCATAGAGCAAATGTTGATATCACTGTTCTGCCTGCACACTCTGGAAAGGTCTAGACTGTAGTTTTAATATAGAATACAAACATTTTGCGTGAATACTATTTTGCAGAATTAGAGGCAAAGATTTCTAAATAATCTTTGAGTGTAAAAGCTTGATTCTCAACAAAAACCTCAGCTTTACCTATGTAAACAGTAGTACATGTGTTTATACTGCACTTTGAAGATCCTTATTATACTTTGAAATGAAGTTCATCACATCTTCTTCCTTCCCTGTTCCCATGAGGGAATGAAGGTCTACAGTCCAAACTGAAAACTTACGTTGTATTCTACACTTCTGTTGCATACAATAAACAATTATGTATTATATGAGTTAGTTTTGAAGGATTATCTACCTATATTTAATTTTGGTGTGGACCAACACAAGTACAGGAAATGTATGTTGACTGAAGAGCATGGATGCAGCTCACCTGTATTATGAAGTGCCTCTCACCTATAAAGTTTTACATAAACCACAGTTCTTTAGTATTAAGCGAGAAAAACTTGTTTTCTTTCTATTGTTTTCTGTGTTTTTCTGTGAGGAAAATTCTGGATACAGCTGTACTTAATAGGAAAATTAAGTAAGAGCAAGGATTCCCAGTCTGTGAGTGTGCGTCTTCATTATTGGCTTTATAATGGCAAAGTATTAGAAACATAAAAAGTCTTCTTTTTGTATTTTTGGATTTCCACTATTATTGTGTGGAAATTAATAAAAGATCACCACAAATGTATAACAACTCTTTCAGAATTAAACCAGATGTATAAGAAAATTTTACATTATTTTATTTTCTTATCCAACATGGAATTAATGCAGTTCCCCCCAAGGAATATATTGTTTTCAATACAAGTGAATCCCCATAATCCCTGTTCTGCAACCCTTTCAAATGCAAGTAACAAGTGTTGAGTGATTATAGCATCAAACATGATTGTTATTGTAAACTAGACTTCATCATAATTTGAGAGAAGGTTTTTTGAAAAACTGTTTCAAGCACTATAAACCCTAGACATCATGTTAAATATGAGCTTATTACCTCCATGCATTAGAAATTCTTAAATTTTCACAGCATAGTTTGTGACATGTGAAATCTTTTAATACACAATTCCATCCCCAGAATCCCATGATTTCATGGTTTTTATGTTCCATTTAAAATACTTGATTACATTAAGATTGTGGTACATCAACAGCAAGAGCTAGAACAGAAAAGTGGACTTTAAAACATTTTCTTTTTTATGTTCCTTTTATAATGTAGGTTAACTTCTTCTTTTTCAAAGCAGAAATTTATGGGTTACATTCCAGCTTAGTCACTAGAAGTCTGAGCATCAATTTTTCAAGGGTAGAGGTAAAACAACACTAGAAATGTCTGAAATCTAATCTTATTAGAATAAGTAGATCCAATGTGATACTTTAAAAAAAACCTGACTCATTAATCAATTCAAGAAGACATATAATAATTTAGTTTGCAGTCAGAAGCAATTTGTATCAGCTTGTGAGTCTTTTAATATGATAGAATTTTAAATGGCCTATCCAAATGCTTGTGAATCCTACAAGTTATTATCTGTCATCTGCAGTCATTCTCCTTAAAAAGATGGTATTTATCTGTACAGCAGAAATAATTCATTTTTTAACATCACAATAGTTACAGTCAAAAATGGTTAAAAGATTTCTACTGCTATGAAGGAGTGGAAAAAACAGCTACATGCATTATTAATCCACGGGCAATTCACAGAATCACAGAATTGTCTAGGTTAGAAAAGACCTTGAAGATCATCTAGTCCAACCATTAACCTAACACTGACAGAATTATTTTAACTCTTCACAAAACCAGTGGCTCCTGGCTCTGAGCACCCACTGATGAGACACTGCAGCATGGGGCCCTGCACAGCAGCAAGCTGACACTAACTAGCACTCAACAGAGTGTCAGGAATCACGTGGCACAAGGACAAGATACCAATTTGGTTCTGTGCAAAATGGACTGATTCACTGTACCTTGGGAACATTTCAGTCCCTGTTTCCCACTGTCTCATAGGGACAAGACACTACAGATCATCTGTTCTTACCTAAAGTTGATAATCAGCCAGTACTACAAAGCAGGATTGGTTGTACTTTGCCTGTGTGCTAGCCAGGATCTGTTACAGGGCTGAGTAATCAATAATCAAGAGGCATGAAAAAATTATTTCCTGACTCCGGCTAGCATGAATATTCAGGATTGTCAGGCATCAAACATTCATTCCTGGTGATAAGAAAACTTCACCCATCTAAACCAAATAATTTGAATTGGCCTCTACTGGCTTCCATCCCCACCTTCTTTCTTGTTCTAATGAAATTGAAAAGGAGGCTTGCTCACAATGGAGATGCAACTTTAGGGTGTTCCCGTAGGATATTACAGAGGACCTTCAGCTGCTAGGTATAGCGAAACACGTCCACTCAAATCCAGAGGGCTACAGAGGAGTGACAGATTTGAGGCCTCCAGATGAATGCCACTGCGGTAATGTTTCACAACATGTATGGAGCTGGAGTTAGGAGATCAGAAACAGCCTGGAAAAAATACAGACAAAGGTGCTGGCAGATGGAAGAAGAAAATGAGAATTGTGTCTTCACCTGAGACTCAGATGGGAAGTAGAGACTGTATGAGCTTAGGTGGAGTTGCTCCCAATTTTTTTCACAGTAATCTGATTTACAGAGTTAGATTTTGTAAATCTAATCTAAAAAAGTGGTACTTGATTGGGTCTTTGCCTGAACACCTTCTAATCCCAAATTTAAGAAACTGTTGGGGGCACCAGTATCTTGAGATCCAAGAAGGGTAAAACTATGATCCAAGCTGCACGTGCTCAGCCCAGTTTGGAGAGCAGGGATGTGACTCAGTATATTCTATGAGATATCTGAGCATTAAAGCTGTCACGACAGTAGTTTTTCTGGGAGATATTAGCTTATGCCAGAAAATATTTTTTATCTTATTCATAATATAACAAATAATTGATTTGTTATGACTCAAGGGCACTATTTTAAAATCCCTGCCAATTTAGAAGCTTATTTTTAGACTCAAATCTGTTGTGTTTGAACACTGAATTTGTAAGGTTAAGAACCACAGGAAAAGGAGGTGGGACTGAATGAGTGAGAGCTCTTCATTCTTCAACGGAGACTGCAGTGTTTCCCCGCAGAGATACAGCATAGAACTGGTACTGAGCACCAGATATATGAATGTACACATATTTCTTAAAAATGTATCTGCATCCTACCAACTAATTCATCCTGTGTTTTCACTAGTGTCTGGGTAAAACAGAATTATTAAATGTGATGTTATTTAAATGTAAAGACTTGGCAGTTTTAAACTAAAGGATTTGCATTCTCTACCAGGAGGAATACTTTAGCGACTGTAAAGTATCTGTCATCATACATGTTATTGAGAAAGTTTAACTCCTTGGAGATTATAACAATGTAAATCTTAAATTCAGAGACATCTCTGAAGGAGAAGCAAGACAGATAGAAGAAAAAAAAAAAGGATGTAAATTATTTTTTTCATAAGGGCCGAAAGCAAAGTTCTCAGTTTATAGAAAATACACATGCTCACAGCAAATATGACAAAATATATCTAAATAAAGTTGAAGGTTGCCTCTGCAAAGTGACAAAGTATCACATACCTAAAATAACAAGTTACATGGTCCATGCTTTTAGCAATAATATAATGTACATTTAATGAGTATCATTTTTCTAACACTCAGGATTTTTAATTGCTTTCTCTTACGGTTCATTAATGAAATGGAATATGTTCAGACTACTCAGAACACTTTTTTTTTTTTTACCAGTTAAAAGAGGGAAAAAGACACCAACTGTGGGGCGTAAGCACAGTATGATTTTCTAGAAGAATCTTTTACACACCTTTCGTATGGTAAGGCTCTATTCCTCAAAAATTAAACATAATTTATATAATGATTTTACACTTTCCTTAGTGGATCAAATTGCCAGTAGTCATTCAGATAACATCTTTTTATCAGTGCTAGAAAAACCTAGTATTTTATGGGTCATATTTTCCTAGTGTGACTTCACTGATTTCCCATCACCAAACTTCAGAAAGATCTTATATGATTATTCTAAGACCAGTTAGATCATTTTGGGTTTTGTTTTCAATTTCATACACTCTTTCTTTTCTACCTTTTGGAGTAAGACTATTTTTGGTAACCCTGAAAACTCTTTTCAGAATGCATTTGTGGAAACGAAGCAACAAATCCTTCCTTCTCAAAAGATTTTCCATGCATCCTAAACCAGTCTGAAGGAAAGTTTGAGTATTAATTAAGTCAAATATAGGGTGGTTTTTTCTTGGCAGTTGTTTTTTGATCGGGATTTTTTTTTTTGTAGGAAATGGTACATATGATCATTTTTATTTGGAAGGAAACTACACCAATGTGCAGGCTGCATTTTGTTATACAGTTAATCAGATAAAAGCACTAAATTGAGAGGTTACAAAGCAATTCTTAGTCTCATTGTGTACGATACAAAGAGTAATGTTCTTAATACATGAATTGGAGAATAAGAAGATCATACTTTATGTACTCAGTTAATTGCACAAAAGTCACATGAGACAGATACTCCATAGTATATATTCAGTAATATATAAATTTAAGTTAAATCAAACATTTCAGATTAATGACTCCTATCATCTCACAAAATGAACTGTGGCCTGCCATGACTCTACAATCACTCTTTTGACTGAAAATAAACCCTATCTGCTAATGTTATTGATATGGTCATGCAGACAGCTGTTTTAATGAGCTAGTGGACTCTGGCTTGGGAACCAGCACTCTATGTAGAATTATAAATGTAAGTAATTTTATGAGCAATAGGGAATTTACAGTATGTAAAAGAATATAAATCATTTACTCACTTTTAGTGCATGTGAGCTGTGAAAGCAGAAGTACCAAGCTGGCATTTTTGGTCGTATCTTTATATTTATTTCACCCATATCCTTCTCTATGAGGCCTAAAATTGTCATTAAGGTGGAATCTGAACTTTCTGATTATTCAAGAATTGACTTGGTGGCTAAAATGTTATATTGGTCATGAAACACAGGTAAATTGCACCATTTGTAAATGTATAGGTATTTCTGTTAAGCCAATTGATTTAATCAGAAATTAGCAGCCTGTGCAACCTTAGATTGTTTACCAAAGTAATCTCAAAATCCAAGAATATTACACTAAATCAATCACTGTGGATTAAATCTGCTATTTCTAGGGTTCTGTCCCAACACAAGGGACCTAGAGTGTGTTTCCTGAGTCTGTGGTGATGTACGGGCTAGTGCCTAAAATTATGACATCTCAGCACTATATTGAGGAGTTACCAATCCTGCCATTTCAGGCGATGGTTTGGTAAAACTGACATTCCTGCCAATTCCATGGTGCCATGAGCTGTGAAGCCATAAATGCCTGCAAAAACTTTAAAGACACTCATTCCTCTTTGTTTTGCCTAAACTGGCAGACAGAGAAACTATTGTTCCAAGAATGTTCTCTTATAAACCTTGAGATGGGATGAGGTGTTTTTTCTGTTTTAATAAATTAGTAAGCCTATCTGCAATTCCTTTTAAACTGCTATCATGTGATGAAGGCAAACTGCAGATAATATTTGTCACCACATCTTTATTTCTGCATTCAGAATGCAGTGAGATGTGCATTCAGTCACCTGTGGGACGTCATATGATTGTCTTGGAGTTTTTATCCATCATAAACTGAATACACTACTACTTGTTTAGGGAACAGATCAGTTTATTGCTGATGAATCAATATCTATTGTTTATATGCACTGTAGCTTTTTCAACCCATAAGTCCTTTCATCCTAGAACAATCTATGCTCAAGAAGGTGATAGAAGCATATTATTTTTATATATACTGTCTGGTTGTGAAATGAAAATTATTTCACTTTTAGCTTTAGTTTCCTTTTTATCCTAAAGCAGTGCATTTTCTTTTTTGGGTGAAAATATATTTATTTTATTAATTTCCTCCACTAAGTTTTTCACATTTCTGGAAAGGGAAATAACATACCTAGTAACCTTCCTGGAGCTCCAAGAAATTTCTATATATCATCTCAATTGCTCTGATTTTTACAAGTGATGTCACAGCTGATTGAATTGTGTCAGATACCCACAGATCTTAAAGCACTGAAATAGTTCTCTGTCATCATACAGTTCAGATCCCTGAAATAAACCATCTGATTCATAACCACTGCAGTGTGAAATGTGTTATTTGTCAGAATGTAATGTTTACTTTTAGCTTTAACTATATGTCTTTTTATATTTCTTCATTTTTCAGTACTAACTAAACAGGTAATAATATTTGTACTGATTGTATTTGTTAAAACTATCTTTAAAAAGAAATGGAAAGAGAAGTTACAGATGTCACTGGCATGCTTCAGATGCATCTAATATGCAGTTTACAGAAGATACCTATATTTTATTGCTACTAGAAAATTAATGCAATGTGTTAGTGTTCAATGTTACATGGACAAAACACATAGTGAGCTGGGTTTGTGTGGTGGGGTTGTTGGTAGGGGGCGAGGGAGCTACAGCAGTAGCCCCCTGTGAGAAGCTTCTGGAAGCTCCCCCGCACCAAGTCGGACCTGCCTCTGGCCAAGGCTGAGCCAATCAATGATGGTGGCTGCGCCCCTGCAATAATGTATCTAAGAAAGGAAATGGGAGAGGGGATGGGAACTTTGAGGACAACTTAGGAGAAGGACACCTCTGCAAACGCTGAGGTCAGTGGAAGGAAGGAAGAGGAAGGGGGGGAGGTGCACTGGAGCAGAGACCTCCCCTGTGTCTCATGGTGAGATGGCAGGGCTGCCCCCCTGCCACCCATGGAGGTCACCGGAGGAGCAGAGATCCACCTGCAGCCTGTGGAGGACCCCTGGGACTCTGTGGGAAAAAGAAGCCCCCACTGTTGTAGTTCAGTGATGGAAGGACTGCAACACGTGGGGGTGACCCACACTGGAGCATCTCGAGAAGAATGCATCCCATGGGGAGGAGTCACAGCAGAGAGAGTTTGTGGAGGACTGTCTGCCATGAGAGGGACGCCACGTGGAGCAGGAGAAGAAGAGTGCTTCCCCCACCCCCCTTTGCAGGAAGAAGCAGCGGAATGACTGGACCCCCCATCCCCTGACCCTGCGCTGCTGGGAATGGAGATAGAGATATCTGGAACAAAACAGCCCAGGAAGAAGGGAGGACCGGGAGGACACGGGGTTTTTTTAAGACACGGTAACGCTCCTCACTGTCCCATTCTGTCTGTTAAATGTTGTTGTCAGTGTTTTGAACTAAAGTGATGTCCTTTTTCTTCCTCTAAGGAGCCTGTCTTTTGCCTGTGACCATTAATGGGTGAACTTCTCCTTCCTGTCCTTATCTCCATTCCTGAATCTTTTGATTCAATTTTGTCCTTCCCAGCTCTGGGGGCGAAGGGGTGAGTGAACGGCTGCATGGCATTCAGTTGCCCTCTGGACTCAAACCATGACACATGGTCAATATTTTCCAAAAGATTTATGTACTCCTTCTGTTTTCTTTGGATATGTTCAAAATTTGCAAATCTATTTCCTTCTCTATATATGACTTGTAGGTTTTGCATAATTGAAAAATAAAATTTTCATTTCTGCTGAGAAGACTAGCTCCTTCATCTCATTACCTCCCATTGGTTGTTTACACACATGGGTAAGATCCTCCTGAGCTCTCTCAGCCTCTGTTCATATGAAAGACGCTCCAGTCCTTTAATTATCTCTGTGTCTCTGACATGGACTTGCTCCAGTAAGTCTATAACTGTCTTGTATTGGGGAGCTCAGAACTGGATGCAGTGCTGCTGATCATAACACTCCCGGGTCCAGCTCTTCAGCCAGTTTTCAACCCACCTTATGGTTCATTTATCTAACCTGTACTTGTTTATGAAGAAGCTATAGGATATTGTGCCAAATGCCTTACTAAAGTCAAGGTGAACAACATCCACTGCCTTCCCCTCAATCACCAAGCCTGCCACTTAACTATAAAAGGCTGTTGTTGGTTAAGCATGATTTCCCCACTGCAAATCCATACTGACTATCCCCAGTCACTTTCTTGTCCTTCCCATGTTTGGAAGTGGTTTCCAGGATTAGTTGTTCCGTCAACTATTACTATAATAAACACAAAAGAAACTCATGTTAGATCTCATGAAATTTGTGATGAAGTAGCAAGTTTTCAGCAAGACAGTGTTTCCAGTCACTACTATCAGCATATGGCATTAAAAACTTGTTAGTAGAATAAATTAAAATGATAACAAAATTTATAAGTAGACACCATATCAAGGCTTGAAAAGAATGTGTACAGAAACACAACACAAGAAAACAAAGATGAAATCAATCTTTAATATATTGACTTATATGGATATCTTGGAAGTCCTGTTCTCCTCCATGAGACTTATTTATGTGCAAGTTGATAACTGAATCAAAACACGTTTAACAGATTCACAAATTTTTTTAAGCCTGATCTCCTGTAGATCATACAAAATTTCATTTCACATTACTTCCATACAGAGCTCAATAATCAGCATTTGTTAAAACAGTAATTTCCTGCTTGCTACAGCATTAGTTGCTCGTGAAGACACTGCAGATACTTAACACAGAAGTCTTGGTGTATAGCAAAGTATCTGACAAAAGAGCAGTGTCGCCCTACCTTAACTGCACACTTAGTGTGACAAGGTTCAAGATGATGGAAATCTTACCAGACCCTTAGGATAAACACACCTGAAGATTAATTTAGAATTCTTCACTAATTCATACATGTCTCTCCAATACCAACCAGTACTTTCTATAAATACACAATTTTAAGTGCTGGGCTTTTCATATGACAGAATAGTCTGTGTATTCTTCCTTCAGCATAGATGGTAGAAGTGAAATAAAAAGCTTGATTCTTATTAAGGTGTAGTTGGATTTTATTCCCACCAAAGTTGTCTTGTGTCAATATGAATTATTTTGATAAGAATAGTCAAGTCAAGAGTAATCTTCACTGAGCTGACATGTGTTGTTAATACAATAATTTAAATGCATAAATTTGACTAAACTTATCCAAAAAGTAGACAGCAGTATTAATGATTTGACAAGAAAAAAAAATCATACTATATAATAGCTCTAAAGAAAAATTAAAGAACTGAACAGTTTAATAGATGTGCCAACAGTTTGACCAGGCAAAAGTCTGCATAACCTCTAAAGAGTCTGTTAAAAGCACAGAGGGAAAAAAAGGCAAATGAAATTTCTCAATCAGTGAGACCAAATTTAAAGGCTCTTTCCATGGTTCCCCTTCAATATATGGGGTTTTTTTCTTTAAATAATGGACTTATTTATGTGTTGCTGATTCTGGCTTCCAAAATGCAATGGGGTTGTAATATTATTCTAAAGAATTGTCAAAAAGCAAAATATATTTATCTTATGCTAAGTGAATTAAGAATGGGGTTTTGAAGGGAAATAACTTCTTTTCAAAGACTTGAGCCTTTAAACTAAGCTTCTTTCATACTTAAGTGTACATGCCTAGAAACAATACTTATTTCCTTGGAAAATTCTCAGTAATTTGTAGATGGTTTTATTACAGAAAAGGCAGCTACGCTGCAAATGGTAAATGTTCCTAAATTTTATCCAACTGCAAATAAAACTTTCATTAGGAAAATATAGTATAAGGAGCTGTCATATACAGTACAGAATTCTGACATTTTTGTTTTGTTAATACAGTTGTTTAACCTGTCTCCTGTAGGAAAGCCCGCATAGATCTGAAAGATTTACACAACCAATGCAAAACTCCTTGGAGCAAGCACTTCAGCACATCAGTCTTGAGGGGTAACAGATCCTGTGTACCTGCAACCTGCATTGCCCTCTAGCAGATGTAATGCATATAAGAAGATGGAGAGAAGAAAGTTTTTGACACTGTGAATATTCTCAGCATTGCAGCTGGTTTAGTTCCCAGTTTCCTCTTTTCCTTCCACACCACTGCTGATGGGTCTTCAGTGAGGCAGTACCTGCAGGACAGTCCCTCTGACATAGGCAACTTTAGTCAAATTTCAGTCCTGTTCTCTCTGAAACTCCCAGAGGAGTAGCAGATGGGCACCCTCTTCCTGTCTCTCTTCTCTGCAGCTGAAGTGCATGGTGAGCAAGGGAAACAACAGCACTCCCAGCAGTCTCAGCTAACACCATGGGGTTAATGCCCTGACTGGTCTGTATTAACCAAAATGTAAGAGTACTACCACCTTTCGTCAGTGACCCCAGTTTAGAGGCGAAGAGCTGGAAATATATCCTGTAGGCAAGGGTCTTAATGGGCCCACAGTATATATGCATGTTCTCTCAAACAGCATGTTCAGTCAGACCGAAGAGCAGGACACCCCTAAAGTATTCTGTGGCAAAGTATTTCAACAATCTCAGGTAGCAGGAGGTAAAGAGTCCTTTGGGGTATGTAAGAAATACAAGGTACAGATAAGTATGTCTAAACAACCACACAGACTTCTCAAGTTAAATTGATGTAATGTCTTCATAACAGTAATGAAGAAGACATTTCTAGTCTGTGATCAAGAAAGACGAAAATATCAGTAGTTTAAACTGGATATTCAGAGACCAGGATCAAAGCCAAATTGAAGTACAACCTAAGGAGGGGGCTTCAAAAGTATGGAGTAAGCTGCGGTTATAGAGCAATAAAATGTAAGACAAGTTTATCATCGCTTCCAGCAGAACAAGAGCAGAATTGGAAGCTGAAAAATTCACTAATACAGATACTGTCTGAGAACAGATACAGCAAATGAGATAGAAATGAAGAGGGGAAAAAATAAGAGAATTTCTGTCAGGTAGGAGAAATGACTAAGGCAGTTATACCTCCTGTAGAAATAGATTCAAAAAGAAGGCACTCAGGAGATCAAATCTCAGCACTTGTAGGATTCTTTCAACACGCAATTTACACAACTGTTTGCTTGCTGCCCCAGCAGATCTGTTTCTTACTGATATGCAGAAAAGTCAGAATCAGAACCATGGTGCCAGCAGCCTCAATCATATGCAAAATTGGAGCTTAAATAAATATCAGTCCTTTGGTAATAATGTTTATTTAACACATAATATGCATCCTTCTCTTAGTTACATCATACTAACTTGAAATATTACTCACAAATCCTTTCTTTATTCAATTGCATATAATGATGATTAGAATTAGTTCTTTTTTGTGAAAGAGTATGGACATGTTGATTCATGATAATATGCACTTTTCAAGTTTTCAGTAAAGAGGGTAAAAAGAAAAAATCAAGATGTGACAGCATTTCTGTTCAGTCCAGATGACTGAGTTACTGTGAACACTGGTTGTATGAGGTATTTAAATTGTTTTGTCATTGCTAAGCAAAAGAGTTGAATTATATTTATTCTTACTAGATTTTCTGCTAAATCTCTGGTGTCCTGGAGAAGTGTCCTAAGGCAAAAATCACTGTTCAGCTCAGGAAAACCAAAGCCTCTGAGCTGTAAATATCTACCACAATAACAAATGTAACCCATGTCACCTGTTTGCCCTGGACAAACATTTGCACTTTGTTCCCTCATTTCTAAATAACAGAAGGCAGAAAACAGTTGACAGTGTCTGAAATGTGACTGAAACCATATTATGACAGCAAAATACAAGAGAATTTATGACAAAAGACAGTATGTTTACTTTTCTGTTCTCCTCTGTGCTATTTTTTTTTTTTGGGGGGGGGGGGGGGAGGAATCTGAAATGTAAAATTGTGGTGGTTTAGTCCCTGCCGGGGTCTGAGACCACGCAGCCGCTGCCCCTCCCCCACAAAGGGAGTGAAATACAAAGCCCCGGGCTGAGATAAGGAAAGGTTTAATACAACAGAGCAACAGCAACACAACAAACAACAACAATAACAGTAACAACAATGAACAGAGCAAAATATCTACCACTACAACAGCGAGGGCAGAGGAATCACATAACACACACAATAAGGGACTCTCCTGTACTCCCGGCTTTGATGCCAGGAGGTGACGTCAGCATGGTATATGAATAACCCGGCTAGAGCTTCCCCCCACTGCTGGGGAAACTTAACCCTATCCTAGCTAAACCAGGACAAAAATATATTTTAGTTCCCTACCTGCTGAATTTTACTTCAGGTAAATATTAAAATCAGATTGCTTAGCCTTACTTATGTGCTTTCTGGGTCTGAAAGATGTCAGGGAATCTCACTGATGTAGAACTCTGTCCGTGAGATGCACTGTCTATAAAGATCAGCTGGGCTCTTAGTTAAACTGCAAATTATGTCTGTTTTGCTGTTACTTTGCCAAAGCAGTTTTGTTCTTACCACACTAACTGATTCAAGCTTGCAAACTCATATTAATGAGGTCTTGAGTACATGTAACATGCACGATAGAGTTACTGATCTGAAATCAATAATTAGGGACACTCCAAAATGGAATAAAGTAATATGTTCCGTTGTTTGTTTATATTCAACCTGTTTTCTTTTAGCATGAAATACTCATCAGTTATTCTTCTTATGTAAAAATACCACTACATTTGTCCTTTCTTCTTATCTAACACTAGATATTGCTGAGTGGGATAATTACGAATTCAATAAGAATTTAAGGGTAATTACACCCTTCACAAGAAGCACAAGCTCTTATGAATCCTCAATAACTACAAAACTATTGTTAAAGATCAGTCTTCTATACTATCATTATTCTTCAAATGGCAAGTGTAGGACCAAAGGTCCAGAGGTAAATTTCTGTACAGCACTCAGTAGTCAATATTCTACAGAACTTCATGCAGCACATGCATTTGCTACCCATTATTTTGTACTCATTAGGTGCCTGAATATTATGTTAGCGTCTAGTACCAAGGTTTTGTCTGGGGTAGTTCTTTAAAAAAAAATTCTTTGTGACAAAATGACAAATATTAAAACAAACAAAAATCAGAAAATATTTCCTAGTGCCATAATCTAAATATAGGACATGGTTCTAAACTCCTCTATTCAATAATGAAATGAGTTTTGACTAAAACTTGGAAAAAAGAGCAAGCAACCTCTTTTTCTTCATGAAAGATTCTGTGAGATGTTTTGCTTTGATTTTCTGCAGACTTTCTGGGCACAGCACTATTTTTTCAACTAGAAGTAATCTTCTTGCTCCAGTAAAGTGTCAATTTTTAAGCTGCATATGACTCCTGAATTGCCTGATATAGGCTAGATATCTTCTATAATTTTTGGAGTTTGTTGGAGTTCATCTTACTTATTGTTTTTATTTATTTATTCTTTGCTAATGTCTTTGAAAGACTTTATTTTCCTCTGCATATTACCAAAGCTTTTATTAGCATTATAGAGGAAGTTTTTGAAGGAAGATGTTATTTGAGATCATTCCACAGAAGACATGCAATTCAAAAGGGTGCTATAAGAGTTAGCTATGAAAAAAGAGGCAAGGGATGCTTGATCAATTTATTTCTCTGGAATAAATAAAGATTGAAATGTTTTAAATGGACAAAAATAAGGACAAAATATTTCTAATATATTTGTGTGTGTCTGTGTCTGTGTCTGTGTCTGTGTGTCTGTGTGTGCATGCATGCATGTGCACATCTGTAATTAAAAGTAAAAGTGCCTAGCAAAAGGGAAAACCTTGTCTTCAACCAGAATATTAATTCAAAATCAATAGTTAATGAAGGAAAAAGTACTGGACAGCCACAGTTAGGATCAGTTGAAAATATGAAAATAAATAACTGTATACATCAAACGGCTACATGAAATCAAACCAGAATTAAGTAAATTTCTTTTAACAAACAAAAAAAAAAGGTTGTTAAAAGTCAGTTAAAAATCACCAGTAAGTTACAAATCAAACGCGACATAGCTATGGCTAGTACAACACTGAATCTAGGTTAACAAGCCCCATGAATGGCTGGGACCACTACCTTGAGGGTCCTAGACTGGATCAGCTTGAAGTGCATGTGTAAGCATGAGGGAAAGATCATAGAATCATAGACTGGTTTGGATTGGAAGGGACCTTTAAAGGTCATCTAGTCCAACCCTCCTGCAATGAGCAGGGACACCTTCAACCAGATCAAGATGTCACCAGTGACACCATGTCTACATGCTGTTTTACCCTCCCTCTTCCATAATCCAAATCAACTAAAAGAACAGTAGCAATGGACCTATGGCCAAAGTAGAAAAACACTTTCAGTCATGTCCACCTACGTTTTTAAGAGTCTGACTTAAAGTTTCTCTAAATCACTGAGGGGTGTAGCTTCCACTGACATCTGTCAATACTAGACTGGTCTAAGACAAATTTATTATAACTGTACTTTTAGCACTTTGCTGCTTAAATTAGCATAAACTTTGCTGACCAAAATACACACTGCAAACAAATTTTCAAGCTGATTATCTGTGAAGATTAGCAGCAAATTTTATGCAGGCAAATTCCAGCAAGAATTCCTGTTTTATGCAAAATAAAGAGAAAAATCTTATCCAGTATGTCTGATGTATTCTACCAAGACATGAAGTTTTAATTTTGAATATTCATAAAAACTGCAGTGTAATATATTTTATAAGAGATTACTGAACCGAAATTGAATATTTTATAAAACCTGACACTGTCTCTTCAGAGATATTCCATAAACTGAATGAGTATTGAAGTAATTGAATAAATTAATTGTTTGGCTTTAATAATTGCAACAATGGCTAGAGTTAGGACACAAATTAAATCATTAAAGTAGCTTTATTTATCTACTAACCTACATTCTGCTGCAATAAATCTGAGATTCAAGCATAAAGTGCTAACTCTCTAAATGCTGCTATGAAAAACAAGGGATGGAAATGCTATCCTATGCAAGTATTATTTTTGTCATGGCAGAGATTTTAAGATTAGCGAAAGAATACATAACCATATTTTTAGAAGGAGTAATACAATTGTCATCATGGTATTTAGTCTAAATCTAAGAAGTTCCCAGAGACTATTAAATAAATTAAAAGACAAGCTTTCTGCCATAAAGAAACTAACCACTTTTTGGAAGAGTTCGGTTAACAGAAGTCTCTCTTTACATGTGTTACACTGTTGAAACAGCTAAAAATATTTTACTGCTGTGTTTCATGTTGAAGGGAATGCAAACTAAGTACCAGACCAACCTCCTAGATAAACAGACTTCTTTTTCTTCTTTTACATCACTTACAGGTGAACTGTCATTTAAATATTGTATATAATTCAGGTCATATCCATTTGAAGTTTTAATCGCCTTCATTTTACCCCTGGATATTTTATTTAATAAAGAAAAATTCAAATTGCAATGAGTCCAGATGACTCATGTTAGGATAATAAAGAAAAGAAAGAATCTATCATACAATATATGACTACGTATGACAAGAGATCTTCTAGGGTGCCTAGAGGACTGTGGTCTACTAGAGAAAACCACCGGATAGCTATGGCAAGTTTACTGATTACTTTCAATAAATGAAAAGAGATAAACACCAGGAAGGTGGGAGCACTGTTTAAACAAACTTGTCAAAAGAACAAAGGCATGTACCAACCTAACTACAAATAAATCAGATACAACTGTAAAAAAAATCTTTCAGATTGTTAAAATTCAGAATGTCCTTGGAATAGAAATATGTAGGAAGGGAAAAGAATTAGGCTTTGAGAAGCTCGGAGTTTTATAAACTGAATTGACTGTTTGGCTGAAACCACTCATGGGGGTCTCATGATAGTGGTATGAATTTGCTATTTTGGTAGAAACCTCCCTATGCTTCCTTTTTTTTTTTTTTTTTGCATAGTTTCTGAGATGCTTTTAATGTAGTGCTGCATCTGGATTTGATTCCTTGATTGGACTTGTAATTAGTACAGTATAAAAGTAACCTGTTGTCCTCATGCTACGAGATCACTATCCCAGATAATGAGACACTGAAAAACAGTCATTAAGATATACTTCCAAAGTGGCTCAGAGAATGTAGATTATTGTGGCTTGAAGAATGTATGGGAAGAATATCCAAGAAAGCAGGACTTTTCATGTGACACCATCATCAACACTTTTTGTTCAAATAAACTTAACTATGTCCTTTTATTTTGATGCACCTTTCCAATGAGAAAAGACAACTATGAACTAATTGAAATGATTGGTGGCATAATTACACAGCTGAATTATAGTCTGTTTTTCTTAGACTAAAGGGAACAGATGGCACATACATTACAGAGATTTTAGTAAAATGAAGTGTCTAATTAGTTCACTGTTAATAGTACCTACTCTATAGAAAATATAAAATGTCTGAGTTAGGGATCCCTGGAAAGCCAGTAATTTTTATATAAAAATATATTTCCATCCCAGGCTACTTGTATTTGAACCAGCCTATGCCAAACTGGAAGAATAAGGCACCCAGCCTGCCCATGGCAACCTTATAAATAAGTAAGTCTTTCAGACATGTCAGGATACAAGAAAAGTTGTAATATGTACTGCCAAGTAGTTAAGGCACTAAATTTTTCACAGGCATGTGGCAATGTTTTTTTAGATTCCATATGCTGACTTTTAAAACCAGCCAATGTTACTGATGATGGATGAAGTTAGGCAAACAGAAGAGACAATGATTTCTAATTTTGAGCAGAAATATTACTAGAAAACTGTAAGAGATCAACACATATATTCTAAAAGATATGGTCTTACACTGTTTCGTGCACTTAACTGTAACCGCCCAAATGTCAGAAATCAAGTGCCAGTGATCTCCACCAACAGATGACTCACAGCAAGTTTCTTGAGTATGAGATTACTGATTACCAGTTTAGTAGTCTTCTCTGTAGGGAAAACGCTGAAGATTTTGAGACAGACGTGCATTTTTTTACTTTAGCTGATGAGATAAAACCTGTTCTGTACTCACAACCAGTATTTCCTTGAGCTGTGTGAACCCAGTGGCATGGCTTTGCAGCAAAGGTGACTAACAGGAAAGGATTATCCCACTCCACTCTGCACTCATTAGACCACATCTAGTGGTACAATTTTGGGCCCACCAATAGAAGAAAGACATCAATAAACCAGAGTGAACTCCACAGAGAACCATCAAGGTGGTCAGGGCTGGACCACTGGCCTGTGAGGAAAGACTGGAGGACCAGGGCTGGCTCATCCTAAAGATGGTTATGAGTGAAAAAAGGTCAGATTCTTCTTGTATGTATTACATCATGAAAGTTACACAAAATATTCAAGATTGGATCTAGCAATTGAAAAGAAACTGAGAAAACCTTTTTTTTGCATGCCTGAAAGGTCAGTGGAAAACAATAAATTATTGAACTCTTTTAAAATTTTCCAAACAGCTTAATGTTCCATTTCTATGACAACTGAACATCATCAGACTCATTCTTTAGTTCTCTTGCTTTATGCAGACTCTGCACTCTCTGAGACCTTATTTTCCCCAATTTTGGAAAGATCCAGCTATTTCTTCCAAATTTGATTGTTTTATAATTTCACACTCAATTTAATTGATTTGAATTATATATATCTAAGTAATAAAAGACAATTGAAAAAAATAAAGGACAGACAAATTTGTTTACTGTATTTTGTCAAGTTAAGTGTACTTCGTCATAGTTTTTGTTTTGATACAAATAAATTTGTTAAAAAATGACTAACGTAGTATAAATCCCTGCTGTGGACATGTAGTATTTAAAATTATATTACATTTTTTACCTTCTCTGTCTTGGACATACCTAGAGAAGTAGTAACCATTTTATATAGACACAGTTAAAATGGTGCAATTTAGCTGATGGACAAAAGAGATGCAAAGCTGTTATTTATCCTTAACTATTAGTTGTTAATTTCAGTAGAAGAGGAAGCATATTACTTAATAGATGCAGCCTACTACTCAGTTTAGTTTAGTTCACATCTAAATCTTAATTTATCTATTTTTTTAACTTTATTCTTATCAGACTAATTTTCTCCTATGTTTCTTCATAGTTTAAGTCAGGAATCCATTATTTTTAGGGGGGGAAAGAAAATAAGATAGGAAAAACCCCCAACCCTTGTGGGTAAAATAAAAGCAGTTTTAATGTAAGCAAAGCAAAGCAAGGGTCCACACGTGGAAGCAAAAAGAAAACAGATTTATTCTCTACTTCCCATTAACAGGCGATGTCGGGCCTTCTCAGGAAGCTCTGATACGTGTAGTAGTTGCCTTGGAGGACCAAGGGTGACCCCACCCCCTTCCTCCTTTTTCCCAGCTTTATACTCAAGCAGACATCATATGGTCTGGAATATCCCTTTGGTCAGGTCGGGTCAGCTGTCCTGGCTGTGTCCCCTCCCAAGATCTTGCCCACCCTGTCCCACTGGGGGGGAATATGTCAGAAAGAGCCTTGGTGCTGTGTAAGCACTACTCAGCAGTAGCCACAACACCAGTGTGCTATCAACACCCTGCCAGCTCCCAACATAAAACAGCACCATGAGGGCTGCTATAGGGGAAAACCAATTCCAGCTCAGCCAGACTCAGTACATCACACTAGGCTTTATTTTCTGAGGCATCACAGGCAATGAATGACAAAGACCCCAGTGCTTATTTGACCCTTATTTGTATTTAGAGGATTCAGGCATGGCCTGATCCATCATTCTTTCGAATTTTCATAAACTCATAAACTGTTTTTTATTAAACTGTTTTTTATCTCAAAGACAGCATAGAAATAACAGTGCAGGAAGATATGATGTGCTAAAATGAATGCAAAGCTGTCCTCATGATTTCAAGACTTCTCTCATAACTAACCAGTCCTAGGAATAAAGTGGGGAACCATTATTTCATTTACGTTCAAACTACGTTAGCTTCTGAGCAACAACTGCTCCTTAGCAGACTTCGTTCTGGCAGACCTTGTTTTGCAGTGTAACAGAGGAGGCTGCTGTTAGACAGATGGAAACTGTATTTCCTAATTCTTATTCAAAAAAATTCACTGCCGCCCAGGCCCAGACTTTGAGACTTCTTTGCACAGTTCAAGATCTTTTGATAAAGTCCAGGGAGTAGTAAAAGACTAGGAAAAATTCACATGTTGTGAAGGCTTAGGAGCAAGGACAAAAAAAATGCATTAAGGACCACATCTTCCAAAAAAAAAAAAAAAAAAAAAAGCAAAATCTGTCAGCATTCTGTAATTCATATTTCCAACCTTTCAGGCAATAACACCAGCTCATATGTTGTATTTACCTGTGCAACTGTTGTTTTCTCATACATATAAAGTTTGATTTCTGTCGTTACACATATTTCTAGTCTCACTGTGATTAGCATGAAAATGAACTCTTAGACTGGGGCACTGAAGATGCCAACAAACATATATCCAATAATCATTTTCTTCTCATACACTTTTTCAAAGAAAGCTGAGAATATTATTAGGCTGATCTCTTATCAGATGTTGATAAGACCTGGCCTTCTGTCAGCTGTGGAAATGGGATTATAAAGATGTTAACAGGAAGCCTATGATTCACTGTTATTATGCCTGAAATCACACAGGGGAGAAATAGCTGTGATAGGCAGTTTTCTGTGTAGGTTTGGATGTCTGCAAACTTCAGTGTGTCCTACTTCAGAAGAAAAATTGCATCCTTTTCCCCAAGATCAGTCTGGAGCCAAAATCTTAGACTACAGAGGAAGAAATGTTTATGTCATAACACTCTTCTCCGTAACCCAGGCACATGTATCCAAGCTACCTGGTCAGCTCTCTAGGCAGAAACAAATGTTTGTGCTATAAACGAATACAATTACTATCATGCACTGTAGTCTTAAAAACAAGACTAAGTGGACAAGTGTCTCCCTTAGCTCCACGCATGCAAACAAAAAGAGCCAATACTCTGTAGATCAGAAGTGGTTGTGAATTACTGATCAAGAAGAACAACACTAAAAAACCTTAACTTTTTTATCAGCCTGACAGTACATGATGCCAGAAATCTGGTGATTTCATATATAAAGATACCTCTTCTCACCGGTTCCTATGTCAAATTTTAGCAGTATGCAATCCTTCTACTAGAATGCAATGTACTCCTACTTTTCTCTGTCCATAAAATTTGCAGGCTACCTAGTCAGTTGTCTATAAGCGGATGAGTGTTCACAAGGTCTGCTCCAAAAACACAGATAAATGATTGATAAGACCTTGACTCTTATTCTTTTCCTCCTTAATCAGAAGTGTAGCCTTTCACTCCCTATTATTACAAAAAAAATCCAGAACTACCAAGTTTTTATAAATTTTTGGTATCTGGTAACCATACTAAAAATGTGGTACTTAAAATAAATTTGTACTATATATCAGAGACATGCAAGTAAATTTTAAGTCATTTTCTAATATTTCCCATACTAATATTTCACCCTCTCCACATCTTGATTCACCAAAAGTGGAGTGGTAATATTGGAATATTACTGGAGTCAAAAGTCAATTCTGGCAAAATATAATTGCTCTAATATGTCTGCATAGTGTGTCAGAAATCAGTCAGCAGGTCCTATGTTTCCCCAGAAAAATATTTTTAAGACACACTAGTTCATGTAATCTTGCAAGTGATTCAGTGTTCTCATTTGCTAGCCTACTTAGTTGTCTATAGTTGTTGCTCATTTAAAAAACAACATTAACATTTTGTTATTCACTTGGAGGCACATTACTATGTTCCCGTAATTCGTCTAGAATTCTCCATGAAAATTGTAGGTGACTGTAAAATTATTTGTAAGACTCTGTTCACTATATAAAGTTTAGTGATAAATAAACTTCCTAGATAATGAATAACAATAAAATGACATGTAATCCTTTAGTACAAAGGACATGATACCCAGAGGAAAAAAAAAATGCTCTTTTGCAAGTATGTATTTGTGAAAAGTAGCTGTATCAGAAGAATAGAGTAAATAAAGTTCAAATCCTATTTTTAATGTGAATGGATAAAAGATGCCTCTGGCTTGCAAGATAGAAGTAAACAAGTGGCCACGTGGCAACTGGCTACCAGTTGAGTTCAAACCACAACAAAAGTGAAATGGAAGCACGATGTTTCTAACAATGTCCATGAGGATTCAGAGATTCATAGCTCCAGAAAAGTCGGTCGGTTGGTCTGAGAGTTACACACTTCAGCTGAGTGTCTTAATACAAATTCCATCCCTGTGTGACCATCTAAAATATACATTGTCTACCAAAGTGTCAAATGATGTGAGCTGAAACCTCCCACACCTCACATGAACATTCTGATTGAAAAACTGCTCTTCTAAACCACAATATTCTTGATCAGTTTGATCTAAAACTTCATCTGAAATTTCTACCAGGACATTTCTCACTGATGCTTCTACTGAAATAATACATTCCATAGTTTTGGCTTATTAGTCTTTTACAGTACTACTTCCTTTTTTTTAAAAAAAAAAAAAAAAGCAATACTGAATTAGCACATGTTGGTTTGCATACCTGTATTAATGGAGTGAAAAAAAGAACCAAAATAACAGACTAAAAGCAGAGGAAATTTTATAAAAATGTAAAACTGTACAACACAAACAAAGGAAATTCAAACTCACAAAATATATTGATATAATAAAATATACTAATATAATAAAAGAAGCAGCAACCTAGCAGACAGTCGGCTGAACAGTTTCCCTTCCAAAGATTCATGTCCTGCAGGACATTGAATCGTTAGCACTACTGAGATATGCTATTGCAGAAACAAATAACAATTACTGAGCGCTATCATCAGCTTGCTCAGAATGACACTACATTTAGAGTAATAATGCTACACTGCAAGGTTTTACTACAACTCAAGGCCAGTTTTTTCTGAATTATGTTTAGGCAGTATCAGGATTACTATAATGAATAGTTACAGTTTATCAAAACAGTTAACCAAGAAAGCTGGAATCAGCAATTGTGATTATGTAATGTTTTTTAAAGCTAAAAAACAGTGTCACAAATAACTTCTGGATTTGGAAAGGGATTTTTTACGTTAGAGTACTAACTTATTCACACATATTTGTCAAAAAAAGAAAAAAAAAAAAACCCAAACCACAAACTAAAGAAGTTTGTTTAGGGCAAAGTGAACTAAAATTATACTTTGAAGTATGGTCTTGTATTACACTATTTGGATTTTAGATTTTTAAAATTAAAAAATCAGAATAATATATAGTGGTATGAAATACTGTGCTACTTAGTCCTCACAGAATCACAGAATTATCTAGGTTGGAAAAGACCTTGAAGATCATCTAGTCCAACCATTGACCTAACACTGACAGTTCCCAGCTACACCAGATCCCTCAGCGCTATGTCAGCCCAACTCTTGAACACCTCCAGGGATGGGGACTCCACCACTGCCCTGGGCAGCCCATTCCAACACCTAATTACCTGTTCTGTAAAGAAATACTTCCTAATGTCCAGTCTAAACCTTCCCTGGCAAAACTTGAGGCCATTACCTCTTGTCCTATCACTCATTACTTGGTTAAAGAGACTCATCCCCAGCTCTCTGCAACCTCCTTTCAGGGAGTTGTAGAGGGCGATGAGGTCTCCCCTCAGCCTCCTCTTCTCCAGACTAAACAACCCCAGTTCCCTCAGCTGCTCCTCCTACGACATGTGCTCCAGACCCTTCACCAGCTTCACTGCCCTTCTCTGGACACGCTCGAGTAATTCAATGTCCTTTTTGTAGTGAGGGGCCCAAAACTGAACACAGTAATTGAGGTGCAGCCTCACCAGTGCCGAGTACAGGGGTAAGATCACTTCCCTGTCCCTGCTGGCCACGCTATTGTTGATACAAGCCAGGATACCATTGGCCTTCTTGGCCACCTGGGCACACTGCTGGCTCATGTTGAGACGACTGTCAATCAACACCCCCAGGTCCCTCATTCACTTCATTCATTCAAACACATCCTGCTTTTACACTTTATATGAGAAAGTGGGGTTGAGATTTGTCTTTGAAAATACAGTAAACACCCTGACTAACAAGAAAAAGGAATCCAAAACAGAGGCAGGTAATACAAAGCCTCTCCTACACCATTCACATGTTGTATCATTTCAGACAGAGCCACAATAATCCATGCTTCCATTACATGAATGTTCAACAGACAATTGCAATGAGTTTTCTCCTTAAAGACCATGTAAAACCTTCTTGAATAGAGCACATTTGCTTACCTGCTAGCTAAGGCAAAATGCCAGCTACCTATATAGTATACTGCCATTTCATTGCTGATATGAAAAGTATTGTCTGTCAAGACTTGAAAAAAAAACCTCTCTAATTTTTAGCTTTTAATAAAGAAAGAGCAGACTTTTTATGAACTTTTCTAAATCTATATTAAAATCTCTGTTCATATCTAGAATAGACAGATCTTTTGGTTCCTTTGAAAACAGGGTAGTTAAATACATCTGTTTGAGGTTATGATGTCTTATATCAGTTCTGTGACTGATATAAGTGACTGACCATAAATGCTAACAGCCATTAGCATAGCTGTTAGGATCTGTCTCTACACGAACGTTAACACCTTACCAATATTTTTGTCCCTATTGTCCTTTTCCTTGTTTCTTATTCCTTCTTTTTTATCCTCATTTGTTTTGTTTCATCCAGTCTTACCTTCTTTTACACTGTTTCATAACCTGTTTTTTCCAATACTTTTGTTCATTTTCCAGATGGCAGCTCCATCATGGTTATGACCTAGCTGTTGAGATTTTTTTTGCCACACCCTCCACATACTGCAGATACATTTAGAACTTTTATCATTTTTCTAAATAAGGATTTTAATATATATTTTTAAAGTTGCAGATTTCCACATCTCTCGTTGCATTATGTAACTGCATATTTAGGACAATAATTTAGAATAGTGTTCTTAGTGAGATTTAAATTCCCTTAATATATAAATTCTACTTTCAAAGGTCAAAATAAACTTGGAAATCAAAAGCTATAGAAAGTAATAATGAAGACTGTCTGTATGTTGTTGATCTGATCTCCCTCTGTATATATACATTGATATTTTTTAGAACATGAATACATACTTATTTTTTCACAGATCTAAATGCCCAGGTCCAATTAGCATAAAATCTTTTCATAGTTACTAAAAATACATACAACATATTTTATATAAACAACTAGGATAGACATTTTTAAAAAGCTCCCCCCCCCCCCCCCCCCCCCGACCACCAACATATACCTATACATTTTTCATTCATTTGGCTAATAGGAGAATTTGGTTACATTTATTAAGATTGTACATAATGGTCAAGTTCTCAAGAAACATTGGTAGGTCAGGCAGTCATAAATAAAATTTCTGTTGGTTCTGTTGTCCAAGGTACAAACCTTAGTGAAAAGGTGATTAGAAGTCATGTCTGAACCTAATATTACTAGCAGTTTAATTTCACTTTGCATTTGCCAAGAATAAAGGTTCTGCTCTTTACTCTCATACCTTTAAGATTTACACAGTTGTTTAAATAAGAGATTATTAATTATAAATTGCCGAATACAGAGAAGGGATCATTTTCTATACAATAAAATTAAACAGGATATGTATCAGAGCTATGATGAAAACCTAAACTACCATTCATACTCGGTTAACACCAACATCCTAGAATCCAGGCAGCTTTAACAGTGAGTGTTATCCCAGCTAAATTTCCTGTGGGTAATGAGGAATCACCAAAATGTGTTAGTCAGAAACTACATAGAAGGGTTATACAATGATTTCACAAAGCAGTTCTTCTTCACGTACAACAGGGACCTGATGAAACTTTAGGGTACTACACATAGCATCTACCTGTATAACAATTCTGAATATAATCTTGAATTCAAAGAACTTCTTAGTGAGATTGGACACAAAAAATAATTTTCCAATTCATTCTGGAAAAAAGATAGGAATTACCTTGTAAAAGGATAAAGTTATTTCATGTGTGAATATACAGGGGAAAAAAAGCTCAGAGATCAAAGAGGTATTCTAGAGTTCTGCATTTATATGAAGCAGCCTCAGGTCATGGTCTTGTTGAACTCCTACAGAAAATTCCACAGCCAAAATCTATCATTTCTTTACGAAGTTTCAGAACTCAAAATTTAAGTACAAGAAGAAAGCTGAAAAAAATGCAATCTTACATAGGCTTTGCCTCAGCAGAGCAAGCTGTGGGATCAGTTTACAAAATACAGGATGTGAATGGCAGCATCAAACCTACGCTTTGTTTAAATCACAAAGCACAGTGTAAAGACCCCTGGAAATCTCACAAGATATTTATGTAACATGACAAGTTCCTATGTTACCTGCTCCAGAATTTTTTATTTTTTAGGTCATTATCTCAATTTTTCATATATGGTAACAATCACAGCTATATACATGCTTTGCATTTAAATCCTCCACAGGCTCTGTTTTCCATGTTTTTGACAAGTAATTACCAAGTTTCTTTCTATACGGTAGAAGGTAAAATTAGTGAGAAAGAAGAAAAAGGAGAAAAAGACAAGTCTGTAATCTGGTGTTCTATACTGTTCCTATAATACTGTCATATTTGCTTCATATATCTCAAAAACTTTACCTAGAAAACAATGCTTCTGCATATAAGAAATGTTGGTCTACCAAATTCTGTGCAACATCACTGTAGAAATTCTGAAAGCACGGATCACAAGTATCTTATTCAGTTGCAGTACTGAAGTTCTAGCCCAGAGTAACTTCTTGGCACAGTGAGCTACTCTGACAGACAGGTGGAAGTACATAAATGTGTGGGTAATTTCCCTTTCTGAGCTGCCTCCACTGCATTCATTTAACATTTATACATGGCTGCCTGTGCCAAGTCTTGGGCACACAACTAAGGCTAGACCTAATCAAAAAACTTACAGACAGTTTCCACATTGGACTTACGTGAAGCACTTCTTTACATTTCCTTAATGAAGACGGTTCATCTTCTGAATCAGGCTCTTATCTTTGTGCTTTTCTTGAATATTTGTTTCTAATATATTATAATAGTGATATAGAATTCACACGTGACACGATGATTATGGAAAAAAAAAAATCTATTTCCTTTTCCCATTATATATTTTTTTGCCAATTAACTAATGAAAATACAGCTAAACATCTTTTTTTCATGCATAAAGATATATCCTATGCTTGTATCTTTATTTCTGGATTCCACAGTGTTCAGCAGTTTTTCTTTTAGATCGATAATTGCTGTGATTAGGACAGCATACTGGAGTAGTATATACTGTATACTAGCTAGTGATTTTCAAATTTTTCAAGTCAGTAAAAGACTAGGTGGCAGAAAAGTGGTTCTTTCTGTCTCCACCCTCACTATCTCTTGGCTGCTCTGACTATACTGATAATGGAGGATTTGCTTTTGGATGACTTCTTAAGAGAGAGTTCCACAGAGATTCTGTTGCATTTAATTTTCCCTTGTAGTTACATCTCCATCCTAAGCACCACAGGCCTGTTCTGCCCAGCACTTGGCTGGCAATTTAGAGGACTACAAATAGCCTGGGAAAGGATAGAAACACACGGCTGATACCAGCTTATCCAATTATCTGGTCTGAAGAGTCATTATCCGTAATACTATCTAGGGTCAGGAGCAGGAGGCAGGGAAGCATGTGAATGACCACCACCTCTACTGCTTCCCTAAGAAAGAGGGGTATAGAGCAGAAATGGATTCTGAAACAAAAGAGAGAGGTAGAATGAGACAATCAATAAAATGCAATTAAAACTTAAAATTCTGGGGCCTGAAGCCCTGTATATTATACAGAATAAAACACAAAAAAGTTATTATATCAGTATATACTTGAATACTAGTTAGAGCATTAAAAATTGTTTCTCTTTAATAAACACTGAATTATATATTGATAGAGGAAAGTAATACTCAAGCTTAAATGTGCAGAAATAATCACCTGAACAGAACTGCAAGTTCTTATGTATTTTCCTGGTCCAGATCTAATGTTCTGATTTGCATTCAGAATGAACTGTATTTTCATTATTCTAAGTGCTGTTGTATTAATATTAAAGGCAATGGTTGTTGGAAAAAAGTTGTTAATGTATTCATGTCTGCACTGTGCCACTGCTTCTGTTTCATCTTTCAAAAACTCAGGTTTGGTATGTATTTCATATAATGAGGGAAAGTCTCACAAATAAATAAATAAATTGCAGTTCAGCATCAATAATAGCAAGGGGAGTTACTACAAAAAAAACAAAACAAAACAAAACAAAACAAAACAAAACCTGACAAGCAGCTATCATCCTTTCTTCTGTAATACAATTAATAAGGTTGAAAATAAGATAAATAATTTTGCCCCATATTAGTTTTTCAATTTGCCCAATAGTTTTTTAATATTCAGAATATGATCTTGATCTGGACTGAAATAAAATCAGAATTATTTGAATGATGTCACCATAACAAAATTATTAAAAAATGGTCATTTTTGGATCAAAACCTAAATTTTACATTTTAAAAAGTTGAGATGGTCAAGAAGGACATTGTTTCAGTCTCACTGGCTGAACCTGGCAAATGAAAGAACTTGACCTAAGTAACCCCCACGCTACTGAAAAGTGCCTTAACTTCCAGTCTGGAAGGCATGTTTTAACTTCAGATGTTCCAGAATGAAGAAATTCTGACCAACTGGCAATACTGTTATTCCATTCTAACTATTCAATTGAAGTTTCTCCTTAATCAGATTCATCTGTATCAGAGAATTTTTCCTCACAGATTTTTCCTCTATTTTGAATTCTCCCTGTATGAAATATTCTTTCACCAGTCTATTTATTTATTCCTCTAAATAATTTTACAGTATAAATACAAGAATTTGAGATCTTCACCTTTGATAATCCATGGGTTGTTGCATGTGTCCTCTACTGAAAGAATTACTTTTAAAAGTTGAATTAGAATTTAAATGTAATACTTGCAGTTAACAGATTTCTAATCTTCTAAATGCTATTATAATATTTTTTATCCTCTTTTACTTGATGGAGTTTAAGTGTACTCTCCTAGTGGAGGTTGGGGAAAAAGGAGAAAGAATCCATAAGTAAATATAAGTAAATAAGTAGTATTACTGATATCTGCTTTCCAACAGATTTGTTTTGTGGATAATGTTATTTTCAGAATTATAAGACTGTACTATTACATTTCAGCAAATCACAAGAGAAGTCTTGCATGAAATAATACTAAATAGTTTGATTTATTAAGCACTAGAGTATCCAAGCAGAAGAAAATGTTATTTTCTGATGCCTCAGAAGGCAAGACCTCCATTTTCAGCTTTTTCTGTTGAGTTTATAACACAATTTTGTGTGCATGTATCCTTGATGTCTTTTAGTGAAAAGTAAATTAATGAGAATTTCATCTCCTTTGATGCACATAGGGTTGAAATGGGCCAGTTTTGCTCAAAAGTTAACTGCAGGACACTGGCAGCTTAGCAAAGTGGTTCCATAGCTTCGTTCCTGTAGGAAGAAAGAGAACGAAGGTGTATTTTCTAGCCTCTATGTAGCTTTTGTTTGGCCTTTTTTAATAATAGTGGCTCTTCACAATGTCAAAAATGTCTCTTGTTCTGGGGTTTTTTTAAATGTGTTTTGATAAATATAGAAAATCCTAATTTTAATTTCCACTTTTTCCTGCATTGGTTACAACTTTTGTACCCGATTTTCCCTCGTAAGATTCTTTTTATTACTGTAAAGTAGAAAAGTTCTCTTGTGAATAAAAGGCATTCTACCATGAAAATATCCCTAATATTGCAGAAAAATAAATCTTCAAAGATATTAGGGAAATGAAAGTGAAAATCAGCTTCTAAGTGTAACAAGAACAGGAGCTAAAACAGAGTCTCTGCAGGAGCAAGACACTACTGATGCAACTTTATTTCAAGTTGTAAAAAACAGATGGTTGAACTGAAATCTCTGTGATGTCTATACATGGAATGAATCAGTGAAGACAGGGTGCATCTCTAAACATTGGCCTGCAGAGAAGTCAGAATATGGTAGGTGACTGTCATGTCAGAAAGATGAAATAAATTTTTTAAAGTGTTACAAGTAGTAGGACAATACCATAGAGATTTAAAATGTCCCTTATATGAACCATAAATGAACTATGAAATTTAAAAAATCTGATCTCCACACTGATGCAAACTTTTCCCAGGAATAAAAATCTATACTGAAGTGAAGTTAGTTCAGATTTTGTACAGGTTGTTTGTTAGGGTTTTTTTAAAACAACAGTTCAGTTTTCACTTGTACTCGAGGCTGCATGTCTCAGGCAACAGTCAGCCCCAAAGCAAGTTCAATCTAGAGAATCACTTAGATCTTTGGATGGTAAGTACTATCACCTAATATTGCCACTCTTAATATCTTTAGCCTCAACGAACTAGTCTCGGAATAGAGCATTCATTGCTATTTTTATGATGAAAACCAAAAGTATAGCTACAGTGACTGAATTTACATACAGTAAATTTTCAGAGAAATTAATCTTCAAGCTAAGTATTTTCAACACTTCCTCCAGAAGCATGTTGAAAATGTCAGGAAGAGAAGCAGACTTTCCTATTATGAGGCAAGGAACTGTTAATTTTTTTTTCTCTTATTCAGGATTCCTGCTATCTCACTGAATGATAAAAGTGATATAGTGGCAATGTTATATATTTAGCTATGTGTGAGTGACTGTGTGGGAGGATAACTGTCTGTCAAAGAAAGAATTATCCCATACAAATTCTGAAAATACATTTATGAAAAAAAAACCAACCTCTTTGCTTTATGGTAGTTAAATAAAACTACAATGTTATTGTTTGAAGTTTCTAAAAAACCATCCATCAGGATATAATTTAACATCAGTAGTTTTAATTAATGCAAAATGACTACACCACTTTCCTTTATCCTACTGAAGTAGGATAGCATGCCCAAAATTCAATGTTAATATTATTTTCTTTTAAATGTGATGATGATGATATCTTGAGTCTTCTGCTGCTTTTCCAGACAATAGCAAATTTTTTTGTTTTTTTAACTAAAGACATATTTTTCAATTTCAAATCTATTTTAAAAAGCTCAGAGAAATGAAAATGGACAATAAATAATATGGAGATTGCTTTTACTTATATCGCATTTAGTAAGTTGCGAGTAGCTGGTGTATAAAGAGACATTACTGAAAAATATAACACTGAGGCATCTCAGTCATTCTCAGTTACTCTCCCCCTTCTTTTAGATACAACCTTCTTCCTTACACAAGCAATGTGGAGGAAAGGTGATAGTAGATTTATTTTGCTGCAGAACAACCTCACACTTACAAAATCTTCCTGATGAGACAGTTAGATGTTCTTTACAAGATGATGTAAGATGGTGAAGTAACATAGTGTAGCTCTGTCTCTGTATGCCAAGAGCACTGTCTATGCATGAGTGAAAGCCGACATTTATAAAGAGACCTATAGGGACAAAAAGTTCCCAGTTTGTGGATTATTAAATCATTTCCCAATGTAGACCCAAATGGGAAAAGCTGGGGCCTTTAAGTCACTGCCACAGTCTCTGAATTCATGTCAAAAAATAATGTCTCTTCAGAAAAATTCAAGAATTTGATATTGGGATATAGTGCAACTGGTACATGAAGTTCTGTATGTATAGTGACATTTCTCCCTCTACTTCTCCCGAAGCTGCCGAAATGGCCATGGGTGCTCATTACTGATCGAAAATACAATTAATTTGGACAAATGGTAATAGTTTAAATATTTTTCTTTAGGCGCTTCATGCACCCTAGCAGATATACATAACAGGAAAAATGTATTTTTAATTTGCAAGGCAAAAGTTTCTCAGCTTCTTGGAACAGTTTCACAAGCATCAAATCAAAAGAGTTTTCCCCCTTTCCTGTGCAACAAGGGAAAGAGGGCTCAGTGAAGATCAGAACCGCAGCAGAATTTCTGGTCAGTTAATCTTGTTTTCATCCCACAAGACTGCAGTGTTTTCAATCCTGAGATGAGGATTTGAAAAGGGCAGAATGACTGACAGAATTTAAGCCTAAAGAAAACAGATATCAGCTTTAATTTTATCTCAGGTGTTTTTTGCCATAGTATTTTTTGTCACTGCTTACAGCTTATTTGCATAAAAATCAAGGTATACAGGGTTTATGGGCCATGGGTTCAGCTCTAGGAGTTCATTTCTGTTTAAGCAAGTCTAAGCTGTATACTTCCACTTACTACTTGACACAATACCAGAGATTTCTCAGTTCAATAATCCTCATCATATTCTTTCACCAGTTCCACTTGTTGGAGGTGTAATTTATAGTAATGAAGATCCAAACGAAGCACATTTACACATATTCCACTATCAAAAGGCACAAAACAATGTATGTCATCAGAGTGGAGTTTGCTCTTTTGAAAACTGGACAGTCAATATGTCATATTTTGACAAGCAGAAACAGTTTACAGTAGGATAACCATCACGAGCATCACTGGAGTTCAACTTTGTTTTACTTTTAATTTTATGATAGCATACTGAGAGGCTGCATGACACCAGATTGCCATGAGAGAGAGTTAATTGCATATTATTGAAAAGTAGAGAGCGGATATGAAGAAGAAATATGTCAAAGAACACTTGTGATTTAGTAATCCAGACTAGGTGGATCTAAGGGAAAAATTGTTTTGTAGTGAATGAAATGAGTTCAAACACTAAGTAGATGAAACACTAGAATAAAAGCTGTTTAGTCCAATTTATTTGCGCTATGAAGAGATTCTGAACAACATCCTGTAGCAGAGTTACAAAAAAATATGAATATTTATACAGTATGCAATATCATTAAATGTACAGTATTTTTTACAAAAAATCCAGCGTACATGGTTTCAGCTATGCCAGTGAGCTACATGTATATACCCAGTAGTGTCTCCACGTATTGACCACCTCATATAGCTAGAAATCTGTCCCTGCACATGCAAGCACAAGCATCTACTTCAGAATAGTTATATTTACACAAATTCTAAAAACCTCTGAGTGAGGCACGTCATTCAGTAGCCACAATAGAATACCACTGTTTTGTGAACTTCTTGTGTAATGGCCATTTTCTAATTTATGCAATGAAAACCAGATTGGGAACCTAAATAAGTTGACCCAAGTGACTGTGTTATCCAAGTAACTCAAAAAAATTGGAGGTGTCCGATGTTCTGAGCTAGAGTCTACCCCTGTCTGCCCCTAGAGCTTGTGCTGCTCCTTGGCTGGGGAAAGACAGGGCAGCAGAGCTGGGCCACTCCTACAAAGTCCTATCCCAGCACCTCCTGTGGGACTTACTAGACTAGAAACTGATCATGGACTACCAAAAGCAAAAGTTCTTAAACTGCAGCACACCAGAAAAGCATAATAGAGGAAAAGTGTTGTTCATCTTACTCTTTTAGTCTTAAACATGCTTCTCCCTACCACTGGAGAAGTGTATTGGACTGGAAGGGTCTTTGTTCTATTTGTTCTAGCACAACATGGACTCTTAAACACCTGGAGAAATAGATGTAACTCTCTAGACTACCGGTATCTCTGGAAACCTAACTTTGTATCAGTTCCAGTGGATATGGAAATCACGTCGTGGGAAGACAGTATTGGGCCCTCTCCTCTGGGTTAGCACTTTGTTCAGGTATATCTACGTTTACCATAGGTTTTGCTGCAAAACTTTAAGAATGCAGTGCTGGTGGTATAAAAGTACTCTGATCCTGGCTGATAAAGTAGCTTAATTTCTTTTAACTACAGTCCTATCCTTGAAGATGCTTTAAAAAATAAACCAAACAGCAACAATCATAAATAAGATTTTAGAAATTATTAAATATATTGCTTATTTATAGATTAATTCTGTTTATGGATAGAAGATAACTCAGCATGCTTATCTACACATCAGAGAGGAAAAGTTAAATTAGTTATGCATGTAGTAAAACAGGGAAATCAAAGAAATGCCTGAAGTTCAACTTTGCAAACAGTAAATTCCTGAAGTAGGCATGAATGAAGCCAGCAAGCAATAAATTCCCTTTTTGCAAAGCTAAGGTCTTTGGGTCAGGAAACTAGTTTTATAAATGCCCATCAAGCACCAGTCATATCTACAGCAATACTAAATAAATCATTTAACCCTAGAGGAGACACTATTATGGAGAAGGCAATTCCCTTACCTTTCTTCAGGATCAAACTTCACAATGACAACTGTGCAACTCAAGCACTTCCAATGGGCTGCTGTATTACCTGCAACATTATTTTGTATGAATTAAAAACAAATGCTCTCAGTGTATAAAAAAATTAAAAAGATTACATCACTGTTTAACACAGTGTAGTAGAGTACCACTAAGTTTGATCATAAAAAAGAAGGGCTTTTAGAAGTCCTCTTTTTCCTTTCTATTTCAGTTATTTTTTGAATTTTTGTGTAATTTCACAGAAAAGAATGAGTAAGATTCATAGCTCTCTGAATGCTATCATTATATGTAAGTAGTTTCTTTGTAACTCCTTCAGCCACCTCCTAACAGCCTCATTCATATTCACAAATTTAGGATATATATTAAGTAGAGCAATTTTTTCAGAAATTCCTAAGTGAAATTTATTCAAATCCAATCTATAATGCATCTTTAGTCTTTGCTCTGCTATTTAGTAGTGTGCAATATCACTAAAGAATGCTATATTTCACGTTGTGAAATTCAGCAACAATGTAGAGTTACATGTGTAAAACAAGAGCAGAGAAATTTTAATTCATTATTCCAGTAGTCTTCCTCCCTGTGTTACCTTTGACTTTCTAGGATTTTAGAATAACTTTAAATTATAATTATTAAGGGCAGGAAATTCCAGCAACTTGTGGCAATTACATAGCAGCACTGCAGATGATCTTATATATGTGTGATATTTAACATTAAGACACTCACGTATTAGATGTTGCCCAGAACTGAGTTTGTACTGCACATGCATGTTGAATCAGGACACAGAATGGATTTCAACTCTTGCAACACTGTTATCAAGTAACATTTCAAAGGCATTTCCTTTTATTTCTTTTTCTTTCTGTGGCAATCATGCACAATCCCACTGGAGTCAGGCCTGGATGGGGAAAAGAGGTGCCTATTTGCTCTGAAGGGATATACAGTCTGGTGAGTAAGGGAGCAGCAAGAAAGTCAATGAATGCAACGATCTTCCTACATTTTAACAGTACTAGATCATGAAATCTCATTTGAACATATCCAGAATGAATTCGGTTTTAGCTGTGCATTAATTGCCACTTAATCATCACCAAGGTTAGATAACTGGAAACTGATATTGCTCAGCATAGCTTCATTTTTATTTCAGCCAGCATATGGTAAAACACTATACAGAAGGGATTTCATAGATTAAATTGCATTTTGTGTTGTAGTCTGTCTCACCTTTTAAAAGTCGTTAGAAAATTCTTTTAAAATTGAAGATACATACTTAAATTAGAAGAGTTACAAATATGGATTAATGGTCTAGATATATTTCAAGCCAACAGAATACATTCATTTTCATGTGGTGAATATTTTGGTAAGAAATTATCCAGAAATCTACATGAAAACTAAGAAACATTTGGAGTTTTCATAAATTCTAATGAATCGTGTTTAATGTGATTAAAATTAAACCACTATCTTTTAGTTCAAGCTGAGATTTTTCCATTTTTAAGAGAGTAGGGTTCTATTATGTATAAGATGTGCAGGGAATAATTCAAGAGTTTTCCCATAAGTGCCTGATTCGGAAGTGATTTTCAACTTTAGTCAACCTCAAATTGCCAAAGTGACTGAAAAATATACCCAAGAATATTAGTAGATGACAACTGGCTCTGTGTTCAAAGTATAACTTTATTTTCTTTCTGGCAAGAAAAAAGGCTTTTGCATGTCAAAATATAAGCTTACATTTGTTAGCACTTAGACACATGCTTCAATTACTTATACCAACCTAAGCATCTAATTTTCCTATTTAAATCCTTACATGCACTATTTTAAAATAATTTCTTCTGTGACTTTCTTTATATAATAACTGTCTAACACATCAGCAACATATAACTGAGTTGCCAATTCAGTAATCACGCAAGCTGTTAACAACCACAGTAGGTACAGTACAGGGACTAACAAGAACTGACTTCTCCATCTCTGTCTCTATGTTTCCTGTATTTTTTTGTTGTTGTTGTAGTTGCTGTTATTTAGTTATATAACTAGTTTGCAAAAGAGGTAAAATGAGAACATATTAAATACTTCTGAGCTGTGTATCATTAACCTGTACATTAAGGAACGGTGAGAAGAGAGAAACCAAACATTTTAAAAGTCACCAAAGAGTTTAACAGAAATATTCACATCTTTTGCACTTTAAGCTGTAATAGAGGAGTAACACCTTAAGGACAACTATTCTTAAACTCTTGTTCAGGAAATCCTGAATCAAGCAAAAGAAAAGACAAGGCTTTGGAGCTCTAGCAGCCCAAGCTCTTCGTAACATCACTATCATTGACGTGTGAGAAAGAGACAATCCACTGATGCTTAGCTCCTTTGATAGGATTTACAGCTTTTGACATTTATTGTGACTAACAACACTCATCCACACATATTCTTACTTATGCTAGACAGAAATGCTAAAAGATACATCTTTTTCATGTTAAAGAATATTTGAAAAAATGCAGCAACATATTTTCTATATTTATTTCTCTTAAATACTATGTGGTGAAAAAGATCCTTAGAAACAAATGAAAAGCCTTGTATGTATTCGGGGGGGGTTGCTCATATGTTGTTAAGGGAACACACCAGAAAGAAAATCAGAATCATTTACCTGGGTAGGAAAACTTTGAATGTCCTATATAGTTATGTTCTTTTTTTCTCAGACTATAAGGTAGATTTTTAAAAAGATCAACAGAATTTTTTAGCTATTTATTGTTCTCACAAAGAACAATGTAAGGTTCATGAGAACGTGTTAATTTTTGAAATATTTGTATAACTTTTACATAATAACATTTATCAAGTTTTCCCAGCTTGCTCTTCTTGTTTATAAGGTCCGCATATAATCACTTTTATGCCATAATCTGTACTCCCCTGTATTCCAAATCAGATGTGTACAGCTCTTCCTTGTCTACAATTATGATTCTGTTCAAGACTCTCCTCTTCTTACTGTGAATTTAGAATGAATTCATTTGCTCAGGATTCCTGATTTCTTTTCTCAAGCCTGTATTTTTCTTAGAATTTAAAATCACTCGAGTAGTTTAGAAACCCAAAAGAATGGTCTTCCACACTAAATAAATAATAAAAGTCTTATATTTTTTTTAAGTAAAACATACTAGTCAAACTTCCTGGAAAGTCTAAACTTTGTGTCTTGTCTGTATAATGTATGTAACAGTTTAAAAACATCATCACATAACTCCACTTCCTTATGATGTGCTTGGTTTGTGGCAGGTAGTGCCACTCATTTATAGCCTTTTTTTTTTGTTTTCTTCATTGTGTGGTCAAACTTTTTATTAACACATTTATCTTAAATTAAAAACTTGCACAGCGCCTGCAAGGCAGCTGTGAGTTAGTGTGTGAGCAGCTGAATGCAGCATTCTGAAGCAGGAAGTGAATAATAATGCTACAAAATATTGCTGCATCCAATTACTAATTGTTTCCTGATGACTTTGACAGCTGCAATATATAAGATAATAGACCCTACACAGCTGGTTATTTTCTAGATTTATTACTCATTCCCTTTGATCAATGAGCTTTTAGTCTTTCTGAGAGTTGCCTTTTTCTCTATGAAAATTGTTGCTCTGAATTCTATTGTTCCAATTATTATATTAAATATATATGGAAATAAACACAATTATAAATAAACCAAAAAACGTATTTATGGTCCTGCCTACACTGGAGAAATCTGCATACTGGTGACTGAGATGTTTCTGTAAATGCAACTAAAAACATATTCCTGAAAATGCACAGGAGTATTTACCAGAAGAAGATTACTGTTCAACTGCAGTGTGATGGATTCAATATTATCCGTTTTGGTTTTGTGAAGACAATTACCCTGCATATCCAATGGAGTAAGAGACCAAATTGCATCCATGTAATTAGTTAGATTTGATTTTCTCAGCTGCCCTGCTGCAAATTTTCTAATGTAGACAGGTCCTTCCCTGAATGTTGCATAGCTTTTTGCTTGGTTCTGCTGAAGTACATTTCTTACTAATTCTTATATACTGATACTAATGTCCAATTCAATATTTAACTAAGTTCTGCTATTGCTTGCAGTACTCCATAGAACAATTACTAATGAAAATTTCCAAAATGAACACTACAAAAGTACATATAAAGGGACATTTTCACAAACTATTGCATGGAAGATTCATTGCTTATTTACTGTGATTCACTAAGATGCTGAAGACATAGGATATGGTAATAGCATTTATCATTCAAGTGAAGTATAGATAAACTAAACTATGATCAAGGAAAGCAATGCAGTGAGCACTGTGTGGCAAACATTTGGGTGGCAATGATTCAACATTTACCTGTTCTGCACCCCTGTTGTCTATGAGGACATCCAAGAATCCTTCTATCAAATGCTTCTGAAGTTACCCAGCTTTCTCAAATTCTCCTGTTGTACTGAAAGAGAAGGGAATAGTTACAGATCTCATTAAATCATCTGTTTTTCCAGTATGACAGTTCTTGCTCAAAGTTTACACTAGGACAGAATACCGTAGTTCTGATTTATTAACTTTGACTTTTTCAGTATTTAATGCTCATAACAACAAATATAACAATGTAAAGGTCCCTATTTAGGTACATAAATATTGATGAATTCAGAAACTGTAAGCTTTCCTTGGCTCACAATATTAAAGCAGCTGTCTAGCCAAAAGAAACTGAATTTCAACTACTGGTCTTCTTTTTCTTCTTAATGGAGATAGACTCAGTACATTAAGCCAACTTTCTTTATTTGCAAATGGTTTTTTATACAAAGACTACTTATCCCTCTGGCAGATGGATGATGGATATTCCTCAATTTGGAATTTAATTTTAGTACACTAAACATTCAAATTAGCATTAAACCTCTTTCTCTTTTTGCAAGTTTTACTCAGCATTGAATATTTTGCATAAATTATTTTAAACCTAGTAATAATTGGAATGTCCAGGGATACTTGTGTTATGAACCACAGTCTGCAATGTTTTCTTGGTTTGGACATCTGTCTGCATTTCACAATGTATTTTTTATTCTCAACCAAATGCAGAGATTTAAATGATTTTTTAAAATAAACCCTGAGGATAAGTAATTTTGTAATATCAAGCTAATAGTCTTGCACAGCTCTCATTCACAAAAAAAATCATGATGTCAGCATATTATAGACTTGGAGAAAATGCTTCTGCATGCATTACAGACAATTTATTGATTTTAAGCTTGCCTTTATAAGTAATTAATGAGCTCTGATTTCACTTTATTTTTTGTATGAGTAATTCATGAAGCCAAATTTCTTATTTCTCCTGACATAACTTTAAGGTTGAATCCATTGCAGTCAGTTTTTTAAAAGCTTTTGTGAAATAGCATGCAAGAAAAGTTATCTGAACTTTCATTTTCTTTTAGTTTTGCCACCGAGAAATAACAGGTAATGAATAGTTTGAAGAAAAAGTGATACACTACCAGATCATGTCAGCTCTTTTAAGAGGCAGCTAATAATGGATCACTCATATGACTTTATAATGTCATGTTCATAATGATCAGATCATTTTTAGAAATTATCAACAATTTTTTTTTAAATCCTAGAAAATTTTGCTGTGTCATGATAGTGTATTTTCCTATTATAACATATGAAACAGCCCAAGTTTGCATGAGTGATGAAACCAAGGTACATGAAACAGAAACTAAGATGCTATCAGAGTTCCATTTTTTCAAAAAGAAGGTAGTCCAACAACCATTTGCTCCACAGAAAGAAACTAGCAGTAGGTCTACATGGCTGTTTGCTCTGGAGATGAACAAGGGGGACTGGCATGTATTCTCATGCTGTACCTGTGGATCACAGACATACATCATATTTTATGGACTGCATTCAGCATACCTAGTCTAGAATTTTGTTGGTTTTCCTTCTGTTTTACCTCTCCCCAGCTCTTTGTTTAGAAACAAATAAAATTATCCTATCTGCTTTTCTTAAAGTTCAGAAAGTTTAAATTTTGGTCCACCTCCACTTCTGAGCCTTCCAATGACAAACCTGCTCTTCTTTCCACTGTCTCCTTGTGATTCAATTGATTGACTGAGGTTTCAAAGGCACAAGTTAAGTTTAACTGTGCAGATTTCTCAAAGTGGAATTTAACATCATTTTTCACTGGATATTTTGAGACGTCTGACAGTTTCAGTAAGCAGAAATCTGTTGACACATTTGTTCTTCTTGAAATGAGCCCTTTATTCTTCTGTGCTTTAATCCACTTACTGTCTCTATACAGAAGTTCCTGGACAAATGAGAACGAAACAGAGGAAACAGAATATGCATATACTTTCTAGAAAAAACAAACAAACAAACAAACAAACAACAAAAAAAAACCCACAAAATAAAAAAGCAGTCTCTCATAATACTCTTAAATAACATTATTTTCTGTACAGTTAGTTTTGAATTTTCCTTCCATAACTCCTCAGAAAAAAAACAGCAATTTTATAATTTCACCATTGGTTCATCTTAGGAAATGAATAAATGGTTTGACATTCATTAGGATCTCAGCACTTGAGGGAAAATCATTGGAAAATAATGTATACATACCAGAAGTAATCCTCTGTTTCTGGTATCACTGGTGGATGGATGATTCTGTTCTTTCACTATTGATGCTTTTGGAGTTAATAACACATTTTATTTGAATAATGGACTATGCCCTGAAGTTTTTGATAGGGCAGTAATATGGTGAAAGCTGAAAAAATGAAGAGAAGGATGGGATGCTCAGAAACATTTTTAGAAACAAACACAAAGCTCTCAAAACTTCGGGGCCGGGAAGGTGAGAGGGGCTAAAGGAGCTATTTTCACTGGCCTTGCTTTTCTGAAGACTTACCTCAATCACTTCCAAAGATTTACCCTTCTTTAAGGAAAGATTGTAGAAATAGAACAATGCATATAGCCCAGGGATTATTACTCTCAATGTATTTGGTTCTAGAGATTGCATTTTAACATCCTGCTTTAAAAATAATCTAGAACTTTTTTGTTTCACTTTGTAGTTTCATTCTGGAGCACTAGCATATCTTTTGCTGAGTTACTTTACTGCTAATTCAAAAAGGTTAGTTTAGCAAATCTAGCCCTTATATATCTGATTAGACAGTTTTAGTATTTATTTTTTTCACTAGTCACTTCTTGAACATGGATGATAATAGGTATCACACAATTCTGTTTCCAGCTTCCGTTTTCTCAAAAGTTTCTCTTTGTTACGTACAAAAACTGACAAAAACCATTTTCATTATCAGCTATAAAGTTCCATTTTTTCACCTGCTCATTCTAAGCCCATTATTAGCTGTTGATTTGTAAATTTAGTTTAATATTGTTATGTAAAGAAACCGTATTGGTTTCACTTTATCTACAATACAGTCAGTCATTAAAACAACTTTCACATCTCTTTGGAGACCATCTGACCATACTAACATCAGTGGCAATTTTCTGCTTCAAAGCTCTGGACAGTCATTTATTGATTTCCAAACATCCAATGCTCAGACATCTGGAATTCCAAGCATGCTGAGAATAAATTCATTATCTGGTCTTTCCCTGAACTTTTTTCTCCATCTTCATTTGAGATAAATATATTCAGCATGACAGCAGTTCAAGAAGGCTGTGATGAGTAATAAGGTACAACTTTTGAAGCTACATTTAGTTTTACTACTCCCCTATACCTGTAGAACTTTCCAATAACACAGGATAAAAGGAAACATTTAAATTCATAAAACAGAAAATCTCTAAAATTTATCAACATCTCAGATAAACCAGACTGATGAAACATTAAAATGTAAGAAACGGAATCAGGACTAAATAAACCTTAAACATTTGAGAAAGCCAAAGTTTGTGCTTAAATGTAAAACATCCCATAATCTTTCAATATATACAGAATATACTGACCTGAAAGATGAAAAAATGTATGTGTAATGTAATAGAACTGATCGAAATCAGAAAGCACCATAGAAAAATCTCCGGTCTATCAAACACCTTATCACCCTCAAATGCACATGCACAAGCACAATATAATTGACATCAGATGAAAAAAAAGAAGATAAAAAATGAAGGTTTTAGTTCCTAGAGGTTAAAAAAAATTGAAAACTCTGAAGTGTCTGTAATATTTTTACTGTCTCACACATACATTAAACCCATCCCTGTACTCTAAAACATTTTGATATTTTCCACTCTGGAAATACTAAGCTTTTTTGTAATGTTCTCTCAAGATGGTTTGTAAGTTTGTCATAGTTGCATAAATCTGGCAATACAATTAATTGAGCTTCTTGCACAAAATGGAATGAGAACTATTAAATGTGATTAAAGACATAATAAAAGTCTTTATTTTCACCTTCTGATAGGTAGAGCTCTTCAGCTTGTCAAGCCTGTTTCATTGCTTTACACTCACCAAGGCGTACTGAATGTCCATAAAAGAGAGAAGACCGCTTTTGAGTGATTTTCAATTTTCACTGATTTTGAAATAATGTATTTCCTTGGCTTGTTCATTCCTTATTCATGCAAACCAAGTTTTCCCCTTATTAATACATTGTCCCTCATTAATGTTAATAAAATGCATTATTTTTTCTTTGTGTCTCTGTCAGTAAGGCTTTTGTATCACAAATGTGGTAAGAAACTAGACTGTCTTTCATGCACTGACCAGTACTATGTCCTCTCTTCTTAGATGAAAAAGATAAGTGTAAAAAAACACCCACAGGATATGCATGCATGTGGTGGATTTGCCATTCCCTTTGTTTTCAACACTAAGTGGTGATACAGTTTCAAATTTCTCCTTGATCTATTAAAAAAAAGAGATGTTATCACATCTCCAATCTGATAGTTTTATTATCTACTTTAGGCAAAGGTACTTACCATTGGTACTGAGTGAACTCATAGCAAAAAAACACTAATCAGTCAAGTTTTGGGCATGATTATCCTGTATTGCATTGGAAATACTTCTTTTTGGTTTCTGTTAGCTTTATTTTGCAATTTCAGAGTTCTGGAAGTTGAATATTAAATTCATTTTCAATGATCATAAACAAGCAGTCGTGAACTGAAATCCATGTATGTCTGCAGAGGCTGAAATGACAGAATATTTTGATATGATGGTGTCTCCATGATGTATATAGTAAAAACAGAGGGAATAGAAACTGCAATCAGATTATGCAAAATAATTTTTAAAATTAGTGGCAAAATAAGAGAATTCATGTGATGATATTAATTAACAATTCACATAAATAAGCTTCTATTTTCTTTTCCAAATATATGTTACAGATTATTTTTAAGGCTGCTTAACGCACAGAGAATTTAAAATGAACATATGAGAACTCAGTAGGACTGAAAGTGAGCCCATGTGCTTATGTGCCTAAATCTGAATTTAAATGCTAATTTTAGGTACACAAGAAATCCTAACAAACTATGCGAAAAATTGACTACATGGTCTTTGTGTTTGTGACTCATTCACTTGGCACGTCTGACGACCAGCACAAAAAGCACTTGGAGCTTGAGTGACAGAAGTGAAAATTTTGGGTATCTGCTACTTTGCTTGCAAAGGAGACTTGGCAGTAATACCCAGTAGTGGGGATGCTCAGGACTCCCACACTACTTAACTGGATATTCCTAAATGTTGTGGGTACATTATTGTTTCTGAATTTACCTGGAAGCACCTTGAAAGTAGAACATTTCTCTACTAAATCAGTAGGTAAGGTCCAAACTTCACAAACTGCACAATCTTTAATATTACATATTTTGACTTAATTTTCCTTTTCTTGTCTTGTAGATGCCATTCTTATTCTCCTTAATTGATGCTGATTTTCTAAGAATGGGAAAAGATTTGTGTTACAGTAGTTGTTATAAAGGGAATTCTCTTGATACTGCCACTAATCTCTTTCCTTGGTGCAACACATGCCTTCTTTGCCCATGGAGTCTGGATGTGGAAAATGATTTGCCTTGGTAAGCTTCCTGACCATCTCCCCCGCAGTTCAATATGACTTTTCAAATGACACTTCTCATCTACAGCAAATCCTGACTTCTGTATACATTTATCCTTAAATAGTGCTCTTCTCCCTAACTTTCTCCATGACTGGGTTTTTTCTTGGTGTCTGACTTACGAAATAAGTTGTCAGGTGACAAGTGGAACAACCCTGACAGACAAAGCATATATTTGGAAAGAGAAGGCTGGTAGATACTAGTAGCTATCCCTCTGCTTCACTGTATAATTCCTTTTGTTTAATGCAAAACATTTGCTGAAGTACTGCAAAATTCAGTCATAAAGCAAAATTATTGTCACTTAGTATGCCGTGGTTTGGTGTTGTTTGAACTATATAATGTGCTCAAGAACAAAGAATGATACAGGTTGAAAAGCCCATTAAGCCCACTGAAGGAAAAAAGTTGAAAAATTATTTTCTCCAGCTTTTGTGACAGCAAAAATCAAGTCAAAATAGCCCATAAACTGATGAAGGAAAGCAAAACCACTGGAAAGAGCACCATCAGCATTTCTTAACCCACTCTACTGTGGAGACATGCAACGAAAAATGAGGGAACAGCTGCTGGTATCCACGAGCCTCCTGCTTCAAAATAGCAACTCTACACTTTTTTTTTTAATGGTAAACTTTTCCTACTTTACCACAGACACATTCATGATTGAACAATGTCCTTTTTTCTTATGACAAATACCCTGCTTAATTGGAGAGGCTTCCTGTGTTACAGTATTCATTTTGTCACTGACATGTTGTGAAATTTCTGTAATACTCAGTCCTTTTTTTGTGATTAGGCCTACATTTGTTAAACTTTTCATTCTTTGACTCAATAAGCCTTCTACTGATATCCAGCAGTCACAGTTGCAATGCAAGATTTTGGGATGTGGACTAATTTAATCATCTGTCTTTGGACACTGCAGTCACTATACATTTATTTAAAAATATACCCTGTTCATATATATTTCAAGGCCTAACCATTTGTCATCCCAGTTTTCTACTAATATGATTCTTTGTTGGAGTTTAGTTTGCAGTTTTTTCTTGTATTTAACCTAAAACTCTACTCCTGCAGCTGTGAGGCAGAGTTATCAGGTATCCTTATTTCAAGAACCATTCTTTATTTCATCCACTGATTGCATAACTAATGGAAAGGAAGAATCAATATTTATACAGCAAGATTAAGCAAAGTCAACTGAAAGCAAGTTCCAATTGCAAATTCAGCCTGTAATAACCTTTTCTTCTACACAAAATTGGTCAAAAGGAAAGGTAAATGTTTTCATATTGTGTTGCCACTGACCCCTTCACCTGAAATAAAAGTTTGAGAGTGTAATTAATATTAATAAATATTAATATTAAAATTTTTAAAAATTAAAATAAATATTAATCCTCATTCAAGGGTATTAGTCTGCAGTTTTTAAGATGTTTGGGTTATATTATGTGCAGGGAGAGCTTAGAATATGATGGCAAGCAAACTCTGGCATGGCCTTTAAATTGCCACATAAAGCCTCAGCAGAATTCACAAGCCCTTAGACTGAGAGGGGCTGCAGCACGAGGAGACCTTTATTGCAGAGATCTGGTGGTATGTTCGGAGCTGCTGAGAATATTACAGGACAACATCACAAGCATGTATTGGAACTGGAAATAAACACAGAAATTCTTAGACATGAAAATGAAGACAGAAAAAAATTGCAGAGAACAAGTTAAAGATGGTCTTAGATCTTTCACCTTTCAATTTGATTACTGAAGTACTTAGCTATGAAAAAACAAAGAGTAGAAATCAACTACATAGATTGCCAGTCTCTACATTAGTCATTATCCACAGTTTTTGCACTCCATGAAGTGAACTGAGAAGATAGAATCAAAACAGAAAAGAATTGTTAATGTACAACTTATTACAGTTCACAAATAAGGAATTTATTCATTGCTCAGTGCAAACTGTCAAATATAACAGCAAGAAGTGGGGCCAAAGAAGATAATTTCAGTATGGCATCTATGAACAAGAAATACTGTCTGCTGTAGAAGCTATATAAGTATACAGTAATATCAGTGATAACAGGATTGATGTAATAACATTGTAGTAATTAATATAGCATAGTTATCATAGTTATGAAGTGGATTACTGGACTGTGTCAGCAAATTAGATAGCACTGTTTTCCAGAATTCCATGTTTAAGCTAAAATAAAACACTGAAAGTACAATAAAAGCTTTGCATTATGCTATTAATGTACCAGTGCCACTTTCAATTGTGAAAACAATGAGAGATTTGTTTGTAAGGATCATGGACCTGAGGCTTCAGAAACATGGACATTGAAATAATTCTGAAAGTTCTTTTCTATAAGACTGAATGGGGAATTATCCACTCACTGACTAATTACTTCCAAGGCAGTAATGAAACTGTATACAGAAATAAACAAAAGGATAAAAAAAAATATAAATTAAATAAAATATTTTAAACTTTGTTTTAACATAGAAAACATCATCATGTCACTACTTCTTGGAAACAGTATTCCATTTACAGGTTATCAACAGACAAGATTAATATTTTTGAATGGATATTTGCGTGTCTCCTTGTGGTGGGTTGACCTTGGCTGGATGCCAGGTGTACACCAAAGTTGCTCTATCGCTTCCCTCCTCAGCTGGACAAGGAAGAGAGAATATAACGAATGACTCATGGGTTGAGATAAGGAAAGAGAGAGACCATTCAGCAGTTACTATCATGGGCAAAACAGACTTGACTTGGGGAAATTAGTTTAATTTATTACCAGTCCAGTCAGAGGATGATAATGAGAAATAAAACCAAACCTTAAAATACCTTCCCCCCAGACCTTCCTTCTTCCCAGGCTCAACTTCACTCCCAGTTTCTCCACCTCCTCTCCCCAGCAGTGCAGTGGGATGGAGAATGGGGGTTGTGGTCAGTTCATCACCCATTGTTTCTGCCACTCCTTCCTCCTCAGGGGGTGGATTCCTCACATTCTTCCCCTACTCCAGAGTGGGGTTCCTCCCAGAGGAGACAGTCCTCCATAAACTTCTTCACTGCAGATCCTTCCCACAAGCTGCAGTTCTTCATGAACTGATTCATCATGGGTCCCTTCCCTGGGGTACAGTCCTTCAGAAACAGACTGCTCCAGCGTGGATCACCCACAGGGTCACAAGTCCTGTGAGCAAACCTGCTCCAACATGGGCTCCTCTCTCCATGGGTCCACAGGTCCTTCTAGGAGCCTGCTCCCACAATGGGCTTCCCACGGGGTCGCAGCATCCTTTGGGCACATCCACCTGCTCTGGCAGTGTGAGTTCCTCCATAGGCTGCAGGTGGAGATCTACTCTACCATGGACCTCCATGGGCTGCAGTGGGACAGCCTGCCTCACCATGGTCTTCATCACAGACTTCAGGGGAATGTCTCCTCTGGTGCCTGGAGCACCTCCTCCCCCTCATACTTCACTGACCTTGTTGTCTGCATAGTTGTTTCTCTCACATATTCTCACTCCTCACTTTGTCTGAATTTTCCATTGTACAGTTTTTTTTCCCCTTAAATATGTTATCATGGAGGTGCTGCCACTGCTGCTGATGGGCTCGGCCTTGGCCAGCGGTGGGTCCATCTTGGAGCTGGCTGGCATTGGTTCTATCGGACATGGGGGAAGCTTCTAACAGCTTCTTACCAAAGTCACCCCTGTAGCCCACCCTGTTACCAAAACCTTGCCACGTAATGAATACATGAATACATTCATATATTACATAATGAAGAAAAATGTACTATAAGCAAAAAATGTATTTTTTTTTCATTATACAGGCTCCAAAGTCAAGATCTTAACATCCAAAAATTTCAGAATTACAGAGGCACATTCCTCTTTATCAATTTCAAATATTCAGTGTTGAGGCATGATCTGCAACCATGATGACTCTTGGGAAAATAAAGACAAAGTGTAAGACACAGGCATAGTGAAGAGGGAGGAACATCTGGAATGGATTAGCACTGAAGCTGAACATAAAAAATTCACTAACAAAATCCATGTCTACAGATTCTCTCAAGGCCCACATAAAACCAGAGGCACACCAACATTTCCATCACTGTAATATCATCTACAAGCTTTTGGCAGAGAGTCCACTCAGAGAGACCACTTGGTCTTGATCCAGGCATATTTCAGATGAGAACTTGTAACACTGAACTGCGTCCCACTCCTAGATAGGTGTGCTAAATGAAAGAAAAGAGAAAACACTCAATGAGGAGCAACTCTATAGTATTTAACACCTACATTCAGCTGAGGCCAGAAATAACAGAAAGTAAGTAGTCCTCTCACCCATGGACATTTTGGTAATCAGAAATCAGAGGCAAAGCTCTGATTCTATGTAATCTCCCACCAGCTAAGTTCTCAGCAGTTTTATTCTTTTCAAGGGACTCCCTACCGCCTCAATGAGAAGCAATTATGTAAGAGAATAGCATTATCCCATATGTGCTGAGGCTGGGCAGATGAACTTATCAGAATTTAAATAAGTACTTCAAAATTTGCAGAGAGAAATGATGCAAAACATATCAAACTCAGTTCTCAACTGAGTTCATACAGTTTCACTTTTCTTGTCATCAACAGACACAAAAGTGAGCAGAGTTGATACTTTATAACCTGCCAGAGATATGTGCTTTAATATTTACAGTGTAACTAATTACTTCTCTGTGGAGAAGTAATTATTTTAAGCTTACTAGGTTCATCTTTTTAACACTTGATGAAAAAATTGACATCAGAATTCTACATATTGTAGAGCAAAAGCATGGTTTAGGAGATAATCACATCAGGGAACTTCTGACACTTTGTCATGGTAACGTTTTATTTCTGTTAGGACCTAATCAATAACTCAGTGAGTGAGTGATGACACAGAGAATCAGAAGCCTATGGTTTTACTTTATGAAGAAAGCAAGCATTCACAAAGGTGTATTCCTGAAAGCAAGAGTGTTGTAATGTTCAAATATGCCAAATAGTATCTCTGGGCAGAGCACAGAAAAGTTAGCCTGCAAAAACTACTTTTCCCTAGCAATTACAGAAAATTACAGAAAAAGTCCTATAGAAGTTCATCAATATATTTTAAGGGACAAATCAAGATGTTCTTTTATTTCCAGAAATGGAATACAGACAGGGGAAGAAATGCTTTTAAATTACTACAGTGGAATAACAGATATGTGGAGAATACACGTATGGAGATAACACACTAATTATACAAATACAGAGTAAAGGCATATATGCAATTCCACCAATACAAGAACTGAGTCAAAAGCCCTATAAATATATTAACCCTCCACATTTTAGTATATTTTACTTTGAATCTATTTGAGCATATATTTTTGCAACAGAAACTCTGTTGCCTGTTAGCAGATTCAAAGTAATTGGGAAAAAAAATCAGGCCAGTTTTTGCTCCTTCAAACTATGTTTTATATTTTGATACTTCTTTGAATTATAATGGGCAACAGGAAGAGCAACAGTGGTCAATTGATATTTTAGTGCTCTTGTTGACAATTTACACACAGGGTTAAGAGGGATTTTTTTTGAAATGTTATTGGCCTATAAAAGCTATTCATACTCTTCTGAAAGATGGAAAAGTCAGAAAAAATGTATGTTACTTCTTCAAAGAAAAAAAAAGAAGAAAACACAGACACGCAAAACCTATTCTTTTTGGCTAGTGAAGACGGTATGCATATTTTCTTCATGAGCTTCTTGTAATACATTTTTAACCTAGATCCTGATGAAAAATAAGCTTATGCAATTAGTGTCTTTCTGTGTGACTGTATCACCTTTGGGTCCCCTGGTAAATTAAATCAAATCAAATTAAGCACTGTAGGAAATCTCAACATATGATTACAATCCTACAAGATTCCTGAGAAATTTATGGGTGCATAGACAGAAATCCAGTTATCTGGCTGATGTAGTTGTTAAGCCACTCTCAATCATATTTCAAAAGTCATGGCACTCAGATGAAGTCCCCAGTGACTGGAAAAAGGGAAACATCATGCACATTTTTTAAAAGAGTTAAAAAAGAGGACCCTGAGAATTACTGACCAGTCAGCCTCACTTCTGTGAGGTGTACAATCATGGAGTAGATCCTACTGGAAGTTACGTTGAACCATATGGAAGACAGGGAAGAAATTAGAGACTGCCAACAAGGCTTCAACAATGGCAAATTGTGCCTGACTAACCTAGTGACTTTCTCCAATGAAGTGACTGCATCAGTGGAGAAGGAAAGAGTTGTTCATGTCACCCACTACAACTTATGTAAGGCCCTTGATATGGTCCTCTGCAACATTCTTGTAATTAAATAGGAGAGGTATGGGTTTGACCAAGGGACTGTTAGATGGACAGGGAACTGGCTGGGTAACCACGTCCCGAGAGTTATAGTCAATCGCTCAATGTCCACATGGAAACCAGCAATGGTGGTGTCCTTCAAGGTCCTTACTGGGACCAATATTATTTAATATCTTCATCAATGACATAGTGGGATTGAGTGCACCCTCACAAGTCTGCAGATAACATCAAGCTGATAGTTGATTTGCTTGAGGGAAGGAATGCCATCCAGAGGGACCTTGACAGGCTTGAGGAGTAAGCTCACGTAAACTTCATAAAGTTCAACAAGTCCAAGTGCAACATCCTGCACCTTGGTCAGGGCAATTCCCAAATCAATACAAACTGGGGGATGGATGGATTGAGAGCAGCCCTACAGAGAAGGACTTGGAAATACTGGTGGATTAAGAATTGGACATGAGTCAGCAGTGTGTGCTTGCAGCCCAGAAATGCAATCATATCCAGGGTTGCATAAAAAGAAGCATGGCCAGCAGGGCAAGGGAGGTGATTCTCCCCTTCTCTGCTCTGGTAAGACCCCACCTGGAGTATTGCATACAGCTCTGGAGCACCCAGCACAAGAAAGACATGGACCTGTTAGAGCAGGTCCAGAGGCGGGCCACAAAAATGATCAGAGGATGGAAGACCTCTCCTGTGAAGAAAGGCTGAGAGTTGGGCTTGTTCAGCCTGGAGAAAAAAAGATTGTGGTTTTTCAATACTTAAAGGGACCTTATAAGAAAGATAGTGACTTTGTACTAGGGCCTGTACAGGACAAGAGAGAACAAGGACAAGAAACAGGATGAGAGAACAGTTTTAAACAGAAAGAGGGTAGATTTAGATTGAAAATAACTACAGTTCTCTGAAAAAAAATGTATATTTTCTTAAAAGTGAAATATTGCAGGATAAAGAATGACTTTAAGGAAAAATCTATAAAATTATAACTTAAAAGGATGCAATATGTCAGATTTTATACTAAATTGATATTATTGCTTTATATTATTCATACTGGTTTATATATTGCTATGTATTATTTTGGAGTAAGCAACATCAGCCTGATTGCTAAAGAGGTCATGTTTTCATTAAGGCACCTACCACTTTAAATCCTTTTCAGAGTGGAGTGGAAGTTTCCATAAAATTTAAAGATAAAGGTTTTTTTGGGCAATTTACTCTGGATGAAGATTCAAGAAATTCTAGAAGATAAAATTATGGTTCAGGCTATCTTTCTGTATACAGTCAAAATTCATCAGTGATCAGCGTCCTAACAGTAACCTTATGCATGATCACTTTCTTTGCATCATGATACTGCAGGTGAAAGACTGCTCTAAATTACAATACCAAAAAATGGCCATTTCCTTGGCATGTAATAGTATAAGCAGTCCTCATGATGAACTTCAGACATCTCTTTAGATTAACAAAGAAAATATATCCTAAAACTAAGATGAATCCAAAACATGCCTTAGATTTATCCCAAAGACCATGTACAACGTATCTGTGTACTGCTGATAGCTACAAGTTTGTCAAGTAAGAAAAGTTCTCTGACCAACCAGCATTTTTTTCCAGGTTTTTCCTTCTCCCTAATTGTTGCGGCCTTTAGCCACTGATCCAAAATGTTTTCTATCTTTTGTGGTTCAGAGCTGAGAACTCTGTTGGAGCCATCTGCATGGCTCATTTTCAGAAGAGTTTTGTACAAGATCTGTCAGTATCAATACTCAGATCTGTATATCCTGTAACAAAAAGCAAACCTTGATATCCATCAGCCAGTAAAACACCACTTAACAAACTCAAATTGTTTCTGTTATGTTACTATACTCCTCACTTGCCAAGTTTCATCTTTAAAGGATTTGTGTGATTGCCCATAAAGACACTGGGTCAACCAGCTGGTTAGCACTTACGTTAAAATTTTCAAAAAGTTGAGGTCAAGGTCAACATCCTGTTAAACTCCACTGTGATGCACAGAAATTGATTAGTCAAAATATCTGTGTCAGTATCATTCTACAAACTTCAGTACAGAGTAATTCAGTCAGAGAGGGACTTGGGGGTGTTGACTGACAGCCAGCTGAACAGGAGCCAGCAGTGTGCCCAGGTGGCCAAGAAGGCCAATGGCATCCTGGCTTGGATCAGAAATAGCGTGGCCAGCAGGAACAGGGAAGTGATCTTGCCCCTGGACTCGGCACTGGTGAGGCCACACCTCGATGACTGTGTTCAGTTTTGGGCCCCTCACTACAAAAAGGACATTGAATTACTCGAGCGTGTCCAGAGAAGGGCATCGAAGCTGGTGAAGGGTCTGGAGCACATGTCGTACGAGGAGCGGCTGAGGGAACTGGGGTTGTTTACTCTGGAGAAGAGACCTCATCGCCCTCTACAACTCCCTGAAAGGAGGTTGCAGAGAGCTGGGAATGAGCCTCTTTAACCAAGTAACAAGTGATAGGACAAAAGGGAATGGCCTTAAGTTGCGCCAGGAAAGGTTTATACTGGATATCAGGAAGCATTTCTTTACAGAACGGGTTGTTAGGCATTGGAATGGGCTGCCCAGGGCAGTGGTGGAGTCTCCATCGCTGGAGGTGTTTAAGAGTAGGGTCGACATAGCGCTTAGGGATATGGTGTGGTTGAGAACTGTCAGTGTTAGGTCAATGGTTGGACTAGATGACCTTCAAGGTCTTTTCCAACCTAGATGATTCTGTGATTCTGTGAAAAATACATGCTGAGACATTCTACTATCTCAAAAGTACATGTTTTGATTAGTATGTGTCCTAGTACGTGTCCTAATTTGTAATTGCTGATACATTTACATAAATCTTTGGATTTCTGTTCTCTCATTTAATGTTCAAATTATCCATCATGTCTTTGCTTTTTTTTGAAGCTGTGGTTAAAATTGTTAAATTAGTACTGAGGTAAAAGATTTAAATTTCCACTTCCATCTTCCATTTTTTTGACAAATGTTACCTACATCCACAAAATCAAGAACATCAAGCACACAGATTAAATATTGATTCTAACATATTTGGGGGAAAATAAAAGAGAAAATGTGAAGGAGGATAGTTTACCTACAGGCATTATAAAAACCTGAACTCAGCCAGTAGATATAATGTAATTTGTGTGTATTTAAACACATATTTCTGCTCCAGTAGTTATGAATTTATTAAAGGAAGCAGTCTCTTCAATCAGAGACTACTAATGGTATTGAAATACCTAACTTTCATTGATATCAACAGTCATTAAGCTTCTAAATATCTTTGGGAATTTGTGCTTCAAGTCAGTGACAGAGATATGCTTCCTTTGCTTGGAAATACCCAGCCTAAATTAAAAGCAGTTTGCCAAGCCATTACAGTCATCAGGTCTTCTACGAGTTCTGCTGAAAAGTTAATCAGAAGGGTACATAACAATTCCATACCTATTTTTTGTGCCTTTGAAAATGGCTTATATCCACAAAATCATTTTAGTCATTTGAGTACAGATCCTCATAAAGAAAGAATAGTCAGAAGAAAATAAGTGGTGGAATTTCTTCCTCATGCATCTTTGCACAGCTTAAACACAGTAGAAGTGTGGAAATGGTGCTTTACAGTAGTATTTCTAAAGTGGGCACAAGACCTACATGGAGATTGAGCTAACTATGCAATCTTCTAATTCTAAATCTATAGAGGATTCTGTCAGTAGAAACTGGTCATTTAAACATCATTTAAACTTACTTTATTTTGTTCCCTTGACTGTGGCTAAGCTTGTTTTTCTTTTCAGGGAAAAGATCTTATCAAAATGGTTCTTTAATATTTGAGCTGCTGACAGTGGGATCTGGCTCCCTCTACAGGATCATTTTTCCAAGACCTATTTTTGAAGCCAGCGTCCAGTGGAGGTTTATCATCAAGATTTCAACACGATTTGTTATTAAGCCTATGAAGTATTTCCCATTCTAAGAAACTATTTTCAGTTGTTTATTACGTGGCCAAGTTAGAAATACAGCCTCTGGTGAAGTTTTCCACAGAAATTATCTATATCAGGTGAATTTCAGATAAAGTTTTAGCTAAAATTATTTAACTATTCACAATTACATAAAAGGCAGTATCATGAGGTCGTCATGCAAGATGAGAAAACTGGCATTTCATGGATAATCTACCTTGTTTTCTCCAAATTTCTATCCTTTTAAAGTAGTTTTGTGCAACTCCATAGAAGCCATCATTGTATTTATCATTTTTGCCAAATATGCAGCAAAGTCATTTTAGTTTCTGAATCCTTGAATGATTGTTAGCTATTTTTATGAATTAGTTCACGGTAATCACAGCAATTGCATGGAAAAAAATGGTGCCTTTTCACAGGATTTGTGGATAACAGAAGCTCTTGCAAATTAAAGTTCCTTCAGGAAATCTCTGAGATGACAAAAGGTTTAAGTGAACTCCCACTGCCTCAGAAGTGATTTAAATATCTAATTCTGTTATCAAATAATTAGAAGAATTTAATATTGTAACAATTTCTAATAATGTGTGAATGGTAGCATAAGCTTTGACTAATGCAATTTAAAATAGATTGGGTGCTGTCCTCAGGAGCAACCTGCTTGCTACTCCTGAGTTGCATACAGAAGTGACACTGCCCTAGCACTAGGGCATTAGGATATATTGTGTAATGGAACAAATTCACCAAAAACTCTTGCAAGCTCTAAGCAGACTTCCATGAAGAGCACACACATTATCAGTAAGAGGAAACTGATGGTGGAAAAGTCAACCAACTGGCTTATGATTACAGCTCTCTAAATCAACTGATTTCCAAATTTTCAAAAGCCTGTAAATGGAATTTCATGTTTAATAGTTTTGAGATGTCATGTCCCACTCAAATAAGGGACTTAAGTGACTTAGATTTGTAAATTGTTTCTCTCAGGCTGTTCTTCTCAGTCCTCGTTTCAGGGAGCTACAAGTCATCTCTCACATCAGGTCCACCTGCATGTGAGTCTTACAAAAAAAACCTTAAAATTACCTGGTTACACATAGTATTAGTACCTCTTCATAGTTTCCATATCTGTTTGTACAAAACTGCCATGGTATTAAAGAAATTTGTTGATGACCCTTTGAGATGAAGAGGGGGAAAAAACCCAAAAACCAAAAAATGTTTATAGGTAAAAAACATAAAAGAATGATAAAAGATGGCATTACAGGCACAGTGAAAGACACAAAAAATGAAGAAAAATAGAGAAACAGAAGTAGGGGAACCAGACAGAGTTTGGAGTCATGTAGCCAGGATACACAACAAACCATGTTGCATATTTAAATATTGCACTTAGTAAATATCTGGTTTGATTCACATGCAGAAAACAGCACCAAGCAAGCTCTTCTGTATGTTCTGTATGCACTATTATGGTATTAAATCACAACTGATTCTCAGGGCAGTGTGAAGCTAGATCCCTCCAAAATTTCTGTGCTTCCTTCAGCTAATGAAGAATTGCAGAATCAAAAGAACATGGCCATTGAATTTACTACTTGGTGCTGTCCAGTAAGTCAGCTGTCATGTAGACATATCTGTAAGAACTGAACATATCTGTAAACGCTGATTTCAGATTAATAAGACCTACCAGCACATATAATATAAAACTATGTTTGCAAAATTACTTGTTTGAAAGGAAAGAAAGGACCACTCCTCTCCCTCAGGGCCCTTCTACACGTATTCCACTTCTTGCGTTTCATATTAACAAACTCTAAAGAACACTGTACTTCCATATGAATTTATGAATATATTTTAAAAGCCATAAATTTTAATAACATTGCAAGGAACACACACAACAATAACACTAATGTTCATTTGATTTTGATTTTGATTTGTGACTTAGGGATTGTTTTAATAGAAGTTGGGAAGAACTAGCCTGTTTAGATTATTAATCTTTAACAGAAACACTTGAAATAACAGGTTAAGACCTGACATATTAAAAGCAGTGAATAATTCAGCTTTATCCTTTTGTAAAATATTAAAGGTATCATCTGACATGAGGCACTTTTTACACATTATCAATGAATGATGTTAATTTTATATGAATATCCCTCTTTTTATTATTTTGGTCTTTGCAAAATTGTTCCACAGGCATAGTTTCTTCTTTAACCAAAGGCAGTTAATCATTTTCTATGTAAGGAGGTGAACAGATAATGCTGTTTCTTGTGCAGTGGAGTATGCTGTCATCTATCTCTAATGGGTTGTTTGCTTGAGATTTTATTTTACTAAGACTTACTTAGAAATACCTTTAAGTGTTACAGATAGAACTAAAACTTTGAATGAGTGGGCTTCATATTTTCTCACAAAAAGAAACAACTGTGTTTATTTACTCTTGCAACACTGATCAGTCTAATTTGTACACCCACATTGTTGTTCCTATACACCCATGATACAGAACAAGATACTTTGACTATGACTTAACAAGATTCAACAATAACAATTGAAAAAAAAAGGAAGAATAAAAACAAAACAAAGCAAAACAAAACAAAATAAAACTAAATCAAATAAAACAAAACCAACCAAAGAATAAGGAAGGAAAGGAAAAAGGGGAAGGGGGAGGGGAAGGGAGAGGGGAAGGGGAAGGGGAAGGGGAAGGGGAAGGGGAAGGGGAAGGGGAAGGGGAAGGGGAAGGGGAAGGGGGAGGGGAAGGGGGAGGGGAAGGGGGAGGGGGAGGGGAAGGGGGAGGGGGAGGGGGAGGGGGAGAGGAAGGGGAAGGGGAAGGGGAAGGGGAAGGGGAAGGGGAAGGGGAAGGGGAAGGGGAAGGGGAAGGGGAAGGGGAAGGGGAAGGGGAAGGGGAAGGGGAAGGGGAAGGGGAAGGGGAAGGGGAAGGGGAAGGGGAAGGGGAAGGGGAGGGGGAGGGGAAGGGGGAGGGGAAGGGGGAGGTGAGGGGAGGTGATGTGAGGGAAGGGAAGGGAAGGGAAGGGAAGGGAAGGGAAGGGAAGGGAAGGGAAGGGAAGGGAAGGGAAGGGAAGGGAAGGGAAGGGAAGGGAAGGGAAGGGAAGGGAAGGGAAGGGAAGGGAAGGGAAGGGAAGGGAAGGGAAGGGAAGGGAAGGGAAGGGAAGGGAAGGGAAGGGAAGGGAAGGGAAGGGAAGGGAAGGGAAGGGAAGGGAAGGGAAGGGAAGGGAAGGGAAGGGAAGGGAAGGGAAGGGAAGGGAAGGGAAGGGAAGGGAAGGGAAGGGAAGGGAAGGGAAGGGAAGGGAAGGGAAGGGAAGGGAAGGGAAGGGAAGGGAAGGGAAGGGAAGGGAAGGGAAGGGAAGGGAAGGGAAGGGAAGGGAAGGGAAGGGAAGGGAAGGGAAGGGAAGGGAAGGGAAGGGAAGGGAAGGGAAGGGAAGGGAAGGGAAGAAAATAATTGATTTATCGTTTTGGACTGTCTCTGTAACAGAATACATAATATGTAATCCACATAGTTGTTATTTGGTACATACTAAACGAAGGTGTATTTGTAGAAAAAAAGTATTAGCCACCTCAAAAGTCAGGATCCCTTGGTCTTTGGTGAGAGCTATTTCATCTGCCAATATAAGTGTCTACTTTGATGTATAGATATTCACAGTGGCTGTAAATAGATAAAAAACACTTTAGGTTTTTACGTGAAAATAAGCTGTCTAAGACTTTACGGTAGCACAGCAGGCTGAACTGTATCCAAGAAAGTTAAATGTTAAAATAAATACTTATTTTGTGAAGTTCCATTCAACCATCATCACTCTAATATTGAAGTATGACATCTTCAAACCATACTTTACAGAAACTGAGTGCAGTGTTTTCTCAGATTTTAGTGTCAACACATCCTCTCAAAAAAAATCTTGAAAAATAATTCCTTGAAGAAAAAAGATATGAATAAGAGATAGCTTATGAAAAATTTATAGTGGAGAATAGATCAATTCTATATCTAGTAGAACCATAAACCTATGATATATAATTACCTTGCTTTTACCTTAACTGATGATACTGAGGAATCACTGAAAGCCAAGCATTTGATAGAGGTCTAATAAACTGAGTAGTAATCTAAAAAAATACTAAGTGCTTTTGCCCATTAAAAATAATATTGCCATAGATAGTGATCTGTCATGCTACAGACCTTGGTCTAAATCTGTCATCTGCTAAATTTGCTCTCCCCAGTCATGGCTTGTTAGGCTTCTTATCAATTTATTATAAGAACTTATGCAAACTGAATTTGGTACCAGGTACATCTTCCTATGATGTGGAGTTCAAGCACAGGATAATAGCAAAGGCCTTGAAAATACAAGCAAGGTTGAAAATAGAGGCCCAAGGACAACTTGCTGATGGCCATTGCTGCTTGTGGTAGAAGTACATTCTTACAAGCACAGAAAATGACTGCATTAAACAGAACAAAGAAAAGCAGCAGAAGCTCAAGGCAGAAACCCCAGGCGGATTATTGGGACTGTAAGCATGCTGCACACTTCGAGGATCCTAGGACACAAATGTTCTCCCTCTCTCTCCCTTTACCTGCTCCAAGAACCTTGGTTCTCCCTTTCTCCACAGGCAAGCGGGAAGAACACTTAAATTTGCTCAAAATTCACAGCTCTGCTACAACTTACAACTGTTTATTGTAAACAACATTCTTGAACAGGGTAACACCTCCATGGTTTCAGCTACAGGTCCAGGGTGCTTCTGGCTTAACCGGTTTTGTTTTAATTTAGTTGACAGCAAACCAAATTTAGATAATACACACCTCTATATTTACCCAGCTTCCTTGACATGGAAGCTTGTTTTCAAACAACATTATCCACACTACTTTTTGCTTCAAGTTTATTTCCAAGTACTCTTTGATTTCTCTGTAATGACCTACAGTCTCAGGCACTGTTCAGTCTGCAGAACTAGCTTTCCAGACTAGAGACAACTGACATTAATCTAACAGCCTGACTCAGCAAATTTTAATTTCTCTGTCATTTTAATTCCAGACTATCAGAAAACACAAGGTCTTTTCCCAGACCCTCAACTGCATCCACTCTGAGCAGGCCACAATTACCTCCTCCACAACTCACTATCAATTTCATTATTATTTGCATTCAGTATACATTGCCCAATCTATGTTTTTGTCTACTGTTTCCTTAAAAAAACAGTTCACAGTGGGAAATACATAAGACACGCAGTTACCGTATTCTGTCTGGGTTAACTGTTAAAAAAAGCTTTTAAGAAGAGGCTACCTGCTTACTGTCTCTTTTAATGGTATTGATTGCACTCACGTACACAGAGATGTCGAATTTAAGACTTCTCCTTTTGTTCTCCATATTTCTAGACAATCTGAACCATGATGGAGGTATTAATTGCTTTCCTATTCAGGATATTTCCAGACTACATTTTACACCTGATATTATGTATTGTACAAAAATCAGAGACTAGGAATTTTGATAGATTACGGTGTTACCAGTTCCCTTCAGAGAAAATCATCATAAAATTGGGACATGCTTAAAAGAGTTTAATTCATCCATCTTCAATGTATTCTGAATCATCTATTTATTTTTACAAATTTGGAAATTCAACAAATTGGTCAAATCAATCATACCTTTTCGTTTGTTTAAATAGCTTTGTTATCATGTAACCAGTCATACTGAGAATGCTCACAATTCGGTTTTATCAGTAATCTATCAGTGAATTTGGCAGATAGTCAATCCATTCCACATTTCACTTCCTCCTGACATTTACAGAGTGACATGTATTTATTCCACATATATTAGGTGGGGGAAAAAAAATCCAACAACAACAAAGATCTTTTTTAGTCATTATTTATGAGTGTTACAGATTTATACCCACAGGTGTTATTTATGAAACAAAGTAAGAATCTGAATACCTGAACATTTAAATAAAGCAATCAATTAATAAAGTGTATATTCAGTGTACTGTAAAATAATCTGTAAAAATATTTCATTACCTCAGTGGGTCTACATAACAACACCTAGCCAAATGAATTTGTCATCAGAGCACTTTAGGAGTAAGTGCTATAGTAAGAACCTTTCTAAATTCTGTTATTTTTCCAAATGTATTAACACAAGAACATATATTGCATGCACTGTATAAACATATAGTTTTAAGCTATTTTGTGACTGTGGCAGGTGCATCCGTTCAATGAAAATAGGACTTCTTGACTGCTGAAGTGTAGCAGCTCCTGGCTGTCTTTGTTCTTAAAGTCTTGCGGTAGTTAGGGCCTTTGGCCAATGGGAGCCGCTAGTGACTACAGGTCAGATTCGGCCTGGGTATAAATGCAGTCCCTTGGGGGAGCCACTTTGAGCTCGTCCCCTGGAGCAGCACGTTGTGGTTGAGGACTCTCCCCTTGGGCCAGGATGCTGCCCAAGGAAATTCCTCGAGGTGCCTTGGGTCGGGATGCTGCCCTGAGCAGGTCCTCGAGGTTGAGAGTCCTCACTTGTCAGGTGAGTGATAAAGCATTTTGGGTTGCCGTTAAACCCTATAGAGTTCTTTGTTCTGCGTTTTGGGTTGCATTCAACCCTATAGAGTTCTTTGTTATGTGTTTTGGGTTGCCGTTAAACCCTAGAAAATTGTTCTGTTCTCCTCTCACAGACATTCGAACCTGCATTTACAGAGAGCTAGTTAATTGTGTTAATAATAAATTTTTAAATTTTGGTGGTTTATTTGAGACCATCTGTAACAGTGATCACATTATATCATCTATAAAATTTTTTTTTATGTAGACTATGAATAAAATAATCCTTTTTGTCCTTTGTGGTTCCTGGAAACACAACAGATTCTCCAGTTAGAAAACAACTTTCTCCTTATTTGTTGAATTGAGAACAAAAACACAGACTTTCTTTACAAACATAATTTATGACATAAACCTGCAACTCTCAGATTAATCAGATCAGTTTCAGAATGATTGGCCAGCAGTTACTCTGACAATAAAAACACAAGCAGTGGAAAATAGTTCTGACTCTTCAGAGAGATGGCTCAAGCCCATTTCAGGGATTTAGATCTGGCAAAGTTTATATCTATATTGAACAGACTAAGTTTCTCTTTTCCTCTGGCACTCAGGAGAATTCTGTCCTCTTTCTTGCCCACAAAACACAATTAGATGAAGCACTGAACAATTAAATAGCATCAGCTTGCCCCTGGTATTTTGTCAGCATTTTCAGTACCACCAGGTGGTCCATTGGTATGCAGCAATCACAGAATGACAGCATCTAGAGTTCATACGTAGAGTTCTATTTTAAATTCCATGCCAACACCACATTACTTTTCACATATAGGATATTTATTCAACTTCATCAATCTGCATACAAACTGTAAAATTTACCATTACTACTACCATATACTATCAACCCAGAAAATCTGCAACAAAGCAAAAGCAAACTGACCCCTCACTTTATAGAACACAGAACAAAATCAGTAAAGTCATTAATATAGTTACATGACAGAGCAAATAATACTAATAAGCACAACTCACTACTAGAAAGAGTGAAAATTAGTTTCATTTCCATGCATTGTCAGATAAGTATTCATTGCATATTACAGGGTGAAAAATAAGTTAAATCTTGCCACTTTCTGTCCAGATCATATACCTAATAAATAATCTGGGCTGTCAGTGGCTATGTAACAGCAGATAGGTAAATACACACATGGAGTGATAGACATGGCAGAAACCCATTGAGCAAAACATTTTGGCCTCAGTAGATTAAGCACAGACAGATCTCGCTACTTACTATTATACACTTTAGAAAGGATGTCACATCAAAACAATAGGTCCAGTCAGTTCTATGACCAGGGCTTTGCTTAATGAAGTGCCAGTAATAAGATGCATGAACTTCTATGATAATCCACAGATGAATGCAGAATAAAAGCATAGTGCCACAGGGTTTTTTGAGACATTAAATAAATAACCAAAGAGGAGTGGGAAATGGAGGATTTTGTGCTTGTTGAGGTAAAAAGATGTCAATTACCATCTCAAATGCAGAAAATTACATTTAGATATTCGAAAAGGGCTTATGTGCCCATAAGCTTGCCTGATTTTTCTAACTATATCACATGCTTATTAAAAAGAAATTACATTACTTACAAATCTTGCCTCATCTAGAAAAGTGGTTTTTAAATATACAGAGAAGTGAAATGATGCTTATTTCAATTAAGAAGAAAGGTAGAATACCATTACAATAAGGACAAAACAAGTAGGTTTTAGGGGAGAAATATTAGTTCCTTCAGCACATCCAGAGATATAACAGGGAAATGAGTACTCAAGCTTCCCAAAGTGTACTTGCTACTGGATACTACCTGAAGCATAAGTAATGCAGGAAGACAGAATTTCTATCAGGACAGTTTATGCAAGCAAGCTGATTTTACAGAAGATGGGCAAGCAGATCTGAAACACTGCAAGCTAGATCTCTTGTTCTTTTCATCTCTGTCTGCATGGGGGCTAGTCCCTCTGTGCTGCTGGTTCAGGTCCTCACTGAGCTGATTTAACTCACAAACCCGTGAGAAAAACATCACTTTTGTTGCTATCCTTCTTGTCCTTCTGTATTTTATACACACTGATAAATATGTTCTCTCTTTTGAATAGTGTGAAGCATTTTTAATTTGTACTTTCTTTTAGTCTTATCTGACTTAAGTGTAGTTTTAGCATAACCGAAAGCAACTAGGCCCTTCTCACCAGATGATTTATTAAATCTTTCTGCAGAGGACCTTGGCTGTCTTGATTACCCTAGCTCCTTAAGTATTCTCTAGAACATACAAAAGCAGAAGTGCCTTTCATTGAACAGAAGTGTACAAAAACATTGGGGAACATACTTGCCTGACCAAAGAGCTTGTTACACTTCTCCTTTGGGATCACTGCAGGCAACAGCTTTTGTCCTAGAGCACGGTCATTTTCTACAGGAAAAGCTGAGGTGCGGTCTTAGAGCACATAATCTACTCTGCAACCTGACTAAGAGAATGGCTGCTGGTCATAGAGTGTGTGAGATTCTCTTCAGAATTATTTAATTTATGCTGTGCATCTCACTCAGCAAATTGTAGAAGACTGCATTTAAATATGGTCATGTCACATTTCCTTCTGTTCCAGGAAAAAAAAAAAAAAAAAAAAGAAAAAAAATATCAGCCAAGGTTAAGCATGACAAGCTGAGCAAGAGCCCAACATTTCCCCTGGCTAGATGCAAAATAAACCAATGTCCTTGAACAGACCTTCTCTTTCCATTAGATATTTCATTATTGTCCTACACACCTTGAAAAATTCCATTGTGTTACTAACTGTCACTGTTGCTATCAGATTGATTCCCATAATCCCCATGATTAGTTTCTGCTGCATTTTTCAATCTATGTCATAGGGAGAGGGAAGTTGATGTCTTCTTTGCAGCTGCAAGGACAGTAGGTGTTCCTCAGCTCAAAACTCTGACATTAGAAAGTCCACATCATCTCACAGAGTGTTCCAGTGGGTGTTGGTTTTGCTTCTTTTCAATAGTAGGCTAGACTGAAAGTTATGATTAAGGAGTTAATAGATGAATTTCTTCTTTGTCTCAGTCTTTAATAAATATAAAATATATATTTAAAATTTATTTAAAATTTATATTTATATATAAATATAAAAAATAATAAACTATGAAAAATATAGCTTCATAACTTCTATTCGTGTCTTTTTTAGTGGTCCATATGGTTTTCTTCAGACAAAAAGCCACAGTCTTTTACATCTCATGACTATAAGAGAGTCTTCTTTTCATATATTTCGACTTGAAGTCTTACTTTTTTGTATTTCATTTGCTTTGGTGTGAAGTTTTCTAATTTCAAATACAAGGGTATATATATATTATTTTTTTTTTCAATGCACAGGCTTGCTATTTTCCTTTCTCACTGAAAGGTAAATTATTTTTATAAAGCAAATAATTGCCTATACATAATGAGGATTTTCTTGCCAAAGCAGTATTTAAAATGAGTTTTAATTTTTTATTTAATGCTGTGGTAGGAACTTGTTAAAAAAAAAAAAAAAAAAGGAAGGTAATGGTCATAGCATTAAATTCCAAAATTAGGACAAATCAATTTGACATGTGGGAAATGATACCAAGAACTAATATTTTGATAGAATCATAGAATCGTAGAAAGATTTGGTTTGGAATGGAGCTTTAGAGATCATCTAGTTCAACCCCCCTGCCATGGGCAGGGACACCTTTCACCAGATCAGTCTGCTGAAGGTCCCATCCAACTTGGCCGCGAACACATGACGGGGCACCCACAGCTTCTCTGGGCAACCTGTGGAGACTCACAAGAGCAGGGTATAGGGGGAGAATCACCTCCCTCTATCTGCTGGCCACGTTTCTTTTTATACAGCCTATGTTAAAAGGATGCAAGCTCATGTCCAGTGCTTCATCCACCTGTATCCTCCAAGTCCCTCTCTGCAGGTCTGCTCTCAATCCATTCATCCCCCAGTCTGCATTGATATAGGGAATTGCCCCAACCCATGTGCATGACCTTGCACTTGTCCTTTCTGAACTTCATAAAGTTTCCATGGACCCACTTCTTGAGCCTGTCAAGGTCCCTCTGGACGGCAACCCTTCCCTCAAGTGAATCAACTGCACCTGTCAGCTTGGCATCATCCACAAACTTGCTGAGGGTGCACTCAACCCTGCTATGTTGTTGATGAAGGAATTAAATAGTGTTTGTCTCAGTACAGACTCTTGAGGCACACCACTCATTGCTGGTTTCTACTTGGACATTGAGCAATTGACTATAACTCTTTGAACACAACCATCTAGACAATTTCTTATCCAACAGTCCATCCATCAAACACATATCTCTTTAACAACAAAAATTCTCTCGGTTTCACCATTGTCACACTGACTGTGTGACATTCTCAGATCATTCAACAGACGTAAACTTGGATATCTTTAGTACAGCAGGTATATCACTAATCTTGGAACAATTTGTATCGTTCCTTAAATAGTTGTCCTGAATATTCCCTAAGTCTCTCTGAATATTTTGCTATTTACAATTAGCAGTGGGTTGTTGTAGGTACAGTACAAATAACAGGTAAGTATTGAAAGCTAGCTCAGATAAGTCAAGGTGCTGTAATGGAGGCATTGACATGAAGTTTACCTATCAGACCAGTTTTCTGAGGCCGAAATCCATTAACACAGCTTTTGCTTGGAAAGAAAATTTTTAAAAATAACTCATTCTACCATTTCTATGTTCTCTAGATTGTTCATTCATCATGCTATGGACAAGGCATAATCAACAAATAATGTGAATTGTAAGTTTTTCCAATTATTCCCCTCCATTTTTCATCCTATAATTTTGAGGAATTATGTCTCTGTTTCTCCAGATCTGTTCTGAGGTCTGCCTCATAATTTTTGCATCTAAAGGCCCACAGCTGCCCAGATGTGCTCTAAAAGAATCTTCCAAGGCAGCCTGTCCATGCACAGTTTATACATTGTTATCACATAACTAGAACATTCACAGTGTCAGGGGAACCCAGCTAGCTTATATGGGGGAGGTGTCTCACATAAGGAGAGAAACAGAATGATAAAAGGCAACAGCTATTTTCATTGAAGAGCAGAACCAATTTTCATTTCAATGCCAGAGTTCCCAGCCACTGTCAACAACATAGGGGTACTATATATTTTGACTTAATTTTTCAATTAGTAGCTCTCCTTCTTTTACAGGTTCAGTTGATTTTTACCAAATAATTTTTCAAACTGTTTTGTATTGCATGATTTACAGGCATGTAATGAACCATGGATACAAAAATTAGCCTTTTGAGCCAGCAATTACTGACTGAAATACAATCTCCACAATAATCACAGCCACCGAAATGGAAGCCACATTATGGGAAAGGGAAGTCATTAAAGCTATAATGTCTAGAAAACAGAGGTATATTAGACAGCATTACTATAAAGTTTAGTCACTCAGTAATTGAAGTGATGTGGAAGAAAGAGTATGGAAACTGGAAAATAATCAGTTCTACATAAAGCTTAGTGTACTCTTAAAGTGATAAAGACTTTAGCATGGAGAAGAAAGATTCTGTTATATCAGCAGTCAGGTGTTGCATCTAATCATTCATGCCCCTTGTTTTCAGCAGTGAGTATTATCTACATCCTGGAAAAGATCACAGGACTTAGACATGAGAGTCATTTAATTTTTACAGTGTTTATAAAATTAATGTACATATATAATCACTCACCGATATATGAACATGCAAAAGCTAAGGTAGGAATCACCGTGGCACTTTACTTGCATTTTTGATATACAGCATTCTGACAGAAAAAATTTCTGGGTAAAGAACTCAGGCCAGATACACTCTAACATCACAAGAAGAAACCAGTCTTTGTTATGTCTATAATTTTGTAACATGAGAAACATTTGTTTTGTGCCAAAATTTACTAACACTGTGACTCTGTAAATATATTCTGTAGAGCAATGTTAAGCAGATTTAATTCTGTTGCTTTCAACTTCTGTACTGACCCTTTCCATATTTATTTGCCACAAGGCCCACAGATATTCAAATTGCTGTCAGAGTCAACTCAAGCAACCACAAGTCAAATACTTTTCTGTGTAATTTTGGTAGTATAAAAATAATTGGACATAGATCAGAGCCTCACAAAACTACACATTGATCAGTGGTGCAGGAAGAGTCAGTCACTACTACCAAATATTTACAAAGTAAATATACAGCTCTGCTCAATTCCCTGTGTAACCTCTTCAAAACAGATGGAAATCCAAAGTTTGGCTGCAAGACAATCCTTCCAGTACTATTTATTTTTGCTATTTTCATTTATTTCTAATCCCTTGATGAGAAAGCTTCCTCTCAATAAAATTATGAAGTTCAAGGCAATGCTTTCAAAATTTGGACATATTGAAATCTAAAATAAAAAGATGGGGATTCTTAATTTTCCTTCAGGGAAATTAACAAGACAACAAGATGGAAATAGTTAAATAGGGTCCTATATCTAAAAACATATAATTGAATTGATTCCTGGAAACACCAGAAAAGAAGAACTACTTAAGCTATGACAAAACTAATATGATGACATGAATTTCATTAAACAAATCACCTATAAATACATGACATAAGAATAAATGCTTAAGGAATTCTTTAGACTTAAGTGAAATTTCTATGCACAGCATTTACAAATTCCAAAACTAAACTTGAAAAAATCCACAATATATGCTCTGCTTAACTTGAAAAAAAAAAACAAAAAACACCAAAAAAGCAAAAGAAGACTTGAGTCTGAGACCAAATGTAGTCTAGAATTTTCAAAAAAGCTTCTATCGACACATTTTCTTTATTTTGTACTGGGGCTGTCTGGGATGGAGTTAATTTTCCCCATAGCAGCCCCCATAGTGCTGTGCTTTATATTTGTGGTGAGAACAGTGTTGATAACACACCAGTGTTTAAGCTCCTGCTGAGCAGTGCTCACACAGCATCAGGGCTGTCTCTTCAACCCCTGCTCCCCAACCCCCCAAAGGCCAGTGGGCTGGAGATGAGGAAGAGGTTGGGAGAGGACATAGCCATGTGTCAGGAACTGAAGGAATTAATGCCTCAAATATTCATCGACACAGAAAACCTCAAGGACAAATTGTGGCCTTTGTGATTAGTCTAAGGAATGAATTACCTGCCTAGGGAAGCACAGGGTGTATGGAAGGGTACATGGCTCTTCACCCTTGCAGTTGTATAACCAAATTTCTTAGATAAACCTCGAAGGAAGGAGACATAGACTGAGTAAAACCATATGTTCTGGTTAAGACCTAATTTTAATTTATCACTATATCCTCGAAGAAGAGCTAAAAGACTAATAAGAAAGATAAACAACTGACACCAGATAGAGATAATGACTGGATAATTGCCCAAGAAACAAAAACTGGGGAAAAGGTACAGGCGGTAGAGGGAGATCTTGACCACCAACTCAATTGGACAAAAGGGTTAATGTACCCCATTCCCCACCAACGCATGCACAGAACTTCCGCCTTTTTGCCCATCTCTCATGGAAATTAATTCATGGAATACCTGCCTCTCTTTGTCTAGTATGCTAATCAGCTCATAAGATGAACTTAAAAGGTGATAGAAAACTTTGCTCTGTGTGCACACACCACCCAAGATTACTTGACATGAGACAACACTGGAACCTGAAGTGGTGATTTGGATCTCTTTGACTCTCTTTGTCCCTTTCTTTTTCTTTTCTTCCCTTTCTTTTCTTTCTTATAGATTTATAAGAGACGACATTGCTTATTATCCTTTTCCAAGTTTAAGTTGTTTCTACCGCAAGTAAAAAATTTTAACTGGTCATTTGGTGTTGTTTCACCTTAATTTGACCTGAGAGGATCACAGAACTGTTACAACTCTCTGGGTTCACAGTCTGGGTCGTGACACCAGGACAGCTGACCCAAACTGACCAAAGGGGCATTCCATATCATATGATGTCTGCTCAACCATATAAATGAAGAGACTGGGTTGGGGGGAAATGTTAAGTTGTTTGTTTTCTAAAGCACTTGCTATGTGTACTGGGGCCCTACTTCCCAGGAGATGGCTGGACTTCACCTGTTGATGGGAAGTAAAGAATACATCTTTTTGCTTTGCTTTGCTTTGCTTCCATACATGGCCTTAGCTTTTCCTCTTTCAACTGCCTTTATTTCGACCCATGAGCTTTTAATCTTATTTCTCTTGCTGTCCTTCTGATGGGGGGGAGTGAGAGTGACTTGTTGGGCACCTGGTGACATGCTAAGGTCAACCCACCACATTTGTAACACATTTATTTCACAAATAGTTTATCAATAAAACTAGGACAGGCTGTTTCCTAGATCAATTTTGACTAAGCTTCAAGTGAACTGTCAGAAAGAATCAATATTTAGACAATAACCCAAAATAATTTTTTCTTCTCAGTCATAATTTAAGTACATGATTACATAATTGATTTCCTGTTACTACACTTTTATTAATTTCTGTTATTACTGTACCCATCTAGTTATCATATGTGTTTAGATAATTTATCAATAACTTTTGTTGAAGTTTTTCTGTACACTCACGATAACTATATAAACACTGGGCTCCAAAGTAGTTAATTAATCTTTTAAATAATAAATACTTACATTGCTGCTTTGCCTCAGAAAAGCAATGTTATCATACACACAGGTGAGTAGGCAGGCAATTTGTGTAAAGAAATAATTTTTATGCGTGCAGTTTTATGAGTATTCCTCATGCATCTGTGGCTAAATGGTTTGATCATATCAACCTTTATGGCTGTGTTCTGATCTATATTCATATTATCACGATGTTTTGGATTGCAGTGCTTTCCTGTAATCAAACAACTTTTTTATGGGTTAAATATTACTTGTATTAAGAACAGTAGCTGAATCTAAAAGGGTTTAAATGGAAAGTATTCACATTTCTTTAAACTCTCCCAAGTGTTGTTAAAGAGCAAGCCAAATGGTGTCTTTATTTTGAAATAGGACAAATTTTAATGTTATGACTTGTTTATAACAAATCAGAAATATAACCTGTTGACATATAAGTTGGTATACATTAAAACTAAAAGGATGTTTAACACTTCAGAATATTGTTTCTTGATAAATATTTTTCAAAAAAAAGGAACTGAGTTTGCATGACACTTTTCTAAGAGTGTCACTTCCTGCTGAGAAGAAAACATTTGAGACATAAGCAAATGTTTTCACAAAAAAACATTTGAGACAGTCAGTAAGGACTTGGTGACGTACTACCCTATGGGAGCTGTAGCATAGATGATTCATAGAGCAGTGCATTTGTATAAGCTTGATTCTCCCAGGTAAAAATTTTCCAAAATACAGAATGTCTTCAGAGGTTTATTTAAATAAAGGTCCTTAACTAAAGTTTACATTAAATGTTAAGACACATAATTTTCATACTAGATATTGCAAGCCTTTACCGAAGTTGTCCATATTTGTCATAAAAAAGTATTTTTGACAGCTCCACTTTGAAGAAAGTATTCATCATTGAAAAAAATTCAAATGAGCAATAATTATATAATCACATTTATTTTCAAGGTTTTCTTCATAGACTTAAGAGCTAAATGCATTAAAAAATAAACCAAAATAGACTCTGGAGAACAACCAAGAGCCTTGTTCTGGTTCAACTGACACCTTTGGTGAGCTTCTTGTTCCTTAAGCCCCAATTTCATATTCCGTGCTTTGAATAACATTACCCAGAGGTCTTCTTTCAAGTGTTTACCTTTTAATTTTTATGATGGAATGCTAAAATCATTTTTTAAAGTAGATTTCTTTGGAAACTATGTATCACAAAAAAAGGCTGAAGGGGAACATTAACCATTCTTTTACAGTTTAATGGTGTTACAAACATTGAATATGCTGCTAATATTGTCTATGCACAGCTCAGAGTTTGAATATTAGTGCTTGGCAATTAGAGTATTGATCGACATAGGCAGTTCTTACAGTGCCCAGAATGTTTCATACTTTTTAAGGAGGAGAGCAATATGAACTGTCTGGGACAAGATAGAATAAAGAAAACAAGCACAATATAACAAATAGTACAAGAAATAGTGCTCTCTCTTTAAAATCAGCCAGTAAAAAAAAAAAAAAGTTCACTTTCTGAATACAAGCAGGTCAGAGCACACCACATTTACATAAAAATTAAATCTTATTTAATCCAAATAAAATGAAGTAGGACTTCTGCATTAACTTGTATAATATTAGAATATGGAGACTTTGAAAGCAAGGGGAAATGTGAAGTGCCATCACGTGGTTGGGGGCAGACTACTACAAGATTTCATAAAATCTTTGTTAATATGTTAATGAACATAGGGGAAACTTGTGGGATAGAGGTGACAGTGGGGAAACATCCAAAAAGTAATGTAATGCCTAACAACAGGCAACATTTTTATTAGCTGTTATTCACAGAACCACAGGATCATCTAGGTTGGAAAAGACCTTGAAGATCATCCAGTCCAACCATTAACCTAACACTGACAGTTCCCAACTACACCATTTCCCTCAGCGCTATGTCGACCCTACTCTTAAACACCTCCAGGGATGGGAATTCCACCACTGCCCTGGGCAGCCCATTCCAACACCTAACAACCCGTTCTGTAAAGATTCATAACAATGAGAGGTAGTAACTGTGCATCAGCAACAGCAAACACCCCAACCATTTTGAAAACATTATTACTTTGGGACAACTCTTCACAAATACAGGTCTTAATGATGATTGTGTACATGTTGCTAAGCAATAGCAATGATGAAAAATATAAAGTAAAGCTTTATCTATACCCTTCAGTTTGTGGTAATTTAACTTCTGTGTATTACCATCTTTAAGTTAATAAGACTTCTGTGAACATTTACTCCAGGATAAACAGATCTTTTTCAGCTAAACTTAAGATAACTGACAGGAAATTCTGCTTAGTCTAAAGAGTAACTTTGATACTAGAGGAGTGTCCTGATGGCATAGTGGGAGATTACGTGAGTGCAGTTATGTTTCTGTAGTTACAAACATTATAAGTGTATTGGCCAAATTCTTTGTCAAGTTCCAGCATATGGCAAAAGTCAGCAATAGGGGCTGTGTCAAGCTGATTATAACTGAGCTATCTAATTCACATTATGGATCTTGTCTAGCACATTATAACTTATGTAGGCTATGGAACACATTTTATTGCCAGCTCTAAAGACAAATTTTGCTTGGTAAAAAAGTAAAAACTTTTTTTTTTTTTTTTTTTTTTTTAAATTTGATAGCTAAAATGGCATTCAAAATATTGTGGTACATGGGATTCTGAAATAGTCTAGAAGAACATAGATTCCATAAGTACACAAAGTACAGTGCATCAAGAGGAGAGTACAGAACACTATATATTAAACTTTGCATTAATCTAGAGTAGCATGTTTATCTGAACACTCCCATGAGTATATAGCATGAGAGGCTGCTGTTCAAATTAAAGAAACATATACTGGGCACATCTTTATGCTATTTTACAGGCAGACAAAAGCTCACCCATTTGACTTCTGAGTAGAAAGAAAGCCACATGAAAGCAAATGTTTTAGAATAAAACCAGAGCTTGCAGCAATGTAGATATCTATACTTATAAGTCTAAACAGGGTTTATTGCCATGTACAAAATAAATGTGGTGTCAGAATGCATATGAGTCTTACACACCTCAAATTAAGCAGAGAAAGCTGTGTCTGCTGGCAAAATAATGTGAAGATATCTGCATTCCTAAAAGGGTGAGATTTGACAGAGAAGAGCTGTTTGACTCTCAGTTCACATAAGTGTGACTTTTTGGAGGAAGAATCAGAGCAAGGAAATGGATTCTACAAGGGACTATGCTAAGATATTCATGTGGAGGCATATATCTGCCACCTTTCATGTAAATTTACTGTGAGTAACATTGGTGGATACTCATTCTATAGGCAACAATATTTTTAAAGCTTATGCTGAGTCAAAGATCTTTTTGACATAACTGTTTATGCTTTTGCCACCCCAGTGTTGAACTCTTCTTCTTCCCATCACCATGCCCACAGTCTGAAGTCTAACTTCATAAATTAATGAAGCTGAAGGCAGTACAGAAGTCATTGGCAGCTGCTCAGTTATTAAGCAGTGTTTCACAGAGGAAGCGCATTATTTTCCAGAATTCTGCAACCTGTACTTGCCCAGAGTTAATTTGAGGATGTTGGTTCCAACCTGCAAAATGCTAACCAGTCACAGAATCACAGAATCACAGAATCATTCAGGATGGAAAAGACCCTTGGGATCATTGAGTCCAACCATCAGCCCTACTCTACAAAGTTCTCCCCTACACCACATCCCCCAACATCTCATCCAAACGACCCTTAAACACATCCAGGGATGGTGACTCCACCACCTCCCTGGGCAGCCTATTCCACTGTCTGACCACTCTGTCTGTGAAATTTTTTCCTAATTTCTAGTCTGAACCTCCCCTGTTGCAGTTTAAAGCCATTCCCTCTTGTTCTATCACTAATTACCTGTGAGAAGAGACCAGCACCAACCTCTCTACAATGTCCTTTCAGGTAGTTGTAGAGAGTCATGAGGTCTCCCCTTAGCCTTCTCTTCCTCCAATCACTCCTCATAGGATTTATTCTCCAGGCCCTTCACCAGCTTCGTTGCCCTCCTCTGCACTCGCGCCAGCACCTCGATATCTCTCTCGTGTTGAGGTGCCCAAAACTGGACACAATACTTCAGGTGTGGCCTCACCAGTGCAGAGTACAGGGGGACTATCACCTCCCTACTTCTGCTGGTCACACTATTTCTAATACAAGCCAGGATGCCGTTGGCTTTCTTGGCCACCTGGGCACACTGCTGGCTCATGTTCGACTGCTTGTCAGCTAGAATCCTTCTCTTCCAGACAGCTCTCCAGCCACACCTCCCCAAGCCTCTAGTGATGCAAGGGGTTGTTGTGGCCCAAGTGCAGGACCTGGTACTTGGCCTTGTTGAAACTCATCCCGTTAACGTTGGCCCACCGATCCAATCTATCCAAGTCTCTCTGTAGAGCCTCCCTATCTTCACGCAGATCAATACTCCAGCTTAACTTGGTGTCATCTGCGAACTTACTGATGATACACTCTATGTCCTTATCAAGATCATCAATAAAGATGTTGAACAGAAATGGTCCCAACACCGAGCCCTGAGGAACACCACTTGTGACCAGTCACCAGCTGGATTTAACCCCATTGACCACCACTCTCTGGGACCGTCCATCCAGCCAGTGCTTGACCCAGCAGACCGTTCGCTCATCCAGGCCATGGGCAGCCAGTTTTCCTATGAGAATTCTATGGGGAACTGTGTTGAATGCTTTTCAAAAATCCAGGTAGACAATACCCACAACTTTTCCCTTGTCCAGTAGTCGGGTCATCTTGTCATAGAAGGAGATCAGGTTTGTCAGGCAGGACCTGCCTTTCATAAACCCATGCTGACTAGGCCTGATCCCCTGGTTGTCCATTATATGACTTTTAATGGCACTCAAGATGACCTGCTCCATGACCTTCCCTGGCACTGAGGTCAGACTCACAGGTCTATAGTTTCCTGGATCCTCCTTTCTGCCTCTCTTGCAGATGGGTGTTACATTTTCTACCCTCCAGTCCAGTGGGACCTCCCCAGTTAGCCATGACTTCAGGTAAGTAATGGAAAGCAGCTTGGTGAGCACATCTGCCAACTCTTTCAGCACCCTTGGGTGTAACCCATCCGGTCCCACAGACTTGTGTGCTACCAAGTGGTGTAGCAGGTCTCTGACCAGTTCCTCTTTAATTGTGATGACCTCTTTAATTGTGATGTTGGTTCCAACCTGCAAAATGCTAACCAGTCCTAAGACTTTGTGGCAGCTTGTCAGTTAATATTTTTATTAAAATGTGAGAAGGATTCTGAAAAGATTTTTTTAAAAAAATACATAAATAATGAAATCTACCACTTGCACTTTAAATACATTTTACTTGCCTCAGCAGTGATCAAATTTAATGGTCTTCAGAGCATATGCCAATATTTATAAACTTAGAGAGATTTTCAGGTGCGATCTAACTTTAATGTGGTTATGAGATTTTAAAGTGTTAAACAAGTTACACATATAACTCCCTATAATGTTTTGGAATTGTAGTATAACTTGAAAGGGAAATATTTTTCCATTAGTCCAAAGGTAAATCTTCATTTTAACATGTGATCACCTGCATTTGCTATTTAGTTAACAATTCCTTTTGGTATCGATAGGGCAGTGGGAGCCCACTGTTTAATTCTCACTGAGAATCTAACTCATCAGCTAGTTTGAAATGGCCTGTTATGTTAACAAAGAGAGGACTGACCACTGAGTAAGCATTTCCAACAGTGAAGGGAGAAACATTTTCAGCTAATTCTCTTGGGTTTTGAGTGAAATTGTCTGCCTGAAAATTATATCTGCCCTAGGATTCATTATGTATCATGAATACACCCTCTTCTATCTCTCCAGCATGCACAAGCATGCTTTGGGAATTTCAGTCTATAGGTCACTCCAAATCAATACACACAATCTGTGAATGAGGGAAGGAGGAAAGAGATTGGAAACTGGAATATTCCTTAATATTTAACATGCCATCTTTCTACAGATATTTTCAAGGTTTTCAAAGCTAAATATGTGCGCACTTTTATGAAATAGAATTGACACAGCTGCGCTTGCAGCTGTGGTCACAGCTATAACGTGGTTTTTCCTTATGGGCAAAGATAAAATGGAGCCAGTGGTGTTGTGTTTTCTATTGCACTTTCTTAAGCAGCCTACACAAGGAAACTTTTCTGACCAAAGAAAACCCCAAATAAACAAAAAACCTACATGCTAGCTTATTTGAGTCCTGACTCACTTTTTATGCTTGGTAGAGTTGGGAATATCTGTGAAGAATGGAAAAAGGACAAAATGGCAATGGTAACCCATTTGAACCAAACTGCAAAAAGCATAGAAGAGTACAAACACAGATCTTCAGTACACAATAATTATTATTCTTTGAACAAGAAAGTTATGACTCAAGACTAGTTATTTCTGTGGACTTTAAAAGGTCTATCACATGACTTGCAATGTGTTTATAAAGTAATCTCTTGTACTAACAAACCTACTTTATAATCTCATTCCTGGCAGAAAAAGCGTTGTTACATACAGAAATATATTATTCTGAAATAGAAATGTTATTTCTGCTAGATTTCCACTGTTCAGCAAATCTGTAATATTACTAAATAGGTAAATTTATCAGATCTGATGTCTTTGATGACTGATACACAACCGAACACTGCTTCTCAAACAGAGATTGTAGAAGAAGATAGATGTAATAAAATCACAGGCCCCTTGAATGTTCAGTCCTCTATTAATATTAGTTTCGCCGATTAAGTACATAGTGCAGATTGAGACCAATATTAGACAGTCACTTTTACAAAAAATAAATTTCATACACCACACAAAAGAATATATTAATTACATGTTTTCATATTTTAAAAATTTATGCTGTTTCTCTTTGGCTCTGATTATTAAGTGTTTTAGGCAAAAGTGTAATAGGTCTGAAAATCCACATTATATTCAACACAGTATTATATATACTCACTCAATTTTAACTGACATTTCTTATTGGGTATTTAACTTCACAGCTTTCTAGTGGACTGAAGAAAACGTCAATATTTGCTTTTTTCATGCAAATTTCTCTCTCTCTGTGGACCTATGTAACAAGACTTCTACAGGTAATCAAAATATGTTACTGAATATCATTCTACCTGACCAACACTTTAATGGTGTAGTCACCTTCTTCTGTCAAAGCTTAAGTTTCTCTCATTATGAGCTTAGTCACAAGCTTCCCTTGGGTTACTAGGGTCTCTAAAATACATTACATATTGTAAGCCAAAACATCTTGCTAACTTTTTTTTTCATCTTACTTTTTTCTCTTGTTAAACATTTTTTTACTGAGAATAAATTAGGTCAGTGTCAGTGTAGCTTCTGGTATGTGCAGACACAGTTGGAGGTTGGTGAAGGTTGATTTCATGAAGAAGAAAGGGGTTTGAAGATAAGACAGTAATAAATAAGACAGTTGGGGCCTATTCTTGAAGAAACAGGAAAAAGGATGGGACAAATTAAGACAAATCAGCTCAAGACACAACACAGTTGCACAACACCTCCTAAACAGACCTTTGTGAGCATGCGTGAGCACTGAGGTCAACCAGCAGACATGGTGAGGAAGACTACCAACGGCCACCAGGGACCCCTCGAGACCACCACCCAGCAAGAAAGTGCATGCATAATTAGCATGCAGATATTGTAATCAGTTCCAGGAAATCTAACGCATATGTAACTCATTTCTCAGAAAAGTTATGAATATGCATAATCTCACTGTATCTGAGCTGTCGCTTATAGATCTGGGGTGTGCTTACCTTTGCAAAGCTATTCACGTGTACACCCAGCGCTGCAATAAAGAATGCCTGTTTTCTAACACTCCAAAATGAGTCAGAGAGTTCCTCTGCAGGCTTTTACAGTAACAGTATTGTTGAATGATGGGGAATGATTTCCCCACATGAACTATTTCTCCAATATGAATGAAATTTTAGATCAGTTCATCTAGTCTCATTGCCTAGCAATAGAAAGAAAATACCTGTTTAACTAACCCCTTCCTCTATGTTTCAGTATATTTACAAGGAAAACTAACATGTTCCATTTATGTACTATTTTGTTCATGAATAAATGATTGTTACAAAAGACTTTAGGGCTGCACCATGTTTGACAGGCATTTGATTGTTGTAGAGATGAATAGGCTAAATCACAGGAACATGACCTACAAAATCTGTAGAATAAACAATAAATGGCAAATCTCAAAATTTACCATGTGACTTTATTCCTAATATCTCCATCTTCATTCAGTCTTTGTTATAAAATTATTAACTGTTTTACTGTTAAATCTGAATGATTTTATCTGTATACATAATACTGTATATACTGAAGGCTTACTGATCTTTTGACAATTTGAGGTGCTTAAGCAAGTTAGATTTTTAAACTACTGCAGAATTTGATGCAAAGGTACAGTGTTACTTGCAAACAGAAAGAAACACATCAGTCTATTAAAAAAATAAAAATAAAACACCCACAAAACTCACAATTCAGTAAAAGCCAATGATATTTGACAAAAAGAAACAAAGACGCCCACAAAAAACCCCACTTTCTTCCTGAAACTGCAGAGGTTCTTATGACATATAATTTCCTCAGCATCACAAGTAATGGGAGCTTACCCCCCCAACCATGTTTTAAATACAAGTACCTGAATTGTGACTGTACTGTTCATTACTATAACTTTTCAAAAAACATGTGTGTACAGTAAAACTTGAGAAATTGCAATGAGATATTTTGTGTATCCTTGAAAAAAAAAAAAAAAAAAAAAAGGTTCAAAACAAACTACAAAAATGCCAACCATCTTATTAAGGGGGGGGGGGCAGGAAGTAGGAAGGGGGAGAATAAATTTTTAAAACTTATTTCTGTTTGACCACTCAAGATTCTTATTGCCTCCTATCACAGGACTGGAGCATAGCTAAGTAAACTTTGTCATATAAAGGGGAGCAAAACCAAATAGTATTGTGAAAAAAAGATTTAAAGAAATATCCATTAATCTTGTCCCCCAAATTTGATTATCATGTGGAGGAGCTATTACTTTTGTACCATGAAACTGAGGTTTCTGGTTCTACAAAGACAGCTCAGGATTTATATATAACTGAGTTTTTATTTTTAAGCTTGATTTTCTTTTGAAAATCCTTTTGCTTTATTAAAAGCAAAATTATGATGGTAAAAGCAAATTGTTCTACAGTAAGTCATTCTAACAGTTAGGATCAAGCCATAAGCATTTATGCACTTCACAACCTTGCATAATAAAGGCCCTATAGCACTGCTTACATGTAGATAAATATTCTCCTATTAAAGACCTAGCAGGCAAACTGGGTTTACATACTTTAAAGAAAGATGCTGCTGGAAGATTTTTGACATGGGCACACTAAGAACCAATGCTCCGGTTAGTACCGCTCCTGATCAATTGTTAGGTCCTCCATCAAAACCCCCGGGGAACTGTCTTACTCAAAACCTTCTAACATGTGATACCCACTCTTTTTCATTTAGAGAACTGATGAGACTTCTCTCTCCAAAACAACATGAGACATGCCCATCTTCACAACTAGCGTTTCATGTCCTGCTTTTGTGGATTTGCTCTTGTACCTTTTAGTTGGTTTTGGTTTTTTAAACTATACATGCCACCACAGTGTCTAGAATTTTACCACATAGTGTGGCAAACCAACAAAAGGTTAAGCACTTTAGAATACTTTTTCTGTAAAATGTAGACAGAACATGACATAAGGCCATTACTCAATATTGAGGTAAGACACACAAATGACAAAGGCAAATGTATTTGTGCCTTCATTTAATCCATTTCCATAATGGACATTATCTAAGTTTATTCTGATTTGCTGAAATCAAGGACTGTTTAAATCATATTTGTGAACAGAAAAATTATCCATTTTTTTATATTAATAGAGTTCTTCCTTATTTAGTGCAAAAGCTGCAATTACTTTGATGCTAATTAGAACACTCTATACTTTTGCCTTTTCAGTGTGTTGTTTCCAAGGAATAAATACTTGTTGGATCTATCCAGTTTCTAAGATAAATTGGGTTTAAAATAAAGCATATTTCTGCTGCACTAAAAAAGTAATATTGACTGGTCAGATGTTTCCTAATAAAGGCTTGAAGAAATTTCCAAGTCACTTGGGTGTCCAGCAGCATACACTGTCTGGACAAACCTTAAAAATAAAGGCAAAAATACTCTTGGTGTTTTCAATAAATATTTTATACAGGTTAAGCAGGTAGGATGGGACAAACTGAGAAATCATGATCTTTATTTTTAGGAGCTAGCACTTTTAGAGACCTCTCTGGTGAGTTCTTTTATTTTGCATCTTTTGTTTAAAAGTATGTTGTAGCATGAGTAAAGAGTATGTTGCCCAAGGAAATTCTAAAATCATTTGATAAATCCACAGGTAAACAGAAAATTAGTAGACTCATGATAATCTTGCACACAGGCTTACAGTCTTGCCCCTCTATACTTCATATAATATTCACTCTTGCTCCTGTAATTCTTGGATGATATTTGTGCCTCATTTTTAGGCAACATCTCCTTCCCTGGAAGCCAGTGGTATTATGTGCAATGTGTATATCCTGCTATGTAGAGACAAAGACTTGTCTACACAAATATTGGGAATGAATGGTGACTAACTGAAGAAAATTGAAAAAGAACTCCAATTTCAAGTGGACTGGCCACCAGAAAAACAAACAAATAGTCCCTGTGTCTGCAAACTGCTTTCCCCAGAACACATACTGAAATAATTTTGTCTACTGAATGCCGTGATAGCAACTCTAGAACTGCTTTACATGCAGTCAGTTATTTTCTTTCCTTGTTCATTTAGTATCTGTGAATCCTTAAGTTTCTCAAGCATTTAGTACATTAAACTCTAGCACAGTGTGAACTATCATTTAATTTCTCTTCATGTGGGAAAATTTGAGTCAGGAACATTCATTTGTGCAGATTCTTATGTAGACACAGTTCCTACAAGCATTCCTCAAAATTTAGCCTTTCTGTTGAAACTTGCATTTCTAACAGTTCAAAAACACTGAAAAATACAATTTTCATCTGTTCTTACAGACAGCCCACAGAAATTTACTGAATAATACAACTAAGTTACAGCTGACCCTACATAAGGCACACAGCATGTTCTATTTATTGCTCTATGGCTAAATGTGGTTAATTTTAGTCAGATTAAAATGTTCTTCTGTTTGTGGTTATCTTTTGTACCAATACTGTGTCTTTTACGTAATCTGAGATGAACAGAATATATGCAAAACAGTAAGAAACTGAATTCCTTTAAAAATATTGTCTGAAGACTCTGACCAAAGTCAGATTAGTGTGTTTAGGGTTTTGTTTGTATGGTTGATTGGTTTGGTTTTATGTGTGGCATTTTTTGTAGTATTACAAATTAATTAAGAAGCAGAGACAGAAACACTTTTTGCCTGAGCTTAATTCAATGAGTTAGCTATGAGTTACAACTGACCTACCTGTCAAAGAAATAGGCTGGGCCTCACTTGCCAAAATATAGTTGCAAGTTCTAGAAAACCTGAATCAAAATTCTGGTCAGCTGTCTCGGACAGTAGAAGACAGCCACAATGGGACCTGTGATGTACCTGTAAGGAAGTGAAGGAAGTAATGCCTCAAACATTCATCAACTCAGGAAACCTCAAGGACAGTGGCCTTTGTGATTAGTCTAATGAATGCCATCCAAGGAAGAGTGGAGTGTATCAAAGGATGCATGTCTCCACTCCCTTGTAATTGTACTGTCAGACTCCTTAAATAAGCCTCAAAGGGGGAAATATGGACTGAGTAAAATCAAATGTTTCTCCTCAAGCACAAGGACCACTAAACACTGGATCCATTTGTAAGCCTGAGGAGGTGAAAAGGACTGATAAGAGGTGAGCATTTCTGCCCCAGAAGCTGAATGTCTGCTTAAGAAGCAGAAATCTGTGGGAACTGGGGTAGAAGTAAAAGTGGCAGGGCGAACATGACCACTGACTCAATTGGACAAGGGGATGGTGCACCCCATTCCCCCTCAATGCATGCGCAAAAGTCATGCTCCACCATTTGCCCATCTCTCATGGAAATGAGTTTGTGGAATACCTGCCTCTCTTTGTCTAGTATGTTAATCAGCTGATAAGATAAACTTAAAAGGCGACAGTAAACTTTGCTGGTTGTGCACTCACCATCCAAGATTACCGGACCTGAGACAATGTTGGATCCTCGGTTGGTGGTCTGGATTTCTTTAACTCTCTTTGTCTCCTTTCTTTATCTTTTCTTCCCTTTCACAGAATCACAGAATCGTCTAGGTTGGAAAAGACCTTGAAGATCATCTAGTCCAACCATTAACCTAGCACTGCCCATTCTTGACCACACCGTGTCCCTAAGAGCTATGTCGACTCTACTCTTAAGCACCTCCAGGGATGGGGAATCCATCACTGCCCTGGGCAGCCCATTCCAACGCCTAACAACCTCTTCTGTAAAGGAATGCTTCCTAATAGCCAGTCTAAACCTTCCCTGGCGCAGCTTGAGGCCATTACCTCTTGTCCTATCGCTTGTTACTTGGTTAAAGAGACTCATCCCCAGCTCTCTGCAACCTCCTTTCAGGGAGTTGTAGAGGGCGATGAGGTCTCCCCTCAGCCTCCTCTTCTCCAGACTAAACAACCCCAGTTCCCTCAGCCGCTCCTCGTAAGACCTGTGCTCCAGACACTTCACCAGCTTCGTTGCCCTTCTCTAGACACGCTTGAGTAATTCAATGTCCTTTTTGTAGTGAGGGGCCCAAAACTGATCACAGGAATCGAGGTGCGGCCTCACCACTGCTGAGTACAGGGGCAAGATCCCTTCCCTGTCCCTGCTGGCCACGCTATTGCTGATACAAGCCAGGATGCCATTGGCCTTCTTGGCCACCTGGGCACACTGTTGGCTCCTGTTCAGCCGGCTGTCAATCAACACCCCCAGGTCCCTCTCTGACTGGCAGCTCTCCAGCCACTCCTCCCCAAGCCTGTAGCGTTGCTGGGGGTTGTTGTGGCCCAAGTGCAGCACCCGGCATTTGGCCTTATTGAAACTGCTACAGTTGGCCTTAGCCCATCGCTCCAGCCTGTCCAGGTCTCTCTACAGAGCCTCCCTACCCTCGAGCAGATCAACACTCCCACCCAACTTGGTGTCATCTGCAAACTTACTGAGGGTGCACTCAATCTCCTTGTCTAGATCATCAATAAAGATGTTAAACAGGAGTGGTCCCAAAACCAAGCCCTGGGGGACACCACTCGTGACCAGCCACCAACCGGATTTAACTCCGTTCACCACAATTCTTTGGGCCCAGCCATCCAGCCAGTTTTTTACCCAGCAAAGCGTGTGCCCATCCAAGCCGTGAGCAGCCAGTTTTGCCAGGAGAATGTTGTGGGAAACTGTGTCAAAGGCCTTCCTAAAGTCAAGGTAGACAACATCCACAGCCTTTCCCTCATCCAATAAGCAGGTCTCCCTGTCATAGAAGGAGATCAGGTTTTTCAAGCAGGACCTGCCTTTCATAAACTCATGCTGACTGGGCCTGATCATCTGGTTGTCCCACATGTGTTGTGTGATGGTACTCGGGATGAGCTGCTCCATCAGCTTCCCAGGCACTGAACTCAAGCTGACAGGCCTGTAATTTCCCAGATCATCCTTCCAACCCTTCTTATAGATGGGTGTCACATTGGCCAATTTCCAATCTGTCAGGACCTCCCCGGTCAGCCAGGACTGCTGGTAAATGATGGAAAGCGCCTTGGCGAGCACCCCAGCCAGCTCCTTCAGCACCCTCAGGTGTATCCCATCTGGTCCCATGGACTTGTGTATATCTATGTGATGCAGTAGGTCACTGACTGTCTCCTCCTGGAATGCAGGGAGGGGGTGTTCTCTTAGTCTCTGTCTTCTGGCTGAGGAGGCTGGATTCCCTCAATACAACTAGTCTTGCTATTAAATAATGAGGGAAAGAAGGCATTAAGCACCTCAGCCTTTTCCTCATCACTCGTTGCCATGTTTCCTCCTGCATCTAGCAGGGGATGGAGACTCTCTCTGTTCTTTCTTTTGCTGCTCACACACTTTCTTTTCTTTCTTATAGATTTGTAAGAGACCACATTGCTTTTTATCCCTTTCAAAGTTTAAGTTTTTCTACTGCAAGTAAAATGTTTTAACCAGTCATTTGGTGTTGTTTCACCTTAATTTAACCCGAGGGGATCACAGAACCTTTAGGAGGCCTTGGGCTTTCAGTCTGGGTTGCAACACTATCAAAAATAAAAACATGTATATATACATTTTATCCTCTTTTCATATATCGTGAACAGCTGAATTAATCTGTTTCCCCTCACCATTACATTACTGGGTGTAGTTACTTAGCTGCTGAACACATTCCTGCACCAGTTGTGTTGGTATTCCATACAGACTCCTACTGTTATTGGCAGCATCGCAATACAAAGTTTCAACAGAAGTAAAATGAAAAACTACTTTAGAAGTGAGCATCTGCTTAAGCAGAATACAGCCAAGGCACCAGATTAAAAAATATATGGAAACAGCCATGAAACCAACACAACACAAATCTCCTGGCTCAGTTACTTGATATGCCCAGGTTGCCAGTAATTTGAGGAAAAGAGCAGAAAAATGGATGTAAATTACATTTTTAGGTCCTTCCTCTCCTTTTCCATTCTCACTGCAATATTTCAAAACCAAATATGAACTAAAAGAAAATACAGTAATTGTTTGGTGCCAATGCCAAAAAGGGAAGAGATACAAGGCATCCTAAGCAACCACTCTGACCTCAGGCTCATCTTTACACCAGAAAGCTACAATTGCATCTGTTTTAAAATGCTAGAAACAAAGAAAGACACAAATGACCTAAATTATCATTCAGACCTACCAGCAAGCAGCTAGGGCAACTAGCACTCATATCTGCCTTTAGAGGTTGAGAGTAAAAGGAGGATGACATTATCACTGTTTGACAATGTGGAAGAGGACTTCTACCAGCAGATTCTCCACATTTTATAGCACTGAGGACTATAAGCCTATATTTGATGGTCAGACACAGCAGAGTCTTTCCCCCCTATGAGTATCTTCCTCCAAGTCACAGCAAGTACAGTAGGTTCACAAATCCTTTAAAGATTAAAAAAAATTCCGAAGAACAGAAGAGTATATTGCTACCAGAAGTCTGACAGTACAATATCTCCCTCATGCCGCTCTAATTCATTAGTATCCAGATTCAGAAAACAATCACGCTTTTTGAAGAAATTTGTAGTATTTGTGCTAGAGTAGGCTATTCCACTCCACACATCTCCCCTCAAGGCTTAGAAAGGACAATTTACAAAATGCCGTTATAGTCAGGTGTACATGCTTGCATGTGACTGTTCAGAGAAACGTGCCCAAACCACTACCATCCATTAGGAGTATTACATGTCAAGTCTGAAAGCCATTTGTCCTCACTGGAAGAAACAAAGAGCTACAAATTGGGTAGTTTCCATTTATATTACACTTGCAAGCAGAAAAGCTGATCTGAGTAAGATTACTTTGCACCATAAAGGCCACAGCATTCTAGTAAAAATTTAAGATTGTTACATGAGGACATTTAAAGATTTTGGGCACCACACAGATAATCAATTGCCTATCTTCCCTCTCAGAAGTTTTTGTATTAAAAGACTGAAATAAATCCTTGTTGCTAGGATCCCTTACCTCATCCCCACACCCTGTAAGGATGTTATAGGTGTTTTTCCAGGAACTCTCATCCTACAGGCCAAGGGCTCTGCTCAGTGCTGGGCATTAAGCCCATATTTAACAGGCATAGGTTCAATTCCACCACTTCTGTCATTAAATAAGGGTAACGCCACAGTTCTGACACTAGATAGAACATTGCATTGCCCAACTCAATATGAGCCACTGTTTGTCATGTTCCAGTGTAGTTTGCCAGCACTTCACAAAAATCTTTCTGAAATTCATTGTAATTTACTTTGTATTCTACCCTTTTCCTTTAGGGAGTCAAAGTATCCTTTCAAAGTTACTTTTCTCCTTCTTTAGCTAAAATAAACAAAAAAAAACCCCAAACAAACAAACAAAAAAACCCCACAACCATTATCTGAGTTTCTCTTACCGTAGTACGAAAATCAGGATGAGTGCCAAGATTTCCCTGGGAGCCAGCTCCAGACTTGCAGAATTAAAAGAAATTTTGCCCAATTACCCTCCTCATCTAGCACCTTCCATAAATAACTCTCTGTTTCATTACTACTGGAAGCAGTTCTGCAGCTCTATTGTAGTTAAGGCTGAATTATTCAGTAACCAAATAATTTGAAAGCCATCTAATAATACAGAGTTTTATAGTTACTGAATCAAACAAACAAAAAAATGTTAATTGTTAAACACTTGATAGCCCAATTGTTTCATGCAATGGGAAAATGATAAGGGGAACAAAGAAATTAATAAATTATTCATTTATTTGAACAGCCTTTGAATATTTTGAGGTAAAAAGAGAAATACAGGAACTATAGACTTTCCCATTCAGAAGAAAATTGAACCAGTGCATACAAATCTGACCTGAACTGTAAGACTAGACCTATTCATAAAGCCAGTTCAGTTAACTTGATGTAACAAGGGACAATGAAATTTAATTTAAACTCACTGAAATTGCAAACATCCCAAAAATTATTACTTGACTGAACATGCTCATCTGATCAGTCTAGTAATCTCATACAAGAAGTCAAGCTATGTTTTGAGCAATAAAAATTTGTTGGCACTAAATACTTCATATTTTTAAATCTAAATATCTAATTTCCAATAAAAGTTAAATTCATTTGTCACCAAAATGGGATAAAAGAACTTATCGACACTAATTTGATGTAGATAAACAGACACCCCTTTATTAATGGCTGGGTGTATAGGGGAGTTATCTCACCAACAACACACACCTAACTGGTGTAGCATGCTGATTGTATTGGATACAGTAATACATATTAACGAAGTTCTCATGCATAAACATGATAATTCCCATAACTCATTTTCTTATTCCCACCTCTTTCCAGTCATGTGCACTTGAGTCCTGAAATGAGTTGGGGGGCTGCTTTTGCAACCACCATGGACTACTGACCTAAAAGAAAGACCCTCCAATGCCCTTGACTGAAGGATTTTTGGCTCACATTGCAATGTTAACATGCTTCGAGGCCCTTTCACAATGTAACTTTTACAGCATCTGGTCTATAGGGCAATAAATCATCCTTACCAAACAGTCTAACAATGGTACCTCATCACAAGTCTTATTCTTTGTATAGAAATCCAGTTAATGATTATCACTAGTCTACATGACCTCAGCCTGGGACTTTAAAAAAAGAACTCTGTAGCACCATAACTGGTTGTATAGTTACTCTAAATCATTCCTTATTTAAATCCAAATCATCAAAAATCATTAAAATCAGCTCAAATTAATAACAAATCAGTAACACATTGACCTGGGTTAAGATAAGATAATTATCATGTTATTGACCAACTAGACAAAAATTTGCAGTCTTATTCAATTGCCATCTCTCTACTGCTGCATTCATTTATTTTTTGTGGGCAGAAATGCCTACTTTGGAAAGCAATTGCCTGAACTGCTTGCCTGCTTGCATGTGATACAGAGCCTGTACGCTGCTAATCTAATCTCAAATCTTTCATTTACTGGCAGTTGGTGTTCATGTCAATGTCACTATTGAATGTAGAATATTTTAGAAAGACAGACAAATGGGAAGGAGAGGGAAAGAGAAAATGCTAGCCCTATAAAATGTTAAAGAGCTTTCATGCCAGCTGTTTTGTAAAATTCCTCTAACAAAAGAGCTGGTTTCCCTTTACTATCTACCCAGCTGCAGCGCCTTGGAAATCCTTAAACCATACATACTTTGGCAAAGAACAGGGATAATTTCCAGGAGTAAAGGGTTAGTTTAGATAAGTTTACCCAGTGAACTATTCAGCTAGTGGAGTTTGTCAAAAATTTTTTTCACACATACATCATGAATGGGATGCCTTTCACAGGCCACATATTTTACCATAACTTGATATGAAAATAAGCATGCTTCATTAAAAGCTGAAGCACTGCCAGAAGTCTAGACTTCCACTTCACTGTTCATGCTGACCTCATTCACAAGAAGAGGATGTTGAAATGCCATGATGCAAGTATAAATTGAAGGTAATTTTTGCCGGGTTGTTGCTGCATGCACAAAAAGGAAGGTAACTGAAAAACTCAGTCAATCATTTTCTGTCTAAATGTCTGCTGGTAAATGAGTTTTCTTACCAAGAATCAGTGTCTCATGCAAGAAAATTGAATCAGCTACAGAATTCAACAGGAAACAAAATATTTAATCTCAGGTGCTGCAAATTAAAGGTGGTTGTTAACCTATTTCAATAGAAGTTATTCCGGGTGAACACTGAGCAACTAGCTATCTACCTGAACCACTTAATAAAACCCTGTTTTCTTCAGGTGAAGCTTTTCTGTTAGATTTCATAACATTTTATGTGATGCAACTTAAACAAGTGGTATGGTACATTATACAAAGCAGCTACCTAGACTCACGCATCACTGCAAATATGTTTCCAAGAAGCTTGCATTATCAAGAATGTTATCAACAAATGAAGCTTTCTATTGAGATGCAAACTTTAAAATGGAATGCCAGTCTTTCAAACAATTTTTGATTGTTTTCATGCTGATACAAGATGCAAATACACTTACACACCAGAGTTCAGCTCCACCTGGCAGAACTAAACCCAGTACATCTACAGTTTTTAAGACTTAGATGTTAGAACAGTTAGATACAATACAGTAACAAAACACCAAAAGTCTCATGTTAATGTTAAATAAAAGCAAGAATTTAAGTCTATAAACACTCACCACAGGTGATTTTTGTCAGATTTTCTTTGATAAATTGTAGACAGTTGTATTCAGAACTTGACTACGGTATGTTGATACATTAAAAAGTAAATTTTATGCTATCTGAACATCCTGGGAAGATTGCTTCAGAGCTGTTACACATTTGTCACAACTTAAATGACTACACATTAGAGGGTCTCCTGTTATATCTATCTGTCATGTTGCCTTTTCAGAAAAGATTGAACGTGTAACTCATACTATAGCTCTAGAAAATAATTATCCCTTCACTAAACTAGCTGTCAAACTGGCTTGTTGCTAAACTTTAGAGAGAAATTTCAAAACTCAAATCAGTTTGAGAATAATTGGATCTGTAGTTTGAAAAAAAGAAAAAAAAAAAAAAAAGAAAAGAAAAATCACTCATCTTTAAATTTTAAATAGACTTTATTTTTACTACTCATGGGAAAAATCTGGGATTTTGCAAGCCTTCCCTGACGTTACTACCTAAAAAAATTGTTTGTCTACAGCATTAAGAAATAGAAGTGAGGGGTGGCATATCTTGTAAGTGCCCTTCACTATGGAGTAGCAAACTTAAGTGATAACTAATAGACAGAGGAACTGAGTAGGAACAGACTGTAAATTTAGTCAAGAACTAAAACAATGAATCACAGGCCAAGAGTGATCTCTGAGTCTACATTGCATATGGCCAAGCTGGCACAATTATAGGTTCATAGTGAAAAAAGTACCAAGACTACGGTACTGTGTAGTCCAGAAACCACTGAAATGGAATGAAAGAAAGGTAGGAAGGATCTTTAGTGTGGGATTTTGGTGGGAGGAAGGGAATAGTAGAGAAAAAAGAGAGAAACAGGCAGACCACCTTCCAAGTGGATGCTGATTGTTATTTGGTGATTAGGTTCATTCACTCATGTTCAGAAGTATAGGAGTGAAACAATAAAACCTGAGGAAGAATTTTATTTTAAGTCCTGTTTGATTCAACTCTTCAGTCAAAAACGTAATCTAAATTCATCTGTCTAGCTTGATATGCTTGATATCCCTTATTTCCTTGAGTTGAGGCTTTGCTGTTATATTTTGTAACTTTTGATGTGATGTGAATCAACCAAGGGGTATGGTACATAATACAAGTCTGGCCTCCTGCATCGCTGCAAATACATCTCCAAGAAACCTGCACCATCAAGAAAAATGAACATGAGTTTGCCTCAACTCCTTGGTCAAATAAATATTCTACACTCATCTGATCTCTTTGGCTGGAGATTATAGACAACCTTGAATACTAATTTATCTGAGAACATCTTGATAACACAAAAAGCAGAATACCAGTCAATCAGTAATAATATCACTATATAATGTAGAGCTTCACAAAATCAGGAGGCACTCTTAATTCATCTATAATTTCCAAACCCTTGGAAGTAACTTGTTTTGTTTTGTACTGAGCTCAATAATTTGAATAATGCTGTCCCAGGTATTTTGTTTTAATAGTAAACAATTTTCACTGTTAAATGCACAAAATCCACACTTGCATCAGAGTTTTATCTGGCTTCAGCTTCCATGCATTGACTGGATTAATTCCTCTAAGGAAGCCTACAGTAGTCTCTCTCCCCTCAAAAAAACAGATTATGTAAAATGAAGATTAATAACAGATGAATAACAGACCAAAAATCAATATTATTATAGCTCAGAAGTATTGAATTTTCCTCAGCATTAAAATTTTCAGACCCTCTACAAACACATGCAGGAACAAAAGTGAAAGTGTTAACAGTTTCCTTGCTTCAGGCAACATCCTAGTTCTCTGCAGATGGTACTTTTACTCTCACAAGTATATTCTAGTGGAAATTTCTTTGTGGTTTTGACTTTTTTTTTTTCTATTTCATTGTTGTTGCAATTCTCTTGGTCTTCACTGTATTCAACACCTGCAGATTTAAACATGAACTAGAACTCAGGACTTAGATGCTTTTCCAGAAGCCCCTGGAGAATAACAAGCAATCCTGTATTTATTGATTAGGATTGCCTAGGGCATATTCTTGCTGTTTCCTGGTTCTCTAGTCATGAGAATCTCCTATGGCAGCTATGCAGATTTGTTGCATTTGTGTGAGTCAATACTAGAATAAATACGTTCTTACTAGAAGAGACAAATGCTACTTTGTAACAGCAGAACGTAATTTTCTTTTGAACAAGTTGATGCCTGGAGCAGTTCATGTGATTAAACAGGAATGGCAATTTGGGGCATTAGATAGTATTGTCAATGAATTAGAATATATTGTCAATGATAGATAAAAGTGCTTGGGAAATTTCAGGAGGCATCTGCATACTTAGACACTGTATGTTAGTGCAGTAGGGCCTCATGGGAGTAGAAACATGGGGTGGTGGTAGAAGCCTTCCCACTCTGCCTCCAGGACACAAAAAGAAGTCACAATTATCAATTAACAATCACTTGGAGGATGCAAACTTGAGAACTATGTAGAACCAAATTTACAACATAACAAAGAGAAAAAAGAACATGTTCCTAAAATATGTAAAACAAGCTCTACAAAAACATGAACAAAGGAAAACTAGAAAAAGTAGAGTTTGCTCCAGTATTTTCTTCACCTTTAAGGATTGCGTGCATGATCAGTGTCACTACTCATCTACAGAAAGTCCTTTCTCACATTCCATAGAAAGAGGGCATTGCTTTTTATTTACCATAAGCCACATGTTACTATAATTGGAGTTTTTAGGATATATTTAAATAAATTTGAATTTATGCAGAGGGCATGCACCTGTGTGTGTTTTCAGCTACAGTGTTACCACAGGACAAAGTGATTAATACTGAGTCAGGCTAACCGTCGATGCAACATAATACACACTAAGTGTTTCAAATCTAGGACACTCACATGACAAGATGGGGTTTGATTTGTGGCAAATTATATAGACCTCTATAGACCTGTGGTAGGACAAGAAAATAGAGCAAATAAAGGATATGAATACCTACATGCATTCACAGATATGAGAAAACCACCATTCATTGAGGAACTGTGAGATGAAGCAGCTTCTGCTCTCCAGAAAACCTTTCAGAAATAGTCACTAACCATTAACAAAAATTTTCCGAAAAAGTCCTGAGAAAAGACTTAAAAAACATTTTCACTTATCATGCTCCCTAGGATATCTTTTGATACAAAAAAGGTAAAAATAACAATGATGTAAGAACATCTGATTTTTCTAGACGATGTGCATATTACTTAACTAGTAAAGAGCTAGCATGCTGTAAGACCTCTAAAATAGGAATAAAATCTGATAAAGTTGGAAGGGAATTATTTGTGTTCAGTAGCTTGTATAACAATGATTTCTAGCAAGGTCTGCAATAATGTTCCCATTTTTTACTATGAAAACACCAGTTTAAATAGATACATCACAATATTCAATGTCTTGGTACAATAATCAAGAAAAACATTCCAGTCAAGAATGATTTTCTAATTAGATTAATTTGCTGATCTCTTCTGATGATTACATGTTAGAGACTGTTGTCTTTATGAAGCAGTATAACCAGGCCTACAGTCAAGTCTTCCTAACCACAGCCACATTGCCTGTACCTGCCATTGTTTCCCAAGCAAAGTAGAATCTAATTAATCAAAGATTTTTGCGTGCACGGTAGCATCATCCATGGAGATAATAGCTGGAAAAATTTCACTGTATACTTTTCAGATCTGTATAAATCCTGAGACACTTGAATTCACACATTCTGTTTGACTACAATGACAGCTTTCTGCATTCTTTGTATCCATTTCCTCGTGATACCATCTTAAAGCCTAAGACCAAAACATTTTAGAAATTAAAACAGCTATATACCACCGTGGCATGACAAAGTAGCCTTCAGCCTACTGAAGAAATTCTTTGGTGCAAGGTTGCTAATGTCATGGACACACAGAGTACCCAGAAAAAAAAAAAAAAAAAAAAAAAAAAAAGTTAAAAATTGACCAAATTGGTATCTCAGCTACCTTCTAAAAATATGCAGTCCAGGCAAATAACTTTTCTTCTGCAGTATCTTACAATCAAGAATCAGATTATAACCCAGTAGCCTTAGTATCAGCAACACAATTCTGGTGCTTGCACCTCAGGCATAGAATGACAAGAAAAACTGTTAATTTTTCCACCCTCCCACATGTGTTTGTTTCCCTGCCATTTTTAGGCTTGAAAGCTGGACTTGATGATCCTTATGGGTCCCTTCCAACTTGAGATATTCTATGATCCTATGATTCTATGACATGTTTTAGAACACTATCCATTAGGGTGCCTTTGCCGAATTGCTTCAGGATAGAATAGCAATTGAAACTGGTAGCTCAGAAATGGAAGCATAACTTTATCTGCCAAGAAGTCAACTCAGAATAGTTTATCTTGCTTCCTGAGCTGTCACTGCAGGTTGGTAGAAACAACACACATTTTTTTTTAAATCTTATAAAGTTAAATACCAAAATCATTAGAATCATAGAATGGTTTGGGTTGGAAGGGACCTCTAAAGCTCATCTAGTCCAAATCCCCTGCCATGGACAGCGACACCTTCCACTAGACCAGGTTGCTCAAAGACCCATCCAACCTGACCTTAAACATTTCCAGTGATGGGGCATCCACAACTTCTCTGGGCAATCTGTCCCAGTGTCTCACACCCTCACAGTAAAAAATTTCTTCCTTACATCCAACCTAAACCTACCCTCTTTCATTTTAAAAACATTGCCCCTTTGTACTGGGTCTGGCTGAAGTGGCGTTAACTTTCCCCATAGCAGCTCTCATGGTGCTGTGCTTTGTACTAGTGGAGAGAAGGGTGTTGCTAACACACCAGTGTTTTGGCTGCTGCTGAGCAGGGCTTGCACAGCATCGAGGCTGTCACTCCAACGTCCCCCCTCACCAGTAGGCTGGGGGTGGGCAAGATCTTGTGGGGGGACATAGCCAGGACAGCTGACCCAAACTGACCAAAGGGATTTTCCATACCATAGGACATCAGCTCAGCAATAAAAGCTAAGTGTAAGGAGGAGGAAGTGGAGGGGCATTCGTTATTTACGACATTTGTCTTCCTGAGCAACCACTATACATACTGCAGCTCTACTTCCCAGGTAGTAGCTGGACATCGCCTGCTGATGGGAAGTAGAGAATAAATCTTTTGTTTTCCTTTGCTTCTGAGCATAACCTTTCCTTTCTATTTAACTTTTGCTTTGCTGTTAAACTGCCTTTATCTTGACACACAAGGGGGTTTTTGGATCTTATTTTCTCCCTCCCTTGCCTGTTGATAAGGAGAATGATAGAGTGGCTTGGTGGGCACCTGGTGTCCAGCCAGGGTCAATCTACCACACCCTTGTCCATCACTGCAGGCCTTGGTAAGAAGTCTGCCCCCATCTTTCTTATAAGTTCCCTTTAAGTATTGAAAGGTTAATATAAGGTCTCACCAGAGCCTTCTCTTCTCCAGGCTAAGCAACCCCAACTCTCAGCCTTTCTTCATCAGAGAGGTGTTCATTTCCATGGTCATCTTCTGGACCCTCTCTAACAGGTCCATGGCTTTATTGTGTTGGGGGGCCCCAGAGCTAGATGCAATACTTCAAATGGGGTCTCATGAGAATGGAGTAGAGGGGGAGAATCACCTTCTTTGACCTGCTAGCCACTCTTCTTTTTATGCAGACCAGGGTACAATTGGATTTCTGGGCTGCAAGCACACGTTGCCAGCTCATATCCAATATGTTTCCACACATGCATTTAGAAGTACATACTACCCACACACCTAGGCTCATACACTTTCAGCTGATGCTGTTAATATTTCCCAGTTCAGTCTATTTACTAAATTTTAAACATGTACTGTAAACATGACATCATTCTGAAACATCGTTTCCACAATATGCCACACCGCTGTCCTAAACAGAGTAATCAATTGCAATTCATAGGGTGATACCTAACACTTTAAACTGGGCAGATTTTTCTGCATTCTCAATTACACCAGCTCTAACTCTTGGCATGTAAGATTCACCACTTTAATTCTCTTTTGTCTTCTATTGCTTTTCACTATGCTAGGTACTGCACCAGGAATATCATTCTGGCATCACACATCTACGTCATGCCTACTGTTCTCATACAGTACTATGAACAATGGGAAATGTACAATCCCATCATTGTCAAGGTGTTCCAGCAGCGAGGACTGATGAAGGGGCAGTGAAAGCCACTATCCCCAAACATTTCCCTTATGCAAAGAAAAATAAAAATTAATAGGAATAAGAATCAAAGCTGAACCAACTTGACTCCAATATTTACATAAGATTTGGCATTTAAGAACCTGTGAACTATCACATATCAAAAAAAAGGAAAAGATTCAAAATTGCACATGTAGAGATATTCCGAATTTGCATTCCTCTTTGTTCTCATGGACTTAAATTGTACTTAACTTGTAGCTGAAAGGATTTTCATGTATTTATAATTAGTAGGTCCTCTGTACTTCATCTCTCTCCCTCAGATGTTTATGGAATTTGAATATAGATAGCTCTTTTATCAGAGAAACATATTGAGGTTTTATCATGACAGGCATATCAAAAAATGCAGAAGGAGAAAAATTTTAAAAAAGAAAAAAAACAGCTTACCCATGAGCCAGGAGACCCCTGTCTGCTTTAAGAAATTCAAAGTCAGTTGTTTGTTCCCTGAGAGATTTCTCCACAATTATGAGTTTGTCACTGACTGGTATGTTCAATGGTTGTACAACATGGTCAGGATTTGATTATTGCCTAGTTACAAACAGCTGCACACTGAGCAGATCAGCCCTTTATTCCAAATCTCCCAACTCTTGTGTATGAAACCTCTTTTTCACTCATTATAACGGTCAGTCACTTTGATGCTAGACCTCCCCTTTAAAATCCAGGCTCTGGAATCTTCTGAATTGTGCATACATACTGTAAGATTCACAGATAATATGCAACCAATTTGAGATCTCATTTGCTTAACTGAAACCAGTTTTGGTAGCTGTACCACCTTTTATGCAGCATTTTTTTCTCCCACTGTTCTGTGCCTATTGATCCTTATTAAAAAGTGAGTCAAAATTTTTTGCTCCTATTATTCAGAAAGGAAAACCAAAAACTCAACTCAGATTATAGGTCTTTAATGTGGAATTCAAGAGGACCTCTCACGATTAAGTCTTAGAAAACTCACAAAGCCTAAATGTGACTTATTCTCAACCTATTCCCCCTACCAATGAAATCAAGATGTGCTAGAAAAATAAACCAGTGGTATGTTGGAGCTGTTGGATCAGGGAAATTCTCAGACACTCAGAATCATGGAATAAGCTAGAGAACATACCTGGCCATGATATAGCCAAGAACTGAGTTCTCCCATTGTCACCAGGAAAAAATTCCAAGGCACATGACATGGACTATTCATATGTGTGCCTCAGTAATCTTCCATCTTTTTGTGCTGGCTGGCCAAATACTGCATTCTCATTTTATTTTTCTGATTAAACTCTTCATTAGTATAAAGTAGTTGTCAGCAATAATGAAGTTAGCTAAGAAGACATTACTAATTGAAAGTAAATTAGTGATCTCATATAGTTCTTATCCCAAGCTTAATTATATCTGTTTCCTGAGGTGCTCTTTTAAGATTCAGAAAACATAGAACTACAGTTAAATACTGCTACAGCTAAACTGCAGAACTGTGCAGCTTTACATTAAATGCACAAAGAAAGATAAAATCTTGCACTCATAACAATCCATGCTGCAGTTCATTAAGTTACTTTGGTGATCTTTTTGTCTCTATCACATGTAAGCACAAAATCCAAAGAACACATTGAATTTGCAGTTTATTACAGCACAACACATCCAGTTGAACTGCAGCAGAAACAATCCTGAGAATCTATTGGGTGTAACTGCTGATGCTCACCAGTTCCACCCAAAGGATGATCCTCACTTGCTTTTCAGTGCAGAAGATCAAGCTTCTGGTGCAAGACTTTATAGATGCAGGTAGATGCAGAGTGCAGTACAGGAATATGGACTGTCTTTTAACATGGCTCTGTGCAGAGCTGAATACTGTTCACTTCCGAGTTAGTCAGGGCTTTACAGCACTGCATAATATAAGAACAAATATTGCAGATTTAAGATCAAGTGTTAAAACAGAAAACTATTTAAACATGTTCATTTATACAGGACATGACCCTGGTAGGTTCAATAGAATATAATTGTCAAGCACCTTCTTCTTTCTGGGATATTACAATTCAGAAGTATTGCTTAGAATGCCTTGCAGCTTTAATTTAATTACTGTAGCACTGACCTTTTAACACTATAACTATTAACAAATAATCCTTTGTCCCTCTAGACTAGATTGTTTATTACATTTTGTGCCCACAACGTAAAGCACATTGATTACCAATTAATAGTTTATAAAACTGCTAAGTCATCTTTGTCGCATGACTTTTCCGCTCCCCTGAAGAGGTTTTAAAAGTATACAGGTCAAAAGAGATAACAACATTAATTAAAAGTTACAGGAGGAAATAAACCGATCTAAACAAAAATAAAATTGTTTTCAATTACTTCAACAAGGTCTCTGTGTGTCTTACAGACTTGTAGTATTTAAAGATGGTTTCTTACCATAAAAGCTTTATTTTTATACTAAGCATATTATTTGTCAAGAATGAGATAACATAAAAGAATGACAATTAAAATCACAGTAGAGTGCAATAATGCCAGAGATACAATGTTTAAAAGGATATTAAAATAAGCATTTATTCTGTCCCAAAATATAATACCTTAATATTGCAGTGAAATGTAAATTTACAGTTATGATTTCTAAACAAATGTTCACTCCTCAAGTGTCATCAAGAAGGCAGGTAAATCTTGGTTATGAGCTAAAAGGGTCATGCCTGAGGTTATATGTCCTGAATCCCTCCATAGGATTTCTAGGAGTGTCTCTAAAGTCATCCAATCAGTAGGGCAAGGTTAAAGTAGCCAAATGGCACCTTTTTTATTTTTACTATAGGTTTTGGGGGTTTTAGTACAATACACGTTTACCATTCCATAATGTCTTTCACGATTTCCAGACTACACCATATAGTACTTAGCAGTCTTTACTACCACTGCCCACTTCTTCCACTGCAGTTTGATGTTTTGATGTAACAGCAACTGTGCTCTGAAGCTGGAAAAGAATATTCCATAGAATGGTTTGGGTTGGAAGTGTTACTGACTGTTACTGATTTGTTATTAAGTTGATGATTTTTGGTGATTTTGATAAGGAATGATTAGGACTAATCAATTAAATGGAATTTCACATAAATATCGGGTTTTTTTTATAAAAGATAGTGGTGTAATGTTTTAAGTAGTCATAGAGATGTCATATTTAGTTTAAAGTAACCATACAACCAGTTATGCTGCTAGACGAGGTACCATTGTTAGACTGCTTGGTAAGGATGATTTATGGCCCTGTAGATCAGGTGTTTTAAAAGATACATTGTGAAAGAGCCTCAAAGCAAGTTAAAATTGCAATGTGAGCCAAAGTCCTTGAGTCAAGGTCATCAGGGGGTTTTTCTTTTGAGTCAGTAGTCCATGGTGGTCACAAAAGCAGCTCCCCGACTCATTTCAGGACTCAAGTGTGCATGACCAGAAAGAGGTGGGAATAAGAAAATGAGTTATGGGAATTATCATGTTTATGCATGAGAACTTGTTTATTATGTATTACTGTATCCAATATAATCAGCATGTTACACAAGTTAGGTGTGCGTTGTTGGTGAGACAACTGCCTCGTGCACCAGGCCATTAATAAAGGGGTGTCTGCTTATCTACATCAAATTGGTGTCGATAAGTTCTTCTATCCTGTTTTGGTGTCAGAAGGGACCTTAAGAGCATCTAGTTCCAACCCCCCTGCCATGGAGAGGGACACTTTCCACTAGACCAGGTTGCTCAAAGCCCCACCAGCCTGGCCTTGAACACTTCCAGCGAGGGGGCATCCACAACTCTGGGCAACCTGTTCCAGTGTCTCACACCCTCACATTAAAGAATTTCTTCTTTATATCTAATCTAAATCTATCTGCTTTCAGTTTAAAACTGAAAGCTGTGTTGACCACAGCATGCAGCTTGGTGTCTGTCCTGGTTTGAGCCCAGAGGGCAACTGAGCACCACGCAGCCATTCACTCACCCCTTCCCCCCCCCCATAGTGCTGGGAAGGAGAAAAATTAATCAAAAGGCTCAGGAATGGACATAAGGACAGAGAAGGGTCACTCACCCATTATGGTCACAGGCAAAAGACAGGGTCATTAGGAGAAGAAAATCACTTTAACATCACTTTAACTCAAAACACTAATGATAATGACACTAAACAGACAGAATGTAACAGTGAGAAGCATTACTATATCTTAAAAACACCTTCCCCCACCCCTTCTTTCTTCCAAGGCTCAGTTTTGTTCCCAATATTTCTACCTCCTCCCCCAGCAGCACAGGGGCAGGGGATGTGGGTGCAGTCAGTCCATGGCTTCTTCCTCCAAGGAGGGGGGGAAGCACTCCTCTGCATTCTTCCCCCTGCTCCACGTGGCGTCCCTCTCATGGCAGACAGTCCTCCACAAACTCTCTGCTGTGACTCCTCCCCATGGTATGCATTCTTCTTGAGATGCTCTGGTGTGGGTCACCCCCACGTGTTGCAGTCCTCTCAGTGCTGAACTACAACAGCGGGGGCTGCTTCTTCCCACAGAGTCCTGGGGGTCCTCCACAGGCTGCAGGCAAATCTCTGCTCTTCTGTTGAACTCCATAGGTGGCAGAGGGGGTCCCTGACATCTCATCATGGGATACAGGGGGACTCTCTGTTCTGGCACACCTCCCCCCCTTCCTCCTCCTTCCTTTCACTGACCTCAGTGTTAACATAGGCGACCTTCTCATAACTAGTACTCAAAGTCCCCATCCCCTCTCCCATTTCCCTTCTTAAATACGTTACTGTAGAGACACGGCCACCATCGCTAATTGGCTTGGCCTTGGCCAGAGGCGGTGAGCTAGAGGAGCTTCTGAGAAGCTTCTCCCCATTAACAAAAATCCCACCACAGAAACCCAGCACAGTGTCGTCAGCAAACTTGCTGAGGGTGCACTCAATCCCTCTGTCCATGTCACCAACAAAAATGTTAAACAGCACTGGTCCCAGTACCAGCCCCTGACGAATGCCACTTGTCACTGCTCTGCACTTGGACATTGAGCCGTTGACCACAAATCTCTGAGTGTGACCATCCAGCCAATTACTTATCCACCTGTGAGAGACTGAAATGTCAAATCATTGTCTCAAAACTTGCTTGTGTGTGTGCTTTGAGTCACAGGGTAGTGTAAGTAATGCCTTGAACAAACCTCACAGAAACAGAGAATTACAGAATCATCCAGGTTGGAAAAGACGTTGAAGATCACCTAGTCCAGCCATTACATAACATTGACAGTTCCCAACTACACCACATCCCTAAGCGCTATGTCAACACGACTCTTAAACACCTCCAGGGATGGGGACTCCACCACTCCCCTGGGCAGCCCATTCCAACACCTAACAACCTGTTCTATAAATTCTTCCTAATATCCAGAACTATCCTATTATCCAGACTAAACCTTTCCATCTGCAACTTCCCTCTTCTCCTATCACTTGTTACTTGGTTAAAGATACTCATCCCCAGCTCTCTGCAATCTCCTTTCAGGTAGCTGTAGAGGGCAATGAGGTCTCCCCTCAGCCTCCTCTTCTCCAGACTAAAGAATCCCAGTTCCTACAACCAATCCTCGTACAACATGTGCTCCAGACCCTTCACCAGCTTCGTTGCCCTTCTCTGGACACGCTTGAGTAATTCAATGTCCTTTTTGTAGTGAGGGGCCCAAAACTGAACACAGTCATCGAGGTGTGGCCTCACCAGTGCTGAGTACAGGGGTAAGATCACTTCCCTGTCCCTGCTGGCCATGCTATTGTTGATAAAGACCAGGATGTTATTGGCCGCCTTGGCCACCTGGGCACACTGCTGGCTCCTGTTCAGCCGGCTGTCAATCAACACCCCCAGGTCCCTCTCTGACTGGCAGCTCTCCAGCCACTCCTCCCCAAGCCTGTAGCGTTGCTGGGGTTTGTTGTGGCCCAAGTGCAGCACCCGGCATTTGGCCTTATTGAAACTCCTACAGTTGGCCTTAGCCCATCGCTCCAGCCTGTCCAGATCGCTCTGCAGAGCCGCCCTACCCTCGAGCAGATCAACACTCCCAACGAACATGGTGTCACCTGCAAACTTCCTGAGGGTGCACTCAATCCCCTTGTCTAGATCATCAATAAAGATGTTAAACAGGAGTGGTCCCAAAACCGAGCCCTGGGGGACACCACTCGTGACCGGCCGCCAACTGGATTTAACTCCGTTCACCACAACTCTTTGGGCCCGGCCATCCAGCCAGTTTTTTACCCAGCAAAGCGTGTGCCCATCCAAGTTGCAAGCAGCCAGTTTTGCCAGGAGAATGTTGTGGGAAACGGTGTCAAAGGCCTTCCTAAAGTCAAGGTAGACAACATCGACAGCCTTTCCCTCATCCAATAAGCAACCCACCCTGTCATAGAAGGAAATCAGGTTTGTCAAGCAGGACCTGTCTTTCATAAACCCATGTTGACTGGGCCTGATCATCCGGTTGTCCCACATGTGTTGTGTGATGGTACTCAGGATGAGCTGCTCCATCAGCTTCCCAGGCACTGAACTCAAGCTGACAGGCCTGTAATTTCCCAGATCATCCTTCCAACCCTTCTTATAGATGGGTGTCACATTGGCCAATTTCCAATCTGTCAGGACCTCCCCGGTCAGCCAGAACTGCTGGTAAATGATGGAAAGCGCCTTGGCGAGCACCCCAGCCAGCTCCTTCAGCACCCTTGGTTGTATCCCATCTGGTCCCATGGACTTGTGTATGTCTACGTGATGCAGTAGGTCACTGACTGTCTCCTCCTGGAATGCAGGGGGGGGGGTGTTCTCTTAGCCTCTGTCTTCTGGCTGAGGAGGCTGGATTCCCTCAATACAACTAGTCTTGCTATTAAATAATGAGGGAAAGAAGGCATTAAGCACCTCAGCCTTTTCCTCATCACTTGTTACCATGTTTCCTCCTGCATCTAGCAGGGGATGGAGACTCTCCCTGGTTTGTTGGTTTTTTTTTTTTTGCTGCTCACATACTTACAGAAACATTTCTTGTTATCCTTGATTGCTGAAGCCAGATTAATTTCCAGCTGGACTTTAGACCTCCTGATTTCCACCCTGCATAGCCTCACAGCATCTTTGTAATCATTGTGAGTGACTAGCACCTTCTTCCAAAAGCAGTAAACTCTCCTTTTCTCCCTGAGTTGCAGTCAAAGCTCCCTGTTCAGCCAGGGTGGTCTTCTCTGGCGCTGGCTTCTCTTACAGCACCTGGGGACAGCCTGCTTCTGTTCCATTAAGACTTCCTTCTTAAAGAGTGTCCAGCCTTCCTGAACCCCTATACCCTTCAGGACCGTCTCCCAAGGGATCCTGTCAAGCAGGTGCCCAAGCAAGACAAAGTCCAGGATGGCAGTTCTGCTGCCCACTCTCCTGGCCTCTCTCAGAATAGAGAACTCTATTATTTCATGATCGCTGTGCCATAGTCGTCCTCCAACTGCCACATCATCCACCAGTCCTTCTCTGTTCACAAAGAGGAGGTCTAGCAGGGCACCTCCTCTGGTCGGTTCTCTCACCAGCTGCATCAGGAAGTTATCTTCCACACATTCCAGGAATCTCCGGGACTGGTCCTGCTCTGCTGAGTTGTATTTCCAGCAGATGTCTGGGAAGTTAAAGTCTCCCACACGAACAAGGGCAAGCAATCGTGAGATTTCTCCCAAGTGCCTATAGAATATTTCATCCACCTCTCTGTCCCGGTTGGGTGGCCTATAGTAGACTCCTACTACAACATCTGCCCTGTTGGCCTTCCCCTTTATTCTAATGCAAAGACACTCCACCCTGTCTTCACTATACTTGTGCTCGAAGCATTCGTAACAGTCCCTAACATACAGCGCCACCCCACCACCTCTCCTTCCTTGTCTATCCCTCCTGAAGAGCTTGTAGCCATCAACAGGCACACTCCAGTCATGGGAAACATCCCACCATGTTTCTGTAATAGCCACTAGATCATAATTCTCCCGCTGCATCACGGCTTCAAGCTCGTACTGTTTGTTACCCATGCTGTGTGCATTGGTATACATGCACTTCAGATGGGCTGATGTTTTGCCCCCTTCCCCTTTCAATCTAGTTTAAAGCTCTGTCTATGAGCCCAGCTAACTCCTGCCCCAAGATCCTTTTCCCCCTCTGGGACAGGTGCCTCCCATCTGATGCCAAAAAGTCTGGCGTCCTGTATACTAACCCATGATTGAAAAATCCAAAGCCCTGATGGTAACACCAGTCTTGGAGCCACAAGTTCATATGTTGAGTTCTCCTGTAATCTTCTTCATCCATCCCCCCAACTGAAGGGATGGAGGAGAACACAATTTGTGCCCCCGACCCCTTAATCAGTTTCCCCAAGGCCCTGAAATCTCACGTCAAGGACAAGCTGTGGCTTTTGGATTAGTTTAAGTAATGTCACCCAAGGAAGTGGGAGTGTATAGAAGGACGCATCCTCCCACTCCCTTGCAGTTGTATTGTCAAACTCCTTAGATAAACCTCAAAGGGGGAGACATGGATTGAATGAAACCAAATGTTTCCCCTCAAGCACAAGTACTGCTAAACACTGCCTTCATTGTAATAAGCCTGATACTTTGTGGCTATCCTGTGCAAGCCAGACATGACTATCCTGTGTATGCCTTGCTCATGACTTTGCGTCTTCGCCATTGAACTGATTAGAGTTGAGCTTTTCTGCTCCAGAAGCTGGATTTTCTGCTCAAGAAGCATGAAGTCAGCAAAAACCTGTGGGAACAGAGGAAAAACAAAGATGGGCAGAGTGAGTATGACCACCGACTCAATGCATGTGCAGGACCATTTCCCCCTCAACGCATGTGCAGAACCAATGCTCCATCTTTTTCCTCATCTCTCACAGAAATGAGTTTGTGGAATACCTGCCCCTCCTCATCTAGTATGCTAATCAGCTGCTAAGATGAACTTAAAAGGTGACATAAAACTTTGCTGTGTGTGCACCCACCACCAAAGAACTGAAGACTCAGGACCAATGGGACGCTGCTGGATCCATGGTGGTGACTGTTCTTGTGATTCTATTCCGGATGCTTGCTTGATTTCTGTCTTTTCCTTCCATTCTGTCCTATTGCTACCACTCTTCACTTTTAATAATAAAAACATTTTTGGGTGTACGGCATTTGACCTCATTTGTGTCTTAATCTCACTCTTGGGATCATATCAAATCCTTCCCCAACATTGGATCAGGACATCACTAAATGGTCCATCTGTCAAATCCATGTCTCTTTAATTTAGAGACAAAGATGTTGTGTGGGAGATTATCAAATGCTTTGCACAAGTCCAGGTAGACAATGTCAGTTGCTCTTCCCTTATCCTCCAATGCTGTAACCCCCTCCCTTTTAGCTCTAAATGTTTCTTAGCTATTACTTAAAACAGAGCTACTACTGTGCAGTCTTAAACTGCAAGTGTTTTTAAATGTAGATCATAACACTGCAATGGAACATTACTTGTCCTCACACTCTGGCTATTCCCCCAGCACACAAGACCATCAAAGCTCACAGAAACACAGGAGACTTCACCCAGAACAGCTTAGATAAGCAAGTCCTAAATTTGTAGAAGTTCATTGGGATGATCCTCAATGAAAGCGCTTGCCTAAGTGCAAATCACCGCTGTTTCTGATGCAAGTTCTTCACATTTTCTCTTAATATTTTTGCAGATTAATGCATCTTTATGTAACATCCCATTGAAGCTATCCCTAGACAGCTGGTAGAGTAGAAGTGTGAAGTTAATAGCAAAAAAAAACCCCAAACCCACAATTGTACTATCCAGGTTTTTAGGAGGATCATGAAAAACAAGAAGGCTTCAGTTGCAAGACATAATGTTCCTCAAGGCTCGGTGTTGGGACCATTTCTGTTCAACATCTTTATTGATGATCTTGATAAGGACATAGAGTGTATCATCAGTAAGTTCGCAGATGACACCAAGTTAAGCTGGAGTATTGATCTGCGTGAAGATAGGGAGGCTCTACAGAGAGACTTGGATAGATTGGATCAGTGGGACAACGTTAACGGGATGAGCTTCAACAAGGCCAAGTGCCAGATCCTGCACTTGGGCCACAACAACCCCGTGTATCGCTAGAGGCTTGGGGAGGTGTGGCTGGAGAGCTGTCTGGAAGAGAAGGATTCTAGCTGACAAGCAGTCGAACATGAGCCAGCAGTGTGCCCAGGTGGCCAAGAAAGCCAACGGCATCCTGGCTTGTATTAGAAATAGTGTGACCAGCAGAAGTAGGGAGGTGATAGTCCCCCTGTACTCTGCACTGGTGAGGCCACACCTGAAGTATTGTGTCCAGTTTTGGGCACCTCAACACGAGAGAGATATCGAGGTGCTGGAGCGAGTGCAGAGGAGGGCAACGAAGCTGGTGAAGGGCCTGGAGAATAAATCCTGTGAGGAGGGATTGAAGGAGCAGGGACTGTTTAGTTTGAGGAGGAGAAGGCAAGGGGAGACCTCATCACTCTCTACAACTACCTGAAAGGACATTGTAGAGAGGTTGGTGCTGGTCTCTTCTCACAGGTAATTAGTGATAGAACAAGAGGGAATGGCTTTAAACTCCAACAGGGGAGGTTCAGACTAGAAATTAGGAAAAAATTTCACAGACAGAGTGGTCAGACAGTGGAATAGGCTGCCCAGGGAGGTGGTGGAGTCACCATCCCTGGATGTGTTTAAGGGTCGTTTGGATGAGATGTTGGGGGATGTGGTGTAGGGGAGAACTTTGTAGAGTAGGGCTGATGGTTGGACTCGATGATCCCAAGGGTCTTTTCCATCCTGAATCATTCTTTGATTCTGTGATTCTGTGATATGTGAGACATTTTCATGTGGCTAAGTGCTGGGCCTGTGTAAGCACACACAATAATATCCATTTTGTCTTAACCTTCTGACAATCACTCTCTCATTCTAACTGAATTCCTGTGCGCTATTAGTATTGTATTTGCAGCACAGCTTATCAACCTAATGAGCAGTGCTTCTTTACTTTGCTTCTTAGAGCTAAGGCAGTATTATAACTAAGGCTGCAGGAAACTAAACAAAATGAGAAGGGTAGAGTAGACTCCAAGCTTGTTTCAAATTATCGAAGAATTCCTTTTATTCCTTGTCTGAGGAGTAAATCAATGCTTCCTAACTTAATAGAAGTTTAAAAAAAAAAGTACTGAACATTACTGATATGGCATTAATATTGAAGATTTCAAGAAATTTAATTGCAGTGCTGCATCCAAAGTGTATTTGGAAAATCAACTAAAAAATGGTAATATTTTAAGAAGTACTAAAGGAAGTTATTTCACATCAGAACATGAAGTACACGAAGAACCAGTATTGCTCCAGTTTTTAAATGATGTTGCCATGCTTTATGTAACATTATGCTTTCTGCTGCTGGAAGATCAAAGAAAATGGTGTTGGAAGATTTCCACTGATTGTTTTCTTTACTCCCATCAGACTTCTTGACATGAATACTTATTCACTCTCATTCATGGAGAATTCCACCAAGTTTTATTGCAATAGTTTTTCTGGGCATTTAACTATGTCTGGAGCAGGCTGCCCCAGTACTCCAGTATCAGGACATGTGTGAATTAAAAGATATGTATTTTGGGGCACCAGTACTAACTCAAGTTCTTTTGTGCTACAGATATTCAAACAGTTTCTGTTAGCTCTGGTTCATTTGACTTGAAAACAGCCACCTTTTTCTATATTGAAAATTTGAGTGTTAGCCACCTGCCATGAGACTGAATGTTGTCGTTTGAGCCCAGAGAGCAACTGAGCACCACGTGGCCGTTCACTCACCCCTTCCTCACCAGTGCTGGGAAGAAGAAAAATGAAGCAAAAGGCTCAGTAATCGAAATAAGGAAGGCGGGAGTGGCACATCCGTTATGGTTACAGTTATGGTCAAAAGACAAACTTGTTAGGGAAGAAAAAAAGGACATCAATTCAAACACTAACAACACCAACACTTAACAGACAGAGTGGGACAGCGAGAAGCATTACAACATCTTAAAAACATTTCCTCCCACCCTTCCCTTCTTCCCCGGTTCAGCTCTGCTCCTGATTTCTCTACCTCCTCCACTCTAGTGACACAGGGGTAGCGGATGGGGCTATGGTCAGTGTGCCACTTCTTCCTTCTTGGGAAGTGGGGGTGAACTCCTCACATTCTTCCCCTGCTCCATGTGGTTCCAATCTCACAGGAGACAGTCCTCCAGAAACTTTATCCAGCATGAATCCTTCCCACGGGCTGCAGCCATTCCCATGCAGTCTCAGCATGGGTCACCCCCGCGTGTTGGAATCCTCCCAGTGATGAACAAAACCAGTGGGGGTTTCTTCCCTCTGAGTCCCAACCTCCTTTAAGCATAGTTGTCTGCTCTGGTGTGGGGTCCTCCACAGGCTGCAGGTGGGCATCTGCTCTATCGTAGACCTTCATGGGTGGCAGGGGGGCGGCCCTGCCATCTCACCACGGGATACAAGGGGTTCTCTGCTCTGGCACACCTCCCCCCTTTCCTCCTCCCTTCTTCCAGTGACCTCAGTGTTTGCACAGGTGTCCTTCTCATAATGCTTCCTCACAAGTCCCAACCCCCTCTCAGGTTTCTCTTCTTAAATACATTATCACAGAGGTGCAGCCACTGTCATTAATTGCCTTGGCCAGAGGCAGGTCAGACCTGGAGCTAGGGGAGCTCTGAGAAGCTTCTCACAGGGCCACCACTGTAGCTCCTTCCCCCACTACCAAAAACCCTGTCACAGAAACACAGCACACTGGATAAATAATTTCACATCTTTGTAAGAATAGTAAGTGTTCAGTGAGTAAGAAAAAAAAATAAATAAAAAGGATATCATATTTTCTCACTGTTTCTTCAGTTATACTCTTTAACATACTTTTTCTGTTTAAATTCTACAGTTTAAATTCTACAGTAACTGAGAAGTTACTAAAGAGTCACAGGAAAATGGAAAATACCACATCATACAAAAGGACAGGAGTAGTTCTGCTTAGCATGCTTTCTGAAGATTAGCTGGTCACTCCTCTAACTTTTTATAACAAGAAGTCATGAGGTAAGAGGAAAATACCTGAACAATTGAGAAACCTCCTACTCACAGAAGTATCTCAAATCATTTGCAACACTGAACCACCTTGATTCCTATTTAAACATTACCTAATAATCTGGTGATTGCAATAACAGTCACTTACATGGAAAACCGAGAATTTAGATAAGATTTCAGTAAGAATTAAACTTCTGGACACAGAAGCAGTCTTCATATTCATACACTATGAACAGAGGATGATAGTTTCATGATGAAACTACCAGCCTACAGTTTCATGTCACTTCAATTTTAACACAGTGAGTTGCTGACACCATAAACAGTAGACACTTTCTGTTTCCATTTCCTCATTCTTATGCTGCTTTTTCACCTCTCTTCCCTTGCTGTGACAGCATGAGTAATTTTTAGGCCAAACATGCAAAAATTAGTTGGACCAAAATAACTTAAAGCATGGGAGGGTAAGCTGTTCTTCTCTCAGTGTGCTCTGCTTCCTTCTGGTTTGAATAAACACTCAGCTGTGCAGGCATAGGAAAAGGTCTGTGCAGAGGGCAGAAGTGATCCCTTGTAAGTAGGGAAAAGATCAGGATTATAATCTTTAGCAATAGTATGGTCTTAAAGTGGTTGTGAGACTATAATATAACTAGATTATCTAATATTTTGAAGGAAGTTTAATTTTTAATAAGTTTTCACTTTAAATCCAAAATAAATTTTCTTTTGACATTTATTCCTGTAACTTCCCAAGTCCAACAGTCAGGAGTCAAAACTACAGTAAGTTTATACAATTGAATAATTCTAAAAATAATTATAAGGCCAGTGTTCACCCAACAATTGATTTCTAGTAATTGGAAGCAATGTTGTTTCTTTGGACACCAATAAAAAAAAAAAAAAGCAATAAAACAGTCTGTGAAAGCTTTTTCAAATTTCAAAATATTAACTATATTTATGTTTCCCTTCATCAGAGAAACAAGCACAGAATAAACTGGAGCAAACCCTTTGTTAAAGATCAATCACTTTTTGCAAGTTTGGGAGAAAAGCCCATCATACATCACAGAACTTTGTACCTTCATATACCCAGGCTCCATCACAGCAGTAGAAGAGGTTCAGGCTTCACTCCTTCGTGAGGCAGGGCAGCTCTGTACAGGGCCCAGGAAGACCTACAGAACACTGAGGGAAGTTTTTCTTACTGTTAACACAGAATCTCATTACAACAGAATAATTTAAAACAGCATTTTACAGTCTAACAGCAAATTCTGATTCAAAATGTTACAGTCCTCTGTTGTCTTCCTCACCAGTTTACTGCTCACCAGCAGCCACACTGGTACAGGGGAACACATGTCCATGCCCAGCAGCTTCAGTTTAGCAGTTAACAAACTAGTGGAGAAGATAGCAGGCTAGTTTAGACTGTGAAATGTAATTTGGGGACAGTATAGACTTGTAGCCTTGCTTGTTTAGGAGCATAGCCCACTATCTCATCTACTAAATGCCTAGTGAGCTGGTTAGTTATAAGCTGTTCACTAGCTACTAGAAGAATGTAAACACTTGACTCAGAGTTACATTGTTTCATTTTATTTTAGTCACAGCTCAAAACACCGAAGAGACCACTTCATCCTAAAGTATTAAGTTTGCCTATAGAAGTATAAAAGCAATGGGCTGGGAAAGGGGATCTTTTTCTTTACCCTACATATAAGTTTACCTTTCATGTGAGGTTTCACATACCTCCCACAAAAAAAAAAAAAAAAAAAAAAAAAAAAAAAAAAAAAAAAGAGCTATGGAGTTGAAAGTTAGATAATACCACATTATAAGAACACTGATACATGCACAAACATTTGATGTCAACTGCAAGAAGAGACATGTACTGACCAAAGAAACACACAAACTCAGGTTCAGGAGCCTAATTGCAATGCAACACAAAACCTGAGTAAGACCAATGAACACTCCCTGACTCACAAAGAGAAGCAAACAAAAAACAGAGCAGCCACAGCTGCTCGCCCCTCCTCAGCCTCACATCAGGTGAAAAATCAGTTAGCATGTCTCTTCCGCACCCTTTTCCACACCTCAGGGCAGAAGTGGCTTTATTACCGAAATGTCAAGTTTCAACAGCTGCCATGTCAGCATCTCAGCCTGGACTATGTGAGAAAGAAGGAGGAGAGAGAGCTGTAGGGAAAGGATAATCTCTGAAGCCATTTAATTTTCATTCATCTTGCTGGAAGAGAAAGCACTTACAGAGGTAATTTTAGTTTTCTGAACATCTTTTTCCCTCTGCCTTCAAGCAGGTTTTTTTTCCCCAAACACAAAGCAGTGTCTAACTCTTTCTATGTATTTGTACAGCACCTACTGCTATAATAAAAATTAAGCTTCTGAGGAGGAGCAAAGCCCTAAAGCAGCAAAACTGAGCAGAACATTTGCCAACAAGTAGTTCACCAAGCCATCACAGGGCTACAAATATTTCAAAAAATCTGAGTATCTCATGTTTCTACCAAAGTTTGCCCTGTAGTCAAGAGTTTAATTCAACAACTTAGTTACACTGTGCCCTCTTATTTTTACACAGTTTTAAGAACTTAGTGGGGTTTGAATAAGATACAGCTTCATCAATCAAAACATGTTAATAACTCCACTAAAATCAAGAGCTTTCCAGTTCATCAGACAGCACTTAATTGTTGCCATGCTTTCCCAGAGGATGCTTTTTTCCCTTATACTTTTTCCATCTGTTCAGCTGAGTAACTCATTCCCTCAGCATGAAAATAATTCAAGTTTATACACAGGAATCCAAAGACTTTTATCCAAGACTTCATTTCTTTTAAACAGAAGAGTAGAAGTAGAAAGACACAACTTCCTCCCTTTTGCAGCAGTGAAAAGGCTTTATTTCCCATCACACACTGGTTATCCTACCTCAACTGGTAGACTATCCCTACTCAGCAGTCTCCATAACCATCTGTATCTCAAATCATATTTCTAAAGCAGCCTGTAGCTACCAAAATTGCTCTGATTTTATTTGGTCTGACATCTTTAATAGCTGACGTATCTAACTGGCTGTTTGACACAGATGGGATTTAACAAGGGTCTTCATTCACCCTTCCAAAATCTGTCCCTGGGAGAGATTACATACCCATTTCAGAGACACTAAGCATTTCTCCAAAAACTTTCCTGTAAAACAGCACAAACTAACAATATTGATAGTTTCCAAATTAAAATCTTTGAATACAGTGCATGGAGTTTCTAAGCGTGTATCTTTTCAACAGTTGGACATTTTAATTTTAAAAATTATTTTGAAAATGAGAAAAAATTCCTGTAGCTCAAGAAGAAATTACTGTAAAATCAAAGTACATCAGAGATCATATTTCAGTGGATTGATTTTTTCTGAGACACAAAGACAAGATTGACAAATTATTCTCAGACACAGACAAACCATGCTCACTGACTTCAAGGGGAACTCTATGTTCTATAAACCTCTAAAAACAAAACTGCTATTTCTAAAGTAAAGACCTGATACAAATGATTTTGGGCATTTGGATACCGGAAATAACTGTTCATATTCCCATAAGTCATCCTTAAGTCTTGGCACAAGTAGATGTCACAACCACAATTATCAGTATTACAGACACTAAAAAACAGATTTTTTTGTTGGTACTTAACTGTGAATTTTTCTAAAACAGGTATGTAACAAGTCTGTAACTGTGACAGCATTAATACTAATTTCTGTCTATAATGATTCTAACTGGTCATCTTTACACTTTCATAAACTTAATAAGATTTTTCAAAACACAAGACCATCTAAATACCTCTGACATGATGGTTTGATGAGTAATTTTATCAGCACACAAGTCTTCTAGTCTCTGGACATGTTTACCTCTGTTCAAAAAACTGTTTGAAAAAGTCTCATATAAAGGTGTCGGCTGTTATGTATGTATGAGTTTCTACAAATATATGCTCATAGGTAAATGTAAGTGTGTGTGATACACTCGTACACATACTTAGTCACATGCCTTAATACATCTCTATGCACCATCACATACCAAAAAACAGAAAAAAAAAATCTTTATACAAGTCATACCACACTGGGCAAAGCATTATATAATCACTAAATATAACCAGTCCTGGTCCCAAAAAGGTTACAAACTTTAATGTCAGGTGAAGTAAAGGAGCTGGAACAGAAGCACGGAGAGTTGTGTCATAACAGATACCAGCTCCCCTTTTCAATACTTGCTAAACACTCTGTAGTACACGAACTGCTATCCTCTGTTACGTTTTATAAAGGTTTGCTTGCCAAATGCCCACTCTATAAAATGTATATTTAAAACACCCTTCACACCTCTGATGACCAATGCAACTGTGAGGAATCCAGAGTCACTCTTCTTGGATATTTCATTTTAATACATAACTTTTCAAAATAAAAATTTGAGCCAGAGGACATATTTAAAATAACATCTGCCTAAAGGTACTTACAAAGTGTACTTATTACATGGTTAGGAGACATTTTCTAGCTATACAGAGTTTGATTTTGGTTTTAATTTGCTATACAGATTTTGATTTTGGTTTAATTTGACCTCTGTCAAACCCAAGGTAACATTAATGAGGAAGGAAGCAGATTTATTTTTAATGTCTTCAACACTGAAGAACCAGGGATTAGATCAAGAGCAAGAATCAGTCATAGCACAGTAAACTCCTGGAAAAGATACTGCACCAGTTCATTTCACCACTGAACAAGAAGCAAAAAATACCAAAGAAATGAAAGAGAAGATTTATTACACACAGAGACAGCAAAATGAAACAAGGAAAAGCTCTCCACATCAGTAATAATAAACAACTTTCTCTGACTGTCTTGTAGAAGTGTGAAAATTCAAAGGCAGGAAATATCAGTGTTTTCCAAATATTGTATCTTCAGTTTTTTTCTCAGCTCTAAATGAAATTTTAATCTTATATCATGTATGAGTCCCATCATTCAGGGCCTGATCCTTAGAGTTGGGACCTGATCCACAGTGTTGTGGACAAAGCAAGGTATTAAGAGGTCTTGTGTGTAAAATATACAAAAGTCTTAAATACATTATTTCACACACTTTTCCAGCACTCATACAAAAACAGTGCAATCCATTCTAACTGTACTATGCTGCTATGTTATCCTGTTGTGCTTCCCCGGATGCTCCATGTGCCATTAAATCTAACAGATGATTTTCCAGTGATGACATATTGGTGACAAGAGGTGACAGAGTTGAGAAGAAAGAAGAGTTCTGAGGCAGGCTGGTGTTTGCCTTGTGATAAGAGTTAAATGTGAAATTACAGAAGCACTAAGACTAAAGATGAGAACACTTGTATGAAACCACAGCCAGTGTAAATATACATCCCACTGGCCAGTCCTGACTTCTTCCTTTCCATAACAAGTACTATAGTTATAGATTGTGTTAACCAAGTTTTACACTTCCTTGAGAATGCAAATAATCTCTTGGAAAAATCTTAGCTATTTTTGCTTTTTTTTAAATGAACCAGGTTTGTTTCACCTTCTAAATTCAAGTAAGACAGTTAAAATATTAAAATACAATCAATATTTATTTAATAGGTTTTAGTGAATAATTGTAAAAATTTCCTTTAGAGAATCTGATGTATAAACTACATTAATCATCAGAGGAACACCTTTTTTAATATGGTATTAAATTGTGTTTCAAGACTCTTTTTCCTCAGTTACTGATTTAGGGTATTTTAATGGATTATTTACCTTAAGAAGAAATCTAATTTAATCTGTGATTAAAAAGAAAAGAGATTACAAATAATCAAACAATATTTTCACAGTTTTAAAAGTAGTGATATGTTTACAGTGATAAATTGCATCCAATTTTGGCAGTTAGCTTAGTCTTCTGAAAGAAATCTCTTATTTAGAAAAAACTTATACCATTAAGGAAATCATTTGTTTATGTTCATGCGTCTGTCTGATGAGTTGAATATTGACTTTTTCAAAGGGGTTCGTTTTACTCACCTAGCCTAGTAACCATAGTTCTATTGCTTTGGTTTATTATTAGGAGTTTCAAACTAAATATAGTGAGCTTTTGTCTGAACTAAAGCAAATGTTGACTGTGTGATAACCTTAAATAAAACATCATTACGTCAGAGACAGCACAAATGTTCATAACTTATTTTACACTTATTCACCTGGCTTTTGCCATGACTGTAACAAAAACCTTCAAAACAAACCACAAGAAATTCTTGGAAATTCCCTGCAGAGTAATTTTTTTCTTACCCACATGTGTAAATTAATATACCTGCTTTGATATGAAAACAGTCCATGTAACATAGTCATCACTATGTAACTCTGCCTGCACTGGAATAAAAAATGGTTTAAGCACAGAGCGGTTGTCAAAAGGCATTCCAGGCTAAAATCACAGCATTCATCTTGCATTCATTAGCAGAATTTTAGGATCATTACCTTACTATAACTACCTAAGTTCCATTAGAAGTCTTCTCTCTCCACAGAGAGGAAAGTCAGAGGTTTACCATTCGAGAAAGAGAAGAAGCTTCAGAGAACTCCCAGGTAAACCGCACATCTGCTTGAAGAACCCAGAACTATCAGAGTAACATTACAGTGGTAAGTCTTTCAAATTTACTAAGCATCTGTCCTTTGAGGTAATTTTGGAAGACAGTGTCTTCCTCTCCTGTTCTGTTATAGAACCATAATTTTGTTGAGATCCACATACAGTGTTGTCCCCAGTGTATCAGCAAAAGTATGGAACACTGTATTTTCTTTATATTTGTGTAAATAAAGAAACTGTGTAATTTCTTTATATGTGACATGACTATGATAAGATTATTATTTCCAGAGAGTGTATGCTTTTTCATCAGAAAGAACATATGAAAAAACTATGCATTACCATTTTGCACTGAAGATGGTTTAATTATTTTTTTTTTCATAATGTTGCGATCCTCGTCATAAAACAGATAGGTATTATCCAACCAGCATCCCACCTAGCTTCTGTTTCATTCTGTCTTGCTACCTTGTGCATATCTATGTGGTCTGGAAGACCTGGCGTGAACCTTCTGAATTATATGGTTAATTTTACCCACAGGATGTGGCAAGATGTAAATGAATAAAAATGGGCCAAAACAACACTTTTAAAAAAGGTAACTTATACTGAAAAGAGCTGAGATCTTTTCAGCATGACACTTGGTGATTAACTCTTGCAGTAGTTAAACTAGAGTCCCATTACTTATTTTATGACATTTAGTGTTAATTATTTGTAATTCCAGTATAAGGCAAATCATGACTTAGCCAATTCTGCATATCTCACAATAAAAATACCAAGTTCCAAGAACAGTAATTTTTTTAAATCTGTGTTTAAATTTGAGCTGCTTTTTAAAATGCTCTGATAATGTGTAAAGGTCTCAGGCAGAAATTGTTCCATGACTAGCTACCCATCTGTCATTTGTATAATCCTGTTTAATAAGTTTCTTCTTGAGATTTCATCTCTCTTCGTGCACTTCTTTGTTACTCTCAGCCCTCACCATAGTCCATATTTGTAGCTAACAGAGGTATCATATTGTTGCTCTAAGACACACATAATAATCTTACACTAAACATAGCCCCTGCTGATGTCTTTCTCACCCACTGAGATGTCTTTTCACAAGAACAAGTTACTCTTGAATGAGTATCAGTTTCTTTCCTTCAATCTCAATAATCAAGTTGTTCTCTAAATTAGTCTTTAAGTTAATATCAATCAAGGGCTTTTCTTCACAACAGTTACTTGTTTGAAAACATTTTTCTATTTTCCAATACCTTGCAATGTCATTAGGAATACAAATCAGAAGACAGATACTATACCATTTCATTTAAAGTAAACAATGAAAATAATTGCAAACTGGTGGGAAAGGTGAAGAAATTATATCTTCTTCGCACAATTGTTCCTGAGGGATTTGTTATTCCTCTAGTAAAATTATGTATTGAATTCAAGTATGCTGAATATATCCAGATCGTGTACAATAATTTATTGTTGACAGAAGACATTGCTGAAAATATCATACAGAAAGCCCTGAGCAGACAGATGCAGCTGGTAAAGCTTCAAGGGAATAAGAGTCTCCTTGTTGAGATGGGCAGGGACAACATCCAACAATTTGCAGACCCATCAAGCATTTTCCCAAACTATTCTAAAAGTAAAAATAAACTGACATGCACAGGCACAGCACAAAATATTTTGAAAGATAATTTTAAAATTACTGAAAGCTTGGTCATCTCAATTTTTTTATTTAATAGTAGTCACTAAAGCATTAATAGTCAGAGAAGAAAAGAAATCTGCGTACTCATCATACTATGTAAATTTATTCTTAAATACAGTAAAAGATAGTTTACAATATATGAGATGGTTTTCTAATATCAATTCTTCATGGAAGTAATTGCCATAACCTTCAGAGAAATATTGTCCTATGGAACATCTCAGCAACCATAGCAGTTGTAATTGGCAGGAAAGGTATTTAGAAGACAGTAGTAGTTCTGTTAAAATATGGCTAAAACTGGGTAAGTTTTAACTTTGAATTAAGGGTTTGCACCTCAGGTCATAGTCTCATGATCTCTTTGAACTCATGATACTGCTGCTGTGCTGCAAGTAGAAGTAGCCCTGCATTTCTTGCTCCCATCACTCATTCCTACTTCTTTTTCTTACACTCCCATTTATGTGACTAAATACTGAACTGATATAGGTGAAAACTAAATTATTTTCCTTTGAATATTTAACTCAGTTCGGTAGGGGGAAGAGGGAGAAAAAACAAACAAATAAACAAAAAACTACCAAAAATCAAGAGCAGAATGCTGTGTAACATGTTTGCACTGAGTTTAAGGAAAATATGAATATATTCTTCCAAAGCTAATCATTGCTTAACTTTGTTTGAATCATTTGAAGAACAGAAGCCTTATGAAATAAAGTACAAAAAGCAAGGTCTGAATGACTTGCAGAACCACCATTAATATTAAAATCAAACAGTTCCTGATTCCTCTCTGATTTCTGGATCATGCTTATTCTTGCTATGTGTTTAACTTAACAGTCCAACTAGAGAAGTCATTGCTTCACTCTAATGAGTTTTAAACACCAAAAAAATACACGTACTTACTGCATTACATCCTATGATATCCTATTGCATTGTTGATGTTCTTAACTGAAATAAAATCTATACAAACTGCATATGAATTGTATAAATTTCGTTTTTAAACCACATTTTAGCACTCAGCAGATTTCTTATCAAAATCTGTCCGAGTTTTCATGTGACTTACAGGAAATAGAGGAACAAGTCACTATCTTGTTCTATGTCAATACCAAAAGCTGTTATTTTAATTCATTAGCATATTTTACCATAAAAAACATTGCCACTTTGAGTTATTTTGTTCACTTTTTAAGTGGTGAAAAATTGCTTTTTTTAAATTTTCATTCCATTTAAAAGAATATTCCTTCATTGTGTATCACACTTGGGGCAGAAAGACCTTGCCCAATGTAGCAAGCGATATGAACTGGTTCAAATTGTTTTACAGAGACGCCTGCCTGTCAATAACTCCAAATATTTTCTTAGTTGACATATCACAAAACTACAAAATACCCATCTGAAGGAACATGAGAATACCACACTGGCTTTGCTGGGGTTTCAGTAAATGTAAACTTCAAAAAGAACTTTAAAAGTCACTTTATCCTATATTCACTACAATTCCGGTGAGTACAAATTGAGCACAATTTCTTAGGGGAATGCCAAGTTTGTGTTCTAATATTTAGTACTTATTACTGAGGCATCAGAACAATCCCACCTACAACGATTTATTGTCTTATTGTCATAAAATTAAGGATAACAAAGCAATCTTAATGTTATTTCATGTTATTAATTCTCAGAGATTCATGCATAGAAACAACTTGAATTTTGTCATTGTCATGAAAACTCCTCTTCCTTTTGTCTATCCTTTCTGTCCACTTACTGAACTCATATATATCCAAGTTAAAAAAGAGGATTAGTTTATATCAAGGCTTTCCGCACAAAAGCATGTTGACATTGTATTCATCTTTCTAAGAAGATTTTCAGGTTACCCAAAATGTACAAATGAAACACAGATAGTCACAAAGTGTCCAGCAGAAAATCTGAGGCATTTTTTGCAACTACTGAGCCCATTATCTCCATTTGTCATTTAAAAGGATCACTCATATTCCTGTGGAGGTAAGAAGGACTGTCTTAGACAATCTTGGGCTTGATTTCTTTGTAAGAAATCTCATCTATGTGCAATACTGTTATAAATGTTGGGGGGTCAATATGGTCTTGAAAATCCTGGACACGCCTTAACTCTTCTACCAAATTCATCAAATCCCTGTTTCATTACAGCAAGCTGCTCCAACAAATATCTGGACATGAAGACTTGCCTGTGGAGCAGTTTGCTAACAACTGGCTACGTGAGAAAGGGCACAGCACCGAGGAACTGCTGACAATGGCGACGTGATGGGAAAATACCGAAAAGTATCAAAGAAGAACAAAGAACAGAAGCACGACTATGTAGAAGGCCTTGCAGAAATCATAAGGGGTGGGATTGGTATTTAACCTTAGCAACCAAGGTATCTAACCTTAGCAACCTATAGGGAGCTCGCTTTTTGCAATATGTATGAACTGATTATTGTAGATATAAAAGAAGTGTGAGTACTAATAAAGTTGAGCCTTTGTGCATTAAATGATGGCTGGGCTCCCGCTGCGTTCTTTCAACAAATGGTGACCCCGACGTGATACGTGCCAAAGGACGTATAAGGCGCCACGAAGGATAAAGACCAGTGAAGGTGGTTCAGGTCCTTAAGCAGCGAGGACGGCGAAAGGCGACTGAAATAAGAGAAAAGGCCCGCGCCCTGGGTGTCATAAGAGGTGAACCCTGCTGATACGTGCTGCCGAGACCTGGAAAGGCTGCAACGGAAAAATTTAGGTATGGACAGGCAAGCAGCATATGATTTATTTGCATCCTGGCTGACACAACGCCGGGTTGAGGGAATAGATGTAAAAAAGGATCTTCAGGGGCTTTTAGCTTATGGGGTAGAGCAAGGTTGTTTTATTAATCCACATGTAGTTCATGAGTTATCGGAATGGCGAAAATTTGGAGATAAATTATGGGAATTAACATTGAACGATGATAAGACAGCAAAAAAGTTGGGAAAGTTATGGAGAGTGGTTCATAATGAATTGCTAAGGTATCAGGCTGAAAAAAGAGCTGCACAGGGCGCAATTGCGGCAAAAGAGAAAAACACCAGATATGGGGAGGAGGAAACTAGGTGGCCATTACCGCCTACGTTTCGTGAGCTTGTTTTACCACCTTTACGTTCCGAAGAGACGGGACAGGAAAGCTCAGAACGAGTTCTCCCTACCGCTCCCCCCGCCCCCGCCCTGAGTAGCCCTGACGCGTCCAGCCACACTGTGACGCCGGAAAGTGAGAATTCTACTCCTGGCTCAGAAGATGGGCTGGGGATAGAGATCGCTAAAGAAAGGTGTCAGGCTTGGAATGCATTGGCACGAGAGGGGTTAGAAAAAGGGGATGAGGCAATGACTCAGATGGCGACAGCAATGGCTTTTCCAGTTCAGTTTCAGCCGAACCCAGCTGGTGGAATAAATGCTACTGTTACGGCATTAGATTGGAAGCTTTTGTCACAATTGCGCTCTACAGTGAGTTCTTATGGTGTTACTGGTGAACCGGTTCGTCAAATGTTAGATTATCTCTGGAGCACTCAACTTCTTTTGCCTGCAGATTGTCGGGGTATAGCAAAGTTAATTTTCTCTCCTAGTCAGTGGTTGTTGTTTAATGCGCATTGGCAAGCGAGAGTATTAGAATCAGTAGCGGTACAGCGGCAAGCAGGAGATCCATTACAAGGGATCACAATGGATGAATTAATGGGGTTAGGACCTTATGCTAGAGTAGAAGCTCAAGCATTGCTCGGTCCGGATAAGGTGAGAGAGGCAATGAGGTTAGTGAGAGAAGCCATAGAGCAAGTGAAAGAGCCAGGCGGAGTTCCAATGTATATGGGGATCAAGCAAGGGAGAGAAGAGACTTTGGGCAGTTTTGTAGATAAGTTGGTAAATGCAATTGAAAGAGCAAGAGTACCTAACTTCATGCAGGGTGCTCTCTTAAAACAATGTATTTTACAAAATGGCAATCCTGCTACAACGAGTTTACTGAATACATTAGGGGCAAATTGGACTGTAGAGGAGGCACTTGAAAAGGCGTCATCGATACCCACTGGACCTCAGGCTTTTCTTGTAGAAAGAAATTAGGGGAAGGAATGAAAGAACAGGCTCAGGCTACTCAAAGTCAGGTTATGGCAGCCCTTGCGCCTCTCCAGACTTCGGCAGCAGTTAGAGTGCAAACACCTCAAAAGGGGCAGCTGCGGTGTTACCGATGCGGAGCTCCAGGGCATGTACGAAAGAGTTGTACAGCCAGAAATGTATGGTGTCAAACTTGCCGATCCAACTCCCATAATGAGGGGGTTTGCCACAGACGGTCGGGAAACTCCACACGGAGCGCGTTCGCCGGCCGCCGCGCGACGACGAAAGTTGCAGCCGCAGCGCAGTCCTTCAACCCGCCACCCGGGGAAGTCTCGGGTTGGACCTGGCAGCAGCAGTAGATGTTACCCTGTTAACAAATAATCCTCAAACAATATCTACGAACGTACGAGGACCTATCATCATTAATGGGAGAGCCATGGGAGCTTTATTATTAGGAAGATCATCGGCATCACAATGTGGACTATTTGTTTTACCGGGAGTTATCGATGCAGATTATGAAGGTGAAATCTATATTATGGCATATACACTGAATCCACCAGTAAAGATTGCACAGGGACAACGGATTGCACAGCTGGTGCCCCTGCCACAAGTGACTCAAACAATACGACCAGTGACTGAGGAGACTCGCCGAAACAAAGGCTTCGGATCCACAGGAAGCCTGACCCTGCTAACACTGAATCTGAGTACGAGACCCAGAAAGACTGTTCACCTGTCATTTCAAGGTAACGCAATAACTGTGGAAGGGGATATCTTTGTGTTTCTACACCAACAGGCACCGCATGGGTTCCAGCGAGATGGGCGAAACCTGCCGCACCTCCCAATGACGCCGGAAGAGAGACAAGTTCATCGACAGCGACTGAAGATTCAGCCGGTTCTAGCGGGGATTGAGAGTCTACTCGGACATTCACTTTACTGGGCAACGCTGTCAGACATTTGGAGAATTATTGAATGGTTAAATGTTAGGGTGACAAGTGTTAGTCACGCTTGCTTAGCCTGCCAGAGTCAAGACCATAAGGCTTGGGTAAAACTATTCTGTGGGGGGTGTGAGAAAAGATATTGGATACATCAATCACAGCTATATTTTGGGTCAAGGTGCATTAATTGTCGTAATGCATGGATTCATGAGAATCCACTGAGGGCACTTGCAAGGTTAACAGGACAGCCAGCTCAAGAGTGTCTATATCTGTGGGAAAATCAGGAGTCATTATACTTGTCAGCGGCTGTTTGGTGGTTACAGCATCACGAACAGCGGCTAGTGCAAGAATCAAAATCTGTGCACTTGCAGACTGAGTGTTTCATACATAGTGCTATCCCTACATGGATGCAGGTTACTCCCCGTAGGTGGGGACAGATGCAGAGACGATATCTAACAATAGGGAAAAAGGTAAAACAATGAAACAAAGAGGTATAATTTGTCTTTACATCCTCACACTAAGTGGAGCAATAGATGCATTGATGAGGTTTAATCAGCCAAGGGAAAATGTGTGGGTAACGTTGGCCAACTTGACAGGACAGTCATCACTCTGTTTGGCTTTAGGAAGTATCAACCATCCATTCCGTGCTTGTTTGGTTGGACTTCCAGTGTGGAAACCTGGAGAGTTTTGTAGTTATGTTGTGAATCAGACACTATGCAGTGCGGCTTATACAGAGGATGATGGGAAACATCAGTGTGAGCTTATATTATCACTAAATACAACATTAGAATCCCCACCTGAGGAATTAGAACTTTTTGGAAGTGCAAATGCTAGCATAACAACTAAAAGAACTGGAAAATGGGTCAGCTTTCTGTCAAAAAGGCAGGAACACCTTAATATACACAGGAAGATGTGGGCTTCATTAGATTCAGCATTAGACCCTGGTAGTGTGTATGAGCAACTATATTCAAGCTGTAATGGTAGCAACATAACAACAGCAAGAGAGCTACCAACAGGAATCTTTTTAATATGTGGTGACAGAGCCTGGAATGGTATACCGATACATCCACAGGGAGGTCCCTGTTACCTGGGACGACTAAGTTTATTTCACCCGAATATGTCTGCCTTGATGAAACTTACTAACAGAACCAGGACGCAGCGGTCCATACATGAACTAGATTGTAGTGGGATAGGAGAGCCACGATTCTGGACAGAATTTACACAGGTGTTAGTTGCAACTATTTTGCCAGGAGGAGCGGCTAATAAAGCCATGAACTTAGCAAAACAGATAGGATGTTGGGCAAAAGATGAGCTTAATCGCACTTCTGAAATTTTAGATCGGCTTACAGCAGATGTAGAAAGTGTTAACCATGCAGTATTACAAAATAGAGCAGCTATTGATTTTTTGCTTTTAGCACAAGGCCATGGATGTGAGGAATTTGAAGGAATGTGTTGCATGAACCTGACAGACAATTATTCTTCAGTCCATGCAAAGATTAGGAAATTACAAGAAGGCCTGCACAGCTTGAAACAAGTAGATGGATTAGGGATTGAAAGCTGGTTAAAAGAATGGGGACTTTCAGGATGGTTAATATCTCTGATCAAGTCTATAAGGGTAGTGATCTTGGTAATTGTGGTTGTACTTTTGATGTTGCCATGTATTGTCAGTCTTCTGCAAAGGGCCCTGCAGAAGACTGCCTCTGCAATATTTTTAGCACAAGTGCAAAAAGAAAACGGGGGAGATGTGGAGCAGTTTGCTAACAACTGGCTACGTGAGAAAGGGCACAGCACCGAGGAACTGCTGACAACGGCGACGTGATGGGAAAATACCGAAAAGTATCAAAGAAGAACAAAGAACAGAAGCACGACTATGTAGAAGGCCTTGCAGAAATCATAAGGGGTGGGATTGGTATTTAACCTTAGCAACCAAGGTATCTAACCTTAGCAACCTATAGGGAGCTCGCTTTTTGCAATATGTATGAACTGATTATTGTAGATATAAAAGAAGTGTGAGTACTAATAAAGTTGAGCCTTTGTGCATTAAATGATGGCTGGGCTCCCGCTGCGTTCTTTCAACACTTGCCACTTGTCTTTGAAGTACCAGTAGAAATAAATAGACAGAAGCCAGTTTACAAAAATATTTTTATTTTATAAAAGTACAGAACATGAAACAGGTAACTGCTTGAGCCAGAGTTACCACAGACGTCAGTCTATTTAACTATTAAGGCAATCAAGATTATATGTTGCTTAAACTTGACTTTACAATAAAGTATGCACTGACTCAAAATCAGTCCTTGTGAAGTATCCAAATGTGGCAACTGAGGCACAGACTCTCCATGAAGTGCAGAAGGAAAGACCCTTTATTATTGCAATAGTACATATTTATGCTATGGTTAAAGCTCTTACTTCATAATTAGCAAATCAGCAATTAGACAGCTATCAACCTTTTCTCCTATCAGCATCAGACCACTCTAACACGCGCTGCACAGACCAATCAACTTCTTGTTCACGCACTGTTCATGCAGCAGTAACTTTTCCCAGTTCAGTGTTGCAGCTGTCTGTTGTTTTTCCCTGCCACCTTGGCACAACTCAGCAGTTTCTTATCTTTCTTCCAAGGCCTGTTTTTCACCAAAGCCTTGCTGCTTCTCAGGGGTTGCGCAGAGCTGACAGGCCGATGTCGACTTGCCTCTTTCCCGCATCCGAAGTCAAACACCTAAATACTGGGATTCCAGTCCCTTTGAAAATCTCTTCATCCATATTCTTCCAGATATGAAAATGAAGGGCTTTTTTACTTTCTATGTAGTCTTATACTGCACAGTAGTTGCTAGAAAATTATTTGCTACCACAATTGTAGAAGTGTTTTTTATAATTTAGTTGCTATCCCTTCATTTTCCAGTCTGTCCACACTTTTCAAATGCCTAATGACAAGCCTTTTGGCCCAGGAGATAGGATATTCACATAGATGGAAGAAACTGCTGTAGAACCCATGAGACTCATCGTTGAAGGGAGAGAACTGTGGAGATGGCTCTGCAGGGCTAGACACCGCCCAGCACCCCTCCCCTCAACACTGCAGCAGCATTGCATCACTTTTCATGGTTTCTTCACTACCAGTGACCTTTAGCTACTTATAAGGAAAAGCAGGGGGAAGAGAAGGGATACAAAAAAGAGGGAATGCTGAAAGTAAAAGCAAGAATTTCAGTTTGTTCTGAAAACTGGTTCCACTTTCTCCCACAAACACCATGTATACCAGGAGGATTAGGTTTTAAAAGTACAAATGGAAGCAGTAGTATAATATACTTGGTAGAGGGCTCAAGATCCTGGCAACAGCTCAAAAATTTTACTTGATCTCTCTTGCAACAATAATGTTTTTAAGATCCTGATGGATTTAATATTTAATTTTGGGGAGAAAAAACCCTTCTATATAACTCAATCAGATCATTACAATAAATACTTATATGCACATTTTCATTATACACAGAGTCATTGAAGAGCTTGGTCACATAACATTCCAAACAGCTCCTTCACACAACCTTTTTTGCCTCATAATAAAAAATTTTAATAGTTCCCAGATTTCCCTAATTCTCTCTAACTTTGAATTTTTTTATTTCAAATTACCTACAGAAGGTCAAGAAACAAACAAAACCACTCTTTTTCTCTAACTGATTTTTGATAATGACTTATATGAATGTAATTTGAACTCAATCTGCTAAAAAACTTTCGCTTCCTATTGCATAGCTCTGTAAGACAGCATTTCCAGATTCTGCTTAGTGATCCAACAAATAGATCAGTCATAAATGAGGGTCTCAGAGGCCAAGAAACTCAACTGCCTAATTTACCTAAATAATACAGAACTTGCAAACTGCTTATTAAAATGTCTGGGAAATGGAAAAGAACAATATATTAAGGGGCAAAAGGCTAACACATAAGTCCATTACTCAGAAAGATGAGCAAAAATGTATAAGACTCCATGTAAAAACATAACCCTTTCATTAATGAGTCTCATAGAATTGCTATGTTAATATATTTAAATGACTATTAAAAACACTTCCACAGTAATTTCCAGTAAATGGTTTAGCCTACTTCTACACAAAATGAATCAGCAGCTAATATTGTATCTTCCTCCTCCGAGAGAAAACTATGAGCAAAATTGCTTAGATTGTATTGTGAATGTTTTTATGAAGAAAAGGAAAGTCCTTGTTCAGGATGGGAAGGTTTAGAAACCTGCATGTGTGTTTGGGAGTGGGAGTGATGCAGAAGAACCTTAAAAGTAGCAGTGGCATTGCAGAAGAAATATTTCCTCCTAAAGCCTGAGACTTGTTAGTTCAATAATTTCAGTAGCACCAAAATAATCTGCACAGCATGGTATGTGTGTTAGATGTCTCTGGTTTTTACACTCACAGAATACACAAAAACAAGAGCAACACAAGCTCCAATGCTCCTGTGACAGTCTTATCCTCACAGAGTCCCCTTCATGACGTCAGTGATGATTTGCTCTTTTGCATACACAGTAGACATAGAAAATTGCATAATCTCAACTCAGTCCATTCTCATGTGCACAGGCTCCTCCGGAGCCAAGCCAGGCACTCTGTGTATATCATATACATCTATACAGATCTTGGACTTCAGAACAATTTTTTTTTAAATGCTCCAAATTTCCATTCAAGTGAAAAAAATTTTACACTGAAAGCACTTTAAGTGGTTTCAACCTCTCAGTAACATATTTTCAGAAGTAACAGATAAAAGAAGAGCAATTAATTATTTTTGTTTACATAAAAGGGCCACAGAGTCTCATATTCTATCCCAGAATATCTACAGCCAGAAGTGTATATATACGGAATACGCTTGTATGAGTGGAAATTCATGAGTATATTTACTCAAACTGACACCACTGGACTGAATAGGGATGTCCAAAGGCTATAGTACACAGAAATAAAAAAATATATTGAACACAGCTAAGCATCTATAACTACTTACAAAAAAATAAACAAATTAAGAATAGGCTTATTGGGGTCCTGAGCATACTTCCAAGGTGAGGTATGCATACAGTATACAGAAAAACATACAGCACAGCAGTATTCTCTTCTACAAGACTTGCCCAGGCTCTCACCCATGCCCTCATCCTTGAGATAACCTCAGCCAAGAAAGTCTATCTCTTCACCAGCTGAGTGCACTCACCTACAATAAACCATCCCAGAAAAGCCAAGTAAAGGCTGCAGCATTACATGCTGTTCTTCAGAACCTGTTCTTTAGGGGACTGGAAACCAGAAAGGGGGAAGGAGAGGTGTCCAGAGGAGAGTCAAGGTGTGTTTGCTTATTTGTTTGGTTTTATTTCTCATCACCAGAATAAGTAAAGTTTGTTAATTGACAAAAAATGAAATCAAGTGAAATGCCCCAACTTGAAACTTTTCTCTTCTTTTGGTCCGTGACAATTACCCTCCTCTCCCTTCCTGTTTTCATTAGGCAAACACATTGCTGGCTGTTTGTCCCCTTTACTAAGAACTGTAGAGAAGCCCCCTCTGAAACAATTTAGTGATAGGAGTTTGACAGCTTAGTGATGTTTTGTGTGAAAGATCATCTCTTGTAGCTCGTTTTGCATTTACCGCCACTTCATTTACTTGTTGACCTTATATTGAAAGAATAAAAAGAAAAAAGTAAATATGTAAATAAATTGAAAACTAAATAAGAATATAGCTTGAAAATGTAAATTAATGGAAAATGATTAGTGTTGCTACTAGATGACACATTACATAGCTTCTAAGAATATCTTGTTTCTAAACCCAATCAGAATTCTCTGCAGGATTTAACGAAATAGTTGATCAAGGAGAATTTGTGAATTAATTTGCAGAGCATTTGAACTTCTTTTGAGAAAAGTTTGTATAAGAAGCTAATGAAGAAAACTATGGTGTTTCCTGTCATGGAGTAACATCTCATCAGTTTATTAGAAAGCTAAGCGAAAAATGATCAGTGTTCATCCTGAAAGAAAATCAATAGTTGAAATTTCAAAAGCAAACAATTTTCATGAGAACTTGTGGATTAGAGATGAGGCAATTTCTGAAGTATTCAAGAAGAGCTAAGAATTATTAATTTATTGCAACCTATATATGAAATTAAGCAAAGAGTTAACAGAATAATTCATTTAGCAGTTCAGAGCTGAACCTCATGCTACTAATTGTAATTAATCTTACACTCATGGAAGCATAATTTTAATAAAAAATATTTTAGCATTTTCAGAAGGAAGCTTGGCATATGCAAGAAGTGAAGAGTCAATGTAGGCCATGATCTCAAATCCACTTCAAGATATCAAGCCATTCTGGGGAGTAGGGGGCACATTGAGATTTGGTTTACTTCTCATTGGAGAGAGAATTCTATTCAGAACCAAGAAACCAAATCCAGGCTAAGATTCTGAATTACATATTCTATTGTGTTTAGATCCAAAGTTTTGAGTTGGAAATACAGATTTGAATTATATTGAATTTTACCAGAACTAGTATCTGTATGGACAATATTTGTATTTGATAGTGGGTCTTACCAAGCTGAGTGATACAGCCCAAACTGTTAAGAAAGTCACTAGGAGCATAGATGTGATGCACTTTCTACCACAAGCTCTGACTCCTAATATTGAACCCTTTTTTTTTTTGTTTAACTCTGGGGTCATCCCAGCAAATGGATGTAAGGACTAGATTGAATACACTGTCTACATAGGAAATGTCCCTTTATCAGTGGTGGTGCTCAGTTAAAAACACTGAATATATAATGGAGAGAGGGAAAGTAACAGAATTAGGGTACTGCAGTCTTCCTTCAAGCAATTGACTAGGACAGGAGAAATCACAGAGCCACAACAGAAATACAGTAACTTTCATAAGAATGGATATATCCCAATTAAGCATTTCAGGTGCATGGGTCCTACTTTACTAGGACAGTAGTCACCTAATTGTGCACTGGGTCACTGCTGTAAGGAAAATCTGATTAGTTCTGAGAACTTCTGAGTGAATTTTGGCAGTACTAAATCAGTGATTGTAGCAGAAATCTTAATTACTCATATGGCTGAGGCAACAGGACACTGGAAAACAAATTGTTACTGGTTTTGTGCTTGACCTTCTATTGACCTGCTAAATATGGCTGGGTTACACATTAACCATGGTATTCATGGAGTGGCAACAGAAATGACAACAAAGGTTGATGTCTGGATCTGCCAGGACCCTCCTGTGCATTAAGATCACAAGCAGGAAAAGTTGGCAGCTGGACCACAGCTGAGCTTCAAGTTTGAAGCCACCTTCTTTCTCCGGGAGAGCAGATGGGACATGTTGTGGGAACAGCTGAGGTCCTTTCTTCAGTCAGAAACAGCCAAACTAGACAACTAGTGTCGTGGAGAAATTATTTGGAGACTTGTACTGAATTTAAAAGTATTAGAAACCAGATTACATATTATTGATGAAACAGGTGCCTCATGACACACTCACATGAGTTGATTGGACTCTCTAAAACTCTCTGTGCCATCATAGACTAAAAATAATTATGTTAGTCATGCAGGAACTTGGAGGAATTGGGAAATGGTGGAAAATGAAAAAGTGACCTCTTTTTACTTGGCACTTAAGTTTTCTAAGTTGATGACACATCTACCAGCCTAGAGCACGAAACAGGTACTAAGAAGTGATGGAAGAGGGGAGAGTTTGATCATGCTAATTATCAACATGAAAGGAAATGCATTAAGGGTTAAACAAAAACTGGTGTTTTGCTGCTGGACATTTTGTCCATAGGAAAGGGGTTAAACTGAGTGGACTAAAAGACTAAATGTATGAAATGAAATTAAATCTAATGTTTTGTAATTTAAGGAAAAAATTGGAAAGACCTTTGTAGCCTTTATCAGATGGGTTCTGAAGTTGGATCTTTGCTCATTTACAGATCAATCAAACTCAAATTTAGTTAATTAGTTCATCACACAGGAACACACCATGTCAGAACACAGACGAACACAGCAGAACATGGATGAACATTCACCAGTCAAGACAATTTATAGTCTGAATAATGACCTTGATTTCAACTGAAAATACATTAAAAAACAGTTATTTTATTGCTTCTTTATATTTTTATTACAAGGCAATGGACTAAAAGCTAGAGATATAATACAGAGCTACCATATATTAAAAGTGATTGTGGTTTGAAAAGTTCTGCAAATCAAAAATGTTTGACTATTTAATACCTAGCAAGTAAAAGTGATAAGGGTAACTCCACATTATGGTGTCCTGAAGGTCATCTCAGACTACATACTTTATCCATATGGTTAATTTTCT